>NC_051154.1:372862187-373476226 GCF_013339745.2 Dermacentor silvarum | reverse complement strand
TTGCGCGGTTACGCGACGGCCGAGGATGCTCGCCAAGCGAGAAACGAGGTGCGACGTGCGAAGCGGCCGGAGCAAGGCGTTCCACCGCGAGTATTGCTTTCCCCTGCTGAGAGGAAGCAACGCAATTGTGTCCGGATTGTGTTACACATTTGTAACACTTACTGGTGACAAGCATGCTGCACCTTTAAGTAGCGCGTTAAGTGCTCGCATGTGTCGTTGAGGAGGTCGACCTAAAGCGCCACACGTGTACTTCACACTGTGGCTCGTTATGTATTGCAAGAAGTCTCACCCCTCCGATCGTATAACTTAATGCATTACCAAGTGTGCATTAGGCTTTGGCCGTCATGTATTACAGGAACGTAACATTGCCACAAAAGAGCGCGTATTCCAAGCGCGCGCCGCTTGCCACGCAAGCCAGCGAAAGAACACGCCGGCCCCGCGGCAACTTCAACAGAGCGGGAGAGCGCATACGCCTCAAGCAACAACGCTAACAACGGCGCCGAAACGTCTGGAAGAGACTCGACGAAGCGACGTTAACCGGAGAGAGTGCGAGAGAGAGAGAGGACACGCGCGCGCCGAGACACCTTCTCACCCGGCGAGTCGAGAGAGATAACTACAGCGTGAGCGCGCGCGCCACCAGCATGAGCCATCATCACCCCCCCCCCCCCCCACCTCCCCCCCTCGACAACACTCAGACGACGGTCGAAGGTACAAGAAAAGACGCGAAGCTTCCCAAGCTTTGGCCATGCTACGAGATCACGACACCGATAAGAATGTTCGAGAACGCCTGCGGAAGCTATGTAACCGCCGTGCGAGAATCGTGCAGGGGAATTCGGGAATTCAGGGGTTCAGAGAGTTCAGTCCGCACCGGTGAAGTGATGTAACGTGAAGACCGAGCGTCTGCAGATGAAGGGGATTCCCCGGCAAGCTAGTCGACGGGTTCATCGAGCGTCTGCATTTCCGGAAGAAGTACCTTCTTCGAGAATTACGCGAGCTACGCCGAGATCGTCTGACTCCAAGACCAACCAGCACGGTGAATACGATTGGACACTTAGTGTTCCTATTTATTTTGTACTTTACGTGTTGGACTCTTCGTGCTTGTCGTGAATTGTTTTCTTGTGTTTATTAATACCCATCTGATTTGTATTGTGTTGTGTCTAGCCTAAGTGTGCAAGTGTGTGTGTAACTGCCTTGTGTGAAGAATATATTTTCTTGTGTTTTGGCAACTCTGGGCTCTGACTCGGTCTTTGGACAGCAACCGGCGTTCGCTGGCGCACCAGAGGGCCCATTCCTAATTGTCCTTGCTTTCGTGGGATCATTTTCGGAAGCTGATAAGTCGGCTTTGGAATTTAGTCCGGCGTCTGCGCCTCGTTCACCGGGGTCTGTGACAATATTTCTGGCGTCCGCGACAGGACCGATCTGGTGCAAATTGTGTGTCCATAGTAGGGAGAAAGAGCCTAGGGTCGTTTACATTGCTATTGTAAAAGATTTTGAGTGTTGTACCACGTTTCGCTAACTTGTGTGCATAGAGCAGTTCGACTGTTGAAATCTAGGCAGATATTTTTTTGCGCGCGGCTAGATTTTTGAAGGGTATTATGGATCTCGAGAAATTAGTTGCCCTTGGTGAGAAGATGGGTCTTTCCGGAGCGGAACTACGGAAGTGGGTTAGCCAGAAGGAAAAAGAAGCTTTAGAAAGAGAGAGAGAAAAGCTAGTGGCCGAAAGAGCCAAAGAAGAAAGAGAGGCGATGGAGCGAAAAGAACAAAGAGAAGCTCAATTAGCTGAGAGAGAAAGGCAAAGACAGCACGAGTTAGAACTCGAACGACTTCGTTTGCAGCAGCGCACAGACGCTCCCGTCCAGGCAAGAGTCGATAACACTGAAAGGTATTGCGACTCGGGGTCGGGGACGAGAGACGGAGTCTTGAAGCAGGCGAAGAGGAGACGAAAGCTTTATACAATATGTACAAATATGTACAGATATAGCAGGAATAGCAGGTAATAGCTGGTAATAGCTGCCCTTAGCTGGTGATAGCTAGTAAAAGCAGTAAGAGCTGGTAAGAGCGCACCAGACCGACGGGGCGGCCGGTGGCGACTCTCTGGCTTAACAATGGGCCGGTTCTTCCTTAAATCCCCTTGGCGGCGGCTCCTCGTCGACAGGAGGAAGACGGGACGGTTGCTGACGTCACTCGCGTCGCATTGTGTCGTCGCGTCCCCCTGGCGACTCGTCGACAGGACCCCGAGGGACGGGTGGCGATGATGTCCGGGGCTGCTTGCACGTCGGCAGGACACAGACGGGGCAGTTGCCGAGGTCCCCCCGCGCCGTATTGTGTCGTCGCGTCCCCTTGGCAACTCGTTGACAGGATCCAGACGGGGCGGTTGCTGAGGCACCCGCGTCGCATTGTGTCGCCGCGTCCCGTTGGCGACTAGTCGGCAGGACCCAGAGGGACGGGTGGCGATGATGGCAGGTGCTATGGCACAGCAGCACCCCCGCCGCCAGACAATGCATCCAGAGGTCGAGCTGTCCGACGCAGCTCAGAAGATTGGATGCGCCGGTTGAGCGACGTCTAGGATGGTCTGGAGGTATCAGCTCTGCCGCTTTTCCCGCCGGTGGTCTTTTCTGCTGCTCGGTCCTGATAATGTCCACTGGAACGACCAAGAATCAAGAACGCTAAACCACTCCGGCCAAAGCAAGCACCCTCCGAATGCTCTCCAAACCGCCAGACCAAAATCATCGAACAAAGCATTTTCCGAGATCTGGCTACGCTAAACAAAACAAAACAAAACAACAACAAAAAATTCCCGAACAACACGAGACACGTATCGGAGAGTGAATTCGAAATACGGACCTTTTCTTTTTTATCTTTAATTGTCAATGCGTGAGGGTTATAATCAAATCGGAATTGCTTTGTAAGCGATTCTTAACCGTAATGCAAGCAGGTTGCCAAATATCAAGGTTGCCGAAGATGACTTAATTTTGCCCCCGAAAGCCATGGCGCAAAGGCTGAACGCAGCTAATCTGTGTGCTCGGGCGCCACTTCGCAAAATACGGAACGAAATCCGATAACAAGAGCCAACCGAAAAAGCCTGCCGCTTTGTGCTGTCTAAATGCACTCGGCAAAACGAGCACCACATTCTTACAGCACAGAAGCGGTCCTAACAAAAACAAACAAAAAAGATACTAAAACTCACACTAATGACACGAAAGCAAAGGTGGATCAAAATTATACACTGACACTTACAACTAACGCGTACAATACAAACCCAAGTCATAATCGAAATGAAGAATTTAGGCGTTGCCTAACCTACATATACGTAAAAACAACAAAACGTGAAAACACTGACGCTTTCTCTACTTGAGCGTTCAGCAATCAGGTCTCAGTAAACTAATGATCAACAAATTAAAAATTGTCGGTGTCTCGCGAAAAGAAAGGACCAAAGCCTTAAAAAATGCGCTCTTGGCCTATCGACCCTTTCCTACGCTCAACACGCGGCTAAACTTTATCGCAAGAAAACACAGAACAAAATGATCACTAAAAGTACAATTAACAGAATGGGCTTTCAAACTACCATGGCACGTTCACAATCACTTGGTGCTCACAACCACACCCTTTGAGACGCGCTCGAGCCGGTCGACCATTCTCGGGTCTACGAGTTGTCCACTCGCGACACCAGAACAAAGCGGATTTGCACGAAGTACCTATAGTAGCCGTGACATTCACACTACTGCCTCCAAACACTCGGGGAGCGGCGCATCCACGGGCCCGTATGCGCGCTGTCCCTTTGTCCGCTAGGCCGTCGCCGTTCTTTTCTCCAGGAAGGAAGCGGCCATGGTAACAAGCTTTCAAGTGCACGCGGCGCTTCGCTACATTCCTCCACGTTTTCCTAACGTGTTGGCGGTTAGCGCGCTTGACCTGGCTCGTACCGCCGCCCGAGTCCGACTTTCTCGGCTTGCGCCTTTGTCGTTTGCCCTCGGCGCGGCTCGCAAAGCTCGCGGTCTCGGCACTCGTACTCGCAGGTGCCGTGCCTTCTCGTCGCAACGACATAGCTCCGGGCGGCAAAACCAAGCTAGCCTCGTGGTCGTCGCTAGATGTCTGTACTTCTAACAGAACACAACTGCATCCGACGCCATCTGAGCTAGCCGGCTTGCCCTGCGGTCTCTCCTTGACTAGCCTGAGTGTATCGCTGTCATCAAAAGGGCGCAGAATTTCTTTCTGGCCTTCGTCGTCGGCCACAATTTCCAAAGCGGCTTCTTTAGAGGCGAAACAACATCGTGTTTGCGCTCGTCACATAGCGTGTGCACCAATGGCATCACGTAATTTGCTACGCATCCTAAGCTAGTAGCCAGCTCAATAGGCGGCCTGTCCTCAACAAGCTCGGCCTTGTCGCTATCTCCTTGGCCTTCGCAGTCGACCTGACTTATAGCTTCAAAATGCCTCCACAAAGCCTTCTTAGCCTCATCGTAGTCCCCGGTTCCCCTCATCAAGCAGGCTTTCCAAAACGCACGCGAGACTACAAGGGAGCAGCAGGATCAACCGCTCGGACCAGAGGTCCCGGTTGACACCTTCTCCTTCGCACACTTTTTCAAAATCAGAAAGAAATTTAACCATATTCTCGCCCGCCCTGAAGGTGTGGAGATGACATCGTGCTGTGCGCCATATCCATGTTTGATTCTGTCGACAGCTCTCTCGCCTTGCCTTTTCCTCGGGACTTACGTGCTCTTTCGCTTCTAGCTCGCGCCTCTCGCGTTCTTTTGTCTCCAGATTTTGTTCAGTAAAATAACGCATTTTGGCAAACTCTTTTCGGCACATTTCCCAATAGGTTGGGAGAATTGTCAGCTGTTCGAGGCAATATTTTCTCGTATGAAGTGGCAGAGGCTACATTTGTTATTCCTTCAAACACGACTTCATTCCAGTGCCTAATACGGGGGTCACACGGCGCTCTTTTGATCGTGATCGCGCCAGATATGGGTCGAATTTCTTGGTCGCGATTGGCTTCTTTGCTCAATCTGCGGAAGGGAAACAATCGTGGTCGAACTTTCCGATCCAGGTCGGTCTCGATCGCTATCAAAAGTGGCTGTGTGACACCGGTATCAGAGAAATTGGAGCATTCTGCGAGATAACTAGTCGGTAAATACACTTCGCAACGATCTGGAAAAATCGTGTCCTATGGAAGATGTATGCAGACCCTGTGTCCACCAAAACATTGTCTCTGCGTTCACACGCACCCTGCGCGGCCCTGCCCATAAAGGTAATTAACTTCAACAGTGTGATGCTGCATCGAGCTCACCCATCTTTGAGCGTTGTCTATGCGCTTGGGCAGCAAGAGAATGCAAAAACGAACGTGTCAACCTCATCAGCGCGGCCTAGCGCCAGTGCTGGAGTTCGGGAACCGTAATGGGCTAACTGTGTGTGGCGTAGAAACGCGCTAAATGAGCCCGCGCAAGTAGGAACGTAAAAAACGGTATTCGCATGGGTACGCGGACAATAGTGTCATGCTTGCAAGAATAATAGTAACGAAAAAAGTAAATTATTCGCACAGTCGATCAAGTGAAATACTTACGTGCGTGCAGTCACGTGACCGTTTCGCTGACCACTAAGCGCTTTTCACTCACGGTCAGTAGTGTTTTACAGTCATATGCACAGGTATTTATTCGGCAATTGTGAAGACTCGACGTTACTTTATTATGAACATAGCACAGTGAGACGGTGTAAGGGAAACAAGAGAAAGAGCAAAGATGGCCCTAACGCTGCAATATATTGTTGGCTTATTTCGCTTCAGAGATAGCGCACACGAACAATTCTTGCCGTACGCGATATCTTCAATACAAACTTCGCGCACGATCTACGTTAAGGTTCACCGTGAGCGAAGCTTGTTCCAAATTCAGACATTCGAAAGAAAAGCCATTCCAGGTAAACAAACGTAAAAAATAGGTAAACAAATATATCTTTATAACAAGTCCTGTTATAATCCCTATTGGAATTGACAGTATAAATAAGTAAATACTAAATACTAAAAATAAAAATCTAGCACCTGGGCTGTATCAGTTGCGCTGGCATCTGTGATCACTGTCGCGCGTCGTTTCGCTGCAGGTACCGCGCTGCTTTATCGCCACGCTTATAATTTGACATTTGGTTATAAGCACCCTGCACCGCACCAGATCCAATAAATTTTTCATGATTGAGCTGTTCAGTTGCGTCGCAAGCGTATGGAGTAACCACCGCATATCTACCAACCACTGACACGCGTCATCGGGCCGCCGGCGCCTGGTTCTAAGCATTCCCCGACAGCTACGTACGCGCCTGCTTTCGCTAAACGAGGCAACCCTCAACCGCGAAACGTAATGGTGATCAGATTCAATCGACGATACGGTCACATGTGCCCAGCAATAAGAATGAAATATATCACTGATTAGCACGCCAGGTCTCGACGAAGCACACGCGGCTGCCACCGCTACCGACGACGAAACACCACATCCACTGGCTGGGCTTGCTGTTGCCATGGCACACTACACTGAGCGCTCACGCGAGCACGTGAAACATGCAACAAGTCAAGCGGCACAAGACAAGGGAAGCCGAAAAAAACAATCGAAATAATGCGCGGCGAAGATCACACAACCGAAGTGCGGCCGGCCTGCTCACATGGCCTGCTCTCGCAAAGCGCACAGTCCAAAATGGCGGCATAGCCTGTTCTGACGCTAGACGTCGCCCGTGTCGGCAAATGGCGCTGCTCAAACGTCGGTTTGTGAAAAGGTCTATATAACCGCGTGCGAGAATCGTTTAGGGGAATTCGGGAGTTCAGAGAGTTCAGTCCGCACCGGCGAAGTGATGTAACGTGAAGACCGAGCGTCTGCAGAAGAAGGGATTTCCCCGGCAAGCTAGTCGACGGGTTCATCGAGCGTCTGCATTTCCGGAAGAAGTACCTTCTTCGAGAATTGCGCGAGCTACGCCGAGATCGTCTGACTCCAAGACCAACCAGCACGGTGAATACGATTGGACACTTAGTGTTCCTATTTATTTTGTACTTTACGTGTTGGACTCTGAGTGCTTGTCGTGAATTATTTTCTTGTGTTTGTTAATACCCATCTGATTTGTATTGTGCTGTGTCTAGCCTAAGTGTGCAAGTGTGTGTGTAACTGCCTTGTGTGAAGAATATATTTTGTTGTGTTTTGACAACTCTGGGCTCTGACTCGGTCTTTGGACAGCAACCGGCGTTCGCTGGCGCACCAGAGGGTCCATTCTTAATTGTCCTTGCTTTCGTGGGATCATTTTCGGAAGCTGATAAGTCGGCTTTGGAATTTAGTCCGGCGTCTGCGCCTCGTTCACCGGGGTCTGTGACAAACATGCTGCCGAGCTTTTTTTCCTTTCCACTCTGTTCTTTCCTCGCGCTGAGTGTTCTTCAGCGAAAAGGGCAAGCGTATACATGCATGAACCGGGGGCAGAATTCACAAGACTTTTCGTTCCTAAGTGCTCTTTTTCATTGGCCGCCTGCCTTCCCTAATGACATGACCAGCATCGGGATTGGCGTGAATCTTGTGTTACGAATAGTTCCAGCCTAAGAGCTGCCCAGATGAGAAAGAAGGATGATCCTGGGGAAAATGTCGAGCACAGTCGTCATACGCAATCAAGGTTGTTTTTTGAGCATGAATTACAAAGTTCTTGGCTTGCTATGAGTTTAGGTCCCTTCGCCCAGAAAAATGCTTAGCACACACGTGGTCACTTGCCTGCTGTCAATCCACCAGCGGGGCAACTTCTCTAGTGAATGTAGTTCATGTGCAACCTTGCAGAAGGCCATACGATCCGCAGGGTTTTATGCCTACACTTGCGATTAAGACACGAATCACATCTTGTACATTATCCACTAGCTCCTGGCATGACAGAACAGCAGGGCACATACGTACGTCCTAGCGGTTCCTATAAACTTGCTAGGGCAACAGGTAACGGAGATTCGCTAACAGAAAAAAAAAACAGCTCAGTACAGGCGATGAAGGCTCTTGTCAAATGTGCGTTGTCACCATCGCATTTAGGTGGCGATCGTTTTCAAGATACGCACGCTAACCACGATCAAAATACGTCATACACACTACACGCCGTCAGCGCGTTCGCAGAACCATCTGTATGTATTGCAACGCCGAAAACCAGCCCTGGCTCACGGAATCTGCGAACACGAGCTACCCGTGCTCTTTCTTATCGAAGAGCCACCCCCTTCTTCTTCTTCTTTTTGAGGTTTTACGTGCCAAAACCAGTTATGATTATGAGGCACGCCGTAGTGGAGGGCTCCGGTTTAATTTTGACCACCTGAGGTCGGAAGGATTACTGTTCATTCGCCCATTTTGGATTTCGCGCGCTAGATCATTGAGCCATAATCGCATAGCATCTGCTACAATTACTTTTCTCAAAAAGCTAAGCGCACTACTAGAGTGGACTCGTACGCAGCTGCAAGAATAAGATGTCATAGGATAACGATCGTTTCATTAAATATAGTAAACTTTTTATAACCTCCTCCGTTGCGGCGTGAGTGACTTCCATGCTACCCCTCGCTGATCTGTTTTGCGTCATTTATAGCCACATTTGGATGTATGTTTGTTTTCAAATACATTAGCTACATCGTCCTGGTGCCTCGTCACTGTTTTAGTTCAAGGAAGTTGTGTTTAATACTGACTCAACCGCTTCATACTAACTCAGCCCGATACAAGGCTGTCTACTCCTCAAAGTTCAGTTGTGAAGGCTGCGCAGATATCTTCAAAACACCCGCAGCATTGGTCTGAACACTGTTGTGCACAATGCGACGCAGGGTTCTCTGTCTTGCGGCCCAGAGAATGAGAGCACAAACCAGCCCCCATGTTGTGAGCGTCGTCAGAAGCGCCATTGAAGATCAGAAAACTATCGTTTTACCCTTGGTACCTTGCTTTCTTTCTCAGGTAGCGTGCCTCTATTTCAAACATTATCAGCGAATGGAAAAACATTAATTTACGTACACAGCGGGAAACAGAGCTCGGAACCAATTCAAGCTGCGAAATGGTTTTCGGGAACCCGAAATTGAAACCCTGAAAGTGACGACCATCGACCACATTCTCATTGGACAGCTGAATCAATGGAGAGATATAGAAAAGAAGAAGACAAAGAGCACACAACGCGAAGGCACAACGATCCCTGGGGAAATACTTGGTCCATGGAGCGGCACCCGCTGAGAATCGCCTCTCCATTCCCGTTAGGAGCTGCGTGGTGCGTACGCGGGGCAACAGGCGACGCTTAAGTGCGTTTCCTCCCACAGTTTACCGCTGTTCTTACGTCGTCGCGGCCGCTCGTCTGTGCGTATAAGTACAAGTCATCTACTGCTGTGCGCACTTCCGGCAGCGGTTTTCTTGTTCGAGGTTACTTCTTTTTTACACTCGCTTCTTATAGTTCTCAATTTCTTACAGGTCCATCCGATCAGCCGCCTTCGTCATTAGGCCTTCCCTTATCCCGTTTCTTTAAACTGCTTCTTTTTTTGTGTCAAGTTGTATTATTTCGGCAGCTCGTGTCTCATTCCGAATCGCTTTGCTGAAATCGGTGAGATTGGAAAAATTTTTTGTTCGCTAGCATTCTTTTAATCGCTTCCCAAGTTGGTCTTGGGTCCTTTTAGGGCATCTTTGCATTTTTAGGGCATCTTTGCCGTGAGCACGTCGCCGTCGCAGATAGCTGGACCGCTGAACTCCTACGCCGTAGGCAGAAATAATGAGAGATCAATGACGCTGAACATTATTTTTTGTTCACGACAGCTAAAAAGCAGAGTTCATAGTTAATGTTACGGTAAATAACTAAAAATAATAACTTAGTACTATCTGTCATAAAATAAAAGCACTGATTCGCGCTCTGCAGCGATTCGCTGGAACTTGAGAACTTCCGGGGCCAACCAAAAAGTGTTCTGTGCAAGTATCCCGTCGCTGTTGTTGATCTAAAGGGCCGACCGTCACGGCGGCACGGACATTTTCTTGTGACGGGTTGGACAAAAAATCACTGCCGTAGTCGAATGTGAAAATGTGTACACAAATAAAATTGCAAATAAAAATGGCTATATTTGGCTACGAAATATTTACCACTTTTTTTCTGTTTGGCTACATTTTGGCTACAACTTCTCCAGCTTTTGGCTACGCCGCTTCGTTGGACCTCGCAACACTGGACTCTCGTGCATGCGCAGTGGCTTCGACGCTATTTCTTTAGGGCTCCAAAGCGTTTGGGGCCCCTATTCTAAAACTCTCTAATAACTGAAAAGCTCAGTCATAGGACATTCACAGCTGCTCAGGTGGCTGCTCACTGAAATTTTTGCTGTCGCTAGCTCGCGCGTGGGCGATTTGTAGTGATTCGTGGGCAGCTCTGCAGTGCCTGAGGTCACCACGCCTGCAAGACCACCAATCACTCACATCTACTTGTACACAATGACCTGCAGGTTAATCCGCAGTGTTGTGTCTAATTGGTTGCTCGCTTACTGTGGCATATCAGGCAATGTCAGAGCTGACAGTGCGGCCAGAACAGCACAAAGACACTCATCTATGGTGACACTGATACAATTTTCAAGCATTGACAGAGTGGTGCGTATGTCAGTCGTTGCACGGTGGTCTTAGCGTAGCTTGTGGAGTGACCCACAGTGTCAATACGGTCCCCTTATTCGTTTCGATCCGAAGTGTAACTTTCGTATGCCACGTGGTCTTGATAGTCGTGATCGAACATGCCTTCACGGCATTCGCTTGAATGTCGCTTGCACAAGGCACTCCCGCGGTGTTGGCAATGACTTATTTAATTTGTGCTTGTAGTTACTTTGTGCTTGCAGTTCTCCGAGCTTGGCGCTGTCACTCTACGACAAGGCCTGTTTTGAGAAACGCTTAAAAAATGCGTCATGGCAGCCGATCTCAGCTGCGGGACGTTCTTCGAGCGTGGCAAAGTCCGGAATCTCAAAGGCGCCCCACTAGCCGGGTTCTCTTGTTCGGTTTCATCGAGCGTTTCACGTCCTTGCTTCAAAAGTTGAAGCGTCGTGGCAGTAGGCCTGTCTCCACGCAAAAGAGGAAACCCCTGCTGGTACCTTACATGCACAAGCTCGCCCACAACCTGAAATGGGTGGCGACCAGGAATATTCCGCTTGTGGTGTTTTCAGTACAAAATAAGCTGTCCAGGCTTTGTGCTCGTGTTCCCACACATAAGTCAAACTGGCGTGTGAGAAGAAGCACGCTAGGCTCTATCTGCGCTGCGTTGTAGGCGTGGTATTGCGAGATAACTCTGAGCTGTGGCAAGGCGTACATCGGCCAAACCGGTCGGTGTGTTAAATGGCCGAACAAGAGAACATGACCTCTCAATAAAGAATGGAACTGGCTTACACCTGGCCTTCCACTGTGCTTCGTGCGGCTGCGTACCACAGGTGTAGGATGTTCGCATTCTCGGAAGATGCCGTGATGCGATGGCATGCGCGCTAATGGACTCATATTGCCGTGTCTGTAGTGCATTAGGACGACGACGATAGAGATATGTCGGTATTTGAAGAAAACGTAAAGACGAAGAGGAAGTGTCACTAGCAAGCGGCATTAAAGGACTAGGCAGATGTTGAGAAAACAACAATTACTGTTCTTGTTGATTACTGCCCTTGGCTCGCTAAGTTCTCGACAATATTGTCCCGTTGTCGTGACAAACAAGTACGCGTGTCAATATCTCACACGCGGTAGTGACACTCTTTTTGGGCCTGTGCGCCTATTACTGACGGTTCATTGCGAACTTTTTCTACATTTCTTCATCGTTAATATGATTCATAAGAGAGGAGGTCCCCTATGTGTAGGGTTAACAGGAGCAAATATAATTGAACGAGCTACGGTAACGCCTTCAAACGGCCCTAGTTTTTGCGCACTTTGACTAGGACGCACCGAAAACCCTTCATACCTATGTGGGAGCTCATGCTCTGGGTGCTATGCTGGTGCAGTGGCAAGACAACTCGGAAAAAGTAATAGCTTATGTCAGCAGAACTCCCTTGCACACAGAGTAAAACCACTCCACCACGGCGAAGGGGTGCCTCGACGTAATGTGGACTGTTAATTGTGTGTACGGTCATTAATACTCTTTGTTGGCTGAGTAAATTAAAACCAGCCTCTGGACGATTGATTGGCGCGCTGATCTTCAGGCTTCAGAAGTTCGAGATGACCATGGTATACAAATCAAGGCAAACGCACACATCAATCGGTGGCCTGACTTCTCGGCCACCGATTGATCCTGCTGTCACCGAGGACGTGGACATGGACGCTGTCTTCTCAGAAGTCATAGATGCTGTCAACATTTCACAGCAGCAGTGCGATGACCTACCACTGTTTTCACTCACTGATTTCTTGTAAGGCCGAACTAAAGACGTGCTGCGACTGTTTGCAAGAGGACTGCCGTCGTTTTGTTTGCGGAACAATGCTGGCTATTAGAACTTTTCGCCGAGAGGCAGCTTCTACTTAGTTGTGCCTGCATCAATTCAAAGCTAACTCTGCAAGCGTGTCATGATGAAGACAATTCAGGTCATCTAAGCTACAGACGAGTGTTGTCTCAACTGCGATGCAAGCAGTGTTGGCGAAAGGTCTTAGCAGCTGTGAAACATCATGCGTGGAATTGTCCCGACTGCCAATGACACAAATCGTCACCAGACAGGCCAGCCAGTCTCCGACATCAAGTTGTTGAAGTACCTTGAACGCCATTCGCCCAAATGGGCACGAATTTTCTGGACCCATTTACGATTTATACTGCAGGGAACAGGTGGATTTTTGTAGCCACCCATTAGCTCACTCGCTATGCAGAGACCATGCACTATGCAGCGGGGTACAGCAGCTGAATCAGCTCCTTTTCTTGTTTGTTTTCTGAAAACATCGTCCTTAGGCACGGTGCCCTAGTGATCTATAGCAATTACTGACATGGGAGTCGGGTTAACAGCCGAGCTTCTTTCCGACTCAGTGGTATACAACTTACCGGGAAACAACAACCATAATTCCCACACAAACGGACTAACAGAGCGATTGAAAAAGACTTTCGCAGACATGCTATGTGTTACCTCGACGTGCGACACAAACAAAAAAATTGGCCGGGATTTCACCTTATAGGTAACGTTCGCATACAGCACGAGTCCACAGGAAGCATCTCAAATGACACCATTCAGCTTCGTATCACAATCATCAGCCTATTTTTATGTCCCTGCGATCTCCAATTGCCGCTATCTTGGGCTAGCTGATTCCAACTTGCGCCTACAAATTTCCTAACTTCATCACCCCACCTAGTTTTCTGCTGTCCTTGACTGCGCTTGGATGGACAGCTTCGAATACATGGTCGCAAAGCCACAAAAACCTTGGACGCAATGCTGCCGTAAGAGTGCAATAGCTGAAGAGTTAACTCAGCGTGCCGAAGAGGCCAGGTAGCTTGCACGTGTGCGCATCTGCCATCAGCAAGACCAGTATGGAAAGCCCTACAATCTTTCGCACAAATCAGTGCCTACATGCCGCGCCAGAAAGTATGGGATTGGATACCCATACATACACAGTCAGCGCCTCTAAAAAAAACTAATTTTGACGTATTCCGAAAGTACAGGCACGATGGCACACGGGTCCGTGGTGTTCTTTTCGCCACGAAGCGTGCTCTCGAATATACACACTCATAAATTTACCCTCAACGCTGGAAGTGGTTCGGCTCTGCAGTAATGCGACCTATCCGCGCATGCTCATTGGAATTTGCTACAGACCTTCGAGTAGTGATAACTGTTTTACGCAGTTGTTCCGTGACTGCTTGACGGCCCTTACCACTGCTTATCGAAACACGCCTATCCTGCTTTTTGGCGATTTTAACCACGGATACGTCAGCCAGTATATCAATCCTCTGCCCCCTCCCCCCCACCCCCTAGGTAAACCGGCATTGCGTCCGAGTGCCAGTTTCTTCCCTGGTGCTTGTTAAGGCCAGCTTCTGAGCGAACAAAAATCTAGAAAAATTAAGTCTGCTTCTATGGCAACGGTTTTGTTGATGCGCGAGGGGGAGACAGGCATCCCGCTTGTCGGCTGCAATGGGCTCGACACGCGCGCAATTTTCGCGGCAGACGCAAGAGGAAATGAGCACGAGTGGCGTTTGCTGCTGCAGTCTGTTTTGTTCTAACTGCCATTTTCAGCCTCTTTGTTCTAATGGCGATTTCTGTTTGTGTGTGTGGTTGTTCATGTGTTGATTAAATGCCAGCAGCGCATCCGTGTTTCCTAAAGTTTCACCCTATTCCGTTATGACACGTGAGCCAGCACGCCAAAGGTCGTGGCTATTGCGTTTTGTCAGACCACTAACAGGCAGAGAAATGTGCTTTATTTCGCACTTTTATTAGCAACTATTCTGCAGCAAGGGAAACAATATACAAAGCAATATTACAGACCTGAGTATCTCGTATATACAGTATAAACTGCACTTATATAGGCGCACATACATAACAATGCTTTTCACAATTTCTGGATAGCCAAGTCATGGTTTATTGCTTTGCATGTGACAATCCTGCACACCCAAACACAGACAAAACAGAGATTCGAGCAGGTGGAGTTGTCCGTGCTGGGACTGTGGTATGGAAAAAATGGAGTTAAGTTATATGCTTACACACAACGCAATTGCTGAAACAAATTTCAGCGCTGTTCTCGCAAAACTGTCCTTTAAATTCAAGTACGTAAACTCTGATTATATTTTGTTGTGGGATGTATGCAAAAAGTATAGTACAAAAATTAATCCAAATTATTGATTAAGCTGTCACTATATTGAAGTAACAGGTTTGGTAATGCAATTTTCTAGCAGCTGTCTGAAAATACCGATCACTTTCTTACAGCTAAATTATCTGCATCCATGAATTTCTTATTCACTTGTAAAAAGGCACTGACGAATTAGTTTGTTCAGCCTGTTATTTATTCCCTGTCTTCGTTCCGAAGAATGCGTGTTACAGGAAGACTAGCTTTCAAAAGTTGTAAGCCACTCTTCAACGGTCTATAGCACTTCCTGCTCTAGAAGAATTTGTGTTGCACAGGGGAAACAAAACTTTGCTGGAACAGCAGAACGCATGGCTCGCTGAGCGCTGACGGAAGCACCTTCGTACGAATATGTACCAAGCACGGGAGACCATTCCTTTCCTGTTATAGCCGTTTTGATAAGGTTAGCGTATATTTTCTACATAACGACTACATAAAAACCGGCCTATACCTTTTATTCTCTTGGAAGAGGAAAAAAAGTGGCTCTGCTGTACATCCCCGTGTTGGCCTATCATAGAGCCGCACAGAACGTCTTGTGGCCTTTCTTCTGTTTTTCTTACATTGCTGGAACACCGCCGATACAGAAACAAAATCTTGCAGCGCACAGTAGAAGGCAAATGCGGGAACGTGTGCAGAGGCGCAGACGAACGGAATGGCAGCCGAAGCGATGAGCGAAAGCGCCGCCCGGTGGCTCAACGCACGAAACAGCTAAATACAAAAAGTATGCAAAAAAAGAACAGAAAATACGAGGAAACATTTTTTCTACATACAATTCCGGAATATTACTTTAATTATTCGTGCGTTCCAAAGATAGGGCCAAATATGCAAAATGTTTTTAATTTTTCGTTGCCCACCAGAAACATATGGCGACGCTATTTGTCGGATACCAAAAGTAGCCCAGCTGTCCACTCAGTGTTTTGACCTTCATGGAGAAGCGTATGGTCCAACTTAGCATGCACCTTGGCAAAAAATAACATCCATAGTCCATAGCGACTTTGTCGACACATGCGTTACATTCGGGCTCCCTCAGTTGATCACTGAGCCAACGCTCATTACCGATGATTCTAAGCAATAAATTCTGGGGTATTACGTGCCAAAAACAAGATATGATAATGAGGCACGCTGTAGTGGGGGACTCCAAATAATTTATGACCGCCTGGGGTTTCTTTAACGTGCACCCAATGCAAGGTACAAGGGAGTTTTTGCATTTCGCCCCCATTGAAATGCGACCGCCGCGGCCGGGATCCGATCCTGCGTCCTCGGGATTAGCAGCGCAATGCCAAAGCCACTACGCCACCATGGCTGGTAACCAATCATTCTGCCAATATCCTCGACCTTGTACTTGCGACGCATGCTGAAGTATTTTCCCCTGTTACCTTCCTGCCTAGTCTTAGTGTTCACAGAGCAGTGCATGGTACGATGAAATGCAATGTACTTAAAAGCAAAAAAGGTAAAGAAAACGCTAACCTTATATGCATCATGACAAAGGCGACTATGCTAGCATGGTTGAAGAACTTACAGCCTTTTCCGTGAATTTTGCCTCTTCCTATCAACAACGTAATCCTAACTTTTACTGGCTACATTTTAAAAGAAAAATGCAACGCCTAGTACGATAGTACATTCCAACCATCACAGTTATCGAGAGTACTCAGCCACCATGGTTAAATACTAGCCTGAAGCGCTTAAATAATAAAAAAATGAAAATGATGAAAAAAAGTGAAAAAAAGTGACTGTGTCACACACACACACAAAAAAAAAAAGATTAACGCAACAGTTACCTGGAACAGGTACGACGCATTTGCAGACAAATCTAGAAAGCTAACTGATCAATCAAAGGACACATTTTTCAACTCCACCCCACTTTCTATTTTTCATACTAACCCGAAACGCTTTTGGAGAATGACTAACCCGACGAGCTTTAATGTCATTTGACTGCGTGACACAGATAGATGTAGCATCGCTGCACCTGGTGTCGCCACTGTCTTAAATGATACGTTCTGTTCGGTTTCCACAAGCGAACATTCTAATGACCTCCCGGAGTTTCAGTATTTTGAGTTTGCACCAATGAATTCTATTGTATTGTAACCAAGTGACATTGCCAAGGTGATCGGCTCCCTAAAAATTGTCTGTGGCCGGTGTAGATGGCATTAAGGATAAAGTGCATAAACCCACGAAAAACATCACAAGCGCTTTCTTGTCATTGATATTTCAACCGTCTCTCGCTGATGGATGTGTTCATTTCGACTGGCGTATCGGGAAGATCACTCCAGTCTTCAAGAAATGTGACTGTGCCTGCCCAGGCATGTATCGCCCCATTTCTATTACATGTTCGAAAACCATGGAGAACATAGCACACTCTTAAGTTACCAAGTTTATATCATCATTTGCTCATACTAATCAACATGGTTTCCGGAAAGGACACTCCTGCGAAACGCAGCGTGCACTATTTCTACATGATTTACACTCGAACTTTGATATTAACTTTGGTATTGACGACCTTTTCATAGATTTCAAAAAAGTCTTCTACAAAGTGTCTCGCTCCCGTTTTTTGGTTAAACTCTCGCGACTTAATTTTCACCCGCCAGTTTATGCCGAGACCCGTTCATTCTTAAACAACCGCCAAGAATTCGTCACAGCTAACTTACATTCATCATCCCTTTCGGCCGTAGTGTCAGGTGTCCCTCAAGATACCGTCGTATGTCCACTTCTGCTTTCATTTTACAGGGTTTTTTTTCTGACAGTACATATTGTTTGTACAAAAAGCTGTAAGCGCAGCGAACACGGTGTTTTTGCAGATGAGTTCCTAGACGAGGTGGAATTTTGGAAACTATCAGGCTATCAGGTTCGTCAGGCTGGAAACTTAAGGTAGTTCATAAGTTTCCGGCCTCACCAACTTTTAATGGAGATAGAAATCAAACAACTATGCAACTTTTCAATATAATCACCCTTGACTTCAACACTTTTCATACCTCTGCACTAACATTCCATGCCCTTCAAAAAATAGTCTGGGCTTTTGTCTTCAAAATGTCCGCGGACGGCACTCTTCACTTCATCATCAGCAACAAATTTGCCTTGAAAATTTCTCTTCAGCTTTGAGGAGAGGCAGTAGTCACTGGGCGAGAGGTCTGGGCTATAGGGCGGGTGATCGATTGCCTCGAAGTCACAGTCCTTCGCTGCAGCCTTTGTAACGCTCGCTGTGTGAACTGGAGCGTTGTCGTGAAGCAGGCGGACGCCATGACGAAAAATCCTTCGCCTCTTCTCGTTTATTGCATCATGAAGTTTGTGTAGAAGTGACGCGTAATACTGTGCGTTCACGGCGGTATTTCTTTCTATAAAGTCGACTAAGAAAATCCCGCGGCAATCCCAAAAGATCGTTGCCATGATCTTCTTGGTCAACTGAGTCACCTTGGCTTTTCTCGGTGGCGCTTCTCCTGGTTTTCGCCATTCCATCGATTCTATTTTGGAAGGCGTATCGTAGTAAAGGACAATGGTTCCATCTCCGGTGACAATCGACTCCTGCACTTCTCTCTCATTCCCAGGGAAAAGCTCTAAAAAATTAAGAGAACAGGCCACACGATGCGCCTTCTGCACAGAAGAAAGGATTCGGGGCACCCATCTTGCACTGACCTTTGTCATGTGAAGCTGCAGATGAATTATGCGGAACACGGTCGTTACAGTGAGTCCCACCCATGCCCCGATCTTCAGCCTCCTGTCGTTGAGCACTTATTCCCCAACGATAGAGAGCCAATCCCTTCCGTCATCACCTCCACGGGCCGACCACTGCGAGGCTCTTCCTCAATGCTCTCCCTCCCCAGGCTAAACTGTTTTGCCCACTCCTTCACGGTGGAATAAGAAGGGGAAGCTTCTGCGTACACACCATCCAAACGCTGTTTGATAACACTTGGAGAAAGCAGTGTTTCTTTGGTGAGAAATTTAATCACGGCTCGATATTTGATTTTTAGCATTATCGCCACTTAGCGGTGTTCGTGTTTGTCAGGCGAGTGCGTGCTACTGACGAACACGCGCGCCGAGTTCAAACTCGTACGCTCGGCTCATAAGAGATGGCGCTGTGTGTCTGAAGCGGTCATTTTGAAATCGCTGTAAGTTTTAGATGTCAGGCCGGAAACTTATGGAATTACCCTTACTTTGCCACTAATAACGGGAGCAAAGAAGATTTATTGAAAAAAATATATTAATTAATGTTTTCAACAGTGCCTTAGGTGCCTTAGTTGCTTGAATGGCGAACTTGAAGGCAGTAACATTTTATAGCACCTTCATTTTTTATCATAAAAGTCGCTCCTAACTCGAGATGTTATAGAATTTTAACGGTAAATCCAGGCAATATCGAAACCGAGTGCTGCGGGAGCGCACAGAAGGCGGCCCCGCTTTCATATCAGACCAAGCACCCTGTGATGAAAAGTGCGAGGAAGTTTGAAACCGAACGTCCCGGACATTCGCGGAAGCTACTGATAGGGCACGCTTTGCCTGGCGACTATGTGCGGCCTGTGTGTCGGGTCAGGATTTGCCGCCGCATACTATCTTTCAAATTTCAACCCACACTTGTTTCGCGGCGTTGCTGTTTGACGCATAGCGGGATGCGCTCAGTCCCGATATTGCCTCGATTGAGCTTTGCAGTTTGATGAGGAATATCTCGAATTAGCAGCGATTTTCAAGATTTTTAAAAGGTAGGTGCGCGTGAAAATGTCACGGCCTCCAAGTTTCTCATTTCGACCACTGCCCCAAAGGAAATAATAAAACAGGTAATAATAAATATTTGTTAATAAGCCTTCTGAAGCTCACGTTGTGAAACGCAAAGTATGTCCGCCTCGCCTAGGAACTCGTCTGGAAAAACGCCACGTTCGCTGCGCTCACTACTTTTTCATAAAAAATCTGTATGGCCTAAAAAAAACCCCACCCTGCATATTGTTACGGCGCAACCAAAAGTCGCGCCAGTCAGAAGAAGACAATTAGACGTGTAGAGCAGTGGCGTAGCCAGAAATTTTTTTCGGGGGGGGGCTCAAGTTGCAACGCGGCCTCCTCCTTATAAAAGTTGTCGAGGCATCAAATACATCAATAATAACTGCATTGCCATTGCCAATGCCATTGTATATTAGGTGCTGAAAACGAGTTATTTAACGCTACGCACAGTCAAGACAAGTAAATTATGTGTTTGTTTCGTAAAAGAATAGCTTCGTATGTCCCAAAAATTGTGGCAGTAATAGCTGATATCAGTGCTTCCGCGTTTTTTTTTTTTCTGGTCTATCTAATAAGCAAAGAAAATATCACGTGAACTTTAGAACTATATCAGTTCGAAACCAGCAAAGCAGTGCATGCAGCTGGTATGAAAAACGTAAAGGCCATAAAATGAACAAGTTGACAAATATTTTGATGAATCTTTGTCATTTAACAACCTCGTTTACATTTTTGTACATATGCAACGGTCAGGGAAAAACCTCAATGACGCTGTCCTTCGTTGCAACGGAATGCGCAGCAGCAGATGTTACCGCACGTATATTGTAATTGCACCGAAATTATAGTTGCAACAACGAGTACATATAAAAAGCAGAAGTTCCGCAAAATATACATTAGAAATGCGAAGATAGAATGGAATATACAAATGGCAAGAAAGTGTCGCGTGAAACCAAGTTCACTGCTTGTATACACACAACCTCGCAACAAGATATTTAAATATACGTATAAGTCTGCAATAAATCTACGTATCTAAGGAAACGTCATTGTATATAATGCGTCAAACAAGACAAATAAACATGTTGCGCAGTCACAGACAGTAAACTTCACGCATACGAGTATAAAGACAGACGATCCCAACCTTTAATAATGAAATTCTGATTCTGCTTCTGATCCAGACAAGAACAAAACTATGATCTCAGAAATTGTGATATGCATTTGGGCCATGCTGCGATCGCGACAGCACCATGTGGCTAGAATAAGAGAAAAAGAATGCAGAAATCAATATGAAAATGCGTATTTTAACTGCCTGCACAGCGGCAACAATTATTCTGCACCCCAAGTCAAAGAAGGCTATTGCTTCGTTTAAAAAAAGAAGTAAATCCATGTAGCTAAAAAGGAAAGAAAAGGACAAACGAAAGCCACAGATGATGCGGCAAGTTGATTTACCCAACATCCGAGTGCGTTTTTGGGAAACGCCGCGTGTGCCGTGCTTTCAATGAGCAAGGTTTGTCAAAATTGGTTATTGATGTCCCCGTAATTTTTGTATTCCCAGGATAATTTTGATTATCATGCTAACTGTTACAACAAACGGTGAAATTTCTCTGGTTTCAAAAGCTAATGAACAGTCATACGTTTTCATAATTACGAGCTTATATAGGAACGTGAAGGAACACATATTTTTACAGGCATTGATTTTTGCTGCTTCGCTATCTAAACGATAAACTTTACTCGGCGGGGAGGTTTAGTGAAGCGTTCAGTAACTTCCGACACGTTGATGGCGACGTCTCTGTCGGCGTATACAAGCGCCAGCATAACCATGCGTTCCTCATTGTAAAGCGCAAGTGGTTTTTTTAGTAATCTTACGTTTGAAAATCTCTCTGCGCTGGCAGTGGCACTGGAAGGGCGACTAGAATATGCAGCAGTTTGTACTAGAGCACTGCACGGGCCGATTTTTTCAGCCCGGACCCGGCCCGGGCCCGTTTTTACGTTGGGCTGCCCGCCCGAGCCCGAACAAAACTTTCATGGCGAGACCCGGGCCAGGCCCGGGCCCGGAAATAATCTACGTTACCCGCCTGGCCCGGCCCGCCACCCCTTTACCTCAGGCCCGAACCCGGCCCGATACCGAAAAATACATGTTTGTCAGAGTTCAGACGCCCGAGAATAACTCGCTGCACGTTACATGCACACCACGAGAAAGCCCGGCCCGGGCCCGGGTCAAAAGGCACACGCCGTTCCCGAGCCCGGCCCGAGCCCGTGAAAAAACTGCTCTACACCGCCCGGCCCGGCCCACGGGCCGGGCCGGGCCCGGGCTTTCGGGTAAGCCCGAGCCCGTGCAGTGCTCTAGATTGTACACATGTACATATAACCTGCAGTCTCCATGAGAGAGGGCATCTATTCCTGTGTTGAAACCTAAAAACACTTCGATATCGTTTCCTCAACACCACGCTCGACAAGGTAGACAGCCGTCCTCTTACGGAAGCCACAATTCTTGGTCCCTGGTCCCAGCCGACGTCGGAACGAACTGCTTTAAAAGCGCTATTACGCTTTTTAAAAGAAACAGGACTTAGTGAAAAACTATAGAATGTGCGGACTGATACGTTTCTTTTAGTTTTCTTTTTAATCTTCTTTTGTTTTCTAATATTTTCTGCCCTTACCCCATCCCCCTGTGCAAAGTAGCCAATCGGACACTTAACCTGATTAACCTCTTTGCCTTTCACCTCTTATTTTCCTTCCTTTCTTCATTCGATATCGTTGACATCCTTGTTTACGTACCTTGCACAAACAGTAAGCTGTTCGATTCCAGCAATATCCGTCGTTTCATCAGCAAGTACGGAGAAGCAGCCTGCAGCGTTCACTTTTGCATCTAGGCTTTCTTTGGTAATTTCACCACAAATTTCTATAATTTGGATTGGTACATCTGGTTTAAATACGAGGCATTACTGGGGCAACTTTCCAAATGGTTCTTCAGATGTGTATCTCCACAATCAGCTTGCATGCGAAGAAGCGTTCTGGAAATACCAGTAATTTCAGCGGGGGCTTTACTTAAATCCATAGGACCAGTGTCCCTATCGCCACGGAGAGCAAGACCTTGCCGCCCGCAAAAAAGAACTGTCTCAAATTAAATAGGCCGTTGAGTTTCTTCTGTTTTCTCTTATTTTACTTTGCCCGCCCTGGTCCAGCTTATCGATCACATTGGACGCGCTTTCTGAAAATGTTTGGAGAAAATTATCAGATGCCAGCTGACAGTCGCGGTGATATTTAATATTTTCCTCTGCGTGGAAGATTGCGAGCACGTGCTTCCATTTCTGGAACGGCTTAGACACGCGCGTTCGAGTGCGTGCATGTTGGCCCAAGCTTATAAAAACATTAAACCCAGAAAGTTCCAGAATTAAAAATCAGAAGCACGCCTTTGGAAATGTCAGTGCACTTTCGCGTCAAAAGTGTATGAGAACTTTATACTCATGAAGTTTCGGAATTGAAATCCATGCGCTCCGTAGATTCCGGTGCCACTGCGAGATGCCGCGACGCGCCCGCTCGCTATCGAAAATCCCTTGAAACTTTGTGCTCGGCTGGGGCTCCTTACGTTATGTGACTCTAGTTGCATGGGCGTTTGCACGAAATCCAGCCCGAGCTCGCAATTTTCGCGCCGAAATATCCTTTCGAGTGTCAAAAAGACATTGTAGACAAAATCCACAATAATTTCCGGCGCCGGTGGTTGTTTTGGTCGGCGGTGCATGACAGCACGAAAAAATTTCGGGGGGGGCTGAAGCCCCATCAGCCCCCCCCCTGGCTACGCGCCTGGTGTAGAGGTAGAATCGGTCTCGCCAGCCATCTTGTTTATATGTCCCTGCCTTTCTTGTAAATATTGTAAATACACCTTTATATGGTGACTTCCGCAACGTAACAATTAAGGATTGGTGACTTCCGCAATTAAGGACCTTCTGCTGAAGCTAACATTTAAGATCCGACTCTTCGCCAATGACTGCGTTTTGTATCGCCCAGTAACCAATGCTTCTGATATTTTTCTCTTACAAAACGACCTATGTTCTTACAACTTTGGTGCAAAAAATGTCCAATGTCCTTTAATGTTAACAAGAGCTCGTTAACATATTTAGCGCCACCGCAATTTTTCTTCCTCTACCTATTATATTTGCAATCGCCCCTCAGCTTCTGCAGACTCATTTAAATATCTTGGACTTCACCTTTTCCCCGATCTAACATGAACGCGTCACATCAGTGAAATTACTAAATCCGCTAATCAAGTACTAGGATTTCTTCGTCGTAATATCAGGCTTGCATCCCCTCCAGTCAAACTCCATGCTTACAAGACTTTCGAATTGCCCAAATTAGAATATGCTAGTTCTTTTTTCGACCCCCACCAAGCCTATCTAACAAACTTGAATAGATTCGAAACTGCACTGCTGGAGTCGTTCTCGCCAATTATTTCTATCATGCTAGCATTTCGACCTTAAAAGCACAACTTGAACTTTAAATGCTTGCCTCATCATGCAACAGGGCTACTCGCCCTATGTTAGTACCACAAATATTTCAATGCCCCACCAGCCGAAAACAACCCTATCCGTCCAATGCATTGTGCTTCGCGCCAGAACCACCCGAACGCCGTTTACCCTGAACGAGCTCGTACAACCACTATTCAGCAGTCCAACCACCTCCTTTTTTTGAATGAATGAATGAATGAAGGAACAAATTATGCTTATTATAGTGCCCAGGAACAGCTGCGGAGACTTAATACGGGTGCACTTAAATAATAATACGCGAGACAAAATGTACAGAGAAAAGAAATGTGGTAGACAAAACAACGTGAGGTAGGGAAACAGAAAGAAATAGGGAAACAGGAAACGGAGGACGCGGATTTAAAATGGACTTAATAATACAACATTATTTCCTACATATACAAAACACAAGAAATGAACTTATAAATATGTCACTACAGGCAGAATACTTCATACATGTTCTTTGGAGTCGAGCCATAAGACAGTCTCTAATGCAATAAGGCCGCACAGAAAACGTGCAATGCTTTCTGGTATACTTTTTCGGCACGGAAAATTGCACATGATCACAGAGCTTCGGGCAGTGTATATTGCCATGGACCACCTTATAGAGGAATAAAATCTCTTATTTAATACTCGTTGAATTTAGAGGTGTGAGTTTAAGTCTATTCTGGGCTATGGTCGGCAGAATGGCAAAAGTGCTGCTTGAACATAGATACCAATTTAGATACCAGGACATGATACCAGGACATGAGGCAGCTGTGAAGGAAGCCGTCAATGTCGTCGCGCTCAGGTAACCAACTTTTGATCGCAGAAAGGTGGCGACTTGGCCCTGTTGTCTACTCCCAGGGAATAGTCTTTATGAAGCCGGTCGTTTCCCACTTGCAGTTAGGAAAACTCTTCACAGAGGAACGAGATTTTTCCTACCGTGTCGACGAGGCGGCGCAGAGTGGCCACTCCTCAGTAAAGGTCATCCGGTAGGGCACAGGAAGATAATGGGGAACCGCTTTTGGAGCAGGAATGTTGCAGGGCCACAGGGTCGTTCTCCATAGGCAAGTAACACCTCACTGGGATAAATCACATAAATAGACCTCTTCCTGTTTACAAACAGCGTGATGTCACTTCGAGTGCCCCTCCCGCCTGCCGCACCCTCGAAGCGGGCGCTGGTTGGCAAAACACGTCCAGCTGGCTGGATCTTTCTGCATAAGTGCTGCAGCAATATGGATATGAGAATCGCTCTTGAACAGCAAACGGACCACAGTGCGCTAAGCTGGCTGATGCGGCTCCGTGAGCCTGCGGGCCGGCTGGCGCGCTGGGCTCTCCTGATACAGCTTTATGACTTTTCTGTGCAGTATCGAAAGGGGAGCACTAACGTGGTAGCTGACGTGCCATCTCGTGCCCCATTGTCCACCCAGAGTTTTTCTCCAAGTGCGACAGCCGCTGCCGGTGCCTTTGTGCCAGCTAGCGTCGGGGGCGAAACGAGCGGCGAGAGAGGCAAGTCCGCAAGCGGGCCAAACCTGTTTCTCCACGCTCCAGGCAAGCAGCGCGCCGCAAAGCGTGCGAGCGGGGGAGCTTCTCTAAAGCGAACCCATGGCGCCGATGGCTGTAGTCCTGAGTGGGGATGAGACCAGCCTCCCCTTTGGGAGAATTGGAATCGCTTTCAGCAGGCAAGAGCTGCTGAAGGCCCAGCAAATTGATCCATCTTGTCGCGGAGTGAGCGATGGTCTCAGGGAGACGGAGTGCCGAGACGCCGCTGGTAGCCCGGCGGGCGCAGGGGGCCGGAACCAGCGTGTGTCGCTGGGTCCCCCGCGGATTTATATTTGTTGGATCATGATGGGCTCCTGCTGAAATACATAGCCACCGACGATGAAACTGTGGACCCGTTTAAGGTGCTTATCCCCAAAAGTATGAGAAGCGCACTGTTGCAATGTTCTCATGACGAACCATTGGCCGGTCATTTGAGTGGCTCTAAAGTTTTTGCGAAACTCAGCCAAACTTTGACCTGGCCTGGCATAAAGCGTGACATTTTTCGCTATTGCCGTTCCTGCCTCGTCTGTCAAATGGTGAAATCAAGGGGTGGCAAGCCACCCGGGCTGATGAAACCAATCGACAGTGAGCGTCCGTGGCAAGTGGCCACCTGCGATCTTATGGGGCCTTTCCCCAGGAGTAAGCAAGGGTTCATACACCTGATGGTAGTCGTTGATCATTTTTCTAAATGGGTGAAACTGTTTCCGCTTCGTAAAGTTACAGCACGAGCGGTGCTGTAAAGGCTACAGGAAGTGTTTTGTCGGTTCGACTTTCCGAAAAGACTGATTACGGACAATGCGTCCTATTTCACAGCTCGGGTGTTTGGTGCTGCGTGCCGTACCCTGGGAATTAATCACCGCACCACTTCGCCCAACCATCCCCAGTCCAATTTGACGGAGAGACTCAATAGAACTCTCAAACCAATGTTAGCGGCCGTTGCCGAACGTCAAAAGGATTGGGCAGACCACTTGAGTGAGCTCGCGTTCGCAATCCGAACCTCCGAGAATCGCTCGACTGGTTCATCTCCCGCCTTCCTCAATTCTGGTAGGGAGCTGGGTTATCCGGTGACGAGTGTCATGCAATGCCAGATCGGGGACGAGGAGGCGCCGGCGGACTATTCTGCTTACGCTTCAGCACATCGGGACAGGCTTTGTCGGGCTTTCTGTAGAGCTAGGCAGAATTTGGCGTCGGCCAGGGCCCAGGAGAAGGCTCAATACGACCGGAAGCATCGCCATCTTTCATTTAAGGTAGGTGATCTCGTCCTGAAGCGCAACCACACTCTTAGCGACGCGACCAAGGGGTTCTCAGCCTCGCTCGCCCCTAAGTGACTTGGTCCGTACCGAGTAGAGGAAGTGTGGTCTCCGCTCGCGTACTTGCTGAAGGATCCCCCTTCGGGAAAACTCAGCCGTGCCCATATCGGCGACCTGAAGGCCTTTGCGTCACGGTCCGACGAGCTCACGCCAGTGCCCAGTGGCACTGCGCGCAAGCAACGGTCACACCCGGGGCAACGGACCGCATTCGGACCACGCACCGGTACAATCTGAGGAAGCGGTCACCTGTGTGATTTCGCGCCGGACGACGGACTTTTCCGCAACCGAAGGCCCTCAGTAAAATGCGTAGCCTCAATGGGCCAGCTTCTTTACGGCCAGTGTATGAAAAGAAGCTGGTCTCAGCCCAGCTTATTGCAAGTGTTGTTTATGTAGCGTTTTAACAGTGTGAATTTTTTCCCTTTTCTTTTTTTCCGCGAGTACGCATGCTGAGTGTAATTTTTTTATTTCAAAGTGTGTTAAATTTTCACGTGTACAGCTTCGATCGTTTAATTCATTACGTGTTTTTTTTTTTACTTGTACGTAGACGTTGAACATTTTGGTTTTCCTTGTTCTTTTCTTTTTCCTGTTTTCTTTGCGGCAAAGGGGGATAGTAATTGCACGGTCGTCAGGCGCCGGGGGCGACAATGGTCCCATTGACTCGTCGGTGCGAGGGGGCGAAGGACGCTTTGCGATGGCGCGGCGCGTTGTGGACGGCGAGGAGCATTGCGGTGTTTGGGAGTGTTGCGCAGTTTGGAGAAACCGCAAGGAGTGTGTGTGCGAGCGTGTGTGTGTGCGCGTGCGTGTGTGGTGCCTGTTGCTCTTTGAAGCAACCAGAAGTCGCACCGACTGCTGCATCGGATCGCCGTTGGCACTGAAGGCGGACGGGGTCACTGACATTCTGACGTCAGACCGAGAGCCCGGCTCTCTGCAGTCGCCGCCGCCGTACAAACGCCTTGCAGCCACGGTTGTGGCTGCCCCTTTCATCTTGGCTCCGGCGGCGTGGCCAGCTGCTTTGGCAGTGTCCTGCCCCCATCTGGCTGGAGTTCGGGACCGCCACCACCACAAAAGCAACAACTCGATCTACCAACGGTGTGTCCGTTCATGCAACCAAGCCTTTCTCGAGACTCCTACGTCTTCGGCCACCGCCAATAGCCACAGAACTTTACGCGCCATTTCCCCTTCGCACCTTGGACACTGTCCCGCGCCAGCGGCCGACTATTTTTGTTATTTGTTTTGACTACATTTATTTTGTTTTGACTATTTATTATTATTATTATTAATATTATTATTATTATTGCGATAGCAATTATATGGACACTCCAAAGCAGATTTCTGCCGTCGGCGTCGCCGTTGCCGTCGCCGTCGCCGTCGCCGTGAGGTTCCGTATGACGTCAATGGAGACGAAATCGTCGCCGCGCGCCGAACGCTGTATGTGCGAGTGAAAGGGCACGAGGGGCGCGCGCTTCACGGGGAGTGAACGCACGGCGGAGAACAAACGCGCGTTCTGCGCCGTGCTCGCTTAAGGGCTGCAGAAGTAGGCGTCTCTTTCCTCCTTTACAATCACCATATATGTAGAGCAAACGCGCCCTCTTCTGACGCACGAAAGGCCGTGGGGGGGGGGGGGGGAGGGTACGTTTAGCTGCGGCACCAAGTACCTATTTATATCAGAGGCTCCGGCAACAGTCACCAACGCCGCACGCATTTTGTGCGAACGTGGGCAAAACGCCGACGGCGTCGACAACAGTTCTGCGTGTTACCGGTGCTGCTGCATGTCCAAGTTTATACAGCTGATAAAGCTACTATCATTACTCCGTATAGCTCTCTACAAATTTGCTATCGCAATTGATGCTTCGCCTTTCAGGTGAAACTGTGACAACTTTTATTATTATTATTATTATTATTATTTTGAATATTGTTTGTTTTGACTTTATTTGCTTACTTGTACTTGTATTTTTTCTATAATCAACGATTGTGTGATTTGCCTCTGCGTTTACCTTGCCCCTCCCCTCTGCAATGTACAACTGTACCTTGAGAGTATAATAAATAAATAAATAAATAAATAAATAAATAAATAAATAGATAAATAAATAAATAAATATTTCGCCCCCCCCCCCCTCGCGGCGTTTACTTTCATGTATTATAGAGCGCAGCATCTTAATTTTTTACCATTATTCTTGTATATATATATATAAATTTAATTATTATTTTTATAGTGCATGAAAGTGTTTTATAAGCCGGAACTCGGTGTGTTAAGAGTACTTGCTGGGCTGAGGTTAGCATTTAGCTTGTGCATGAAAGACTCAATTGTCCTTGGTGCATAAGCCCCTACTAGCTGTTTCGCCAGGCTGGTAGAGGGGCATTAAAGGAGAGGAGGATGTGGGGATTGAGGGAGGCGCCGGTGCCATTGCGCGGGCTTCACCTGTTCTGCCGTCCCTCGCCAACCCCGCCCACTCCCAACCGGTTCTAGCGGTGGCGCTGCGCACGCGGTGTTTGGCGGTGAGGGCGGGGCGCTGACGTCACTACGCAGCCGCGTCGGCTGCTAGTTACTAGAGAGTTTTAAATTAGGGGGACGCACAATAAATCGAAACAATAAAATACCTAGGTTTAACAATCTCGAAAGATTTAAGTTGGAAACCACACGTAGATAGAATTTGTGGAGCTGCAGAAAAAAAGTTATGCTTCCTTCGCCGCAAATTAAAGCTAGCAACCACATCCGTCAAGCTGCTGCATGCTTGCATATTTAACATAGGTTAGACCGATGTTAGAGTATGCCAGTGTCATATGGGATCCGTTTCAATCAGGATTAATAAACCGCATCGAGAAGATACAGAGAAAATCCGCAAGGTTCATTCTTTCCCGGTATTATCATACTGACTCTGTTTCTGAAATGCTTCGGTTGCTTAATTTGTCTCCACTGGCTCAACGGCGAAAGTTGGCTAGACTTAAATTTCTATTTTTTGTTATCAAAAGGCCACTTCAATATTGAAACCACACCCTATCTTGCTTCCAGGCAGTCTAGAAACGTCAGGTCAAGCAATCATTGCATGTTCTCAACTCCAAAATCATATCTGAACGCGTACACATATTCATTTTTTCCGCGAACGATTAAGGAATGGAACAGTTTGCCGGTGTCTGTTTTGCAGTCGAGTAGCCTCGAAAGCTTTGAGGAACGTGTTAAAAACCTTGTATGAAATGAAATCTTAGTGGTGTAGTGCAAACATTGCCACATTGTTCTTGAATACATACTGTAGTCTTTCTCTTATGTTGCTTGCGATATCACTGTCACAATGCCACAAACATGTATTTCTTAATCAAAGTATTGTATTTGTATTTGGTTATTTGTTTTGGTGGTTATTGCATGGTATTTGCAACTTTCATTACTTCATGTCCTATTTACGTTTGTAAGGTGTTTACATTTTTTACGGTATGTGCAAACTTGCTGTACCCACCCTGTTACGGCCAAGATGGCCAACAGTATTTGAAAATAAAAAAAAAAATAAGAAAAAGCTTAGGGCCCCGCTAGCGCTTGGGGCCGCGGTACTGCGGACGCGCAGGGCGGTACTGCGGACGCGCAGGGCGGTCTGCGCGTGCGCAGTACCGCGGCCCCAAGCGCTAGCGGACCCCTACGCTTGCGTCCCCCTAATCTAAAACTCTCTACTGAGCGTGGCTCTCTTATCTCCGGGACCGGCGCAAGGTACGTACATGCTGTCCTCTCGTCCGCCGACACCTATGTGACTAGGACTGGAGCTCGCGCACGGTGCCTTTTCCCGTGCGGGGAGCGCGTACTTTGTGCCGATCCTCTTCCCGACGCTCCGCCGACGAGCGGTGCCTAGTGCTCGCGGGAGGTCGTACCACGCCGAGCCGCACTTGCCGAAAGCCCAAGCCGAAGGAGATTGCCTGAGCTCTCGCGAGTTCACCCATTGGTTATCGCCAGAGCAAGTAGCATATCCGCCGGGACTTTTCCTAGCGGCGTGTCCCAGCTTGAACCTGTGCTCTCGCCGCGACGTGCTATAGGCGTCTGTTATTGTATTTTCGCCCTTGGTGCGGGTCCCCTTTGGTTCCCCGCCGCGCGGGCGTTTGTCCAGTGCTGGGGCCGACGGATTCAATAAACGATTTCAGTCAACTCTGGGCTTTACTGTGTTTTTGCGTGCGTCGCTCGGTAGCCCCTCGCGGCCTCTGAGCTTGCACGCGAGCGGTGCTGGAGGCGACGGCTGATGTGGCCCTGTGGCTAGCTAAGCTCGAAATCGCGGTGGTTGGTCTCCTGTGAGACACCAAGAACCCACAAGGTGCCCGTTAAACAACCCCAGGGGGTCAAAATTAATCCGAGTCCACCACTACGGTGTGACTCGTAATGCGAAGGCGGTTTTAGCACATACAGCCCCATAATTTAATTAAAGTTTAACACATCCGCCACGATGCGATGATGTGCCGTGTGAGGCAATGACAATGCTAACCTTTTCGGAGGTTATGAACAATGGCGCACAACAACGCCTCAAGCACACACGACTTGCTGTGTGTTCTGTGTACTACGCAGACAAGTAGCAGTGATGCACGCAAGGTAACGTTTAACATCAACTCACCACTCTCATCTTGCACTGGACGGTGAGAAGATAAAACATTCGCCGTCAACACCACCGCTAATTATCGTCAGTCAAAGCAGGGGTTGATCTAGAATGTCGACTTTGGGGTTGTGTTACCAGAACGCGGGGAGGGGGGGGGGGGTGGATACGAAGTATTGCTTATCGTTTTTTGAGCGAAAGGCGGGGGGGGGGGGGCGCTTTATTTACCACGTTGTTTTAATTCATTAAGGCTTAACGCTATTTTTCAACAAATGGTGACGTAAAAGCTACTAATTAGCAGAAATACACTACTTATAACCTTTTAAGTAAGTATATTAAACCACTTCTTACAAGGAAGCTTGTCCTTGTTGGTGCAGCTTGTAGAGCTGATATTGTTGCGCAAACAATACTACAACGAAGGTGGAGACAGGCAGACACGAACGAGGGCTGTATAGAAGGCCGAAATGTGTGCCTCGTTTTTCGGGAATATTAATTCAGTACTATATTTTAACACCCATGGCATTCTGTCACCACGTTTGAAGATTGCAAGAACATAAGGGACAGCGTTTAGAGTTTTCATTTGATTGCACCAAGTTTATTTTTTTTTCTATGCAGAACAAAGTTAAGAAACTTCTTAATCTACAAGTACAATATCACTTTGCACGAGAAAAAAAATACCAAGCACAATAGGCACAGAGAAGCCATATACCTTAAACAACACAATTAAAATATAACTAAGAAAAAAAAGCCGGTAGATCCCACGCCCTGTGGGAATCGATGTTATGCAAAGCAGTATGCGGAGAGCCTACCAAGTTAACGAAACGACCATGAGAGCTCCAAAACCCGCCGTGGTTGCTCAGTGGCTATGGTGTTGGGCTGCTGAGCACGAGGTCGCGGGATCGAATCCCTGCCATGGCGGCCGCATTTCGATGGGGGCGAAATGCGAAAACACCCGTGTTCTTAGATTTAGGTGCACGTTAAAGAACTCCAGGTGGCCCATATTTCCGGAGTCCCCCACTACGGCGTGCCTCATAATCAGAACTGGTTTTGGCACGTAAAACCCCATAATTTAATTTAATTTAATGAGAGCTCCAAGACGTAAGCGGCTGTTTCATGACCTACATGACACGTATGTCATGACCGATCATTTATGTTCGTCATATACTCTTGTCCTACTATGCCAATTTATGTACATACCAAGTTAACGAAACGACCATGAGAGCTGATGACAAAGCAGGGAACATTCTTTTTCCCTCGACCTCGCACGCAAGCATTAGTAGTGTTTGCTGTAAAGCCAGCTCTCCAGGATGCCGTCTGTAAATTCTGCTCATTCCCCAGTCTAGTCGTTCGGAGCTTAACGATAACGAGAGCAATTTGCCACATTGTAAATTTTACGACACAGGGGTAGTGATCGTACTGTACGTATTGTGCATATGAGTACGTTGTCTTAAACATGAAAAAACAGAAAGACCAAACATGAATCTCGCATCTCATTCACGCGCACGCGTTTACCGCGACCTCAAGGATTCTCCGCTCCCTGCAGGTTGCAGTGTAGCGCTGTCGTCTGCGCACTCAATATCAAAATTGGGCCTCAAAATTAAGGCCACGTAGCGTTCACCTCCGCAAAAAGTAAATATTTCTTAAAGCGATCACCACAGTGATCGCTTTAATTCAGCGGTTCAGCGTAATTGTTTTCTAGGATGAGTGCCTCTCTGAAAGAGGGGAGGGGGGGGGGGGTTGGTCCGTAATAATTTTTGGGGGGGTGTCTAGATCCTCCGTGGGGGGGTGTTGGGGGGGATGTTAAGGGGGTGTGTATAAATCCCTGAATCAAAGCAAACAGCACAAAAAGCTTCGCTGACGTCGATTCCCACAGTGCTTGGGGTCCCCGTAGTTTTTAACGGCGGAGCTGTTGAAGCCGGTCTTTAGTCCGTTAGTCGTTCACAAAAAATGTGGGCCGATCCTAGCGGTAGTGCAGAAAGGGTCCAAGCGCAATGGGACATACCCTTGTGAACTAGCGAAGCTGAACCTGGCTAAGTCTAAGCATGGTTGGGACTACTTAAGCTTTGTCAGTAATCGATAGCCAATCAATAGCTAATCGAGAATCGATCAATAATCAATAAATTCTGGAAAATGCTGGGGACGACTTGGTAGTGTTTAGCCAAGCCGAAAAGCCAGGATTAGCTAGGTGCCCATCAGCCCCGCTGTCTTCTTTAGCATTGCGCCTCCAGTGCAAGCTACGCTGCCTTTTTTCTGACGATTTCATGATACGTGTAAACATTGCGCTCGATGCTTTCTGGCAAGATATAGTTGGAAGGTGATGGCAAGATTGTGCTTAGGTGCTTGGATTCAGCACTTACAGACATCAGTCAGACAAAGGTAAATATACGTGGTAGCGAAGCTGCCATAGAATCCCATACGTTCAAAACATGGTGGCTTATCGGTGGTTCATGGGGCTTAGCGCCATATTTGTGAGGAGGGAACACTTCCGGCGGAAGAAAAATAATGTGGTGCCATATTCGTTAAAAACAGAAGTGACGTCATTTTGTTCTCAAAGGCGCGAAATTTGTTTTCGGAGGCCTGCCATTGTAGCTGTATATTCCAATGCCCCGCCTATCGACTTGATGGGCGTTCGGAGATTTTAGTGCGGAAAGAGATACAGGAAAAGGTCAGCCGTACGGGTGTCGAAATCGCATCCCTGCACAGAACAACATACTTTCTTTCTAGGCCGGCGAATGCTTTGGGCGTAGAGTGCTCGTCCTTTCGTCGGACGCCTAGTCCGTCGGCCAGCGCTGTCACACGAAAACAACTAAAGAAATAATTATCTGGCGGTCGCAACTCACTACTTTTGACTGAACAGGTTAAGAAACAATGCAACTACCTGCGGCACCAAAGTCAGCCAAACTTCGACAAGCAAAACAACACAACGTGTGAGGGGGCGTATTGTAACAGGTGAACTTTATAAGCGCGCCTTTCTGCACACTTCAAGAGCTGCATTGCATTGCAAGTGATAGCGGCGTCAACGCCCACCGCTATCGGTGGGCGCTCTTACGGTGGGCGCTGAAAAAAGGTATTTATTGATAGTCATCAAGTAAAATAGAGTTGTCTCTTATTTTCTCGCCACACTTACGTAAAATTGATTAGGAATTTTATTTTAGTTGAATGAATCTAACTGTGTCTCGCTTTAATTAAAAACTGTTTTTTCTTTCCCATTGTTTGTTCCCTTCAAACATAGTTGCGCTTCAATCGCTGCTCTCATAACCCCCCTTGCTGATGTCGGTGACAATTCGTTCTGAACCGCTTTTCGCCCCAAGCTTCGTGACCTATTTAGATCGACCTTGGTCAGACTATGTGAGTAGGTTTATTGCGCATGTGCCTATCAATTGATATATAACAGGCCTTTCTGTGTTTGTGTTCTCAGCACTTGGTTATGATATATTTCATCTAGAATCTGGAGCAGCATGCCAAGTCAACGTCTCCAGTTTCTGATTAAAGCCATCGTCTCTTCGTGAAGTCTCCATAGCGGAGAGTACCTTTCATTTTACTTTTCACTTTTAGTTTTTGATAGCAGTGATGACAACAGCGCCTGCGATGAATGTCTTATTATCCTATGAAGCATTTACGAAACGCAATCTTTTTTTCCCATAATGACACTCAAAAACATGTTGTGTAAGGTGTTTTTCAAAACTGGCAGCAGACATTTTCTTCTATTTTGAAATTCAGTGGCAATAGCTTGAAAGAAGGACGTAAAGATGTAAGCACGTAATCTTTTTAGTTGCGTTGCTGGATATATGAACTTTCTGTGAAGAAAATAATCTTGATTTATAGGATTTATTACAGCTGGAAAGGAATCGCGCGCAACGTATTGGTAATTGATACTTTTGGGGGGGATACATTTTATAAGCATTCTGTTGCAGTTAACGATAACTCTTCTGTAAATATAAGCCTCGCGAATTTTCCGGACAGTAGAAGCTATATTTATTATTTCGTTAAACTAAAAAGTTACGTAAAGATATTCGACGGGAACAGCGCGAAAACACGCAAAACAAGAAGGTCAACACACACCACCACTGGTGTGTGTGTTCTCTTTCCTGTCTTTCATGTTTTCGCGCTATTCCCCTGTCGAGTATATACCGACTAGCGCAAGTATCTACGGTCAAGGTAAATATATAATTTTCAAGTTAGGTAGTTTTACTACTAAAGTAATTATTGGTGTACAGATAAAATCGAAACGCGCATCTCACTAAATATATGCGCCAGAAGCGGTCGTTACATTATTAACCATTTATCTTGTACAAGGGCTTTCGCATCTCTAATGCGGATAACTTTAGTAACCCCTTATGTAAAGAGGACAACTACCAATGAAGATATGCTAGAAAGATGCAAAAGTTATCTGAAAGCGATTTACGTATGTGAATTAATCGTAAACGTAGTTACCTTAGTAAATCGCAATAAGTTTCTAGTAAAGGCCTGAATGCCCATTTCGAGCAGCTCCCATTCCCAGCAGCTCCCATTCCGAGCAGTCATCCATCCCGAGGAGTAACCCATCCCGAGCAGCTATCGTCACGGAAAAGAAAGCGTATTAAGGCAGTATGAAATAGGAGGAAATTATACTAAGAATGATTGTGCGTTATTCAAGATAACTTTTTCAGATGTTTAAACAATTCCTGCTTAACCTTCTTAAAACACTGTCGATCACTTACAAAAAAAAATGCAGCAGATGCAACGTAACCTGTCGGAATCTATATATTGCGAAGCTTTTCGTAAATGCATAAGGAGTGCTGAAACACGTGTTTGTGTTTATTCAACATGAGTGCGAAGTGAAACCGAACGCTTTATTCAGTCATTTCATAGAGGAAATGCAACGTCCTGTAAACGAAGCACACATGTGTAATATAACGCTTAATTACATGTGTTCGTGGTGGCCAATTCGGTGTTTTGGCGCTAAAGTAGGAGCACACTCTGGAGGCACAGTAGGTACGCTTGATTTTATCACGCGTGAATGTTTGATATGTACATGGTCATTACACATCTGGTTGCGTACGTTGTGCTGGAGCACTTGGAGAAAGTATCGTAAACAGAGGAAAAGGAATCATTTGGGGTACACGGCCTCCCCTTGGAGGCGCAGATGCGACCGTCGACGCGGTTGCGAGGCGGCGCAACGCATGCGAAACGTGAGACCATCTACTCCGGTACTCCCCGCCCCGTCTTATCGTGGCATTCCGCGTCACGGCCCCCATGGTCCTCTCCACCAGCGGCCAACGACGCGCGCGCGCAGGCCGGCTTCCCCCCCTACCTTCCACTGCAGCGGGCGTAGTGTGAGCCATCGCTCTTAGATGGCGCCACGCTCCGAACCCGGGTGCGAGCTATTCGGCGAGGACGCACGAGAAGCAGCAGCAGCACCAGCAGTCAGCCATGGTCAGCAAGAGAGGTGCAGAGGGCTTCGCAAAGAAAGCTTCTTTAATAAAGGTTCACCGGATAATGGAGACTTGAAGTGATCAGTATCTATTAGTCAAACATGGGACGTCAGTGGTGTCGACGTTTAGACAACAAGGGATTCGCCTTCACCAGCACCTTAACGAAGAAACGTCCCTTTGTCAAAATGTTGGCTCCTAAAGCCCTTGTTTGACTACTGTTGATGGCTATCATTTAGAATGACAGAAATCTGAACAAGTTGATAGGTAATCATGATACGGAAAGGCCAGCGTACACAACATAGACACAATAGTAAATTTTGTTTGCGCGTGCCCCGTAGGCGTTCTGTGCACACAAAGAACTTCTGAGTTCGCAGTGCGCATTTGCAGAACGTAGAGAACATTTTTGCGCTTTACGTAGGCATGTGAAAGCTATGCGAACGCGCTGTGCGCCCTACGTAAGTAACTGGGTGTAGAAATTCTATAAATCTATATTTTACCTCCATGGGGGCAAACTATAGAAATGAAGCTTTTCGACAACTCCACAACGGAACTCATTACAAAAGATTCTATGGTTGTTTCAGCGAACGCTCAAAAATTTTAAAGGTTGCCTGTGTTCTAGTTCATGAGCTGGTCTACTCGACGAGGTGGACATTACATGCAGGAAACATCGAAATGCATAATCGAATAATTAGAAAAATTTCTCAAATTAAGTTTTCACGAAATACCTTATGGCTCATATTGGAATTTAGAAATTCTTGCTGTGGAGTTCGCAAGGCGGATCCACTTGGAACGAATTATCAGGATGACACTAGTTTCTAGATATTAATTCCCGATCTTTGTGGAGAAATGCATTGACGTTCCAGTTACTTTCTCAACAAAACGTCGTTTTATGCATTGAAGCAGCACGCTTGGCTCACTAGCAAGATAAGCGGGTACCAATATCGCTGTCGAGAACCAATGCAGCGCTACAACTTTACTCACTTGCACGTAGCAATACACTTCGACATAAGGATTCACTGGATTTTACTGACTCTCGGTCACATTCCCTGAACCCTCACTTGCTACCACACCTGCCGCCCGGATTCTCCTGTAGTGAAACAACATTAGTGGGCCGCCTGTGGTTGGGCGTCTCATTCACGAGTACTTATTCATTCCTCGTCGAAATGGCGAACAGCGTCGTGTGTGCGTCTTGCGGCCGGGATGAGACCATAGCACACATTCTGTGCCAATGTGCGACCTACAACGCTCAACCACATGTGCTGCGTATGAGTCTTAGACGCTTAGACGACAGACTCTTATCGGAAGTTAAGATCTGGGGACCTTGGCCGCCGACCTCTAGAATGCACAAGGCCGCTAAAGTGCTAATGCGCTTTTTGAAGACAAGATGACTGGACAAGTGCTTGCGAGTAAACATTCATCTTTAGTGAACATATACGTGAGTGAACAGTCATCTGCGGGTGCGCGCCCAATGACTCTCATTCTTATCTTTCTTTCCCCCCTACCCCCTTCACCACGTGTAGGGTAGCCAACCGGGCGAGAACTTGGTCAACCTCTATGCCTTTCCTGCTTGTCTCTCTCTGAACGCGGGACGAATTATCATTTTGATGACAGCAGTTTTTAGATATTCATTCCCCAAGTGCGCGATGAAATACGTTGGCATTCAAGTTATTTCTGTGCTTTAGTGCATAAAACGGCGTTCTGTTAAAAAAATGTAACCGCCGGATTTAGGAATGCGCCTTAGCTTGAAGCTCGTGCTTGACTTGGTCAACATAACACCTGACCGTGAACGCACCGAAGGAAACGCAATGAGCGTCTTAGGCACGTTAACGCCACGCATCATCTAGGTGAAATCAAGCATGGGGCTTCAAGTTAAGGTGTATTTCTGAATGCGGGGGTACGTGCAACAACTGTGGATGTTTACTGCAAGTTTGACGGCGCATATCTCGAAACCAGTGCCATCCTTGGAATTCGTTCTAAGTGGATATGCCTTGCAAATTTATCGGCTACAAATCGTAATTGCGATATGCGCTGTAATTATTTAAAGTTTATATAGTAGATTAGGCGTTTTTATTTTGATTGCAAGTAATGTCCGCCTTTTCTAAGTAATCCATCCACCACAAGGACTATAGAATTGGGCCAGCCGCCACTAGAAATTTATACAAATTCTGTATAATCTGAAGAACACCTTGCGCATAAGCGCTTCGCACCTCCGCTAAGTGTTGCGTGATGGAAGAGACTGCTCACTTTTTATGCCCAGAGGTGCGCTGGCAGACATGCAGGACAGTACACTCAAGCTATCAGTCACTGCTTCAACTTGGTTCCTTTTTTTTTCTGTTTGCGGGCACCTTCCTCAGATCGGTCCGTAACGATATAAACGTTAATGCGCACAAGACACGAGTTCCAGCAAAAGCCCTTCACACTGACCTCTTAAGTAGAGCCAGCGAGCATAGCTGTGCTGTGCGTAACCAAACAATTATACACGACATAAAACATACAGGCGCAATGTCACCTTATAGGTGTCTTTAATGCAGACAGACTTCTTAATGGAGCAGTGCCCGAGAATAAACAGCTGCTTTGAATCGGGCCACTGCGCATGTGCCACTGTGTGTGTGACAATTCTTGGTCGATAACCCAGAATGCTAATGCGCCACTGTGACACAAGGGGAAGAGAAGACTGTCGTGTACTTACTTATCCGTACTGCGACACCATGGGTGTGTTATAACATGTGTCGTTCTTACCACTGCATACAGACCTTTCCTCAGAATTCTTCCCCTGGCCAAGATCAAACATCGCCTCGGTCCTCGTTGAATCACTGCGACGACGTTTGACAGTGCGCATCCGCCTGGACTGGCATTTGCATTTCGGCGTAGCTTGTAAACGGCGGCGTAGAGCATAAATATAAACACTGCACAACACCACAGTTGGGACATTTGCGGTGCACAATTATTGCATGACATTACACTTTGCAGAAAGAGAAAAGAAAGGGACTGTTGTACGTATTGCATTTAGTTTTATGCTATTTAATTAACCGCTTGTCAATAACTTCCCTTCACATAAATGAACACACGAGTGTTGCACCGCTCTAACATTTTTGGGGGATTCTTCCCCTTTTTGACCCATACTCTTAGGCGCTTGTATTGTTCAACACACGCTATTTTGTGTGCCATGTGTTGTAACCATCCGATCACAAGGCGTCATAAAACACCATAACGTCTGTTGGTGTCTCCCGGCCTCGGCACCCCTATTCAGATTGCAGCACAATGCAAAATATACCCTGTAACGTGCTTTGCAGCCGGTTTAAGGGATCCAGGTGGTCGAAGGTATTCGGTATCCCGTCACCCCGGCTCTTCTCATAGCCTGAATGTTACAATGAGCTCTCAAACTCAAAAAAAGAACAATACTCCGTACAGCTAACGTAAGGATCATTAGATTTATATATCAGAGTTTTCAAAGCCAATTCGAAAGCATTTGGACAAGTGAGCAGCTACCACATTCTCGGTGATCATCTAACAACTTCGGCTTGATGTGTCCGTTTCGTCAGTAGCACACTGTATCTTGATCGATGTTCTCAATTCCAAACGACACTGCAAAGGGACGCAGAAAAAAAAGAAGTGAATGTAAGACTATGTCCCCATCTTGCGTTTAGTGTGTGAGTTCAAGCTCGCAGCAAAAACATTACTGCGTTTTCGTCTCTGACTATAGCTGTTCTTCTGTACTGTTGACATTCGACGCCTAGCTCTGAGATGATAAAAATAGATTTTAAGGCTTGGCAGCCTCGCGCAGTGCCCTAAGAAGTTTTCCACTCTCTGTTATGTAACTCTGAGCCCCGCTTCCACGTAGGCTTGTTTGTTTAAGACCAGCTGCGGCCGTTCTCATGCAGTCGCGCACGAATCAATATGGAGGTGCGCGGCGAGATGAAAGGCTACATATAACTCTATGATAATAAGAATTCAGCTGCTATTATTTCGAGTAGCCAGTGCTGTTAAGCAGAAGGGCCGCGCAAGAGCTTGGCACACGCAAGCGATACTTAAGCTGAGAAATAGCTCACGAGCTCAGCCTACATGATCCGCTTAGTAGTTACCGGCGAGAAACGCTGGTGAAAAAAAGGCACGTGCGGAAGTCTACCTGTACTCGAAAATTTCGTAAGCAGGGTATACCTACTATTCTTGAAATGAAATCTTTCACTATAAGATGAAATATTTCGCATTTATTTATTATTCTAGAATTTCTTAATTATTTTATTTTTGGCTGTAGAATTAACATAGAGAGATAGAGTAGCCTATGTATTGCTAATCTCCATCGCTCCACATCCACCGGTTTGAATGAATGAATGAATGAATGATTGAATGAATGAATTCTTTATTCGTCCCAGTCAATTAGGGAATGGACCCCAGAAAAAAAAAAAGCTGCAGGAAATCTGTGGCGCAGTAAACAAGTTTGAAGTTTGAAGTTTATTTGTAGTGCAAGAGCAAAAAAAAAAAAGCATACATCTTTGGTAGTACATTAGGAGGTCCCAAAGTAGAACTCTCCGCGGGACCTCCTGTTTTACAATGCCTACGATATAATCACCTAAACAGCAGCAGTATGCATCCAACAAGCGCTTTCGACTTTACACAAATCAGAATGTTATATAAAAACAAAATAACAAGATAATACAATAAAAATAAAGAAATGACATATAAAGGCTATTTTATTATGATAATCTAACAAAGGCATAAAGACAGATTATGAAGATAGTTTAACTTGTGAATTCAAAGCAGTACAACACCAACGTATTTATTTACAATTAATATGAACAATAAGAGAGAAGAAATTTATACGTAGTACAAATTCCCACAAAAATACTAGAAAACAGGCGTCCGCAGAAAAGACAAAGACGAAAAGGCAAATCGGCAAAAAAATCGGCAATAAAAAATAAAAACAAATTAAGAGAAAAATCACAGAGAAAGCAGCTCTTCTAACAATTCTATTTTTAATTTTCGTTTAAAGGAGTAGAAAAAAGAAGTAATCTTAATTTCTGGAGAAAACCTTGTGTTGTATGAATTAACGATGTGACACAAAGAAAGGACGTCCGTAGGTATGTTAAGATGAATGAAGCGAAACATGAGAAGCGATAACTTATATTGAAATAAATACCGAAGGGGTAGAATACGAAGCAGTTGGTAAAGAGGCAGGGAATGGCATCGCAGTGGTGTAAATGTCATGAGCTTCAATGCTTGGTTTTGGATGTTTCCTGAAGACTTGAGGTGAGTAGGATATCTGTTTCCCCATGTAGACAAACAGCATGTTAAATGGCTACCTATATATGCCTGATATAACGAAGTAAGATTATGTGGTGCAAAGTATGCGCGTGCTTTGATGAGAACATGAATGCCAAATGACACGTTGTGCAGTAATGAACTGACATGGCAGTGGTATGTTAGGTGTTTGTCAAGGATACCCACCAAGAAATATCACTTTTTCAGATGTCGGAAGTACATAGCTGTTCAAAGAAATTCTTATGGCATTTACTAATACTTTTGGTTGACTATGAAAGAGGACAAATGTTTTCTTAATTGGATGCAGTTGGTTTAAAGTACACCATGTGTGGACGTTGGAGAGGTCAGTATTGAGTGTAGCTTGCAGAGCGCTTAGTGTGTGCTGAGATGAGTATAATGTGGTGTCGTCGGCATATAATAGGCAGTCTGAATCCGTCAGTACATTAGGTGAGTCATTTATGATTAATAAAAGCAACGTACCTAAAATGGAACCCTGAGGAACACCACTGGTAATTAATTTATTGGTAGAGTAATGATCATTTATACAGACAACTATGGAACGATTAGACAAGTAGCAGCGGGGCAGTTCGAGAGGGGGACCAGTAATGCCGAATTGCTCTAGTTTATTTTACATGATGCAATGATTTATTGTCTCAAACGCCTTAGTAAGATCTATAAATACAGCCCCTACAATTAGTCCCCGGTCAATGGCTTGCTTGATTTTGTCAGTTAAGTGAACTAGCGCTAACTCGGTTGAGTAGCCATGTCTGAACCCAAACTGGAGGGGGCTGATAAGCCTAAACTTATTTAGGTAGTTCATGAGGCGGGTATAGTCTATAGATAAGTTTTTCAATTACCTTGCTAAAAAATGGCAATATACAGATGGGACGGTAATTGTTACTATTTTCACGATTGCCTTTTTTGAAGACCGGAATTATTTTACCAATTTTAAGTAGGTTAGGAAATACCCCAGCTCGGAACATTTTGTTAATAATATCAGCAAGGACAAGTGAGATATCAGCAGAAACAAGCTTCATATGAGCTGGTCCGATAGAGTCAAGGCCAGGTCCAGTTGATTTTAAGGAACAATTAACATTGTAGACTTCATGCGGTGAAACAGGACGAAGATAAAATGAGTATGAGCTACGCGAAATACTAGGCGCGCACTGCATCAGCTGGAGGACTGTTATCCAAAGCAACAAAATGTTCCCTAAATGCATGAGCAATATCAGTATCTTTGGTGTGTTCATGATCATTGAGGACAATTCTTTTGATGCCCGGATCCGACTCTTTCATATTAAGAAACTGTCTAATTAGTTTCCAGTTACGCCTGCTATCGTTTCTGTTTTCAAGTATTTTGTTTGCATAGTAGTCTCGTTTTGCGCGCCTGAGAATGGCAGAAAGAATTTTTGAATATGCACGGAAGCGATTTTTCAAATTTAATGTTAAACGTTTGCGATTTTACTTTTTTGTGAAATAATTTTTTCTTGTTATGGAACGCAACATGGCATCTTATATCCAAGGATTTCTTGGAGTAGAATACTAATGTGTGACTCGTGAATAAGTAGTACACTGATCAATGTATTTAGTGATTCTGGAATGGAACATGGAAAATGCTTTCTCAGGACAACCCTCCATATATACGTCATCCCAGTTTGTGGTTTGAACCTGATGAATAAACTGTGCTTTGTTGGACGAAGATTTAACTTATCTTTTAGAATTGCTAACTGTTTCTGTACCTCGGCAAAAAAACAAGAGGTAATGATCATTGATTGAATAATCGATAACTTCAGAAGAGCAATGAGAATCAGAATCGAATGAAAAAAAGATGGGATCAATCAGCGTGAAAGAGCCTGAAAGATCACGCCTAGTTGGAGAAGAAAAGCCATAGCAGAGTAGACAAGTTACATAGTCAGAGCTAGGATGACAGTTAATATCGAGAATATTAATGTTTATGTCTGTGCGAATGATTATATTTTTATTTTCATTTGTTAACGCATATAATGTATCTTCAAGCTGAGAACAGAATTCCGCATAAGAAGTTGACCGTGAGTGCGGTATAGCACCTACTATTGTACAGCTATTATTGACGGGCAGAGAATTTCGGTGAAACTCTAACCAGATGGATTCACCTAACAAGTCCCGAGCAGCAAGATCATAACGTAGAAAGTGGCGCAATGATGACCTGATGAAAATAGCCGACCCACCACTACGGTGGGAAGTTCAATTCTTGATTTCAGGTTTGTAGCCAGACAGACCATACAAATTTCCATCAGCTGATGTTAGCCAGGTCTCGGATAAGCATATTAAGGAAAAAGTGCGGTCAAGCATGGAAAGAAAGTTCAATAGATCGTCATGATGTTTGCGTAAAATACGAATGTTGCAATGAAGGAAAGAGAACGCAGGTGATTTATCTTGGAACAAAGATTTCACTTGGTAACAAGAAAACTTAACGCAATAAAGACTGAACAGCAACTGTGGTTAGCGGAAAATGGCTTGCACGATGACTGAATAATCGCCAGATCCATCACACCCGTGATGCGATAGACGAGGCTGCTGTCTGATTTCCTAGCTTTAATCACGCAGGTGTCAGCCCAAAGGTATCTCCAACCTTTACCTCTTTTGCGCTCAAGATCTTGCGCAACGAGTCGTTTGTTATCAGGTGTGAGGTGATCATTGATGATAATTGCCTTGTTGCTGCTCTGAGAAAAACCGATGGCTGACGTAGTCAGCCTGGCCTTTCTTGCCTTGGCTGCAAACTCGGAGCGCTTAGCCCTTGAACAAAAAATTAAAAATTAAACTATGGGGTTTTACGCGCCAAAACGACGATCTGATTATGAGGCACGCCGTAGTGGAGGGCTCCGGAAATTTGGAACACCTGGGGTTCTTTAACGTGGACCTAAATCTAAGTACACGGGTGTTTTCGCATTTCGCCCCCATCGAAATGCGGCCGGCCGTGTATCACCAAAGCATGCACCACCGCCAGGCAATTGTCGCCCTGCGTTGCGGGAACGCCCTCAATCTCGACATTATTTAGACGAGAGTACTGTTCTACAGCTGACAGACGCTTCCACAACAGTTCATTTTCATCCTTCAAGTAAAAGCATACGTCATACAGGCGCAATTTATGTCAACACGCAATGACGAAATAGCAGTTCGAAAGGATCCAGCATGTATTACAAATTAGTGGGTAATGAAATGTGCTGTGTGCACAACATATAGCTGAACTGTGGCGCATGCGCAAATCGTCTCTCAACACGCCTCAATCAACGTACTTGCACCGACGCGCTCGCCTTCACCTTTACTGGTGACCTAGGGCCCATATTCACAAAAAGTTCTTACGCTAAGGTTGCTCGTCAGGCAAAATTCCTACTGATCCTGATGCTGGACGCGTTACCAGCGAAGGCGACCGCGGCCAATGGTAAACAGCATTTCCGAACGAAAATGTCTCTGGATTCCGCTCGAGTTCTCGAAACTAAACTGTAAATGAGTTCATCAATTTTCCCAGCCTATTTTTCGTCAATAGATTGCACCTTGAGTATCCAAGTGCAGCTTACAACTGTATCACACATTTTCACCGCTTACTAGCAGGAACAGACTCGCAGGCCTTCTGTGCATTACTCTTTTTTACGCTTTCTGATTTAACATCTCTCAGTTTAAGGTTTAGAAAACCGGAGTTAAGATTCCTGAAGCTCTTTATTCGTAACAGCCATTTGTCATTTGCTGGCCGCCTTCGCTAATAATAATTTAGATATGTCACGACTGGTTGACGACGGTTCGGTATCGTACAAAACAAGGACGTTCCACTTAATCTCCGAGTCTTTCAACTCCCTCGCTTTCAGTTTACCGGCCAATTAATTGGTTCCACCTACTCGTATGCACCGCGCTAGACCAATGCGTTTCAGGCACCACACGCGCTCGCGCAAAATTCATTGCGCACAGATCGGATAAGTGGAACTGGCCATCTTCGCCAAGTGCAAGACTTCCATTCTCATCGCCAGTGTCTTTCCTTCTCCTCTCGCGCGAGCCTCTTAATTCCTGCAGTGCCGCATAAGACTTCTCGGGCAGCAAGAGACGCCGCAGCGGTTCGATGTGTGCCTCGGCGTATACTTCTCACGGAAGGAACACCGCGAGAGTTCGCAATTAACCGCTCGCGACGCCGGTGCCGAGCGTTCCGCTTTCTTAATGGATTCCAACGTGAGAGGGAAACAACGCGAGCAAGCCGCAGGGTTGGAACAGCGCAGTTTGCCACCGTTTGTCTTCGTTCCGACTATAGGTGCCAGTTTCTTCTCTCTCTCTCTCTTTCTATTTACTTCTGCGCAATGCTCTCGTTGTCACAGTGATTGACTCTTTTTTCTGGAGCTTAATCTAGCCGTTCCTGAATAGAGCAGCGACGATACGGGCATTCGCTTGCCGTGGACATTCGTTTTTTTTTTTTTTCGCTTTCTTGCTGTCTCCTCGGTTTTCCTGCCTCCGGAACGATTCGCGTCGGAGGAGCGTTCGCGCGCACGACCGCTAACAAAGTTAGCGACGAAGCGTCGGCCGGATGCGAAGTAAGGCTTCCCCTTCGCAAGCGGGGACAAACCAAGAGTTGCGGGTTGGTGCGAATGCGTAACATACGCGCGCGGCGCAAATTAGCACTCGACGCGCTATGCGTTCTTCTTCGGCGCGGACGCGCCTCCGCTGCTTCTGTTCGGATGGGAACGAATTGAAGGCAGCTAGAGCCTAAACAACGGTAAGGCGAGGTTTCCGGCGACTTCGCCACGTAAACAGACCCGGCAATTTGTCTCTGTACTGGAACAAACTGAGTGGCTGCGTGTTGGCGAGGAGGCGGCGACGCGGAGACATTCCCAACACAACGGGCGCAGTCAGCTGTATCTCTCAGACGATAATGACCATTCTGTTGGAAGTGTTTGCAAATTTCAATGTGCGCAGTGCGCAGGAGAACTTGTGTGCTGCTCCACTTTTGCGCCGGCATGAAAGCCTCGGAAAGACACAAGGCCACTCGGTCTTTGCAGCGCGCGGGGACTAAATGTTGCTGCACGGGTCTCCTCAGTTCTAGTGTTTGTGTCAAGCGCCAGGTCGCTAGGTCAACGATGCCTATAGCTTGCTCACTTGTACACCTGATGTTTTTGTGGTCACTTACTGTGGGGGAATGTCCAAAACGCGACTGATTTCACGTGGTTGTGGGGTGCGGTTGAAGAATACTGTAATAAATACGTAAACAGGAACATATTTTAAATAATATTTGACTGATAACTATAAAATTTCTGACATCAAAGAAGAAAAGTGTTGTTTATTTAAGACATGGGGCTCTATTCTCGAGACGCATGGCGACTGCACGGCCGCCATTAACCGCCATGTTGACTCTCTGATTGGCTATCGTGAGGTCACGCGTGTTAAAATTTGTGCCGTGAAACGGAAGTTTTGCAAAATGCAATTTGGCGTTTTCATCAAAATGACGAAACTTGACGTGTCGCTTCAAGATTTATCGACTAATACTTTTTTTCACGTCCTTAGCAGCTATATTACGACTTTAGCGCTTTAAAAAGAAAGTGGACGGCAGCGTGCAGAAGCCCGTGCAGTGCATCTGCAATTTTGCGAAAATGTGGTGGCGATCTAAGGAAGCCACCATATCAGCTTGCTGATTGGCTGAAGGAATATCTCGTGAGGTCCGTCACAGGAAGATCCGCTTCGTAAACGTCAATTTGACGTTGCTTGACGTTGCGCTGGGCCGCCATTGCAGAGATTTTCTGCCATAATTTGTGGTGCGACAAGCCGCGCGAATTTGAGTAAGGAGCGGCCATATGCAATGGTGGTCGAGAGGCATACGTATGGGGTCATTTCACCGTCGTTTGTGGCTGTGAAAATCTTTTGTTCTCACCGCGTGCTCATAGCATTTGTATCGCTCTCGGGAGGTGTTGTAATTTGTGTTTTGGACCGTAATTTTTATTTAAAAGAAAACGTTTACTTGAAATAATATTGCTTGAACATTACAAACATTCTGCGACCTTTTTTGCATATTTCACTGCTGCGTTTGTATTGTAATCAAGATTAATGACTTTTCGCATCATCAGAGGCTATGACAACGGCGGCTTTTTAATTTATAAAAACATTAGGGGCAGCTTCACACTAGTGGTGCGAAGATGGGGAAAACAGTGAAGCTGGCGACCCCACCTATAGCTTTACCTCGGTTCGGCCAAGTTTCTGCGAGGTTATCCTTCGAAACTCGGCCACGTTTTGCGCAAGGATCACCCCAGAATTATCCACAGCCCAAGGAGCAACGAACACTCGGTCATTAAAGTATCTGGACGCTTGTGAACGCTCAAACGCTTTTGCTCGGTTTCGCAGGCACATAACTCCTGATCTTCTGCGAATCGCCGACGTTTCGCCGCCGCTTGGGCGGCGCGATACTCGGGATCGGAGCGAAATTCTCTTCCTCGCTATCGATTAGCGGCGCGGCGGCTTTCGCGCCGCGCTTTCACTTCTTCGGGAGTGGCGCTCTTTTTCAGCCGCCCCATCTTCGCGGCGATGTGCTCGGCGCGGAGACGGTGAGGCTTTGGTGTCGCCGCGGCGGTGACCCGGAGCTATATATCCCGTGGGTCGGCGCAGTGACGTCACGGCTTGGCTCCGTGTCTGCGCAGCCGTGGCAACCACTCCGCACGGCGCGGTGACGTCAGGACTCGGCGAAGCTAAGGCGAAGCGATGCGGCGCGCGCGATGACGTCACGGCTCACGCAGTTGTGGAGAGGCTCGGTGCGGTCGGCGCAGCTGGGGCAAAGCGGTGCTAGGTGACGCGTGGTGACGTCATGGCCAGGCGGAGGTTTCGACTCGACGGATCGACGGATCAACACTCGACGGATCATCCTCGAGCTTAAACAGCTTCGCTAGTTCCCAGGGGTATGTGCCATTCATTGCGCTTGGGCCCTTCTGCACAGCCTCCAGGATCGGCCCAGAGTTTCTGTTCGCACTACGCGGCCTAACCAAGAGCTTAAACCGCTCTGCTGTTAAATTTACGCACGTTGAAGTTCCCTCACGCGGTGCGAGTAAGCAGAGAAGCGAACAAGAGATAGCAGCGCTGGCGCTTGCGTCGCGCAAGCGGAGACCTGTGGCGCGCGCAACGCTATCGATGATATTCGGCCGCTTCCCGGACAGACGAGTCGGGCTGATTCACTTGCGTTTCACGAAATGGGGGGGGGGGGGGGGGGGCGACGACTATGTCAGCTGGTATACCCGCTGGTTTCTCCCCTGGTGCTTGGTAGGCCATGCTGTTCAGAAAAAAATAATAAAAAAAATTAAGCAAATTGGCAACGGGTTTGCTGATGTGCGAGGGCGATCCAACTTGTGTGCAATGCGCTCGACGAAGTTGCAATTTTCTCGGCAGAGGCAAGAGGAAACTAACACGAGTTCCGTTTGCTGCTACCGTCAGCATTCTTATAAGAGCTGCCATTTCCACCCTCTTTTCTTTTTTTGTAATGACTATTTTTGCCTGTGTGGTTCAGGTATTAAATAAACGCCAGAAGCGCATCTCTGTTTGCTTAAAGTTTACCCTATTCTGTTATAATACGTGAGCCAGCATGCCACAGTGCGTGGCTCGTTTCGGCAGCAGATTATCAGGCAGTGAAATGTGCTTTTTTGCAATTGTATTAGCAACTTTTTTGCAGCAAGATATACAATACACAAAAGAATATTGTAGACCTGAGTATCTCACATCTACAGTACGAACTGCACATTCTATAGGCGCCTTTCCGAACAGCAAAAGTCGTTTTTTACTTTGCATGAGACAATCCTACCAACGCAAATCGTTTGTCGCAAAACAGGTATCTGTGATTACTCACGCAAAAAAACATTCAGCGACACTGGTTGAAAAACTCAAGATAGCACATTTCGCACTACCCAAACAAGGACGAGGTGGAGTTGTCCGTGCTGCAGCTGTTGTCTGGAAAAAAATGGGAGTAATAAGTTTTTCAACGTAATTTCAGAAACAAATTTAAGCACTCTTTCCACAAAAACAGTGCTTTCAATTCATTTCAATTCATTCATGACTCGCACGTCTGAGGACATTGCCCTCGCAAGGCCACAACGAGACCCTCTATGATGCCCGGCAAATTCCCGTGAGCTTTTCGCCCGGTGACTATGTTTGGCTGTGAACACCAGTTCGCAAAAAGGGACTGTACCGCAAATTTCTCGCCACCTACTCTGGACCCTTCGTCATTCTCGCTCGTCTAAGTGACGAAAGCTACGTTGTCGCCCAAGCCTATTGAAAAAATTTGTGCGAGAATTGTGCGAGAAATGTACAAGATGTACGCATATCGCACAGATTTGACGAGAAGTGAGCGATGTGCTACGCATATTCAAAGAGATATCGTAGAAAATGTGCGAGATCTGTACGCATGAGCTACGCAGACTTCACGAAGTGTACGAGATCTATGCAAGGTGCTATGAGAATGCATGTGCGAGATGTACGCATGTGCGAGATGTACGCATGTGCGAGATGTGTGCGAGGTGATGTACCAACCTAACGAGATTATGAACGAGGTGTACGAGATAGCGTGTGATGTGTACGCACTGTAGTCATATGAGCAACGAGATCTTTGACGATGACTACGAATTGCATACAAAGTGTATGCGCCCAAGTCGTAGTGCATACAAAAGCTCGTGAATGACAGTGAGATTTTATGATGAGTCGTTTGTAGCATATGCAAAAACATAATTAATGTGCTGTATGACGACGTCGAACCATTGTGCCACATATACCATTATAAATTGCAGAGTGAATAAGAGCTCCAGTGTTTAATTTCAGCAATTTCATACAATGGACACACACATCCCCATCAAAGCTCATGTCAGTCCTAATGATACAATGATTTTCACTTGGGGACATATTCTCAGATAATCACTTACGGCAATACTATTGCCTTCGTGCGACGCATTGCTCAACCAGCCAATAAGCGCACACTGACAGTGATATTGCCGAAAGCTGTTGTCCGAGAGTATGTCCCTTGTTCAGAGTACATCACCCGAAGCTTTAATTACAATTTAAGGTTGGGTACCTTCAGTTTCGGAAAAAAATGCTATAGGTTTGTTTTTATGCAGAATAAAAGCTGGCAACGTGATTATAGCTTATTGAAAACACATCCAACAAGGACGAGTTGGCAAATGATTTCGCATGCAGTTTGATCAGTAACAGAAGATGCACGCGCTTTGTCACATACTAGTCATATTGCTTGCATCAGAGATGTCAGTCAGAGGTAGCAAGGCACAAATTTCAAGCTGCAAAATTTCTAAACAGCTAAGTGTGCCCCCCACAAGACAAGTAATTAACGAAGAAAGTTGGGTTGGTTGGTATTGAGGCAGTTGCTGCGACATAGTTACTAGTGCTAACAACGGCAAGAAAGGTGGGACAGGACAGACTTTGTCCTGTCCCATCTTTTTTCCGTTAGTCTTGTTCGCGTTAGTAATTATGTCACAGCCCCCACAAGACGATCAAATCGGCTAGACACTTTTTATTGCCCATATTTCAAAAGGTTGTTAGGGCCTGTTTATGTCAAACTGTACCAGGCACGCATGAACTCGCCATGCATGCCCAAATGTAAAAAATAAAAAGAACCACAAACAGTGTAAATAAATTGGTGAATAAATAGCCAAAATAGCTGCCAAAATCTATCGCACTTTGACATAAAAAAATTAAGAATAACAAAATTACATAACCATCCATCACTATAACTGTCATACGATCAGCACAATTGCTGCTTGAAAAATTATTTGCACTAAGTCTTTCACAACTTGTGCACTGTATGCTGAGAGAGCTTGACGTAGTAAAAAAACCCTCATATATGCTAAACAGCGTCAAAAACGAGATTGGCGTGGCAACTTGGTAACCATTATCTGTGTATATACTACACAAAACAGAATTTGAAATTAACGGAGAAATAACGAAGTAGTTCTTGCAGTGATGGTTCAGAGCAAGGCAACGCTTTGCGATGCGTTAAAAGCTGACCTCGAAACGACCAAAATGTCAATGTCCCTACATTCAAGCAGGGTCGTTAAATGACGAACATGTAGCATATCCTGGTGTTCCCGCACGCCGGAAACAAATGGAAAAACACTTTTGCAAATAGCTGACACAATAACGACGCATATCAGACGCGCGCGCGCACACACCCACACACGCACACAGACAGACAGACAGACAGACAGAGCGTAAAGGAGGCATTGCTAGAACCAATGCACACAAGCAGTGTCTGAAAGCACTCGCGACAGGCAGTGCGGACGTTTTCGCGCGTTCGCTAGAACGCAAATCGAGCCGGCGTCGCAGCAGCGTCCGACGCACAGACGACACTCCTAATTAACTATACACATCCGCAAAACGGCACACAAGCCAGAACAAAGTGAGTCGATGACGCCACTCGACACCAAATGCGTCGTTGATAACGGTGCATAAAACACGCACCTCGTTGAAATCACAAACATTCACAAACCACACCACGATATGCTGCGATTTAACAGCCCTGACCGGTCCGGTTGATACGGCTGCTCCACAGGTTGCTGTCCTCGATGTTGAAAGAAACGTTGTTGAAACACGCCGCATCACTCGCATAACATGTGAATACCAGCCGCCACTATCCATGCGATCACGATTACCGTTGAGAACCATAGAATAAAAGCCGAATAAAGAACGGAGCACAGCTTGTATGGGTGTTCTGTGGGAGCACCGTGCCGGGATGCCAGAGACCAACGTTGCCAGAGACGATGACACGGTACGGTAGACGACGATGTAAACAATATGGCCGCCATGACGTTTATCCGGCTCTTGCAAATCTTCCGGTGCCTCTATCATGACAAAATGACGTCATTTTCCCGTGTTCGGCTGTCAAAATGTTACCAGTCTAGAAACGTTGGGCTGTCAGTGAGCATGGGCTGTATTGCGGACGGTCGATGTCGTAGTTTAATCATATTTACGCTTTGCCGAGAGAAAATGTGCTCTTTTTGTGCGCGTCAGCGATCGCTAAGCCCCTGGGCCTGTGCAACGCTGCTAGCTAGCTGTATCTTTCGTGCGGTGCGGCGTTGTTGGTCATCGTAGTTCTGTCCATTCGCGCTTTCTTTGTTCCCGGCTCATTAGCAGCCTCTGGTACTCTCGCCGATCTCGTAGTGGTTCATAGTGCACGGAAGAATGTGTTTAAAGTTGTGCTGTAGTTCATCCGCAATTTAACAGTGTTTATGCTGGAGGAACCGTTCGTGCAGTCGATGCCGCCGTACCTGACACGAAGGAGCGTTTGCCGAGTCCGCCTCAAAAGGTTAAGTCCGGCGCTTGGCGCATTTTTATGGTTTGTGTAGTGTGCCTTATTATGCGGAGCACAAGATGATTAGTACAGCGACAAAAATTATAAAAGTGCTTTCCTAATGTTCGTTGTTAATGCCGTAGTACACATTTAGTGAAAAGTTTCATGAAAATTACCCTCAAACAAGTAGAGGATGTTGCCAAGAGCTTCATCTATTGTTTCTTTGCTTTCTGTTATGAAGTATACTAGCGCCGAGTACCGTTTAGTCTGAACGGGCACAAAAATTGAAGCCGCGAATGTCACTGCTTCTGTACGCAATTTCTCAGCCAGAAATCGTATATACCTTTCTAGGAGTACGTTGACGTGTTGTCTTCGCAGCTAACATCTGCGCGAGACGGCACCGGATTGTTCTGTCGGACTCACGAGCACATTTTAGATTGTATGCAAATTTTTCTGCATTTAGATTGTCAAGACAACCTGTTTTTCTTGTGTTGAGTGTTCTGTATGTCTTCGTGCATTTGACAGGTTAAATAACTGCCCGTGATGTCAGAATGAGATATTTACACAACCATGTAGCTGGCTGTATAAGGCCTTTTCACAATTTAAGGCGGTGTTGTTAAATCACAAGTTTGCAGTTTCAGCAGTGATTGCAATAAAGTGAACATTTCTGATTGTTTAGGGACGTCACGATTTCGTGAAACGGAGGCATCTGTACACCACATATGAGCCTGTGGCAAAATGCAGCCTGAGCAGCCTGACAAGGAATCTGATCTGCTTGCTTTGACAAGGTGTGTACAAAACGGTCACGGCCACTTATGAGTTCTAGGTTCTGTTGGTATAATTCGTACCTGCCATGGGTCCTGAATCTTTTGGCGAGGTTTACAAATCTGGGCTCATTCTACAGTTTTACTATTGTTCCATTGAGTTATAAGAATGAAATTCTGTTGGGGATACGTTGTAAGAATCTAGAAAGATGGGGTGGTATGAGATTGCGAAATTGCATGTAAAACAATTAATAAATTGTGATGGCACTTGTGCTGCTTTATTAGCAATGCAAAATCCCTAACGAGTATGCCAGAGGGGCACTTCCTTAATACCAGTGTTACACATACACTTCTGATCGCGATCAAGCCCGATCCAGATCGAAATTAGCTACTGAAATTGGCTTCCTCGCGCAGCTTGCGCAAAGGAGCCAATGACAAGCGAGGAATGTGATCCGGATTGCGCTTGATCGCGATGAAAAGTGCACTGTATGACACCCGTATTAGACGAGTTTATTGAGATACGTTCGTGGAGCTGGCTAAATCGGCAACAGCAAAAGCACTGAAAAAAGCGCACTGGTCTAAAAACAATGTGCTCAGTTTCTGCTGTTCCAAGTTAATGGTTAATAATTTGTCTATTGAACAATGTAGGCGCTGAGAGAAAGCTTTAAGAAAATACATGCTGACTTTCCAACAAATGATTGTGTCTAGGATTTTTGCAAAATATAAAGTTCACAGGCTGGCAGGTTTGGCATAATGTACAACACTTTTGCTTTAGATGCCATATTCATAACTGCCAGTTTCTATGCACGATTCAAGTACTAGAACTGTATATTTTAAAATATCGCCTACCTTCAGTTTAATCAATATACCTAAGTAGCCTCCTCTGAGTTAAGTATAATTGGGTGCTTGAGTAGATATGCATGATATGCTTCTTACTGACTGTATCGTGACGTATTTTTTAGGGACTGTGTTTTGAGGCACACATATCCTTTTGTGTCTTGTTATGGGTTGCCCGACGTAAGCAGAAGGGCATTGCAAGTTATTACAAGTATTACTGCACTTAATTCCTAACGTACATGCCTGCACAGATTGTGTTCCTAGATTTATTTCTCTGAGTAGTCAAAAGTAATGTATGACGCTTTTTTTCTCTTTTTTTTTGGGGGGGGGGAGCTGTTCATTGATTCACATTCCTAAAGGGACGTCGAAAGAAAAAGCCACGAAAGGTGGCTCGAAAGTGTTTGAATATTCTATTTAATCTCTTATTATTTAATATTCTAAAGCACTACCAGCATGGAAACGTTTTTACTCACTTTTATAAGCTAGCTGCCAAATAAGTAATGACAGTGTGAAAGAGTATTTATTTTTTTTACTTGTTTTATTGTATGTTCTTTTTTGGCTCACAATTTTCTTTCTACCACCTTATGCACTGCTATCTGGAGCCTATGAGGTATGTTTATAAATGAATAAGTAAATTCTAGAAGCTTGCAACAAACCATGAAGCATAACATTTAAATTAATCAGTTCATAATAAATCCCTAGAGCAGCATAGCACCAAGCTTGAAGCTGATCTCTGATGTCACATAAATAGCAGGTTTGATAATGTGGTATCTCAAACTGCTGGTTACGCATGTTAGTCAGCCTAGTGCAGTGGCTGCTGGTGAGAGTGTAACCGAAAGCTGGGTATGCTTTGCCCTTCCGCATATGGAAGAGAGCTTGAACTCTAGCTATTGCTTCTCTTATAGTGGGGACCATCTCTCTCACCTTCTCCTTATTATTCTGTCAACTTGCTAATATGCACTTCTACAAGCTTAGTTATGATGTTGACTGCTGAACTTGGATGATGTGCGTTTCAATATTTAGTGGTACCCTCGAAACCGTGCTGTACTTTGCGTGCTTTTCAAATGGTCAATTTGAAATATACCACGTTACCGGACCCGTCAGACAGGTTGGCGACTCCTACCTCACGCACCTGACGTCGAGCTATTGTCTCTCCCCCTGCTTGACTCTTCCTAAAAGTGGAACGGGAGGCTGGCACGGTTCCAGGAAGGCAGCCTTGGTCAAGTGCAAAGCGGTTTTGCGGCTCTGTTGGGCCGTTCCGAGAACATCCTGTCTCCTTCAGCCGAGCGCTTCCAGGCGAGGAGGCAAAGCCGGAGGTAAATCAGCCATCGGACAATGAAGCCCTCGGAGCGTCCCCATTGGCCGAATATGACGGCACTTGCACGGGCCAATACCAGGGGAGGAAAATGACGACACCTGAGCTGGCTCGACGATTGGCCAAAAATGACGGGACCCCGAGAGACCCCGAGAGACCGAAGGGGTTAAAAGAGCGACAAATCGAGGAGATGAGACCGAGACCTCTTCTTGCCACGGGCCGCAGCGTCCGAGATGCTGCCGGCCGTCGATCACTGTATGACTGTTCCTTATTTTGTATTTTAATCACTGTACATAATGTAAATAAATCCCTCCTGTTTCTCCCAAGTCCGCCTCAACGTCCCCCAACTCCCGCAACCAACGCCTACCAGATCTAATAACTGGTGGCAGCGATAGGGACGAACCTTGGACCGAAGCAGAGATTCAATAATGTACAGCATTTAGACTTCGGAGATCAGAAAAAAAAGCCAATGAGAGCGTCGTGTTCGTTGATTAAATACCGACTCCGGGCCCCAGGTCCTCAAATGTTATTTCACCGAGTTCTTTCATTGAGCCCTCGCCGTTGATGAGTCGGGATGCTTGACTTGTGGGATGGTACGATGTAAGGATTGTGAGCTAGCCGCCGCTGTACGCTGAGAATATTATTGGGGACGCACCTTTCATCAATCTTTTCTAGTGTTTGCCGCAGGAACTTGGGAATAAACAAACAGAACATGTGACACACACAAGCGCTGTCAAATCATCTTGATTGCACTGCTTGCTTCTTTTCCAGCGGCATCTAACAGGCGTCGAGGCAAGAAGGTCATTAAAAGGACTACGTTGGCCTGCGATGCATCTTTTTTGAGAAGGCTGTACCAGGCATCATTTCACCACCGCCCAGAGATGGCACATCGGGAGGTCCAGTTGTTCAACGCAGCATGGTCGGCTCGATATTCAACGTCATGTGACTGCATCTTCCAGGCAATAGAATATATTGGTCGAAGGATTCTTTCGGGATGGAACTCTGCGCTGAACGGCAGAAATATAGGATGAAAAAGTTGCAGTGGCTTAACTCGGCTATGCCAGGATATACGTAGCGTTAGCAAAGGTTCAGCTGATTATTCTTAGCTTTCCTGGTTGTCTCCTACGCTCAACCGCTAATTGCGAGGCAACTACTTCGGGATCCGATGAGTCAAGCTTCTCCGTTCTTCTGCGCTGTTGAGCAGCATTTGCGCTCTCCTTCTCCATGGCTATATCACACTGGCAAACGCCAGTCAGAAGCGCAGCGGCTCCAGCGCAGTGTCAGACGGCGACTGGACAGCGAGCGCGCGCCGGCGCCAGTGCGTCTACCACGGCTACGACGTCACTCCTCTGGAATGCGCAGACCGGCGGCGGCGGAGTGCGCGAGAGGTGCCGGCTCCGGTGGCTCCGGTGCGCAAGCCGTGTGACATCACTGATCCTTGCGCATGCGCAGCACGGCTCTTGATGTGCCGCGCGAAACGGGCTTGGCTAGGCCAGTGTAGCTAACACTACAAAATAAGTTCTGAGTAGCGACCAATGTGAGGCACATACAATAACGCAAGCACCACATGCATGCCACTGTCATCGCCAGACTAGAGATACGACTCTTTAAATAATGAGACCACCTCATATGTAAGAAATTGCGTAGGCTACATAGGGGACGCAGCCGCAGTGGGGTATGTGAAACGTCTTGTGCGTGCTGCAGAGAGTCTATTGGCACAGCGGTGCAGAAATGGATTTTAGCCACGCTGTAGCCAACTCCAAGCGGCTGTGGTGCTCAAATGCACAGGTAATATGCCCTGGCTGTGGTCCCTCCCTAGGGCTGTTGGGTGTATCCTGGATGCTCCAAGTGAATATGGGCTGGTGTCGTCGTCTATCGCCACTGCAGTCGCAGCATTCCCTATACTGATGGGCCCGAGTCTGCGCTATGCCACTCGCGCCCGCCGCAATCGTAGATCGTTGGGGCTTCCGTGCTTGCCTTCATCTCCTGCGCTTGCACTCCCTATGGAGACGGGCATGTTCCACTGGGGTCAAAGGGTGCGCGCGAGGATCGGCATCCCTCTGTCTTGTTGCCCGAGTCTCTCCACGACATTTCAGTACCCTACGTGTCAAAAATGGGGGCGCCGTAGCCGAGCAACCGTCAAATTTCTGCACAAATTTACAGACTTGTGAGCCTTATAACTCACGATGAACACCGGTTTGAGATCGATGTATTTCACTTACTATGGCAGAGTCAGCCGTCTCAAACGAGACCAATCCCGCTCAGATCGAGACGCGTATATTGCCGAGCTACTGCTCGGTGAACGCCGCGCGATTTAGCTCCGGCTGCGCGATGCGTGGCGCGACAGCAGCTACCTGCGCACGCAACACATGCGTGATCAATATAAGTTATATTAGTGTTAAATGTCTCCGTTACATGCATGTTTGGCAAGCGATGCCCTACTGACAGAAATGAAAGCTGTTGTACGTCAGAAAAAAAAAAACTGCTTTGAAGCCCAATGTGCACGTTGACTAGGGCAAGTAGGCTTACCAAGAAACATCCCATGACGTGTCATCACAAGTTCACACAAACAGGGTTTAAGTAATGACACTAAGTAATCATAAATTAGAGCATCCACAGATAGGAAGTCGAAGGGAAAGTTTGCCCTTCAAGTAATTCATAATTGGAACATAGCCCCAGGTAGGAAGGAAGGAAGGGAAATTAGAGGTGGAAGGCAGAGAGGTTAACCAGGTTAAGTATCCGGTTGGCTACTCTGCACAGGGGGATGGGGTAAGGGCAGAAAAGATAAGAAAACGAGACAAGATTTAAATAAAAAAACGAACGCACCAGTTCGCACATTCTATAGTTTTTCAATGAGTCTTCTTTCTTCTAAAAAGCATACTAGCGCTGTTAAAGCAGCTTGTGCCGACGTCGGTGGGGACCAGAGACCACGAATTCTGGCTTCCATAAGGGGACGGTTGTCAATCTTGTCGAGCGTGGTGCTGAGGGCTTTTCTTTGTGCACTAGAAGGACGACAATCACACAGAGGGGGGGGGGGGGGGGAGATGCGCTATCGTCTCTTTGCACCCGGAAACTTCACAATCTAGACTTGTGGCCATTCCGATATGTTATAAGTACGCGTTGGTAAAAGCTACTCCAAGCCATAGGTGACCAATGAGAGTTACCTCCCGTTGTCGTAAGCCATGTGGAAGGCGGAGCTTCAGGTCAGGATCCAGGTAAGAAACGCGGTAGTTTTTAGTCTGTTGAATTCCATTGGGCCAACGTAAGCTCGGGAGCAAGCGCACGGAGCTTTCCCGCTGCGACTGTTCTTGACATCGGGATAGCGACGCAATCGGCACTGGTATGTGAATATCAAGTGGCTGCATCTGCTTGCTCGTTTCTAAGGATACCACGGTGACTTGGCAGCCATTGAAATACGATGTCATGTTCTTTGTGAACTGCCCGATGGTAAATTTCTCGTGTTTCCGCGACAAGTCGTTCGTGAAGTCCACGGCGTAATGTAGAGAGCAAACTCTGGAGGGCGGCTTTGGAATCGCAGGAGATGGACCATTTCTGGAGCGTTTCCCGATCGATCAAATGAATTTCTGCACGCAGAGCTGCGACAGCCATCGTTGAGGCCTGGTACGGTGCGATGTCCTCAATTTTATCACTGTAGATTTTGCTGTGACAAATACTGCAGCAGCTGCTGAACAGGAGTGCATGACCGACCCATCGGTGTAAACATGTAAGCGATCACTGTGGACCTCATGTAGTAGCCATAACGCTACCTGCTTCAATGCTGCTGACGGCATTTGTGCCTTCGTCTTGATGCCTGGAATGGTAAGGCATACTCGAGGTGAATGCAGGGACCACACTCGCAACGAAGGCCGTGCTGCTGGCACGTAATTCCATGGTAGCGAAGCTCCGTGAGGTAGTCAGGAGCCGGCTTAAACTCGTATGCGGCCTAGTTGTTGGCAGATAAGCAAGATGGTGTAGGGGTGTCCTTGCGACATGTAGCATGCCCACTCTTAGAGCGTCTGTGGCTGCTGTGGATGCACACTTAGGAAGGCCGAGGCACGTCCGTAGTAGGCTTGTATACTCTGGAGTGTGCAAAGGTTTCTTTTACTGGTGCTTCCCAACACGGGAAGGCTATATCTTAGGAAATCCATATGGAGTGACGTGTTGGGAAATTTATTAGTGCGAAGCATTCTTCTCCGAGTCAAGCTAGCTTTTGTGGAGTATCTCGCGATGCATCTCGGCATTTTCGTCGGCCGATTCTTGAGATAGTGCAGTCTAAACTTATGTGCCACTGAGGCCACTGACTATGTGCAATTGGATATGAGTTACACGGTATGTGCCTTTTGGGCACTTGTCGCCGTGATGTTCCGGATACACACACACACACACACACACACACACACACACACACACACACACACACACACACACACACACATATATATATATATATATATATATATATATATATATATATATATGCACATATATTTCTTCAAAAATGAACATAAATAAAATTGTCCCACGGCTTGATTCGAACAGAGCCGCCTCTAGTGCAGCAGTGAGATTAGAGTGTACTAGATTAGGGGAGTGGGTCCAACGAGGGCTCTGCGCTGAGGCATTCTTTATTGAAAAGCCAGGTGGCGCCACCGTCACTCTCTCCCGAATGAGCGGCCCCGCTCGCCGGCCGGACGCTTGTCGCGTCGGAGACCCTACCGCAGCTGCATGGAGGTTTGACAGGCGGATACTCGGTGGCGGTAACACAGATTATTCCCCACCGATCTATTGTAAATAAAATGGAAAAAGAGCGGCGAAAAGAGCGCAAACGACGCAACAACGACGGTACGTCGAGCAGACGACAGCTACTCAGCCCACGAGCTCTCCTCAGCCAATGAGCGCTGCCGAAACAGCCGGAGCCAACGTTTATTGGCCGGAGATTTTGAATAAGGCAACGGCAGCGCCGCCGCATTTTCCGCGTTTTTTGCTTCACCCTCGGCGCTTGCTAAGGCGTCCGCTGGATGGCGTCCGCTGGACGCTTGGCAACAACAGGGGGAATAGAACTCCCCTTAAGAATTTTTCGCGTGGAAGCCAGCGCTTTGAAGTGCTTGGCGCGTTTTGAGTTGGCCACGGACGCACGACTCGCCAGTCGGAACTTACCGCATGCAAGCTACCACGCTGAGATGCTTGTAACGCTTCGCATTACGTAGATGTCAACTACCTTTGAGTCTGCCAAATTTTTATTTCATAGAATTTCCTGCATACGCGCAGGTTGGCAGGCATTTCTCCTCCATCTACCAGCCCGTACTGATACGTTCGGAAGTATTGCTATCGAAAGAAATAATCAGGCTTGCTGCACAGGCTACGATAAGGTTTGGCGCTCACTTGGCGCTCACTTGGCGCTCACTTGGCGCTCCTACACCTTAACAGCCCTGCCGACACTCCGGACTACGAGGAGTGGACTATACTCGAGACTACAGAACACATCTTGTGCATCGGCACGCGATATGCTGGGTAAAAACAATCATTGGCGCAACATCTGTCGAATTTTATCAATTAGCCTTCGTCTGCAAGGATTCTACTAAGATCTTGGCCGGAACTTTGTCGTCGCTGTGATGTTCTAAAGGCTCTCATCAATTTCTTGCACGAGAGAGGTCTGGATTCAAGACTTTGAGGCGTCTTTGTTGTTCAAGTTCATTCACCGCCATTTTGTCATGATCATCGACACTCCTCTTTCTCTCTATTTTTTCTTCCATTTCCTTTCCCCAATGCTGAGTAGCAGGTCAGAAATTTGTTTCAGCCCGACCTCTCAGCTTTTCTATCATGATAAATGTATCTCTCTTTCTGTTGTGGCAAGCCTTTCTATTATAAAGCATAATTATGAGGCCGCAACACTGTCCGATTTCCGAAGGCCCGACAGCACAGTGTTCGTCGGCGTGACACCTTCCACTGCTTTGCGGGCAATGACATGGAATCAAGAAACGAAGGGACGAAAGTCGGGCCGCAGTTTCCAGCCTTATATTCTGGCGTATGTCGCGCCTACTTAGTTGCATCTGTGTCTCGCTCGGAAGGGAGGTGCGCGTCCCACAATTCGCGCAATCAGCTACCGGCCTTTCAGCCTTAATTACAGAGCGTCGACATACATTGCCTGAGTGAAGTGGCTTTGCGGGGTTCCCAATAGAGGAATCCAGGGAGCGAGGCTCGTTTCCCTCCTCTTATTCCTACCGGATCTTCTCACGTTCTACTACATGTCCCGCTGCAACTACACTCGCTCCGGTTGAGCCTCCAGGGTCGCTATATATACAGACGCTGTGCCATGACCGGGTCTGCAAGCCGCGCGATGGAAACTTTAGCGTGTCTGGCCTGCTTATCAGTAAACCGAACACTTATCCTTCCATACAGACCAATGTATCAAAGTGAATTCCTGAGTCGAATAAAATGCTCGGTGATGTTCAGTTATATCAAATTCAGCCCTATTGAAAAATCCATATGCCCCATAACTCCCATATCTCATAATCCGATATGAAACATATAGGATCCCATACAAAAACCTGTTTTTCCTATATGTCATATGATGTTATTGAATATAGGAGTTATGGGGAATACGGGGGTTTTTCCGTAGGGAGGGCTCGTTTTGGACAGCACGGGTGTATATTTTCAAAACACCGTAACGAAAACCATTTCCTTCCAAACACCCGTAGTAATCCTCCAGAAATATTTGATGCTTTTCCGAAAGAACGGCTTTTCTCGTGACATCTGCGCGGCTGACACAAAATTCGGCTTTCGGTTACCGGTTTTCGAGTATGCAAAGGCCGCCACGGTAACTTTTACTTCACAGCCAAGCAACTGATGCGATTTTGTAACTTATATTAAAGCAAATCTTTCTTTGCCCCTTCCTTCGACTTTCACACTGCTTCTGCTGCTGCTGGCTGCTGTCTGGCCGAATCGCTCTTGCCGAATGCGTGGTTCTACTAGAGGTGACGTCGTCGTCAAGGTCTCGTCGTACAATTATCATCCCTGTTGGCTCGTGAGCACATTTTTCGGCGATTGGCCGGTACCAAACATAGTGCAAACAAACACCGGATATAGTGCGAATATAACCGTCCCGCGGCGGCATGTGATGCGCGTAAGTGTGGACGTGGGCTCCAACACCAACATTCCATCGTCGTCCTTTCGTCGTCATCCTACGGTCATCTTCATGCTGTCGTGGTCATTCCACCGTTGTCATTCCTTCGTCGTGTTATGCGTGGCAAGTGCATGATCGAGTGCAACAAACTTACGTTGAGTGAGGCGGGTACCCGCGAAAATGTGGCCAACTGGGTCGTTTGTTTTCTTCATGCAACTAGTCGCTAAGGAGGAACAGCCGTCTGCACAACGACCAATGAAAGCTTCGCTTAAACCGATTCCCACAGCGCGTGGGATCCGCAGATTTTAGAGCGAAAGCATTAAATGGCTAGTGAAGTGGAAAATGCGGCGGCGCCCCCGGAGATAGTACAAAACGTCACATGATCACAGCAGATCAAGGGGAGGCGCGCGCCGCGTGGGCGCCGGGTTCCTTGAAGCACCACTAGACGGCACTCACCTACGCGCATCTGCGCTGAGGTGAATGCCCTTCCGGTTGGATGGCGTGAAAGCAAGATGAACGTCATCTACAAAAGGAAAGGTGATAAGGATAAGACGGGATCGTACAGGCCAGTTACAGTAACGTTGGTCATATGCCGGGTGTTCAAAAATTAAGCTTTACGGAATTTTTTTAAATCGCCTGTGGCAGGTAGCATAATTATCATTGAGCTGGGTTATTCGAAGAGGCGGACATTAGTAGCCCGAGAAATCGAAACTCATATTCAACTAGTTAACAAAAGTTCAGTAATGAACTTCTTAGTTCATTGCACATATTGCAATTAACGGCACATATTGCAATTAACGAATTGCAGCTGGTGAGTTTGGAAGACGTATCCACTTGAAATGGATTTCCAGTATGACACCAGCTTCGAAATATTATTTCCCAAAGTGTGGGACGAACTACATGGGCGTTTCAGTTACTTTTGTGCTTCCATGTGTAAAACAGCATTTTGGTAACAATGTAAGCGGAACAACAGTGCATTTTTACGGCGAGTTTGATGGCGCATATATCCAAACTGGTGTCATTCTAGAAATTCATTCGAAGTGGACACGCCTGACTAGCCCACAGGCTACAATTCGTAAATTACATTTATATAAGAAGGTAATTAGTGAAATTTTGTTAAATAGTAGAATATCTGTTTCGATTTCTCGTGATACTAATGTGCGCCTCTTCGAATAACCCAGCTCAAAAACAAGAATTATGCTACCTGCCACAGGCGATCTTAAAAAAGATTCCGTAAAGCTTAATTTGGAACAGCCGGTATACCGGGTGTTCCAAATTAAGCTTTATGATTTTCTTAAAGTTAGGGACTGGAAGGCACGTGAAGACCGTCTGTGCAAGTAAGCTATGTGGCCAGGAGGACGCAAAGTGAAATGATAATTATTGCTGTAAGCAGCCGAATTACCTAAAATTGAATAATGAACTTTTCACTGACTGCATTAAGTCTGTATGTTTGTATTCAAAAGTTAGAGGCAGTCGTGTTTCTTCACAGTTTCACTTGGAATAATTATTCTAGCATGTCTGTGCACCGAGATCATCATCATCATCCTATATTTATGTCCACTGCAGGACGAAGTCCTCTCCCGGTGATCTCCAATTACCCCTGTCATGCGCTAGCTGATTCCAACTTGCGCCTGCAAATTTCCTAACTTCATCATCCCACCTAGTTTTCTGCCGTCCTCTATTGCGCTTCGCTTCTTTTGGTATCCATTCTGTTACTCTAATGGTCCACCGCTTATCCATCCTGTGCATTACATGGCCGTGCCCAGCTCCATTTTTTCCGCCTAATGTCAACTTGAGTATCGGCTATTCCCGTTTGTTCTCTGATCCACACCGCTCTCTTCCTGTCTCTTAACGTTAGGCATAACATTTTTTGTTCCATCGCTCTTTGTGCGGTCCTTAACTTGCTCTCGAGCTTCTTTGTTAACCTCCAATTTTCTGCCCCATATGTTAGCACCGGTAGAATCCAATGATTGTACACTTTTATTTTCAACGACGGTGGTAAGCTCTCAATCAGGATTTGGCAATGCCTGCCGTATGCACTGCAAGCCAATTTTATTCTTCGGTAAATTTCTTTCTCATGATCAGGGTCCCCTGTTAGTAATTGACCTAGATAAACGTACTCCTTTCCAGACTCTAGCGGCTGACTGGCGATCCTGAATTATCGTTTCCTTGCCCGGCTATTTAACATTATTGTAGTAATACTTACGTTGTTGTGGATGATCATTGAGGAATGTACTGCCGTTTGATGTAATACTGGCGTTTATTCTTTTCAAGATGCAGTCATACAAATAAGCACTTCCTTTAACATCTTAAGGTCTCGTCAGAGCGTCCGTTATAAGGAGGTTACGCAACAGCTCCTCCGAGTCGTTCTGCCTGCGGCCGCACTCCCAGCCTCCCACAGCCCCTCATCTCCTCCCCGAGACGTCCCTCCCGGCAAGTCCAACCACAGTCGTAAATTTGAGGAGAGTCTCGGGGTACGGTCGGCGAAGGGAAGCACCGTTCCGTTCTTACGGCAGAACGTCTGGAGTATTTCAACTCGCGATACAGACAAAATAACCAGACAAACACAATAAAAGAACACCAGTGAGTACAAACGTCTCAACACTGCCCCGCCGAATGAGCTCGCTCATTTTATGGTTCACAAATCTCCAGCGGGTATAAGCGCTGAACTGGGTGCCTCACAAATTTGCCCTGCGGCATCCTGACAACACATGAGCGGACATTCCCGTCTCGCCTGGGAACAAGAGAGCAAATGACCGCGCGTTTCCATAGAAGGCGCGGAATATTTTCCTGTACCAAGACGCATATAGCCGAGTGCAGCTGTCGTAGATACTCGTGTTGCCATGCTTGCCAGAACGAGTGAAGCATCTGTTTTCGCTTCTTCCAAAACATTCGAAGGGAAGACGCGTTCGACTCGAGCGCTCGGGTTTCAGTTCTTGGCAGGGCCGTGAGACGTCTGCCTTAAGGAAGCTGGCCGGCGTTAGCGGGGCGCCGTCGATTGGGTCGTCTGGTACGAAGGTCAGAGGTCTGGAATTTATGACTGCTTCCTCCTCGGCTAGTACTGTCGACAACTCAACAAATTCAAGACACTGGCGGCCGATCAGCTTTTTTAAAGCAGTTTTTACGCTGCGAACTAGCCGTTCGTAGAATCCTCCCCACCATGGTGCATGCTCTATGATAAATTTCCACTCTATGTTGGCATTCGCAAAATAACCCAGTGTCTCAGGGTGCCGCAGGACCTTCCAAAGGATTGCAAGCTCCTTTGAAGCGCGCTTAAACGTGAGTGCGTTGTCTGAGTAAATGATTTTGCATAACCCCCTACGCGACACAAAACGGCGGAAGGCCTGCAAGAAACTCTGAGTAGTCATGTCGTTTACGAGTTCGAGGTTCACTGCCCTAGTAACCGCGCACGTAAAGAGTACAATGTACGATTTCACTTGCACTATTTGCTCCTTCACAAAAAGGGGGCCGGCGAAGTCAATACCAACCACCTCAAAAGGGTCCGCCTTGGTGGTTCGGTCAGGTGGGAGCAGTGCTGTCGCAGCGTCAATACTCGTGGCACTGAAACGCTTACACACCACACATGACCGCACAACACTTTTCACCAGCTGGCATCCGCGCACAATCCAGTACTTTTCGCGCAATTGCACGAGTGTGTCTCTGACACCGGCGTGGAGAAGTTGTCGGTGGGCCCGTTGCGCAAGTAGCACGGTGTACCGATGTCGCTTGGGCAGCACCACAGGGTGTCTTTCGTCGTGTGTCATATTCGAAGAACCGATACGTCCTCGTATGCAAAGGAGGCCGTTGTCGTCAGTACGAAGCGGGAAATCCCTAAGTGTGGAGTTTCCTGGTAACTTGTTTCCACTTGCGGTGTTGCAGGTCCACAGAGAAGGATGAGATTTGTATTTTCTTTAGCCAAAGGACGTGGGCAGTATCGACCTCTGCCGCAGTTAACGGGCCAGACCTCTTGACTTCTCCGCAGAGGTTGTTCACGAATCGGAGAACCCACGCCTTAATCCGATCCACCCTGGAAGCAGAACTAAATCTGGCAAGGTCGAAAAGTTCGCCTCCGTCATCCACATCACTGTGCAGTACCTCTATCTCCCTTTTCTGTTCGAGTTGTTCCGGTGTGAAGTACCCATGTTGTTGCTCGATAGGTCATTTCTCTTCTTCCGGCGTCATCCACACCGGCCCATTCCACCACAACTGGCTTGACTTCAGGTGGTTTGCTGTCACCCTCCGAGTCATAAGGTCTGCCGGATTCATTTTTCCAAGGCAGTGCCGTCATGCCGCTGTTTCGGTGTTCTGCTGAATTACTGTAACGCGGTTCCGCACAAATTCCTTCCATCTCGATGCATCCCCTCGGATCCAGCTTAGTGCAATCACAGAATCGGTCCACAGGTAGAAATTATCTATTGCCAAATTGAGATTCGACCGCACAAATTTGTAGAGTCGGGACGCTAGCAATGCTGCCATCAGCTCCATTCTTGCAAGTGTGATCGTTTTTAGCGGCGCTACACGACATTTAGCCAGGACAAGCGTCGAGCGGTGTGCGCCAGTTTCTGTCTCTGTTCAAAGATAAACCGCAGCACCGTAAGCTTTGGGGCTGGCGTCTGCAAAAATATGTAGCGTTCGACGCGCCTATTTCTCTTCAGCGCCAGCGTCGCATGTCCTAGGGACGTTGATTTCACGAAGACAAGTGAGCTCTTCACACCATTCGATCAAGTCGTTTAGGAGGTGGTTTGGCAGCGGCTGGTCCCATGACAGATTGTCTTTCCATATTTCTTGGAAAAGAGCCTTTGCTCTCACCGTATAAGGGGAAATGAGTCCCAGAGGGTCATACAGACGTGCAGTCGTCTGTAGAACAAAGCGCTTCGTGTTCGCTTGTGCGTTAGCGAAGTCGATCAGAGTGTCGGAAAAAATGGTTAGAGAATCCACTCTCGGGTCCCACGTAAGGCCAAGCACTCTCAGCAGGTTTGCCGGTTGGCGCAACGACCCCCCATCGGGGTGTTCACGTGAGAACACCTCTCTCATCTTATTACTATTGGACCCCCATTTGTGAAGGCGCATCGACGCTGCTTCAAATACGCAATTGGCCTCTTCGTACATTTTCGTCGCCTCTTCGTCGTTAGCAGCGCCGCAAAGCAAGTCGTGTACGTAGATGCACTGTTGCAAAATGGCCACTGTTTCTGGATACTTTTGCTTCAACTCTTCAAAATGATGTTGAAGCGTCGCTGCAAGAAGAAAAGGGCTCGATGTGGTTCCGAATGGGACTTTTGCCATCCTAAAGACGGCGAGCTCAGGAAGCGGCTTGTCGTTTTCGGGTTTTTCCGCGAACCACAGAAACCTAATCGCATCTCGGTCCTCGGGCTGAACACCAATCTTAAGAAATGCCTTTTCCACATCGCTAATGAGCGCCACTTTGTGACGTCGAAAATTAAGCAACACACAGAGGAGGGAAGGATTTAGGTTAGGTCCGCTGTCCAGATTTTTGTTAAGAGACTTAGCACCTGCTCCGTGTGAGGACGCGTCAAAAACGATGCGCAGCTTGGTCGTTGTACTGCTCTCACGGAGTACTGGCTGATGAGGCATGTAATAAATGCGCTGGCAGTCATTATCGGTACTGTCAAGTGCTCTTTCGGCTACGCCTTCAATCAGTAATCACCTCATTTCGTTGTCGTACTCGTGCAGTAGCTCGGCGCTCTCAATAGCCGCTTGGTCAGTTGGCGGAACCGTTTCTCTTCAACAACGCGGTTGTCTACAAGTGCGACTTCTTTTTTCCACGGTATTCTGACCTCATACCGCCCGTTAACACTTCTGATGCTGTTGGGAAATTCCGTGACTGAGCGCTTATCTGCATTGCTTTCCAACGAGTGGGACACTCCAATACTTTGAAGCTCCCAGAACGACCTCAAGATCGGCGCAGTTTCTCGATCTACAGCACTCGTCCTCAAAGCAACTGCATGGCTGCAGTTTATTCTCGGGCATCTGGTTGAGGTCCTTCCCTGAACGGCCCATCCAAACACTGTCTCCACTGCTGCCAAAGCACTGTTTAGCCTCTTTACTTTCCCCGTGAGGAAATCCCAAAAGTAATTCGATCCGACTAACACATCGATGCGGGGATTCTCACCCCGCGGGGAATCGTCGCCTAGACGTAGCGAAAGCTCGAGAAGTGTTGCCCTGATCTCTTCAGTATGACAAGGAATGACTTGCTCGCATATCGAAGGTGTTTCTAGCGCCTCGATCTTGTACACTTTGTCGCTGTCCGTACAGACGAGGCACACCTCTACCCTGCGGAACGTGCGTTGATGGTACGTTCCGCCAAGAACTCTGACTGACAGTGCTTCAGTGCCGAGCATTTTGCATCCAAGTGTTCTGGAGCATGCTTCGGTTATGAATGTCCGTTGGCTACCGCTGTCGAACAGAATCCTTGAAACTTGCCTGTTATTCGTTCCCTTGGTCAGTGCCGTGACGGTTGGCATCAAAACTGTTTGAGTCGGGCGATTTTCTCCAGTTTCCGAGACATGCAAAGTGACCTGTCCTGCGTTCTTTTCGATAGGTAATTGTGCCTGCGCGGCATTGATGATAGATGGATTGCACATCGCAGTTGCATGTCTCCATTGACATTTCTTGCAGATAACCTTGACTCTGCAAGTCCTTGAAAGATGCGCATACTTCGTGCAGCGAAAACAACTTCCCTTTGCCGTAAGGCTTTCTTCTCGTTTAACTCTAATTTGGCGTAGCACTCTTGGCTTGCGTGGGCCTTTGAGTCACAGAGTTTGCATTTCATGTACGATGTAGTGCCATGCAATGCTGCTGCGGACGAGGTGCGGGCATTCCCTCGTTGCGGCGTCTTTGTATCATATTTGGGAGGTGGCTTACCACTGGTGTCGTCCGGTCGGTCCTCTAGGGTTCGTTCTCGGCTCTCCAGTTCCAGCTCGAAGAACCAGAGTAAAGGACGAAGTGGCACTCGCCGGGATGATTTTGATGAAGATGAAGTCGTTGACGAAGCGTCGTCATCCTCGGCCGAGGTCTCGCGCTGTTCCTGTTTTTTTTCTGCCCGTGATCGATGGTAGTTCAACACCAACTCCCGTGGGAGTGCGCGGAGTAGCACAGGGTACAGCATCGCTTCGTAGGATTCCTCCCCGACGCCCATAGCTTGCAAACCTCTCATATGCACTTGAATGCAATCGAACATACGTCGCAGATCTCGAGCATTCGTTGCAGATGTGACTGGCTTTATGTCGATAAGGCGTTACATGTGGCCCTGGATCAAAGCGGAAGGGTCCCCGAAGCGCTTCTCCAGGAGGTCGATGACATCAGCGTAGCACTCTGAAGTTGCCTGGAGTCCGGCACTCACTGAGGCAGGTTCTCCCGTGAGCAGCGATCTTAAGTAGTTGAATCGGTCGATGTTATTCAGCTCCGTATTCTTATGAATAGCGACCGTAAACTGCTCCCAGAAAGGTTGCCAGTTCTTCCTTTTTCCGTCAAACTTTAGTAGCTCCAACTTCGGGAGTTTCGTTCTTTGAATTCGCGTGGCCGGAGCCTCTTGGATCGTTGGTTCGTTTTGGCTGGCACTTTTAGTTTCCGTCTGTTGGGAGCACAGCTTGATTCGATATTCTAGTTTGCCCATATAAGTTGTGATCTTGTCATTGTATTCCAAAATGGTTTCGAATTCACTTTCTGCGTCCTCCTCTTTGAGATGAGGCTCTATCGCTGCGTCTACATCTTTTAGTTGCTGCTCGGCAAGCTGTAGACGTTTTATAAGAGCACTCACCTCTTCCAGGCTGACAGCAGAAGTGGCGCCCAGTTTATCCGCTTCTTTCGCGAAACGGGTGACTTGAGCACGATTGATTTTGCGTTTTTTCTTCTATATATTCATCGCCGTTGTTCAGTCAATTGTTGTCGGGTCCGGTGGATGGTTCTCCATAGCCTTGTTTAATCGTTCCAGGGTTTCGGCACCAAATAGTTTTGTAGTAATACTTAATCGTTGTTGTCGATGATCGTTGAGGAATGTACTGACGTTTGATGTAATACTGTCGTTTATTCTTTTCAAGTTACAGTCATACAAATAAGCACTTCCTTTAGCATCTTAAGATCTCGTGAGAGCGTCCGTTATAAGGTGCTCACGCACCAGCTCCTCCGAGTCGTTCTGCCTGCGGCCGCTCTCCCAGCCTCCCACAGCCCCCCATCTCCTCCCCGAGACGTCCCTCCCGGCGAGTCCAACCAAAGTCGTAAATTTGAGGAGAGTCTCGGGGTACGGGGAAGCAGTCGGCGAAGGGAAGCACCGTTCCGTTCTTACGGCAGAGCGCCTACCACTCGTCCCCCATTTGTGAAGGCGCATCGACGCTGCTTCAAATACGCAATTCGCCTCTTCGTACATTTTCATCGCCTCTTCGTCGTTAGCAGCCCATCGGCGTCTTTGGGCTGGCATTTTCAACTCGCGATACAGACAAAATAACCAAACACAACAAAAGAACACCAGTGAGTGCAAATGTCTTAACAATTATCTTTGTCTTCATGCATAATAATCTTCAACCCCACTCTTACACTTTGACGGTTAAGGTCCTCAATCATTTGCTGTAATTCGTCCCCATTGTTGCTGAATACGACCATGTCATCTGCAAACCGAAGGTTGCTGAGATATTCGCCGTTGATCTTCACTTTTAAGCCTTCTCATCCTAAGAGCTTGAATACTTCTTCTAAGCATGCAATGAATAGTATTGGAGAGATTGTGTCTCCTTACCTGACCCCTTTCTTGATATGTATCTTTCTACTTTTCTTGTGGAGAACCAAGGTTGCTGTGCAATTCTTGTAGATATCTGCCAAGATAGTCACGTATGCCTGCTTTCCTGCTTGATTATGCAATGCCTCTATGACTGCTGGTATCTCTACTGAATCAAATGCTTTTATATAATCTGTGAACGCCATATACAGAGGTTGATTGTACTCCGCAGATTTCTCTGTTACCTGATTGATGACATGTATATGATCCATCGTAGAATATCCCTTCCTGAAGCCAGCATGATCTCTTGATTGGCTGAAGTCAAGTGTTGGCCTGATTCTATTGGAAATTATCTTGTTGAATATAATATACAATAGTGAAAGCAAGCTAATGGGTCTATAATTCTTGAATTCTTTAACATCTCCCTTCTTATGGATGAGCTTAATGTTGGCATTCGTCCAGTTTTCTGGTACAATTGAAGTCGTGAGGCATGGCGTATATAGGGCCGCAAGCTTGTCAAGCATGATATCTCCTCCATATATGATTAAATCGACTGTTATTCCATCTTCTCCAGCAGCTTTCCCCCTGGTCATGTCAAGGCCCTTCTAACTTCATCGCTAGTTATAAAAGGGGCCTCTGTATACTGTTCATCACTACTTCGAATGAAAGTAGCTTGGCTGTTTTGGGCACTGTACAGGTCAGTATAGAATTCTTCCGCTTCTTTTACTATGTCATCGAAATTGCTGGTGACGTTATCCTGCTTATCTTTCACTGCATAGATTTTACCTTGTCCTATGCCAAGCTTTCTTCTGGCTGATTTCTATGCGGCGTTCATATTTTACTGCCTCCTCAATCTTTTCCACGTTATAATATCGCATATCCCTTACTTGCTTCTTGTTGATCAGTTACGACAGTTCGGCGAATTCTATCGGATCTCTCCGAGATATCCGACTCCAAATTTTATTTGTCGTTAGCATGATTATGCATGCAAGAGGGTGAGGATGGGCGCAAAGCTCCTCCTTGATGTGACGCGGCTGTTGCGTGCGGCGTTTAGTCTAACAACAGGGTGGAGGCATAGGCAAAGATGATAACTGTCCCCCTTCCCCTCTCGGCTGGCGAAATCGAGACATAACAGCGCGGTGTGCCGTACGCAGTACGCATGATCCTGTTAAACGCGATAACAGGAGATAATTTTCGGTAGATTTTTGTATTACTTGAGATCGCACCGGGACATCATCTTGTGAATGCGTTAGCTTCACTGCCATCAACTAGAGTGCGTCTGGAATAGCGGCGCCCCTGTACGGAAGGATAACCAAGAATATGCACGCGGCGTCCCTTCGTGCTAATATGGCTGCTCCTGGCGGGACGAGGTATTCTACTGAAGAAAAAATAGACGTGGTACTTGCAATGGCTTAGATGAATGGCAACGCTTCATTGGCAATGCGGCTGTACGCGGCTCGCCACCCATACTGTCTCCTTCCAACTAGACCGACCTTAATAAACGTGTTGCGGCGCTTTCGCACAACAGGGTCAGTCCATCTTCCGAGACAGACTAGGAAGACAATCGTCGATGAACACTTTGACATCGAACACCGAAATCGAAAGTGGACACTTTCAAAAATTTTTTAACTTGCTTGAGGCAGATAGTAGAATTCTAGTTCATGAGTTGGTCTACTCGAAGAGGTAATCGACTAATTAACAAAAATGCGCGAATTAGGTTTTAACTAATTACGCTATAGCCCATATTTCAATTTACAAATTCTAGCCATGGAGTTGGCAAGGCGGATCCACTTGGAACGAATTCTCAGGATGACATCAGTTTCGAGATTTGCGTTGCCAAAGTTGTACAACGAGATACATTGGTGCTCCAGTAACTTTTGAGCTTTCATGCATTAAAATGCTTTAAAAAAGTAAGTGCAACAACAGTCATTTTTAGATCAAGCTTGACTGCGATTATCACAAGATTGGTGCTTTTTTCGAAATTGAAGTGGATGTGCCTTGTGAAATCACTGGCTTCAATTTGTGCAATGCAGTATGTGCACTAAAGTAATAAGTTCAAAAGTTAATGAGGTGTAAAGGCGTCTATTGCACACAGGCTTTAGGGCCAACCGTTGGATCCGTTCAAAGAACCGCGAGCGCGAGCGGCGTAGTCCGAGCGATGCGCTTGAGAGACTGACCCACTAGACAGCGCTTATAAGGATGCTCCACTGCATCGTCCCTCTTCACTACAATTACCTCGGGGACGAAAAGGGGAGCCGTCCGGCGACCTAACAGTTCGTCATTATTACTGGATCATAGTAAGGTTTGAGGCGCTCGATGTTGACAATGTCGCGTCCGCGACGGCGCATGTCCGAAGATGGTTCAACGGGCTCAATCACATAGTTGACGGGTGATGCACGCTCCACGTTGCGGTAGGGACCTTCATACTTGGGCATTAACTTGGAAGACAGACCAGGTGCAGTGGAAGGAACTGAGAGCCACACAAGCGCTCCAGGAAGAAAGGTGGGCGCAGAGGTGGTGTCACCGCGAGTGTTCTTCTGGCGCTCTTGGTCAGTGGAGGTAAAGGCCCGGGCGAGGTCGCGACACTCTTCGGCATGCCTCACCGTATCAGAAATTGGCGCACATTCAGATGCGTCGGGCCGGTATGGTAGCATTGTGTCGATGGTGTGCGATAGGTGCCGGCCGTACAATAAGAAATATGGCGAAAAACCAGTAGTGCTCTGCGTAGTGGTATTGTACGCGTAGGTGACGAAGGGCAGAATGGTGTCCCAGTTCATTTGGTCGGAGGAGACGTACATTGAGAGCATGTCACCGAGTGTACAGTTGAATGGTTCCGTGAGTCCATTGGTCTGGGGATGGTACGCCGTTGTTGTGCGATGAACGACGTGGCACTCTTTGAGAACAGCTTCGACTACTTCGGAGAGGAAGACCCGTCGGCGGTCACTGAGCAGCTCCTGGGGTGGCCCATGACGTAGGATGAATCGACGAAGCAGGAAGGAGGCAACGTCGCGCGCTGTAGCTGCCGGAAGCGCCGCAGTTTCAGCGTATCGCGTAAGATGGTCAACTGCCACAATGGCGCGGTGGTTTCTAGCCGAAGTCATGGGAAGGGGCCCGTACAAATCTATACCGAAGCGCCCAAAGAGCCGGGTGGGGCAAGGTAAAGGTTGCAGCCCAGCTGGCGAGAGGAGGGGTGAAGATTTCCGGCGCTGGCAAGCGAGACAAGAGTGTACGAACTTTTGAACGTAGCTGTACATCCCTCGCCAGTAGTACCGCTGTTGAAGGCGCTGGTACGTCTTGAAAACGCCAGCATGGGAACACTAGGGATCGGCGTGGAAAGCTGTACATATTTCGGAACGCAGGCTGCGAGGCACTACTAACAACCACTGGCGACCGTCGGAGCTGTAATTGCGTTGGTGAAGCAGGTCGTCGCGAATGGCGAAATGGTGAGCTTGACGGCGCAACGCGGGGGTTGTTGACCTGGTTGATGGATCAGAGAGCCAGCCTATAATCGACGCAATCCAGGGGTCCTTGCGCTGCTCGGAAGCGATGATGCGAAGGTCGATGGAAGACACAGTGAACCGAGATATATTGTTGTCAGCAAAGGGAGTGCGCGAGAGGGCATCGGCGTCCGAGTGGTGTCGTCCGCTGCGGTAGAGTACGCGGATGTCGTAGTCTTGCAGGCGAAGTGCCCAACGTGCAAGACGGCCGGACGGATCTTTCAATGGCGCCAGCCAACATAGTGCGTGGTGGTCCGTGATGACATCAAATGGGCGGCCATACAAATATTGCCGGAACTTATTAAGAGCCCAGATGATCGCGAGACATTCGTTTTCAGTCACGGTGTAAGTATTCTCGGCTTTCGTAAGCGTTCGGCTGGCATGAGCAACGACATACTTAGGGAACCCTTGCTTGCGTTGCGCGAGGACAGCGCCAAGGCCAACACCGCTGGCATCTGTGAGTACTTGTGTAGGGGCCGTCGGGTCGTAGTGGCGCAAAATTGGGGGGGGGGGAGAAGTCAGCAAACGACGAAGACTCATGAACGCCTCGTCGCACTCTGATGACCTCGAGGTGAGGAGCCCGTTGCTCCCTATAGGAGCTTCGTCAGGGGCGATACGATGGCGGCGAAATTCCGAATGAAGCGTCGGAAGTAGGAGCACAGACCGATGAAACTGCGCAATTCTTTGATGGACGTTGGCTTGGGAAACTAGGCAACGGCGCGAAGTTTGTCGGGGTCGGGGAGAATTCCGTCCTTAGATACCACATAGCCAAGTAGCGTGAGTTGCTGCGCAGCAAATCGGCACTTCTTTATGTTTAATTGTAGGCCGGCGTTCGATAAACACGTCAAAACACGCCGGAGGCGTTCGAGGTGCGTGGTGCAGTCAGGCACGAAAACGACAATGTCGTCAAGATAACACAAACATGTGTGCCACTTTAAGCCTCGCAGAACTGTGTCCATCATGCGCTCGAATGTCGCGGGCGCTTTACAGAGTCTAAAAGGCATGACGTTGAACTCGTACAAGCCGTCGGGCGTGATAAAGGCTGTTTTCGGCCGATCGACTTCTTCCATAGGCACGTGATGAGTGCTCGGTTTTGTGCAAATAACCAACTGCAGATGACCCTGACCCAGTTGACCCCGAGTATTCAGCAATCCTGAACTACCACAGATGGAGTCGCTTGCGATATCCCCCACCCCGTCGAATACTAAAGACGGAGGATGCCGCTGCCTGGCGTAGGCTCCAGACAGGCACTTACACGAACCTACACAAATTACATCGCATGCACCCCACAGCCTACAGGGACGAATGCCCGTGGTGTGGGGCCACACCAACCCTATACCACATTACGTGGGAGTGCACGCTACACAACATAGAACACCATGACACGAACACCACGAGGGAGCAAAGGGAGGTACTGCTGTCCAGCTCGGCCCTCGACGAGCAGCTCAAGCTGATCCAGAGAGCAGAGAAGATGGCAAGAGCCAGCGGAGCCCTGGTCTAGGGTCCCCGACCATTAGCGATGCCCCATTGGGGCAAAACAAAACTGTATCTTTGAATTAAAGTTTATCTATCTATCTATCTATCTATCTATCTATCTATCTATCTATCTATCTATCTATCTATCTATCTATCTATCTATCTATCTATCTATCTATCTATCTATCTATCTATCTATCTATCTATCTATCTATCTATCTATCTATCTATCCATAGGCACTTGCCAACACCCGGAGCGCAAATCCAGAGATGAAAAGAACTCGGCTCCTTGCAGGCAGTCAATTGCGTCGTCTATGCGTGGCAGAGGATAGACGTCCTTGCGAGTGATCTTGTTAAGCCGGCGATAATCGACGCAAAACCTGACGGAGCCGTCGTTCTTTGCAACAAGGACGACAGGCGAAGCCCATGGACTTTTCGGGGGTCGAATTACTTCGCGCCGAAGCATGTCGTCGACTTGCTCGTTAATCACACGATGTTCGCTGGCAGAAACGCGATACGGGCGTTGTCGCAATGCTGGGTGTGAGCCAGTGTCGATGTGATGCGTGACAGTTGAAGTCCGACCCAGGGAAGCTTGCCCCACGTTGAAAGACGAACGAAATTCCTCCAAGAGGGACAGCAGCTGGGAACGCTAGACCGCTCTAAGGGTTCCAGCGATGGAGGAACCAAATACATCTCTGGGCAATGCGTCTGATGTAGAAACATCACTGAGCGTACGGTAGGTTGCGCCATTCGGGTAGTCGGGCACGTCAATAACTTGCACGTCGTCGATGGCTTCCACGGTAACAACACATTCTACTCGGTGCAGCATGACAGGGCATGGGTTGCAAACGAAAATTGCGCTAGTGCCCTTTGGGATGTCCACGGTCGCAAAAGGTAGCAACAGGCCCTTCCTTGCGAGGAAACGGCCAGATGGCGAAAGTAATGCAATAGCGTCCGAGAGGCCACTGCAGTGCATGGACACGATCATTGAGGCGCTGGGAGCAACCTGAGTGTCGGCTTCGATGATCAGTTTGCTGGAAAGCGACGGAGCGTCAGTGGGCGTCAAATCTAGCAATGGCGATAGTTCTATTTCGGCCCGTGCGCAATCGATAACGGCATTGTGGCGCGAGAGAAAATCTCAGCCGAGGATGACATCGTGAGAGCAGGAGGAAATGATGAAGAATTCTATGGCGTATACTATGAGGGCGCCGAGGGCCGGCTGCTGGCCGAAACGTAAGGCTCGAGAACCATTAATAACGAATTTTAATACAAGGCATGGCGCCTCCAAGAACGCGACGAAAGCCAACGCGCGCACCGCACTCTCGCGCACACTTCTCACACCTAGGCTTGGCATCGGGGCTGGCTGTGTGCTGAGGCTGGTAGGTGGCGCTACTAGTCAGACCGCTTACATCCGGCCCCTCTTTTGTTTGACCAAGTCCCTTTGGTCTGGGAAGGGGCACTGCTTTATGTCTTCACTGCGAGAGAGAATAGTCCTTCAAGCGCTCGGGTGGACGCCTTTGGCGATGGGGTCGCAACAAGGGTACCACAGGAGGCAGAATTGCAGGGCCAGGAGAGACTGGTGGGTGAGACAACTCATTACTACCACTGGGAAAGCTGGATGGGTCACACAAATATATATTTTGGCTTTTTACAATGTAGGGCTTGATATGCGGTGGAACGTAGTGCTTGAGTTGGGAAACGTGCACTACCCTGTCTTGGGGTCGGTCCCGGGGCCCCTGACCAGTTATGCGGCTGACCACAAATGTAACAGGCGTTTTCTGGTCGGTTATTTGATATATTCCTTTCAATTTAGGTGCCAACTTTCCAGTACCATCTGTGACGGGCTCTTGGCGGCGCACCCCGATGAACTGGCCCACTTGAAAAGAGTGATCCCTATGGCATTGATCGTACGCTGTCTTTCGTTTCCCTTGTGCTTCCTCAGTATTGCCTGCTGCAGTAGCTCGCTTCTGAAACAACATTAGGAGACGGTCTTGCAGTGTCCCGGCTGTAGCAGGACGGTGACGTTGATATGGGAGCTTGGGGACGTATCCATAAAGTAGTTCAAATGGAGAGAAATGACTGCTGGTGCTGTAGCTTGTGTTGATGGCAAAAGCAGCTTCTTCAAGTTTGTTGTCCCAAGAGGTCGGGTCATTTGGACACAGCTTCCGAAGAACGGAGACTAATGTCCCATTGCTTCTTTCAACAAGGCCGTTGCTGGCTGCGCGGTATGCAACCGAGTAGTGAATCTCTGCACCGTGCATGCGCATGAAGTGTTTAGACTGGTGAGATTCAAAAGCTGCACTATGGTCACACATGCAGTCATCAGCACAACCAAACCTAAAGAACGTGGACTGCAAATGTGCTATAGCCTATTTAGCCGAAGTTGAAGTCATAGCCGCTGGGACAATGAAACGAGTGGCGAAGTCAATGATATTTAAAATGTACTTTCCTGAAACAGGTGGCATTGCGACGTGATCGAGGGCTATTAAGGCGAAGGGAACGTCTGACACTGGCATGAGGCCCATTTTTCCAACACTTTTTGACACTGGGCGGTTACTGCTTTGGCAGATCTGGCACGCTGTGACGTAGCGGGTCACTGAAGGTGCGAGGTTTGGCCACCAGTATCGTTCTCTCACTTTGGCCAGTGTCCGGGTTACATCCATGTAGCCTCCATCTTTATGAACGACTTCCAGGACAGCCTGGCACATCTTTGCTGGCACCATGATGGTTTGTGCACCTGTAGTCGCATCACTATGGTACAGGATGTCATCAATTATGGCAATGTCATGTTCGGACGATTCGGAAGATGCCAGAGAGCGACGAAGATCCTGGCACTCTTTGTCTTCTGCTTGCATATTTGCGAGTGACTGTGGCTGGTGGAGGAGTGCTGCAGATAATCGCGACATCATGTCAGCAACCACGTTTTGGCGACCAGGATGGTGCTGCACTGTGAAGTCAAACTCCGTAAGATCCATCAGCATGGTCGTAAAACGACGTGACGGCCTGATGTTGGCTGTGAAACATGCAACAGTCCAGTTGTCAGTCAAGAGGCAGAATTTCTTGCCAAGTAAATAGTGGCGGAACTTGATAGTCACTGCCCAATGCACACCAATACACTCCCAAACGTTACTGTGCAACTTATTCTCCTCGACAGTGAGTGCGCGACTCGCATATTCGATAACAGTTTCTTTGCCACGCTGTTTCTGAGAGAGCACAGCTCCAATTGCGGTTGCCGATGCATCTGTTGTGACAAAGGTTTGGGCGTCTGGATCAAAATCGCCCAGTACCGGGGCTTCTGTTAATGCTGTTGAGATTCGTCGAAAAGCTTCATCGCAGTCACTGCTCCAGACGAACTCTTCAGACCGAATGGGACTCTGCAAAGGTGCTGCAATCCGAGAGAAATTCTTAACAAAGCGGCGATAGAAGTTGGCTGTCTGGAGCCATGACAAAACTGCTTTGCTGTTCGTAGGCTGGGGGATTTTCAGGATGGCATCGATCTTGGCAGGGTCAGGTTGCTTGCCATTCTTGCTCAGAATGAATCGAAGAAACTTGATAGACTCCAAGCCAAACTTGCATTTGCTGAGTGAAACCTTGAATCCACTGGCGTGGAGTAGACAAAGTACTTCGTCAAGCAGTGTAGAAAACTCATCGAATGTTGGCGCGAAAAGCAGAACATCATCCAGGTAGACTCGCATACCACAGTTTGGGCAGTGTGACTGTAAGTTGGCAAAAATTGACTGCATGGCTCGCTGAAAGGTGGCAGATGCATTCTTCAGCCCGAAAGGCATGCGGGTCCCCATCAAAGTGCCATGGTGGGTGATGAAAGGAGTTTTTGCTTGGTCTTCTTCACGCACACGAATCTGCCAGTAAGCAAACTTTAGGTCCCGGCAGGCAAAGTACCGTGAACCAGCAATATCGTACATGATGTCATCTGCATGCGGAAGTGGCTGCACAACACTCACAGTCATCTTATTTAGGGGCACATAGTTGACACAAAGGCGCTTCTTACTGCCTCTGCTAACAACTACTGCGGGAAATGCCCAAGGTCCTAAGACTGGAAGAATGATGCCTTGGCGAAGGAGTGAGCTTGTCTGGGCCTCAAGAAAACAACGGTCTGCAGCTGAGCACCGGTAGGGAGATCGACTGTATGGCACGGCGTCAGGAAGAAGGTCAATTGCATGTTCGATACCTTCGTACAAGCCCAAGTCATCCTCTCCATGAGCGAATACTTCAGCGTGTTTTGACAAAATGCTCGTAAGTTCCTGTTGTTGAGGCACTGGCAAGTGGCTACCAAGCTGCGCAGCAGGCAGGCACGGGTCAATGCGAACCTCAATTCTCGAGGAAGCAGCTCGGTTGGACGCAGAAGAGAGGCTGTAGGTGTTTGAAACATCATTGTGGCAACATAGTGCTAACCACGGGGACTCGTCTGGTCCTGGCAGTGGCGACCGCTGTAGGCCTGCTGAGCTGTGGGGTCCAGGCACACAGTGACTGAAAGATGACCCTTGGATCATAACAGCATTCGACATCCGTGGCAGCAGTCGTTCATGGCATGGCACACTTGTGGCTGTTGGATAATGGCGAATTTCAGTTGGAAGGGGCGGCTGAAACACCAACTGTGCCTGGCTTGAAGAAAACCAGTCTTCACCCAGTATAAGTGGCACAGAATTATTATCGAGGGCGGCTGCTTCGACCAAACCGGTGATAGGTCCAACAGAAATCTTCAAACAGATGGCACCAGCTGGGGTTGCTGATGTTCCTCCAACGACGACTAGAGGAGGTCTAGTCCAGGGCAGGAGGGGCAAAGACCTGACCAGGCGACGTGAAACAAGCGTCACTTTAGATCCATTGTCTGAAAATGCATCCACTTGGCCAATCTCAGCAACTGTGGCGTCGACAAGGGCACATTGAACCAGAGATGCATCAAGGGTCTCGGAAGGGCTGCTGTGGAGAGCTGGCGAAAGATGTGTTTTAGACGTTGGAGCAGTAGATCTAGACGGGCACTTGGATGCGAGGTGTCCCTTTTGACGGCACTGAAAACACACAGCTTCGGCCAAGTTCTGGCCAGAACGGTAGGCAGGAGCACCATGCTTAGCCGAGATAGTGAGGTATCGAGCCTCTCGTTGGTCTGGTGGTAGGGCTGAAATGCGCTGTAGCCGGCCGGTTTTGTCTGACACAGCCTGGGGGTTCGTGTACTCTGTGCTACGTGGGGGTGCCTGTGGGCTTGGCGTTGTTAATTTGGCGCTTGAATCGTGCGTGGGGTTCGAAGGAACGAATGGCTTAATGTTTGATCAAGCTTAGTTACAATGTCCATATATGCTGCGACTGTCTCTAGGCGCTGCGCTGCAATAGTAGTGGCCAGGTTCACGTCGGCGATGCCCTGAAGGGCGTACTCTATGCGCTCGGGATCGGTGAGGGTAACTGAGCATCCAGAGATTAGCTTAAACTTCGCCAGAGAGTAGCCGACAAGGTTTTCTCCGTGCGCCTGCACGCGACAAGTGACTGCTTGTTGCCACTGTAGCCAGGTTTGCTTGGCAGTGAATTGATCTAGGAACGCTTGTCTGAAGGTTTCCCACGTTGGGCATTGACGAACGATGACGGCTTTCCAATCAGCGGCTGCTCCACGAAGTTTTCCCTGGGCGACGGCGAGTAGGGTTGAAGCTTCCCACGAAGCCAAGTTTCGAGTTCGTTCCAACTCTTCAACCCAGTGGGACGCTAAAATGCTGCCGTCTCCACTGTATGTAGGAAGCGATGCGGAGAGGTCTGGAAGGGTAGTGACTTGAACTGGGGCTGCAGCGCGTTGCGACACGTGAAGGAGCTGCTGAAGTAAACCCGTCAGCAACTCGGTAGTTTGGGCTGCATCGATGCTTGGCGGGAGAGGCGTAACGTTACAATGCTGGGTGGACGCGGCGGAGTCTGGGGAAGGCAAAGGAGGCGTCGTTGGGCGGTTTTGGGTGATGTCGGCGATATATTATTTCTTCCTTCGACCCGGTAGCGTCGTGGTTTCGGCGAGCCAAGTCTTCACGGAGGTAATCCGCTGTAAAGCATGCGAGATCCGCCGGCGTCGCCTCACTCTAATTCACGAGCAGCATGGCGATTGACAAAGCAGCACAAGAGTCACGAGAAACGATAAGGCGAGTAGGGCGAACCGTTTGAGCACTGCGGGCAAGCTACTTCATCGGGCGGGCAGGCGTCAGCGTCAACACGACGGTCGGCGAAACACAAAGGGCGAAGGCGCGAAATGGCTAGGACGAAGCGGGCGAGAGGCTGCGTAGGGCGGCAGGAGCGGCACAAAGGAAGGAGAGTTGGCTTGCGAGTCACTTCACGAGGCGGGCGAGAGGCGAGGTTTCAGGCATGGTTCGGGTTCGACTGCGCCAGTTGTGAGGGGCGGCGAGGGCCGGCTGCTGGCCAAAACGTAATTAAGGCTGGAGAACCATTAATAACGAACTTTATTACAAGGCATGGCGCCTCCAAGAACGCGACGAAAGCCAACGCGCGCACCGCACTCTCTCGCACACTTGTCACACCTAGGCTTGGCTTCAGCGCTGGATGTGTGCTGAGGCTGGTAGGTTGCGCTACTAGTCAGACCGCTTACAATACAACGTCCTGAATTCCTACACGAGCATTGCAAAACGCCAAGGGTCAAATATGCTGAGCACTGGCTGTACGAAGGGATAGTCCGGACAGGGGCGTCGTAACTTTCCGAAGTAAGCGGCAAAGTGTAGCGTTCATAACACATACGGCTGCTCCTGTGTCCACGAGTGCAGACGCGCGCACACCGTCGACAAACACGTCTATCACATTGGATGGGCTGCAATGAGGACTTGTGCACTTCGACGTTGTCGCAGCTCTTGCCTCTTGGACTGCGACTGTTAGTTTTCCTCATCCCGAGGGGCGGCACGAGGCCGCATCGGCGATAACGAGCGCCGGCGTGGAGATGAGGAACGGCGGGTGTTCGGCGGCGGGCGGTATGTCGGTGACACACCGGATGGTGGGTCGTAATATGGATGGCGCGCACGGTTCCTCATGGATGATTCGACGCTGGGCGGCTGCACACGATTACAGAAACGGGCCACGTGACCGGCGTAGCCGCAGGCAAAGCATATAGGCCGGTTGTCAGAGGTACGTCACCGGTTCGCTGTAGCTGGTCCCGTCCACGTCGGAGCACGCCATCGATGGAGTGGCTGGTGATAGGACTGTATAACGGGCTGCACTAGTGGCCGAGCCACGACGTCGGCATAAGTGAGGGGCACAGGAGCAGAGAGTGGGTGGGGCCTCGCGAAACTTCAGCGTAGCTGAGTGGTGCTGGTGCCGGGGCCTGTTGGGGTGGTGCCACGACCTCGGTATAGCTTAGTGGCACAGGCACAGGAACATGGTGGCGTTGGTCGGGCAAGATCTCGGCGATTTTTTGCTGGAATGGCGCGGCGGAGCGGAGGCACGATAGTCGAAGCGGGCTGTGGCACATGCGGCGGCTGAACAAATGGTACCAAGGAGAGTTGGCGGGCGACTTCCTCCCGAATGAATGCCTTCATTTCCGCAAGCAGTGCGGTCTGGTCGAAGGTGGTAGCCAGACCAGCGATGTGTTAGTCGCGTGATGAAGACCGACGAGTCAACGAGCGCTGCCTGCGTAGCTCCTCGTAACTTTGGCATAACGCAACGATCTCTGTGACGGATGGCAGATTCTTAGCGAGCAGCATGTTGAAAGCGGCGTCCTTGATTCCTTTCATGGCGCTTCTGATTCTGTGCGATTCCGACATCGTCACGTCCACGCGCTTACACAAGTCCAGGATATCTTCGATGTAGCTGGTGAAGGACTCTCCCGGCTGTTCGGCTCGTTCTCGCAAGCGGGCTTCTGCTCACACCTTGCGCGCTGCAGGACGACCAAACACAGCTACTAACGAGGTCCTGAACGCGGACCATGTCGGAACTTCCGTCTCGTGGTTGTTGTACCAGAGGCTTGCCACGCCGGCGAGGTAAAAGAGCACGTTGCTGAGTTTCGCGGCATCGTCCCTTCTATTGATGACGCTGACTCGCTCGTACGTGGACAGCCAGTCCTCCACGTCGGTGTCGTGGGTGCCACTGAAAACAGGAGGATCCTTGTGGCGAGGTAGACCAGAGCACACGACGGAGGGTGCAGGAGGCGTTTGCTCGGACGTCGGCTGAGATGCGTCCTGAGACATGGCTGAAGAGAGGGTACGGGATCGAAGCTCCAGGATGCGTTCGAGCGTAGCACTCTCCACCACTTGTAGAGGCGTTTATTGCACACAGGCGTTACGGCCAACCGTTGGATCCGTTCAAGGAACCGCGAGCGCGAGCGGCGTAGTCCGAGCGATGCGCTGGAGAGAATGATGCACTAGACAGCGCCTATAAGATGCCCCACTGCATCGTCCCTCTTCTTCACTACAGAGGTAAATTTAGTAATTAGTCAATTATGCGAATTCGGTTCCAGTGCAAGTAAGGTATACCACTTCGAGTATTCCAGCTCAATAGGCAGAGTTGCTTGTACACCAGGCAACAGCGAGGAACATCATAGATTTCACACTCATATTAGCAGAATTTTTTCATTTATTTTTTGGTGAAGCCAACAAGTAAAATACTAGTAAAAAAGCTTGAAGATGCCACATAAACTCTAGAACTATAAATTGAGAAAAGCAGCATGCCTTTTACATGCAAAGTCTATAGCTAAATCCCCACAATAATTAGAGCTGTTCCTGTGACACGGCGGCCAATGACTTAACTGCGTAGATGTGAAATGTTGGTAAGAAAAATGTTCGAGTTAATGAGCTCATTTAAAAGCACTGGTAACTGGAAACTAATAATTTTTAAGGGTAATTTGTTCGTACAATAGGTAACACCCAGGCTGTCGTCTGATAGAATGGATACGGAGATTTGAAAGGGTGCAAAGCCTTTAACTTTGATATACAGGATGTTTCACTTAACTTGGGGCAAACCTTAAAAATAAGCAAATGCTACGTAGCGGGACAGAACCAAGGTAATGTTGTTTGCCGTCGCTTGGAGATACTCGGATTATTTTCTGCATTCTGCCTAATCAGTTGATTAGTCTTAATTAAGTAATCAACTTCTCAATTATTATAATTTGATGAAAAGTGTCAATGAGAAAATTGTAGAGCAACGTGAAAAACGCCCGATACAGCTTTCTGTTGCTCAATACGTGCTACATAAAAGTGTTTTTCCGAGCGTGAAAGAAGCCCGCGAATACATGCAACATTGCCGTGCAACTGGCCGCTCGAGGCACATCGCGTGTATTTTCAGGCATTTTTCAGGCACGATGCTGCGCGCCTGCTGCGCAGTAGTCAGGTCAACATGACGGCGCGATAAAGCCGGTCATAGTGGCCCTGTATCGTGAAGTGAACAATGTGGAGCATTCCCGATGCTAAGCGTGGTCACTAAAACGCGCCGCATAAACAAGAACAGCATTGACGTCGCTCGAATTATGCTCCCGTGTGCGCTTTCCCGGCGGCGCACAGTTCGATCACTTAATTCAGTGCGTTTGGACAAAGCTACGACATTTCCATGTAATTAACGGCGTAAGTGCATATCGTAGGGATCGCACTGAAAGGAGTGAATGACCTTCACATAAAGGTCGGGGTGCTTGCAGCATACGGCTGACAACTCAATAATTATTTGATTTATGTGTAACTTCCATATTTGCCTTCACAAAGCACACGTATCCGCAAATTCTCAGGCTTCGACCCTGCCTCAGTGGTAGTTATGGCTTCACATGTTTCAATCAGCCGCAAGAAAATGGAAAGATACTTATCGAGAAAATGATCAGGCATGGAGACACAATCTCGCCAATTAAATTAATTGCATGCTCAGAAGTATTCAAGCTATCAGTCTGGGGAGGATCAAGGGCGATGATCAACGGTGAATATGTCAACAACCTTCAGCTTGCCGATGACATTGGCCTCTTCAACAACGCTGCGGACACATTGCAACAATTGATTGAGGACCTTAACCGAGGAAGTTTAAGAGTTGGTTAACAAAGGAGAGGTTGAATAACCTGCCAATCGAACAAGTATCCATGATCGGCAGTCAGGCTCTAAAAAAAAATTAAATTATGGGGTTTTACGTGCCAAAACCAGTTCTGATTATGAGGCACGCCGTAGTGGGGGACTCCGGAAATTTGGACCACCTGGGGTTCTTTAACGTGCACCTAAATCTAAGTACACGGGTGTTTTCGCATTTCGCCCCCATCGAAATGCGGCCGCCGTGGCCGGGATTCGATCCCGCGACCTCGTGCTCAGCAGCCCAACACCATAGCCACTGAGCAACCGCGGCGGGTAAGCAGTCAGGCTCTAGAGAATGGGAAGGAGTAAGACTATATTGGTCAATTACTCACAGGGAACCCTGATCATGAGACGAAAATTTACAGAAGAATGAAAATGGGTCGATGTGCATACGACCGTCATTACCAAATAGTGACCAGGAGCTCACCGCCTGTCGTTGAAAAGAACAGCCTACGAATATTCCATTCTTCCAGTACTATCACAAGGGGTCGAAACTTCGAGGTTAACAATGAAGCATGAGAATAAGTTAAGGAGCGCTAAAACAAGCGATGGAAAGAAAACTGTTATGTCTATATTACGCTAAGAGAGAGGAAGAGAGTGGTGTTGATCAGAGAGCAAACGGGGGTAGTGGTAGTTGAAATTAAGAGGAAAAATAGGAGCTGGGAAGGAGGGAAAGGGAGGAGGAATAGGCGGAAAGACAGGGAGGTTAGCCAGTTCTCAGACCGGCTGGCTACCCTGTGCTAGGGAAAGGCGGTGAGGTGAATAAAACATAATAGAAAGGAAATGTTACAAAAAAAGGTAAGAAGAGCAAAAAAAAGTTGGGGGGGGGGAGAGAATACGGCACTGCTTAAGGTCTGTCTCTAAGCTCAGTTCTCCGCAAGAAGCGCAACAACGCATTCAAAGTGTTCTGTGCTGAGGACGGTCTGAGCCAGTGTCCCAGGGGCCACGACCCTTTCTTCTGACAAATTCGTTTGTTAAGTCCATCTAACACTTTTGAAAATTCTTTCCTGTGCGCACGGTAGTGGCGACACTTACAGAAAAGGTGGGCGATTGTTTCCTCGCAGCTTCACTTACAGGTCGCTTAAGTTATAGGGCCGATAATCCATGGTCCATCAGAAATTCAGAGTGGATGCTAGGGGAAAGGAAGTGCAGTCGAGGACGGCGGAATATTAGGTAGAGTAATGAAATTAGGAAATTTGTAGGCATAACTTGAAATCAGCTAGCGCAGGTCAGGGGTAATTAGAGATCGCTGGGAGAGGCCTTCGTCCTGAAGTAAACATAAAAGTACGCTGATGACGTTTTAGAACATCCAAATGCGAGCGGAATTTTAACGGACTGTGGCTCTTCGCTTCGTGCTGCGAGGCCACATTCGCATGTTTAGAGAACGGCGTCGGGCGCCGCTTGGATGCCATCATCGTGGCATCGTACTATATGTACAGTCACTGCTCTGAACAATGTGTGTCAGAGTCGCAAGATCGATGAGTAGAACCAGTTTGATCAGAAACCAGCCAGAATGTTGAAGCGCTATGCGCTTCGAGTACGGTGCTGTGCAGTATTCTGACTTGCACTTGTGCGTTTGTTCTTATGAGGCTAGTAAATATATGGCAATGTTGGCGCTGAGCATCGTGGTGATGTTGACTGATTAGACTTCTATGAGGTGCGACTTCGGCTATGGCAGACCCATACAGTGTAGTTAAGGGATCCAGGCGCTGACATCGCCAACCTATGATTTATTTCCGATCTCCAACATTGATATGTACGCGCCCTTGTGCATTTCGCCTCTGTCGGAATGCGGCCACCTGTACCTGCAAGAACAAAACTCTTCACCTGGTGCGAGGCATAATCGTGTTTTATCAGCTGAAGAGAAGCTAACAAGAAGCGATGAACGCTGATGCGATGTCAAAGTGTGATAGGCAGCGAAACTTACAGGTGTGAATGTTACGTAGTGAAGTTTTCTGTTATAATTTGGCAGTATTGATAGTCACGGCTTCTTTCTGCATTTCTTTTTTACGGCTGCTTTAGTATCTCTCCGTGCCCTCGACAGTGATGCTATGCGAAAGGAGCGCGCGTTTCGTCGTCGGTTGGCGCTTGACAACGTCGTCGACCAGCCCCTTAGACGGTACGGCTGGCGAGGGGGCTCATATTGAGCCTATGCGTGGTGTTATAACCGCACCTGCAACGTGTGCCGCGCAATCACATACCGTTCCGGTGAACTTACGGGTGCAGTGCTTCTTCCTTTGAGGCCATACGAACTATATAATTGGAGCTTTTTTTCATTTCCGTAATTAGTATCGAAATAAAGACATTTAGTAGCTTTGCAATATGGTGGTGGTGGTGAGGTTGCTACAGGCTGGATCACATAGCCTGTCAGACCTGGCCAGCAATAGCTACCCTTGAGCGTCTCTTTCTGCACCAAATATGTTACCATGTGTGCATCAGTGCGGTCTCTCGCAGAAATGGGAGCAGAATGCGTAACACTTTCACTGCAATTCTTTTGACGGCGGTGCGGTGAGCGGGCGAGAGCGGTTGCGCTTGTCGGCGCTGTAGCAGACGCTCGGAAAATTAAACTGTCGACTAGTGGTGTGTAGTGATTTGCCGTAAGAATATAGCCTCGACTACATATGCATGATGTGTTATTATGCTATCAGCTGACCGCGCTTCTTTCATTTCTTGCCGTTTAACCCGAGATTTGTTTCCTCCTCGCTCTTATACACAGTAAAATAATTTACACCCTTGATGGTGGCAATTGCGAATCAAAACACCCTTGAAGGGTGTTATTGTTCAGGAGACATCCCATCATCATGTCGATTTCCGAAGCATAGGATAGTTCTAGATGTCACAGCACCCTTACACCCATCTTAAGGGTGTACTTACTAAGAAAATTGGGTGAGGATGTGGGTGTTTTATTTTATCTTTACTACATTCACGAACAGAGAGCGCATCCCACAGCACTACAGACCAGTGGCGGATACAAAAGGGGCCCTCCCCTAAGCAGCCCCTAGACTTGCCCGACAGCACCAGTACAGAGTACAGAGAGATTAATGCAGCTGGGCATGCATAACAGCCTAGAACAATTGATTGAAGCTCAGCAGATAGCTCAGCTGGAAAGACTCGCCAGCAGCCGGACTGGCAGAAGTATACTCGATAAATTACGAATAAATTACCATAACCAGCAAGGACCGAAGGTTACGTAGACCAGAGAGATCAGGAGCAGGATTAAAATCCCCAATTTACCCAAAAATATGCACCCGGAATTCAATCAGGGCAGGAGAACGAGCAGAGCTAAAACTCTACTGAAAGCCTATGGCAATGATGAGGATCGAAGCGCTGTTCGTGGACGCCGCGGAATATTCAAATCACCTAGCGTTTATAGCAGTAGCAATTAATACAAAGCAAGAAAGCGACGCACGTGTTCAATCAAAACCAGTGTCTCTGAGGTTGCGGAGGATGTTGCCGTCACTCTGGCTGTCGCTTCTCCCAAATATAGATACATTATTAGCGACTCTCAATAGGCTATACGAAATTATGCCAGAGGACGGATATCAGTTGAAACTGCAAAAGTTCTAAACAGTGAAACCAAACTTATATCATCTGAGGAATGTTACTACAAGGAAATCATCTGGTTCCCAGCCCACACAGACTGCGAATCCACCGCCAACCCAAACCTTAACGAGTCTGCCCATCGTGTTGCGCGAGGACTCACTAACCGCGCCCGACTAGGGGGGGCTCTGGCCGAGGAGGAGATGGAACGGATGGATAGGGCTAGACTTTTCTCATTCAGTGACATTACCCAATTCTACAGAGATTCGAGGTGTATATATCCACCTCCTAACCCAAAATGAAACAGGTCTCAAGCGGTTCACTGGAGGCGACTTCAAACCAGAACTTACGCGAACCCGGTACATCTTAACCGCCTGTTTCCGGATTTATACCCTGAGGCCAAATGTATGTAATGATAGAGTAGCCTCCCTAGAGCACATACTCTGGGATTGTGAAATAGTTCAGAGGAGAATTGCAGTCCCCCCGGATGAACTAAGGGCGCGGTGGACAACCGCACTGACTAGCTCTGATCTTCAGGACCAACTTTGGGCCATCCAGCAAGCCCGGGAAGCTACCGAGAGACAGGGTCTCTCTGCTGCTCCCGGCGCGGCCTAGACCCAGGCCATCAATTTGCCGGATATTTATTAAAGTTGGCTCACTCACACACCCCTAATGCCACCCGTTCCCCCCGAGACATGTGCCTTCAAAGCTGACAAAGACTTGTGCCGAGAGTCCCTCTCCGTTTCACTGTAGGTTCTGACAAGCCCCCCCCCCCCCCCCCCCGGTTGCTTAAGCAGTGCTGTTTATTATGTCATGGTAAGCTAGTAAGCTAGGTAGCACACAGTTCTCAAATGCCTTCGTGCACAATGAATTAAATTCCACGGAATCCAAAATGCGCGTGCGCATGTTTTTCTTGTATTCCATTCTTAACCGAAATAAAAATGTTCAAAATGTTTTCAGCAAGTCACAACTCTTGTGCAGCTTTTGCTTTTGAGGCGCCAGGAATCCAGCAAAATGAATAGGCAGGTGACAGCATGCGGCGGGGCGCGCCGCGATTGCTCCAAAGCAATGCGGTCGTCTAACTTTCTGTCAAAACACAACACAACAGGGAGAAAACGGCGCTACGAACCATCCAACATATGCGCAAATGCGGACAAAAGATACGATGAGTCCGGATGACATGACCCCACCCGGCATTCTTCAATCGAGGCGATGACCTCAACCATTTCTCCTTCTCTCCCATTTACAAACAAGGTAAGTTCGCTGACAAATTTGAGCCTTGTAACCGACCACAATTCTTTGCTCAAACTGCATCTACAGAAGGCGCCGTCCAAAGCGCTGATGGCTTCGCGTCTGTGTTAACTTACGAAGCTGGCTGTACAAAAAGCAACTGTTATGTTAGTACTTGTAAGAAAGGAAAGTTCTGCTGGCTTACAAACACCTGAACATCGGCCAGTACGGAGTGCACAAAAAGAAAGGGAGAAGAATGTGAGAAGGTATAGATAACCAGCGTATACAATATGAAATGCATACAGTATTTACAATACTGACGAGTAGCGCAATTTACTCAAATATTTCCCCTCTCAAGTTGCAGACAATAATAATGCATGCATTGATTGAGCCATCATTGTAGATAGAATGACATTCCGGAAATTTGCGGCGACTTGCAGGCTTGATCTTGGTTCACTGGCCAGTGCCAAGGCATTGTTAAAGTGTGCACACAATTTCACGCCTGCCAAGTACGTTCGCGATGTCGGGCATATGCAAACCTACGCGAGACTCGCGTGTCTTTTCTGGCGAGACGGGTATGACAGGCGCGCGTACTGAGTACTGGAATTTATAACTATTATACCTTGCAGTTCGCTAAGGTATTTTCTATTTTCGTGGGTACGCCACTTTAGAAACATGCGCATTGTGAACGTCTTGAAAATGCCAATTAAAGCTTTTTTTTCTCGGTGGATATAAGAACACAGACTCGTAAGCAGCTCAGCATCTTATAGAATCAGAAAGGGCACCTCGCCTTACAGATAAACGTCCAAGCAAAGAAATAAATAAAAAACGCACTCACTTATCTGGTATATTTAGTTACACGCAAATTATTAGCCCCCCCCCCCCCTTCCTGTCCTGCCATTTAATTTCATATCAGCTAATGCTTATGCAGCTAAAATTCCAGTGAAACTGCCTGCAAGCACAGAAAATAGCTTAGAAGTAGCGTAGAATGAATAGCTTAGAGAGGAATATACACACGTAGTGTAAAAGAAGATTTGTTTTTATGCTTTCAAAGCGGAACCGAAATCGCAGTAACTTTCACCGACAGGTGTCACAGCTGTCGCTACTAAGTTAAAGCTTTATACTGAGTCACATAGCGGGCTGCACAGTGCGCGAGGTGCATGTGTGTGTTTTCCGAGACGGTCCTGAAGTTGTGAGTCATTAGACTGTTTCTGGCGGCGTTTAGTTGCAGCATCTAGTTGCAGCATCTAGTTGCTTTAGTGTACCTTTGTGGTCATCGACGGAAAGTGAGTGTTCGAACTGAAGGCGACGCGACATGCGTGAGAAAGAAAGGCCGTAGTGGCCTACAACATCGATGTTTCTTTGTGAGCGTGTCTGCTATGCCTACGACGGCCGTGATTCGTCGCAAAGGAGAAAACCGCTTCCAGTTGGCCTGAACAGTGAAGTGCACGTTTCTTTCCGGCGGAATCCATCCTCGACATCGTCCTCCACTACGTAGAAAAAATGGCGTGCACTGAATGCACTGAGTGACAGCGCTTCGCCTTCACACCGAGGGACATTCGCAATGCGCATGGACTGCTCATATAAAAGGTATGTACTACGTTCAACGTCGCGTTTTTGTGGTGCGTCATTGAGGCAGCAATTTTCGCGTAAGTTCTTTAAAGGACTGCACAAGGTGTTTTGTGTGTGAGTGAATTATGTATACTTCCGACGGAGCCCACGGGTACTGAATGTGAAAAAGAAAAAAATATATAATTTTTCATAGAAATTTCAGTGTCCTCAACAAATCTGTGACAGCACATAAAATTGTAGATCATTAAGTTCTGCTATGCGCCAGTATTCGGCGCAGGCAAGTAAATAATACTTTGCTTTCGCCACTTGGCTCATTCTGTAACTAAAGATGAGTACAGTCTTAATTTTATGCCGGTGTAACACGGCCACTTTCGATTGCGATCGAGCCCGATTTGGATCGAAATTTTCGACCCCGATTGGCTCCCTTTCGCAGATTGAGCAAGGAATCGCGACCTGAAATTGGATCCCGATCGGGATCTATCGCGATCAAATGTGCCGTGTGACGCCCGCATTAAATGGCCCTTGCGTATTCGCACTCTTAATTGTTTTTTAGGTCGGTGGTCAGCTGGTAGGCAATGGCGCAGCTAGCTTGCAGCGCTTGTGCTTTCTTTGCTAGAACTAATACAGAGCAAAAGAAACCACCACCAAGCCGATTGTGTGCTTATCCTTCGTTTTCAGTTCTGCTCTTTCGCTCTAGAAGCTGTCGTGCTGTTGCGGATGAAAGGGCGATTTTTTAATAAATTTATTTTATAAGTACTCGGAGCCGAATAAATTGTTTGTCTCGTCTTTGAACTCGTTTCTTGGTTTCCCGCAGGTATTCTTATTACTACTACTATTTATGTTTTCTTGTATGACCCGCTCCTGCCGAAGGCATCGTGTCAGAGGTCGGCAATATTTCTGATATAATTTTTACCGAGCGTGCTATGGCTACCGTACGTTTCATGACCTTATCCTTATGTCTTCTGATAAAGCTCATGGTTATTGTAAATATTATTGGCCTTTATACATTTATATTAAAGTGGTAAATGCTTAATTCTATTTGTAGTTTTGAAAAGTTCTGTTATTTCATGGTCAATCTCGGGTGTTATTAACGGAGAGTTGATTTCCTAAACCCATGCAGTTACAATTAGCGTGAAGCAATTGCATTGTAACTGACTGATCTCCTTGGATCTACGCATTGCTGAAAAGAGTGAAGACATCTGAGCCGACAGGTATACTTTTTTCATCATAATCGGCCTACATTTTGTTTTCCACTGGAGGACGAAGACCTCTCCCAGTGATCTGCAATTACCTGTCTTGTGCTAACTGATTTCCAAGTGAAGCCTGCAAGTTTAATTTCATCATACAGCCTATCTCTGCAGTCCTCGACTACACTTCTGTTCCCTTGGCATCCCATCTGTAACTCAATATGCTGCCGGTTATCTGCACTACGCATTACATGGCGGGCCCAGCTCTCTTGTATGCTCTTAATGTCAACTAGGATATCAGCTTTTCCGGTCTCCTTTCTAAACCGTGCCTCTGTCTTCCCGTTTCTGTTGCCATCAGGATGGGAGTGTATATGACAAATGGAACTGAATTGAGCTAGGGCACAAGAGCAGTGAGACTTCTTAAGCTTTACTTTTGTTGCTGTACATAATAGCTGAAATTGCACCAACACGTATTGCTCACCTTGTTATTTTCGCATAGCTGTGACAGCTAAATTTATAGGCTTCAAAAATTAGACATGCAGTTTGTATAAAAAAAGAAAGGAAGACTACACTTGCACCTTAAGAGGAAGCTTTAGCTTGCCGTCTCCTATTCAAATACATGGGAGAGGAGAAATCGTTTTTCGAGGCAACCAGTGCAGAAAATTTGATCGGGTTAGCTGCCTTTAAAAGAAAAAGTTAAAATCTAGTGACTGTTAGTTGTGAATTTCTGAGTTAGGTCGTCAATTTTTAATAAAGGTGGCAAAAATCGCTAATTATCAGAAAACAGAACTATCAAGTTTACAAATCTGTAACTCAGTTATGATAAATGATACCGCAGTTCTGTAAATTGCACCTAATAGTACATCTAAAGCAGACAAAATTGATATATTGTACATGACTACAACAAACCACCAATATGTGACGAACTTTTTGTAAGCTATGTAACAAATCACGTAAGATATAAATTGACATATAAAGCTCTGGATGCTCTTACATATGCAATTTACAGACCTGTGATATCTGTTCATGGTGCAGAGGTACCGAATTGTAAACTTAGTGCTTCCACTTTTTCTAACCTAATATTTTTGAAAATGTCATTTAAAACATTCAGGCCCTAAATCGAAATTTCGCTTCCAGCAGTCGTAAGAATATAAATTTCTCACTCAAATGCAACAAATTTTATTAAAATCGGCGCAGTGTTGATCTTAGAAAGGCATTTCTGCGTTTTAGATGTAGTTGAATAGGCGGCATCTGAGTTGAGCCCGAGCTAAAGCTCCTCTTAAAGATAATGTGTATGATGCTGTAAGTCCTTTGATGCATGTACCTTGAGAGATGTTGCTCTTGCTCTTAATTTGTTTTTTAGTTAAGTTTATTTGATTGGTTGGACTTTGTATAAGAAAATAAGTTCTGAAGAAACCATAATACCTGACAGGCAGAATTGTGCTGAGGTTGAAGGCCAAGTTTTCTTTTATAACAATTTTTTTCAGGCTGTACTAGTTCTGTCAACCAAATGCGGTAAATTCGATATTGGTTGCTTTGCTAACTTCATACAAAGCAAATTAGGCATTTGAAGTGTTTGCTGAAATAGTTTTAAATGCTTATGATTGATGACATGCTTTGACGCCACCATAGTCTCATAAAATATCTTCGTGCATGCAAAAAGTGCCTGTTGCGCAAGTCGTGTGCTGGCCGAACGTGGAGAACAAACCTGGCAAAAGCTAGAGCACATGCTCTAACTGGTTGTAAGCATGACTCACGTAAGTGTATTTGCTTGGAAATTATTCCAGTATATTCTTATATTTGCCTGCAGGAACAGTAATTATCTCAGCTGCTAAAGATGATTGCAAATCATTGGACACTGTGAGCAGAAAAAAAATCTCTAATTGTGCAGTACTATTTTATTGAAGTCATGCGATAGTGTGTTGCATGAGTAGCACCAAACTGACAGGGACGCTAGCTGTTATAAAAAAAGACTAATTTCGAGAAAATTGTCCGGTCCTAAATGTCTGAGTGAAATGCACTATGCTTATTAGCTACAAAAGATTTCAAGGATGATCAGGCTATATACGCTGGCCATTGGCTGATGCAATAAGGCTCACTGAAACATGTCTTTTAAATTCACAGTGTGTCTCTATAGAATGCCATTACTTTGCTAAACAGCCAGCAGCCTAATCATCACATTTCAGAATGCCATAACAACTCTGAGAAGTGCACTAACAGTTTTCTGCATTACGCCGACCGGACAAGTTGGCCATTAGAAAATTTCATCGATACATAACTGAAAATTAGATAACAAAGAAGATCAATTGAAAGCACAGGATGGCAAACTTAACTGAGCTTCATACATCGAAGGTTCTAACTGTGCTTTGGTTGAAATAGCTAAACTTCTGTTAAGAATCATATATTTATTTTGTTCCTGCAAAAAGCATCTAAATGATAAGATGCTAAACAGTTCTTGCTCATAAGGTCCATAGTGAAAATCTCAGTAATAATATTACCAGCTGGATTATGTGATTGCTTAGTGTATATGTCTATAAGATGATGTCAGAAGGTGTAGGCAGGGCTGCCTTTAAGTAGAGATGCCGAATAGTTATGACAAAGGGGTTTGTTACCAGCTACTGTGTTGGTCAGGGATTAAGAACAAAATGCAAGTCAGCTTATTGAATGCTTTGCATAAAGAGAACAGAGAAACAGACAAAAAAGTTATGACAACTTGATTTGGGTGAGTTGGTTCATCTTGAGTCTAACTTGAAGCAGCGCGAACAAAACGAGGGCGACAATCGAAAACAAGCACTACAGGACTAGCGCTGCACGGCCAACTGGAAATTTTATTGAAGAAACAACCAGCTCTATAGACGGTTTGATCCAGCGCCACCGCGCTCTGGCAACGCTGTGCGCCGGCTTCCGGCGCCCCTAGGAAACTTCCGGTAGCCGTTGCTTTTGCTGGTATTTGTTCGCTCGCGCGCTCGTCTTGCGCATATTCTGTGTTATTTTTCGGGTATATCGATATAAGTGCGACTTGCGGCATTCAGTGTGTTGCGTGACGGCGAGTTGCTCTTGGAGCATCAACTGTTTTCATTACGTTTATTGGCGTCAATGGCGTTTTTCAAATTTGGGAGCCTACCAAGGGCTCCTAGATTTGCTCTGCTCACTTCATCCAAGGTACGTTACTACGTGGAGTAGCCGGGCTGCTATAATGCTGAATAATAAAATTGCCACTGCACGATTGTTCTGGCCGTATGTCGTGTAACTCACGCGTGAGCAGCTCGACTCTCGCCCCGAGTTTGCCCGCTCGTCCAGTTTCTTGCCTCGGCGTGGATCGCCATGCTACGAACATGAGTTAAACTTATTGTTTAGCGGGTTCCATGCTGCCGTCGTTTTATTTTAATGTTTTTTGTATCTAGGGCACAAGTGCACTTCTGCAGCTTTACTACCTAGGTACATGTGTGCATTGGTTTATCATGTTTAACGTCCCAAAGCGACTCAGGCTATGACGGACGCCGCAATGGAGGGCTCCGGATAATTTCGAACACCTGTGGTTCTTTAACGTGCACTGACATCGCACAGTACGCGGACCTCTAGCATTTCGCCTCGATCGAAATGCGACAGCCGGGGCCCAAACAGCGTCTTTCGGGTCAGCAACCGGGCACCGTACGTAACCGCTGAGCCACCGCGGCGGCATGTGAGCATTCGTATCGGTATCGCAGAGCAGAATCGCAGTAAAGTTAGCGATTTCCGTGCATCCATGTAGGAAGTTTCGGCCACATTCTAAAAGCATTTACGAATTAACGGAGGCCAATTATGGATTGCAATCTCGGGCCCAACACTACAGGTTTCATTTTGTTAGAAGTGTGGTAAATTCGTCAGCACTTAAGTTAGTCCCATTTCAGTCGACCTAGGCTTCTTGCACTAAATGACTTTTGAGAATGTACAGTTATTTGTGAATGCATATTGAAAAGCAGAAACAAGGCATATGACGCAGAAAACATGTGAATGTACAGATGCACAGCTTACCACTTCATCCTCCATCTTGCAGCAATAAAAGATCCATTGCGAAATGCAAAAACGCCCATGTGCTTGTGTTGTAGGGCACGTTAAAGAACCCCAGGTGGTCAAAATTAATCCGAAACCCTCCACTACGGCGAGCCTCATAATCAGAACTGGTTTGGGCACGTAAAACCCCGCAAAGAAGAAAAAAGTGCCATTAAAGTTTTTCTAGTTTTCGGCATGCAGTCCCATTACCTGCCTTGAAGACAACAGTCAGCGTTCACTGCGTGTCCTCACTAAGATGCTCCGCTTGTTGCTCCGGGGTTGTAACTGAGGAAAGGTGTTGGGAGCCCGGCGAGAACGAAAATTACACGACATCATCGTCAGCGGATCGGCCAGCGCTCTGCCTCTAAACATCAGCTTTTGGCGATACCGATCTTTTGCTTCGGTGCTAAGCGCCTTAAAGTAGTCGCTCGGCATCTGGACAATATTCACGATGTAGAATCAGCTCATCACAGATTCCACCAAGCAGTGCAAACATCGACACGCCGGCCTCACGTCGCGCATGCCTTCAAACAACATAGCCGGAAGTGCTTTAAGCTTTCCTGCCGGAAGTTCCGATGGCGCAACCAATCAGCGGCAAGCGAGGTTTGTTTGTAAACACTGAAACCGTCTATAACATGTAAAAAAAACGCTTGCAGTGTCGCGGATGATGACTGGTGAGGTCTAAATAGTGCTGGCTATCCGTAGGCTTCCGGTAAAGTGTTGTTCTCAGTTTCCCATTTTCTATGTAAACCGTCGTGTCTTGATGATATCGTGATTTCTCGTGATGATATCGTGATATCATGTGATTTCTGGTTGGGTGGGGGAATGTATTAACCTGTAGAGCGCGGAGGAATCGCTCCTGCTCTCTAGGTAGTGACTTGTGTGGGGGTGCGTATGCTCTGCGGATTAGCCTGTAGTGTTGTGTGTCTACGGACCATCCTTGAACTTAAACAGCTTCGCTAGGACAAAGGGGTATGTACCATTGCACTTGGACCCTTTCTCTTTCTGCACGACCTCCAGGATCGGCCCACAGTTTTTGTTCGCACTACGCGGCGTAACCAAGAGCGTAAACAGCTCCGCTGGTAAAAGTGTGCCTAAACACAACAACTGACTGAACAGACTTGTCGAAAGTTGTTGAGTGGCTCGCTGCGGACTGCGTCAGCGTCATTACCTGCTACCTTGCGGTAACTGCTAGGTTCTACGTATGTTTCTCCTATCGCATATGGACCCAGCAAGCGGCATGATGATTCGTGGTCTCATTGCAGTCTCGGCCTGTGCTTTTTTGCGAAATATGGCGCCAAACTCGGCCGAAGTACAACTTATTCTGCACGTGTATTTTGCATTCGTGTGAATCTTACGGAGTATCATCTTCTGAATTTTGTACTTACAGTGATGTAAGCGTTTTTCGATATATTGTTCCAAAGTCAGTTATTCAACTTTGTGTTGAAATGCACAAAATGTGGCCAGCCAGTAATGGCCACGATAGCCAGCAGTATCGGCAAAAAATATGATGCAGATACAATTCACTTGCTGCAATCGTCATGAGGAGAAGCTTTCCTGCAACGGTGAAATAAATTCTAAAACCTAACTGCAATGTATACAACTGTCATTATTTTCATCAGATACAACGCGGACTCTATTGCAATATTTGCTTATGCACTGCACAGGTCACAAATTTAATGTCATAGAATGTGTACATAGGTCAGTGAAGTCACTCGTGAGGGACACCTCGTAGTATATTTGTTGATTTCATTACCCCATCCAATTGGCAGTGCAGTAGGGGGAAAATACAAGGCAAGACACAATACAGGTAAAAGGAACCTAGTTAAAAATCATACAATAGAGATACCAAGGATGCAGGTAAACAGAATTGTGTGCAAAATGTCATCACTCACATTGAAAAACTTTACGTAAAAAGATTTGTCTACAAGGATGCAGTAAATGCATCGTTTGACACAATAATTGCAACATCACCGGGCAGCTTTTTCCTTTCAGATATTGTGCGTGGTAAGAAAGATATCCGAAACTACTAAGTTCTACATCTAACTTCTCTGTACTTATTTACATGATATGTACGAAGCGACACATAATCGATTTGTAACAAGTAAAGGTCTCTGTTGATGCATGTTTTAGAATAAAATATGTTATGAAAATGTTTTATAGTCTGACTATTTCGCTGCGTTCCTGTAAGCTTTTTCATTTTAAAGTTTCTTTAACTTTGACACATTGAATGAACGGGAGTAGTTGTTATAAACAAACCGGATTACCATATTTTGCATACTTTTCTATTTTGTATATTAAAGCGAAGCTTTCTATGTCTTACTGATTCGTCCCTGAGCGCCAAACATGAACTGTAAGATAGCCAACTTACACAATGAAACTGTCTGCCCATCTGTGCACAAAATAGAAAAACGGCTGCGTATCTGCGCACACAATAGAACAACGGCGCACGACATACGTATCGCAGAACACTGTAAGTTTACATTCGCAGTTGTACCGATAAGAACAATGGGAACTGCAACGCCACGCTACCCAGACGAACTGTATATATCTGCATTGCAATACGCGCGTCACGCAATTTATTTCCGGCCCTCACCATGGGTCACAACCAGCTCACGGCAGAAGAGGCTGCCGTACGCGAACGTGAGCGAGATCGTGCCCGTAAGATCGATCACGTGTATCGGCAGCGGCAGAGCTTCTGACCATCTACCACAGCGATCACAAGGCAATACTGTGCAAGTGTAGAGTCGTCCGTCAAAGTGTGAGTGTGTGCATGTAATCAACGGCTACATGATCTCAAATAAAGGCTACGCAACTTAACGAAATGTGTCTTCATTCAACTTCGACGATCAAAAAATACAATTATAAACAAGCAATCAAATCACATATGCATCATATCGGGTCACTCAGTAGTTCTTGGTTTCGTTGCTTGGTATTTGGCTTTGAACTTCGACTTTGATTCACTTTGCATGTGGGAAAGCTTCGCGTTCAACCAACTTTCTTTAAGAAAGGGGCTTTGAATTTTTATCAACCTTGGCCCCATATCACTCTCTGTACATGCCTACTCAAGTACTGAAGACACATAAGTCTTACACAATTTTTGTTTAGTTTTTTTTGTGTAACGCGCTTTACATTTCGTCTAAGAAATCACAAAACACCACATGCTTTCCCAGTGATTTGATCTATATGACGATGCCAGATCAATTATTATGATAGACACTTCTTCTATGTCTTCTTACGAATAAACTTAAGAATAAACACTTCTAAAACAGCTTCCATTACGTTTATCAACAAAAAGAAGCCCCTTGACTTTACTTACTCTTTAGGCAACATTACCATCACGAGAACTGACAAAGTTAAATATTTAGGCTTCACACTTACAAGTAACTTGAATTAGGAACCGCATGTTGAAAATGTCGGTCGGGGTACACCACTGAAATTGTCGTTTTTGAAAAGTAAACTGCGTAATACCCCTCCTGCAGTAAAACTAAATGCATATAAAGTACTAGTACGATGATAATTGGAGTATGCATCTGTTATTTGGACGCCTTGCCAACAATACTTGAATAATAAAATCGACAGAGTACAGAATTTAGCTTTGTGTTTTATTTATTCTGTTTACTCGCGTCACTCAAGTGTCAGCAACTTATGTAATAGGGCCAACCTACAAAAACTTGAGCAGCGCAGGATCATATCTAGATTAACATTTATTTACTAACTTTATCACGAGAACGATATATTTAGGATCCTTTCAAACGATCAGACAGAATGCATCACAATAAAACTATTAGACAACCAGTCAGCCACATTAATGTTCACAAGTTCTCTTTATTTCCTCGCGCAATTTATTATTGGAATATGTTATCTGAGGAGGCAGTGAACTCCGCCTCGTTGGAATCATTTGTTCAATGCGTTAGTAATATCAACTCTTGTTGAAATTCAAGTCCAATAGTGGAGTACACTCTTAGTTGATGATATTCCCTTGTTCGAGCATTCATTTATGTCATCTATATCCAGTGTATTGCCATATTTTCCCACTTTTGTATGTAGTACATTTTTGCAAATATGTCAAGTAATTCATTTAAGTTTACTTCTCTTGTTTGTAATCTAAGTATCCACTCCTGCATGGGCCCGAGAAGGGCCTGCAGTATCTGTAAATCAAATCAGTAATAAAAATGAAAAGACGCAGAGGTACTCATATTCCTTAACTGTATCCATATTTCTTCCATTGATTTTGTAGTCAAAGTCATGAGGCCTTTTTGTTCCAGCACCATGAACTCTTTTCTGTAAGTTAACTGGTATGCGCGAACGATCACACCACCCGGAAGCCCTGTTCATGACATTTTGCAAAAGAGTACAATCGTTAGTTTTCGTAAGAACCTTGTAAAATGCCCAATCGTTGGCAAATCATCTAATAAATGATGTAACATTTGTAAATATCTCATTCATATAAATCAAAAACAGGAAGGAAACTTCGATTTCTCCGGAATGGACGTTGTGAATAATAACCATCCGGCATCATAGGTGCAAATATTCTTTATTCTTGGTATTATCTAACTGTTTCTATTGTACCATTATAATTTTTCTATCAGCAATGTGTGCGGGACTGTGTGAAAGGCTTTACTTAAATCCATAAAAATAGAGTCAACCGAGAAACCTTTATCTAGTGCGTTAGCTAGGTGATATGTGAGTTCAGTTGAGTTAGGCAAGAATAGCTTTTGCGGAAGCCGTGTTGTTGAGTATTAAGCATATAATATATTTTCAAGTGATTCATCATCGTAGAAAGAAAGATGTGTTCGAGGATTTTGCATATCATACTCATTAATGAAATTGATCGGTAATTTGTTACAGCGCTATGGATCCCAGATTTGTGCAGCGGAACAGCATTCGGTGCGTTCCAGTCTAAATAGGCTCCCTTTTTGCTAACGACTTCGTAAAAATAAAGTAAAAATATTCTGACAGTGAGCGTATGCATGAGGAAAGCAAGACGTTTAGTATGTCATCTGGGTCTGAAGCTGTCGATGCCTTAATGTTGCTGAGTACTTTTATTGCGATAGCAACTATATGGACACTCCAAGCGCATTTATGCCGTCACCGCGAGGTTCCGCATAAAGTCCAAGGGCGATAAAATCGTCGCCGCGCCGTATTCTGTATGTGCGAGCGAAAGCGTGCGAGAGGGAGCCGGAGATCGCGGCCCAATCTCGCGCACGCAAGAGAGCGAAGCGGGAACGAAGCGCCCGTCTTCCAGTCGCGCGCAGCGCTAGAGTGACCTGGAATACTGGGTCACGCTAGCAACGCTCCGGAGGGAGGGTATGGGGAGGGAAGGGGGGGGGGGGGCGTTCTATTCCGGGTGCTCGCTCGCCCGGGAATCAGCGCTCCGTAAGGCTCCGGGGGGAGGTTTAAGAGAGGTGGGGGAGCGTTTGACGCGGCGCGCGACCGCCCAGCCGCTGTACCTTGAAAGTCATCTGCGGGGGGACAAAGTCCGCCTTGCGCTGTGTTTTCGCGGCTTAGTTGGCGTTGGTGTGAGCGGCCGCCGAAGCTACTATTCGCTCGCTGCTACTGCCGCGCTTACTCCAGCATTAATCGCGTGAGATGCGTTCATGTATGTTTGTGCGCGCGTGACAGGATGCTTGTTAATTTAGTTAGTATGCCTATGCTTGGAAGTTTATACGGCTCATAAAACCAGTATGCTTACTTCGTATAGCTGTCCACTACTTTGCTAACGCAATCGATGTTTCGCCTTTCGGGCAAAACCGCGACATTTGGTCCAGACTGCTTTGATCAAACAGCACACTTTCCATGGGTACACCTTCCGGATCGAGTTAGGAGAAACCAAATTTAGTGTCTTCGGTGCATGGGTTGAAAACTGGGCTAAAATATTAGAGCACGTGACCTTCTCAAGATTATCATGTATTATTACACCCTCATAAGTGGGCACGTCGGCTGGCCGCCTGTTGCAGCCATGACCAACCCGTTTGTTTACTTTATGCAGCTGCTCCTGCTACGTGCGACATGGACGGCCAATGCATCCCACATGACAAAGGATTTCGACAACATTGCACCCTTCTATCTCGGCGACTGCGCAGAAGAGCCTTCACTGAATCTGAAGTTTTGGACGCCACCGCGATCATCGACTGCCACCTATATAAGCAGCTCGACACCTCGGCTTGCTTCTAGTGGGCACGTCGGCTGGCCGCCTGTTGCAGCCATGACCAACCCGTTTGTTTACTTTATGCAGGTTAGTAACAAGCATTCTACAGTCAAATCTAATGATCCCTGCTTTGTTCAGCTGACGTGCCCCAACAGCTTGTACTTGTGTTGCCTGCATGTACGAGATATAGTGTTATCTTTGCTGAAACTTTGTGGCGACATAGAATCCAATCCAGGTCCGTCTACCGAACAATTATTAAAAGAACTTCTTGATGGCCAAAAGACTATGAATAAAAGATTAGATGCGATAGAGTTGAAACTCAAGAGGGTTGAAGCATCAATGTCAGTCGTTAAGGAACTGGGTACTAAAGTATCCAGTCTCGAAAAAACTGTTCAGGAACTGGAAAAAAGGTTAGCAAGTTTTGAAGACAGAAGCAGGCGAAACAACCTACTGGTTTTTGGAATCCCTGAAAGATCCGATGAAACACAGGACTCACTTGAATCGATTGTAGTTGAAGACATGTTCAAAAGTAAACTCGGTGTAGAAGTCAATTCTGTGGAAAGACTGCATAGAATAGGGCGCACGCAGCCAAATAAACCAAGACCGGTAATTTTAAAATTCATAGACGACCGGGAAAAACGAAGTGTGCTGAAAAACTGCTTTAAGCTGAAAGGAACTGGTTTTTCAGTGTCAGAGGACTTCTCGGCAGCTACCAGGCAAATCCGTAAGAACTTATGGGATAGTGCATCCGATAACAGGAAAGCAGGCGCCAAGGTGAAACTGACATACGACAAGATTAAAATTGATAATCAAATATATGAATGGGACAGTCTTAACATGAAAATGGTTCCCCTTGGTCGGCGCAGCAGCAGGCTTCGTGATAAACAGTGACGTAGAAGCGAAATGGCACAACAGTTTCGATGTCTGAATATAAATGCCCGAAGCTTAGTAAATAAAGCTGTCGACCTGGAAAGTGTAGTAATGGCGCACAAACCACACGTGCTAATAATAACAGAAACTTGGTTACACACAGATATTAATGATTACGAAATAACACCACCGGGCTACAGGATATACCGTAATGACAGAGATTCCCGGGGTGGCGGTGTCGCCATTTTGTTTCAAGATTCTCTAAGTGTGATGCGATTGCCCGACGTCAAGGGAATCGAAAGTGTAATCGTTAAAGTTTTTCTAGATGAGCTCAATATTGTCATTGGGGGTTTTTATCGTCCACCCAATTGTTGTGACGAGTTTGTGAACCAATTAAATGAATTTTTGTGTATGTATAAAACTAATGCTTGCAACTTACTAATAGGTGGTGATTTCAATTTTCCTATGGTGAATTGGGCAGAAGAGTTTCCTGATGCCCTCTCAAGTGCTTCCATACCTTTTCTTGATGTTTTATTGTTCCATGATCTGACGCAGTTGGTAAAAATGCCCACTCGTATTCAAAACGACTCTAGCACAATTTTAGATCTTTTTCTTGTTAGCAGAGGCATATGCCGCCGTAGTCCAGATGTGCAAATATATGATGGCATTTCGGACCATAAAATAGTGTCTCTAACCATCCAGCTATGCTTTGTTAAGAAGTTCGATAAAGTGACGAGCATTGTACCTGTGTTTTCGCGTGCTAGTGACGTGGACATTCTCGACACTTTAGACGATTCTTTTTCTTATTTTTCAACACTTTTCGAACAAAATGAGTGCACTGTCGACGAATTGTGGCGATTCTTCAAGGACATGGTGATAAAATGTATTAATAATTTCGTTCCACACAAGCGCAAGGTAATAAACCAATCAAACCCCTGGATGACGAAGGAAATCGTACGCCTAGGACGTAAAGTAAAAAAGGCAAGAAAACAACATAAAACTAGACCGTCAGTGTCTGGCCTAAACAAGGTAACTGAGATGCGTATGAAGCTAAAAGACAGTTTGAAGAAAGCGAAAGAAAAATATCAAAGCGAAGATTTGAAGAATTTCCTTCTAACGTCACCAGATAAGTTTTGGCGGTACCTTTCGCCCAAAAAAAGTCCAGTTTCAAGCATAACTATAAACAATGAAGTAGTAAATGATAAGAGGGAAATAGCAGAAACATTTAATGACTATTTCTGCTCAGTTTACACGTCTGATGATTACTTTACCCCCGATTTTGCCACTTATGACGAAATCACAGCTATCGAGGATGTTTCTATCTCCGGAGAAGGCGTACTGTCACTTCTTCTGAACTTAGATCCTAAGAAATCGCCAGGGATTGATGCTATACCGAACACCTTCCTTATCAGGTATGCTGAGTGGTGTGCCAAGTATCTGTGTTTGATTTTTAAAGCCTCACTTTCACGCGCTGAACTTCCGAACGATTGGAAGCATGCTAAGATCACACCAGTACCTAAAACCGATGATCACTCGCTTGTGTCCTCTTTCAGGCCTATTTCCCTGCTATGTTCTAGTGCGAAAATTCTTGAACATATAATTTTTAAACATCTTACCTTATTTGTTGAAACGAATAACATAATTACCCCTCATCAACATGGTTTTCGGAAAGGATTCTCAACGGTAACCCAGCTCGTTGGGACAATCCATGACCTTGCGGCAGTGATTGATATGCATAGTCAGGTTGATATTATATTATTAGATTTTGAAAAAGCCTTCGATCGTGTGAGTCACCAGAAATTACTGCTTAAACTCAAACCAATTTTGAAAAACGATTCTTTACTTGCGTGGATAGCAGCATATCTTTCCATGAGAAGTCAATGTGTAACAGTGGATGGTGTTAACTCAAACTCAGCGCGCGTGAAATCAGGTGTTCCACAGGGTTCTATTTTAGGGCCACTGTTTTTCCTGTTGTTCATTAATGACATCGTACAAAACGTATGTGTAAAAATAAAACTTTTTGCGGACGACTGCATACTATATCAAGAAATTCGCAGTCCGAATGATCATGAATCTTTAAACACAGCATTAGCCACACTGAACACATGGTGTATAAATTGGCAAATGACAATTAATTACAAAAAAACAGTCGCGATGAGAGTGACGCGAAAAAAACAACCGTTTTTGTTTACTTACCACATTGATGGTCATGCTCTATCGGAGGTCTCTGCACATAAATACTTGGGAATAATACTCACATCTGACTTAAAATGGAATGACCATGTCGAGTACATCGAGAAAAGGGCCATGAAAAAGCTTGGTTATCTAAGGAGGAGGCTTGGAAATGCCACGCCGGACATAAAACTTCTAGCATACAAGACATTTATTAGACCATCGTTAGAATACGCAGCAGTAGTATGGGATCCCTTTACTGCGTTCAACATAGAAAAACTAGAAAGGGTTCAAAGAAAATCTATCAGATATGTATTTAATAGTTATAGCTGGCAGACGTCACCCTCACTCCTCTTGCAAAGGGCGGAACTTGAACAGCTACAAAGAAGAAGAAATACGGAAAGGTTGAAATTCTTTTATTTGGTTTTTCATGGAAAGATTGGACTTGACAAGGCATTATATATAAAACCCGCACCTGAAAGTGCAGTGCGCCTTTGTCACTCTAAGAAAGTCATAGATTTTATAAATCGCACTGATACGTTCAAAAATTCTTTTTTTCCAAGAACAACCCGTGAATGGAATTGTTTACCAGCTGATGTTGTAGAATGTGAAACAGTTGATTTATTTATAGATGCACTGAGGAACCGATCTTGATCTTTTGTTCCTGTAGTAAAATTGTATAGTGATGCATTTCGTTGTAGAAAATGCAAGGTTTTTCTCTGTTTGCAGTTACTTTTCTTTTTTTTACTTCGCTATGTCTTTGTGATGTTTTATGTTGCAACTTTTTGTCATCAAAAATTATGTATGCCCACTCCTGCTTAAGGCCTGGTACCCAGGCTAGCAGTATGGAATAAATAAATAAATAAATAAATAAATAAATAAATAAATAAATAAATAAATAAATAAATAAATAAATAAATAAATAAAATAATCACGAGGTAGGATCAATAACTGTTCTTTGCCGCTGTTTCCACCTGCAGCGGGCGCTTAGCGGCTATGGTGCCGCGCTGCTAAGCACGAAGTTGCCGGAGCAAATTTCCGCCCGCTGCGGCCGCATTTCGATGAGGCGAAGTGCAAAAACACGCGTGTCTCGTGCATTCGGGGCACGCTAAAGATCCCCTGGTGGTCAAAATTATTCCGGAGTCCCATACTACGGTCTACCTCAATCAAATTATTGTTCTGGCTCATAAAAACATAAGAATTCGTTCTTTGTCGTTGCTTTTCATGAACGCCTACAAGGCATTCAGATTATCCCTTATGCCCAGGCCGAATTTGTCAAAGAATGTGTCTTTCACTTCTATCATCGCATCCTGCATTTCTTTAGATAAAGAATGTTAGGCTCTGGGGTTTTACGTGAGAAAACTACCCTCTGATTATGAGGCACGCCGTAGTGGGAAACTCTGGGTAAATTTTGACTACCTGTAGTTTTGTAACGTGCACCCGATAAGCAAGTGTAGGTGATTACATGCTGCGATGTACACGGGTGTTCTTGCATTTCGCCCCCATCTAAATGCGGCCGCCACGGCCGGGTTTCGATACCGCAACTTCGGTCTACACCAAACGGAGTTGGCCGCCATCTTTCTCAAAAAACGAAAAGCACAGGCCGACACTGCAATGACACCACGCATGATCATGCCGCTTGCTGGGTCCATGGACAGTAGGAGAAACGTACGTTGAACATAGCAGTTACCGCACAGTAGCAGCTACTGACGCTGGCGCAGTCCACAGCCGGCCATTGAAGAACTCTACACAAGTGTGTTCAGTCTGTTCTTGTATTTAGGCACACTTTCATTGTCCGTATCTTAAAATTTGATGTGGTCTCCCGAAGAGAGAGAGAGACAAAAGGCAGGGAGGTTAACCTGTGGCGAATTTCAGGTTTGCTACCCTGCACTGGTGCGAGGGATATATGGGTTGCAAAGAGGACAGAGAGAGATAACACAAACAAGTAAAACAATAAAAACGGCACAGGTAACATAACAGGCGATCCAATCACAGGTGTTCTCACAGGCCGGTCGATCTCAAGAAGCGCAGTAGCGCTTGAACGGCCTTCTGATGCGATGGTAAGTCGTGTCGATGTTGCAAAATTATTTCTTCCGGCAGAGGCTGATCGTCCATCTTGTTCAGCATGACGGAAAGCGATTGTCTCTCCACACTACATGGCGGGCACTGGCAAAGAACATGCCGCATTTTTTTCCACGTCGCCGCCATTGCACATGCCGCGATGTCGGCCATGCCTATGCGAAACGCGTAGGTATTGGTAAACGCGACGCCGAACCATAGCCTTCACAAAAGGGTCGCTTCTCTTCGGCGAAGTCTTGGTGGAAGTCGAAGGCTTAAGGTTGGATCGAGGGTGTATAAACGGGCGTGCATAAAATGTGGTTCATTCCACGCTGATATAGTGGATTGGCCTACAAGTAGGCGGAGCATCCTTGCAACATCTGTCCTTGACAGCGGTATGCAAAAAATTTCACAATCTTTGAATTCTTAAACTTACAAAGGTAAACAATTCAATTCTATTGTTTTTTATAAAGAAAGCGCATGCATCAGCTTAGAGATATTGTCAATGCTTAACACTTTTCCTCACAACAATATGTAGTATGCTATTGACATTCAAGCATCTTTTCACCAGCAAGAAATGGAATAAGTCTCCCTTGTTTTGAGGTTGGGTTAGTGCAGGCAATTCAAGCACGCGTAAAAATTTGCTAATACAATTCGTTAGAATTACCAGATTAGATTGTACCTTGAGGAATTCCTTGCACTTTCTTATATTGTTCAATTAATATTGTCACGAGCAATGGGAAAGACAAAAGACGTTGTAGTGAGGCTGGATCAGAGGCTCTCTTGTCGGACTGAAACCTGTTGGAACCTGTGCGCTCTGTGCAGTCTTGACTTGACAAGCGCTAGCCCCTTACTGTTAATTAAATACTCCCCCTAACATCTTTTTGGTGGAGGTTCCAAGCTCTATTCCACCCGGCCCTGGATCTTCGGAGCGGACGTCACGTTTCTCCCGCCTCCATGGCCGAAGACAGTACGCAGTCATCGCAGCCCGCGCCCGCGGCGCCGACAACAGTGGTCCTTTCGCAGCCCCTCGACCCCGGCACGTTTTGCGGCACGGACAACAAAGACGTCGACGATTGGCTCGTATTGTACGAGCGCGTCAGCAAGCACCACAGGTGGGATGAGACTCTAATGCTTGCCAACGTCATTTTCTACCTACGGGGCACGGCTCGGGTGTGGTTTAACACGCACGAAGAAGAACTAACAAGTTGGGACCTATGCAAGGAGAAGCTGCGCGCATTGTTTGGCCGATCGGCCGCGCGCCAAATGACAGCCCGGCACGAGCTGGCGGCCAGAGCTCAGACGTCCACGGAGTCGTACATCGCATACATCCAAGACGTACTAGCCTTGTGCCGTGTCATTGACACAGACATGCCAGAGACAGACAAGGTTGGCCACGTGTAGAAAGGCATAGCTGACGATGCCTTCAACATCCTCATGTGTAAGCACTGCACCACGGTTGACTCCATCATCACAGAATGCCGGCGGTTTGAACAAGCAAAAAGCAGGCGGATTACTCCGCGCTTTAACAGACTCCCGAATACAGCTGCGACCTCCTCGTGCGATGATCCCGTGACGCCCCCTCCGTTCTCGCCGCCTAACTTGGCCAGGATTTTTCGCGAGGAGCTCGAAGCCATGGCTCCAGCCGCTTATCAGGCACCTGCTCACGACCATTTGCCGACAATATCTCTCATTCAGGCCGTCGTACGTCATGAGGTTGCAAATATGGGCGTCCTATTTCCACAAGCCCCCAGTTACGCCCCTCCGCCCATGTGCGCTTCTGGTCCTCCCACTGAACACCACACCGCCCCAATTGTTGCTGCTGCCGCTTCCGCTCCCCGGTTCCCACCCCGCTACCGCAACCCTTCTGAGTGGAGGACGCCTGACGATCGACCAATCTGTTTTTCTTGCTCTCGCGTCGGCCACATTTCACGCCACTGCCGTAATCGTCGGAATTACGGACCAAGTTTCCCCGGTGAGCGCCGCCAAGATCGTGGCCCGTACTACAGCACATCATTTCTCGACGACCAACTCCCGGCCCATGATTCTCACCGTATTTCTCCCCGCTCTCAATCGACCTACGCCGACATTGCCGCACAAGGACACTGCTCCAGCCGATCGCCGTCCCCTCCGAGTCGCCAGTCGCGCTCCCCTCAACGCCGCCGCTCTCCTTCTCCGCCTTCCTCTGGACACCACCCGAGAAACTAGCCAGTGCAGCTCCGGGAGGTGAGGCTGCATTGACGACAAGGACCGCAAAACCTTTATTGACCCCTACTTCAAGACACAATTTGCTCGGTGTTCCCGTCGACGGCGTGCCCGTTACAGCTCTCATTGATACTGGCGCCCAGATATCGGTTATGAGTTCTACGCTCCGACGCCGCCTACGCAAAGTACTGACACCTGCCGTCTCTCCTACTGTGCGAGTAGCTGACGGCACCCGAACACTTGTTCTTGGTATGTGCACTGCCCGCGTTACTGTTGCCGGCCACCACACTTCAGTTCTCTTTGCTGTTCTCGACGCTTGCCCACATGATGTCATTCTTGGTATTGACTTCTTGAGCGCCCACTCTGCCCTCATCGATTGTTCTTCTGGCATTTTGCGGCTCGAACTTCCATTGTGTCCTGATGACGCCGCATCAAGTAACACTCGTTTACGTTCCCTGGAGTTTCTACGACTACCCGCGCAGGCTGCTACCTACGTCCTTATGTCACCGTTTCCCCCAATCCCTGATGGTGAATATGTGGTCACGCCCCTCACAGATCTGATCCTCTCGCGCAACATCGCACTTCCTCATACCGTAGTGCTTATTGCCAACAACAGACCGTTGCTTCCAGTCCTCAACTTTTCTACTTCGACCCATGTTCTTCCTCAAGGAATTTCACTAGCCGAACTGTCACCTTTGGAAGAATGTACTATTTCTGCATTCGCTGCTGACGCTGAGACCGCGACGCAAGCTGCCATACCGGCGCCAACCCAGGCACTCCTGGACAGTATGATATCTCCTGACCTCTTACCTTCCCAAAGTGAAGCACTCCGTGGTGTCCTATTTTCGTACCGTGACGTATTTGATGTTGCGAACAGTCCACTTGGCCGTACACATGTCGTGGCCCACCGCATCGACACTGGAGACGCCAGCCCCCTTCACAAGCACCCTTACCGAGCATCTCACTCTGAGCGCCAAGTAATGCAAAAGGAGGTGGAGAAAATTCTTGATAAAGATGTTATAGAGCCTTCCTCTAGCCCTTGGGCATCCCCTGTAGTGCTTGTGAAAAAGAAGGACATTAGCTGGCGGTTTTGCGTCGATTATCGCCATCTCAATCAGGTAACGAAGAAGGATGTGTGTCCTCTCCCATGAATTGATGATGCGCTCGACTGCCTCCATGGTGCCAAATATTTCTCGTCGCTAGATCTCCGCTTGGGATACTGGAAAATTGCCGTCGATGACCGCGACCGCGAGAAGACCGCATTCATCACACCCAACGGCCTCTACCAATTTAAGGTTATGCCTTTTGGGTTGTGTAATGCTCCTGCAACTTTTGAACGCATGATGGACACTCTTCTACACGGTCTGAAATGGTCGACCTGTGGTTTTTATCTGGACGACGTCATAGTTTTCTCGCCCTGCTTTGACAGCCACCTCCCTCGTCTGTCGGCCATTCTCGACATCTTTTGCCGGGCTGGCCTCCAGCTCAATTCATCTAAGTGTACCTTCGGGCGCCGCCAGATCAAATTACTTGGACACCTAGTCGACGCTACTGGTGTCCAACCGGACTCTGACAAGGTCCTTGCCGTCCGCGAGTTCCCGGTTCCACGGTCCACGAAAGAAGTACGCAGCTTTCTGGGGCTCTGCTCCTACTTTGGCCGCTTTGTTCTCAACTTTGCGGGCATTGCTCGACCCCTCATGGACCTACTCAAAAAGGATGCGGCCTTTTCTTGGGGCGCGGACCAAGCGTCTTCCTTTGCGTCGTTGATTTCTGCCCTCACTACACCACCTGTGCTGGCTCATTCTGAGCCGGCTGCTAGAACAGAACTTCGCACCGATGCAAGTGGCCATGGCATTGGTGCTATCCTCGCGCAAACACAGAACGGCGCCAACCGTGTGATAGCATATGCTAGTCGTCTTCTGTCACAGTCGGAAAAGCATTACACCATTACTGAGCGGGAGTGCTTAGCTCTCGTCTGGGCTGTCGCGAAATTCCGTCCGTACCTATATGGACGGCCGTTCGTGGTCATAACAGACTATCATGCGCTCTGCTGGCTCTCAACACTTAAAGACCCCACAGCGAGGCTCGGCCGTTGGGCATTACGATTACAGGAGTACACGTTCTCGGTAGTGCACAAATCTGGCAAGTTACACAATGACGCCGACTGCCTCTCCCGCCATCCCGTTGAACCATCCGACTCCACTGAAACGGACCCCGACACCTATGTCTTGGCGATAACAGACTTCACCCATGTGGCCGACGAGAACGTAGAGATCCATTGTTACTCTCTCTTATTGACCGTCTGCAATCCGGCACCCTCGATCCTTCCATCAACATGTTCTTACTTCGCGATAACGTTCTTTACCGCCGCAACATGTACCCCGACGGCGCAGAACTCCTGCTCGTTGTCCCGCATCATCTGCGCAGGGATGTCCACATCCAGTTTTATGACGCCCCCACTTCCGGGCACTTAGGCGTCTCCAGAACTTATGATTGCATACGACAACGTTTTTTCTGGAAGGGCCTTTATCGGTCCGTTCGTCGCTTCGTAACATCTTGTGACCTGTGTCAGCGTCGCAAGAAACCTGCGACGCTACCTGCTGGTCTCCTTCAGCCAATTGACGTTCCAGCCGAGCCGTTTTATTGAGTGGGACTGGACTTGCTGGGTCCCTTTCCAATTTCCACGAAAGGCAACAAATGGATTGCAGTCGCTACGGATTATACCACTCTATTTGCAATTACTCGAGCGTTTCCAACCAGCTGCGCCACAGACGTAGCCGACTTCCTACTCTACGACGTCATCCTCCAACATGGTGCTCCACGTCACCTACTCACAGATCGCGGTCGCTGCTTCCTGGCTCGTGTGGTTGACGATCTACTCCGATCATGTGCTACCCATCACAACTGCACGACCTCATATCACCCGCAAACCAGTGGACTCACCGAACGCTTAAACCGTACACTGACGGACATGCTTTCCATGTACGTTTCCGATGACCACCACGATTGGGACGTTGCGCTCCCGTTCGTCACATTTGCATATAACTCATCGCGTCATGAAACTGCCGGCTACTCACCCTTCTATCTTCTCTTTGGACGCCATCCCTTACTACCCTTTGACATCTTGCTCCCTTCTGATCAGGCCTCCACGTCTACGACTACCTATGCGCACGATGCCATCACGCGTGCGCTCGTCGCGCGCACAGTACCCCGCGCTCGGCTCTCGTCATCGCAGACCGCACAAAAGGCCATCTACGATCGTCGACACCGGGATACTGATTTTCCACAGGGCTCTCTCGTCCTTCTCTGGCTCCCATTTCGTCGTGTCGGCCTCTGGGAAAAGTTAATGTCGCGGTACGTCGGGCCCTACCGCGTGCTGCGCCAGGTAGCTCCTGTCACCTATGAGATATCTCCCATGGCATCTACCTCATCGACTGCCGCACCACGAAGTGACATCGTACATGTTTCCCGCCTCAAACTTTACAACTGTGATAATCCATTTTGACCACAACAAGCACCGTCACGGTGCTTCATCGGCCGGGGATAATGTCACGAGCAATGCGAAAGACAAAGACGTTGTAGTGGGGCTGGGTCAGAGGCTCTCTTGTCGGACTGAAACCTGCTGGAACCTGTGCGCTCTATGCAGTCTTGACTTGACAAGTGCTATAGCCGCTTACTTTTAATTAAATACTCCCCGTAACAATATAGACTAGGTTAACAGATTGGTATGCTTGGTTTAATTTCCAGTGAAGGGACCACTGCAGCTGCTCCAGTTGCACAGGTTCCTGGTAATCTGGGAGTTTCAGCGCCCCTTTAAGATAATGTGCTGAAGCAGGTGGAAGCGCTCGCATGTCAACAACACTGACCGATAGTGCCGATATGTTCCTACTTTATATACGGTTGTCACTACGAATACCGAATTCTAGCGCTCTATTTTGTTATTAAGCAAACATATATACTCCTAACAACGCATTCCATGTTTGCCCTAGGGTTACGCTGCCGGTCTAGGTACTGCAGCGTACTTACTTAAGCTTCATGATGCAGATTCACGATATACTAACTGCGCGAGGCACAGGACGAGAAAGTAGACGACGCCCATGTCTGTTGGAATGGTAGGATGCTGCGTACGCGAATGACTGCAGCTCCTAAAAAATTGTGGTGTCCGCTTTTACGCCTTTAGAAATATTGAGATGACTTCTATACATAATTACAGCAGGCGCGTCGTGATGGACGAAGCATGCAAGTGTTAAGATTGAAGTTCACGAAACAAATTCCATTCCGCCTTCTGTAACCACGCGCAGATCGTTTGTGGCTCCCTTGAGGAGCAGGCGTGGGCTTTCGTGTTGGTGCTTGGTGCTGCGTTTGGTGCAAGTGTATGGATAGGCGGAGGCACCACTAAGCGCAATGAAATATACACACATCATTTCTTCAGAAGCTGATGCTAAGCCCGGGTAGCCCGGAGATCTCACTGCGCTGACACGACTATTTCGCTGCAGCCAAATTGATGCGGGTAGGTATATGGGCTTGTTGAAAGGTCATCTTCCAATTTGTTCTAGCGCAGGCGGAACGAGACAGACATAGAACACACATGAGACAACACACAGCGCTGAACAAGGAGCTGCCAACAGCTGTGAACGTCCGCCATGTCTACTCGTACTGATCTTCGGGAACTGCTGTTGCGTAGACCAAAACAAATGTAAACTTCAACTTGTTTCTTAATTGCAAAGTCCGTGTTATTTGCTCCTATTAAAAATGGCCAATATATGTCATAATGCACAGCTATATTTTTAATTACACTTGGAAAATTATGTGGTTTGTGCCACATACCTGGCAGCAGGCAACCGTGGGGTCGCACTAGCTGCATTGTTCAAATCGCAATCGTATTAAATGAGCGCTCTGAAAATAGCATTGCGACGCATGCGACTTAGCTGATTTTGCACTGATTGCGACTGATCATTGCATAGGACAAAGAACCGCCCTCATCTTGTAGAAGGCCTTTTATGACGCTTTTAAAGCTATCTATCTTTCGCAAAAGTCCAGCAAACCTTGCGCAACAACAATATTTCATGTCTTAGGTGAATTACTGGTGGCTTACAGCGAAGCCGACAAGCCAGAGAATTTATTAGGAGTAAAAAAAAAAAAAACGCTGGATAAACGTCAACAATATCAACAGTAAACACACGGTATAGAAGCATTCTCTATTCACTTGCTTTCTAATCGAACGTAGCACGCGTGTTTTGCAACGCATTCTAACGTAATACGCAGAGAACCGATTTCTGTTTTCACTTTCTTGACAACAAAACCAGTCCAGCGTTTCTTCATTCGATTGCCTGTGATGCCTGCATTACTGTACAGAATCGGCAAGAAAGCGTAGTTGCTCTTCGTGATTCCTTTTTTTTCCTATCCGCATTTGGCAAGGCAATGTGTTCTCTTCTAAAGAGCTGACAGCAGATATATGCTCCTTCTTTTTGCGTACCGCAATATACATCTATTGGTAAGGTGCTTGCAGAAGCGTCCCAATGGTTTTGCAAGCTGGTCTGGAAATATTCATGCTTTCGAAGAACTCCACCTGTTTATCGGCTGGATGGCAGTGAGTGCAGAGCGGCGCTCGCACTAGGCTTATCCGGAACTGTACGTGGCGTTGCCTTCACATTTTTGGGTTCATGGTCTGCATTTAACGCAACGATGCACACGCACAGCCAAAACATTTTTTTTCGTGCTTCAAAAAAGAAAGCGCCCCTTTCAGTATAAGCGTGCCAGTGTGTGTTAATCAAAAAAAAAAAAAAGTAAACCCAGTTCCGCCCAATGTGAAATCTCCTGAAACAGCGGAGCTGTGGTTCTCTGGTGTTTCTCGGTGATTTTGTGCAATTTTCTGTGGGTTTCTGTGGGTTTCCGTGATTATGTTTGTTTTCCGGTGCTTTTCGTGTGATTATGGGTGATGATTGGAGTTTTAATGCTTAAAATTAACTGCTAACTCCCGGTCGAGGAAATCTCTTGCACCGTCAGTCAAAGGGATCTCTCGCCGCTTGCGTCTGTGTTCTGCCTCTTGCTGGAACAAATCAGGGTTCTCTTTCCTCCAAGCACGCTTGACTTGCGTTTCTTTCTTGCGCAGCTCCAGATTAGCTTCCCGCCGCTGCCGTTTCGCTGCCGATTCCCGTGCTCGAAAAGTAGAATTCGCCCGGCACTGCCGCTCCCCTTAAAAAAGTACAATGGCGTTACAGTTATGATCATACAGAAGTCTTTGACACACGCTTTTGGAAAACTGTTAGCTGGAACACCAATGTATTTCGCAACACACACTTTGAGGCCACATACCTCGAAAGTAGTGTTAGTGTTGCTATTTCTGCTAAGCAAATGTGAGTGCACTGTACTACTCGGCGTCAGTTTCACCACTGTGACACATGCGATAATGCAGATAGTTATAGGGTTTATTATTAAATATTTTTGATTAGCGACCTTGACATTCCGTTTTCTCATGCAGACAGTTTATGCCTCTTCCATAAATGCACCTGGACTGGCGGAACAATGCTAGAGCGTTTCAGGTTTTCAACACTTCAGGAGACGAAAACTGTCGGGCGTGCAAAAGAATGCAAAAGGAGCGCAGAAGAACGTGATTGCAGCTTGAGGCTTTGGATACGCAGAAACACTTGAGTGCGCGATTCCTAAAAGTCTACGTTATCTGTAATAGCGATTAAAGAAAATGTTGTAACTAAAAACTAATGTTGTGTACTGCTTCATTGGCAACCAGCATCAGCCCACCAATACCATTGTCATCATCGTCATCTTCCATATACTTCCGTTTCCTGTTCATTTTTCCCAGTGCACAGTACCCGGTCAAAGCGAACAAAGTCATGGCGACGGTTCTGCTTTTCTATAAATTCCGCTTAGATCTACTAACCCCTGTATTGCGTTTCTTTTTTTTTACGACCCGACCTATACTGAATCGTGCAACTCGGCATGTATGGATAACCTTGCCATTATATTTTCGAGAGAAATACAATAATCAGGAGCTGAGGAAGAAGGTGAACGGTAAACGCAACCAACGATGAAATTTCTATTATCAATGTTGAGGAAGTTAGGATCGAATTCGAACCAAACTGACTCGCAGTTTTGAGTATTTAACGTGAGGTCGAGTCTTCGATTGTACGGGATTCCAGACGAGATATAGACAGTAGCTCCACCGTGGTTACTGGACTGTCTGTGGGTATACTCCTACATATATGAAGGGAAATAGTACAAGTTTTTATCAACTTCACTAAGCCAGGTCTCTGAGACAGCAATGATTGAAAAAGTGTAAGAAAGAGTTGAAAGCAGATTCTGGAAGTCATCGAAATGTTAGCGGAGATTGCGCGCATTGAAGTGGATAAAAGAGCGATTAGTGTTCTGAAGGAAGTCATTTAACTTGCTGGTTGTGCAATATGACGCCATGATGGAAAAAAAGGGGTTAGGGCAGGTACAAACTGAACACTTATTAGTTAATAACCGCGAGGTCTGATTCATCAGCAATGTGGTACACATCTGGTTCTCTCGGCATTTCTGGCTTGGATTTGACAACTGCTGATCCACAGAAATTGCCATTTGTGTTGTTTTTTCAAAGCCAGCGCCTTATTTCGCGGTGTCAAGTGTTCATTGACGTAGACCATGCTGTCAACAAAAGCTTTCACACCGATGTCGCTTAGGTGAAGCTTAGCCTTATGTGCTTTACTGACAAATTCATCCTTTTTTGTGCGTGAACAGAATCTAGCTATGATGTTGTTTTTGTCTTGCACTTTTGTAGGGACTCGATGGGCGACATTAAGGTCAGCCACCGTTAATGGACACCCAATTTTAGTGCCGATGGTTTGTAGGACAGTGATGCAGTCCTCCCCTTGGCTACAGGGGACGCCCTTAACCTCAACATTGTTCATTTTGGAGTATTGTTCCTGCTCAGCCATCCTTCCGGACAGTGCTTTGTTCTCTGACGCGAGCCTTTTGTTATCAGCTGCAAGCTGTAGCTTTTCCTCCCGCAGTTTTTCAATGATGTCATTTAAGAGACCTACACTTGCTTCCAGGTTTTCAACTTGTTTTTTTTTAGTTCTACAGCATCAAGCCCACTGGACTACAAATTTACGGTGCTCAACGAAGCCGACGACACCTGTTGGGCTTGCAGGAAGCTGTCGCCCACGGAAATCAGTGCTTGCTTTGCACGTGCGATTGATGATAGGCAGCAGGCCAAGATAGCTACACATGCAGAGAAAATGCGCGAGGCAATGGTTGTTGCGCCGTCGCTGCCACCAGTCCATATTTTACTGATTCCTCAATCTTTTCCACGTTATAATTTCGGATATCCCTTACTTTCTTCTTGTTGATCAGTTTAGACAGTTCAGCGAATTCTATCTGACCTCTCGAGTTTGACGCTTTCATGTTTTGCCGTTTCTTTATTAGGTCCTTTGTTACTTGGGAGAGCTTACCTACTGGTTGCCTTGGTGCCTTACCTCCCACTTCAGTTGCTGCTTCAGAGATCAACCTAGTTACGGTTTCATTCATTTGCCTTTATCTTCCTGTTCTAAAGCTGCATATTTGTTCGCGAGCGCCAGCCTGAATTGGTCGGCTTTTACCCTTACTGGGTCTAGGTTGGCCTGTTTCTTGATGACTAACTTTATTCTTTATCTCTTCAAATTGAGAGAAATCCTAGACCTTACTAACCTATGGCCACTGCACTTTACCCTACTTAAAACTTCTACATCCTGCACTATGCTGAGATCGGCAGAGAGTATTAAATCTATTTCATTCCTTGTTTTGCCATTAGGGCTATTCCAGGTCCACTTCCTGTTGCTGCGCTTCCTGAAGAAGGTATTCATTATTCGGAGCCTATTCCTTTCCGCGAATTCTACCAACATCTCTCCTCTAGTGTTCCTGGAATCGATGCCGGAGTTGCCAATTGCTTGCTCGCCAGCCTGCTTTTTCCACACTTTTCCATTGAAGTCACCCATGACTACAGTATACTGAGTTTCCACCTTTCTCATTGCTAATTTTACATCTTCATAAAACTGTTCTATTTCTTCATCATCGTGACTGGAGGTTTGGGCGTAGGCTTGTACAACCTTCATTCTATACCTCCTATTCAGCTTTATTACGACGACTGCGACCCTCTCATTAACGCTGTAGAATTCATCAATATTGCCCGCTATGTCCTTATGGACTAGAAATCCTACTCCGAGTAGCAAACCTCTGTAGCAAAGGACGTGGCCGTTAGTGAGCACTGTATAAGCCTCACCAGTTCTTCTCACCTCACTAAAGCCAATAATATCCCAGGAGATACCTGATAATTCTTCAAATAGCCCAGCTACCCTAGGGCAAAAAAAATCCTCTGCAAAGCAAACGTGCCCACTAGGAATAGGGAGCAAGCACGAACGTAAAATTAGGTGGTAAGACGCCCACTGCCTGTAACAAGTTTAGGCATGCCAATTTTATAGAATGCGTGAATAACTGTAAGCTGTGCATTTGGTTACGTCATTTCTGTATCCTAGTGTCCATACCCCGTCTGCCGCACGCACAAGACGTGCACAAAACGTTTCACGTACCCCGCTGTGCTTCTGATACAGTCTACCCGATTTTCTTTAAATTTCGGGCTACAGAACAGACCTCGCGTTATATTCGGGTTAAAGACACGAATATAGCACGTTTTATTTTGCGTTTACTTTGTTTCACTGCGATAGCAATTGTATGGACACTCCAGGCGCATTTTAGGGGCGAAGCACCTTAGGGCCGAGCCTTGTCTATCGTCGTCCGTTGTCCGTCCGTAGCTCAGATTTGCATGGAGACCGCCAGGGGCGCTGCGGTGCACAAAGGCTATATAAGCGCTGTATATACGGTACACATGTACAGTATATATATATATATATATATATATATATACGGGGGATTCACGGTTACCGGAATGATCCTCGGTGCTTCGCCCACTCATCATCATTCACTTCGTGTATAGGCGGTAACATTTTTTTGCCTTCGGCGTCGCCGTGATGTTCCTTTTAAAGTCCAAGGGCGATAACACCGTAACCACGCGTCGTATGCTGTATGTGCGAGTGAAAGCGCGCGAGGGGAGACGACGATCGCGGCTCAATCTCTCGCGCGCAAAGGGGGAGAGTTGATAGAAAATGCGATGTCTTCCGTCGCGCAAGAGGCCGTGGGGGGATGGGAGCGAGGGAGGGCGGGCGGCGTGGTTCTCTGGCAGCAACTGCGTATTGCGCGGCTCAATCTCGCTCGCGCAAGGGACGAAAGCCGGGATGCGGCGCGGGAGGGAGTGGGAGCGGCGTTATACTCCGGCAGTAACTGTGTACTTCGCGGGGCCGCGCGCGCGCCCTATCTTGAAAGCGACGTGCAGACGACTCATACCTTTGTGTGTGCTGTGATCTCGCCGCTTAGTTTGCGTTGAAGCGATAGAAAGCACGAAGGTCACTTCGCTCGCTGCTGCGGCCACGCTTCGTCACGTCAGTGTTTTGACAGCGAGTGTCCGCGGTCGTCGAGTGTGATATGTTCATGTTTGCCTGTGCGCCCTGACACCATGCTTTTTAACTAGTTAGCAAGCGAATGTTTCCAGCTTTATACGGCCGATAAAACTACTATCCTTACTTCTACTGCATTCGATGTCTCGCCTTTCTGGCGAAACTACATTTTTATTTTCTTGAGGTCTTCAAACGGTAGTCGAGCTGAACCACCAGGAACCATCGCGATCACTACTGCGTACGGAGCCCTCGTGCGCATCGCAGTCCACGCAGGCACGCCTGGAGCTGCTGCGCATTGCACCACATTGCACCGCCGCCGAAATACGGATCCACTGTAGCGGAAAAAAGCCTAAAGGTGCTATTTTTGACTAATTGTGCCATATTGTCGAATTGCTATCTTGTCATCTCCGATTGGCTGAGATGGCTGCTATGGCCTCTGGGATTGGCTCGTAATGCCGCTATTACAGAATTTCACAATACCTCAAAATTAGGCAATGTCCAGAGTAGCACCCTATAGGTGGTGTTGGCTGGTCCTGGCCCGGCTCGCCTATTCGCCTGATCGCCGGGCGCTCCGTGCCTGCTTCCACTTAGACTCGCGCAAGAGCGGCGAGCTGGAAGTCGCCACTGTGTATTTCGCGCAGTTTCTCTTCTCCTGATTTAGAATGCCACATCAATGTGAGATGGCGTAATAATCGCAATGTTAAGCAAGGCGATCGGCGCTCTTATGCAGGCGCGTCAAGCGCGCGGTCCCCGAAATCGCGCGGTAAATCACCGCTTAAACCGCCGAGGGCTTTTCCGTGTTCAATTGTGTCACGGGCATTAATGAAAGGCCTGTCTGTCCAATAAACTTGGTGGGAGTCACAGAGGACGAAGCTGTTGTCGTGGACAGTGACAAAGATGTCAGCGTTGTTCTTTCACTTTAGTTCGCGACGGCATGTAGTTCGCAGCAACGACAAATAAAGCCCTGGAGGCATCCTTTTTATGCGGGAAACCCTTTTTATACGTGATTTCCACTTTTTTTGCGTCATCACTTCGCGTTGTAATCGCAACATATATATATATATATATATATATATATATATATATATATATATATATATATATATATATATATTTGTCTTTTTCTGAGACCGCGAGTACCCGTCGCGTTATATCCGTGGTCACTTTATTTACGGGCGAATACGGCATGTATGTATGTATGTATGTATGTATGTATGTATGTATGTATGTTTGTATGTTTGTATGTATGTATGTATGTATGTATGTATGTGTGCATGTATGTATGTATGCATGTATGTACGTACGTATGTTCGTATGTATGCATGCATGCATGTATGTACGTACGTATGTTCATATGTATGCATACATGTATGTATGTATGTATGTATGTATGTATGTATGTATGTATGTATGTATGTATGTATTTGTACATATGTAGGTGTTATTATTCGCGTCTTAGAGAGAGCGCAGCGACATTGTTATTTATTTCATTCTCGAATACTGTAGCACAAAGTCGGAAGAGAGGTACGTAGATTGGTTGGTTGGTACGCTGGTTGTTGAAATTCGCATTACGGTGTGATCATTTTTAAGTTTTGCCGACTTTAAAAAAAATTGCTTGTGGCAGAAAGCATAATTCTTGTACTTGCGCTGGATTATTCGAAGAGGCAGACATTACTTGCATAAGAAATCGAAGAACACAATCAACTAATTAAGGGAAGTTCACTAATTAACTTCGTAACTAAATGATTTACGGCACACATAGCAATACACGAATTGTAGCCGGTGAGTTTGCAAGGCGTCTAATAAAGCGTACGTGTCGACTAGTTGGTTGAACATCTTGAACCACATAACGTGTGGTTGTTATGTGCCTCTTCCGCGTCCTCGTCGTTCGCGTTGTTCCTTAATCCGTGTTGCAAGACGTAGGCGCTTGAAATGAATTTTCAAGATTACACGAGTTTCCAGATATTGTTTCTCAAACCGCGAGACGAAATACATGGTCGTTCCAGATACTTTCGTGCTTCAATGCATAGAAGAGCGTATCGCTAAAGAAAAGTAAGCGGAACAAGAACGCATTTTTACGGCGACTTTGATGGCGCATATCTCCAAACTGGTGTTAATCTGGAAATTGATTCCAAGTGGATACGCGTTACAAGCTCACTGGCAAGAATTCGTAAATTGCAAAATTATCCATAACGAAATTATTTAAGAAGTTGATTAGTGATTCTTAGTTGATTAGCTGCTTGAGTATGGCTGTCAATTTCTGGTGCAAGTAATGTCTGCCTCTCTGAATAATCCTGCTCAAGGGCTAGAATTATGTTATCTGCAACAGTCGATTTTCAAAAAATCCGCAAACTTGAAATTGATCACCCCGTATATAAGCGTGTTTCGACAGCCGCGCAAGAAACTCCGCCTCTGGTCACTACCAATCCAGTCCTTCTGAGCTCGCATGCCCGACGTTCACCCAGCCTCTTGTAGCGAGCAACAAACGCGTCCTATAGCAACGCGAGAACAGACAATGGTTAGAATAGCAGGAACAATGACAAGGACAGTCCTGTGCCTTCACGTTCCGCTTCATTATTTCCTGCTCTTGTCTCGCGTATTTCGCAATGGTTCGGCGGCCTGGTTTTCTCGAACACTGCGCCACGCGGCCGCCGGTAGACCGACGGGCTCTTCCTTTTTGCTACACAACGTCGGCACCAGGCGCCGCCTTTCTTCGCGAGATCGCTTCTCAAAGAGGCCAGATCAAGAACAGAGAAGAAGGGTGACAAAAAAGGCAACAAAAGCACTGCTTGCCCTGCATCTTCGTGAACCGCGTGGACCTGACAGCAGTGCCAGACGGAGGGCGCAACCAATCTAGCTGTGTGGAAGAGCGCGCATAACAAATGGGTCCAAAGAATACAAATGGACAGAAAGAGATAGAGAAAAGAAACAGTAGCAACGAGCCGGACCTGTTGCTTTATATCGATCCACTCGCTTCCCGCTAGTGGTGGCGCACATCTCTTTCTTTTTTACCTTCGCTGTTTACTTTCCGTTTCGCTTCGTTATATACACCCCTCTTATCGCAATGACTCGTGGGTGCACGACTTTTAAGTACTCCCCCGCCCGCCGCCGCCCTGTCTCCCGCAGACCAAGCCGTGAGTTACCGTGCGAGTGTCCTTAATTGTCCCGTTAAGACCTTCATGAAACCACCACCGAAGTGTTTTGAGCGCTGTGTGGCCGAGTCTTACGTTGTCATTTCGCGAAAAGGGCACCAGTTGCAGAGTTGCCAACGCTGGGATTACGGGTCTGCTTTGCGTGGTTCGACCCATAGCTTAGCACTTAAAGGGTGCCCAAACCTATAAAGAGGGCTCTCGTCTTGAGACATTCTGTTTTAGCAGACTCGTTGCTTTTATTTTGCCGTGCATCAGCTAGTCAGCAAGTCAGCTGATGAAATTCAGTGAAGGCTGTCCGATAACGATCGGCTTTTCTGGCAAACTACTCGATGGATATGAATAGTAATAAGATACATTCGAAAGCACATTTTTGTTACTGATGTGGTCTACAGCAGAGGTCACGCTGAATATACAACCAATTAAGGTAGCGAGGACGACCTCAGGTGTGTGGCGACAACAGCAGGCACGGCACTGCAGGACACGATGAGGTTAGAAAAATTGGGAGGCTCCTAGTGCCTACACTTGAGCAAGACATATGCGTCTCTACATTTGAGTCGTTTCTTTTCCTCGTTTGTGTCCTGGCCATTGTCTGTAACGTCTACTCATTATGCATAGAAAGCTTAGCGAAAACAAGACGACTGAAGAAGGAGAGAGCACTGATATCGTAGTGTCGGCGCTAGAATTTATTATGCATACGCACCGACTACCCCGTGAACGCAGTCTGCTGTACTACGCAATATATTTCTAAGCACCATATTGAGCGACCACCAATTGTAGCGCATGCCACCGACTCACTGGCTTATGATTGACGCCTCGGTACACACAGACATTGTCCTGTTCAACAACACTGGGGCCGAATTACAACAAAGGATTGAGGACCTTAACCTGATAAAGTGTAAGAGTGGGGATGAAGATCATCATGCAGAAGACAAAGATAATGTTCAATAGCCTGGCAAGGGAACAAGAATTTAGGATCACCAGTCAGCCTCTGGAGTCTGTAAAGGAGTACGTTTATCTAGGTCAATTACTCACAGGGGATCCTGATCATGATAACGAAATTTACAGAAGAATAAAATTGGGCTTGCCAAAGCCTGACTGGGAGCTTACCAGAGTCATTGAAAAGAAAGGTGTGCAATCAATCTTCAATTACCCCTGTCTTGCGCTAGCTGATTCCAATTTCCACCTGCAAGTGCATTCTACCGGTGCTAACATATGGGGCAGAAACTTGGAGGTTAACAAAGAAGCTCGAGAACAAGTCGAGGACTGCACAAAGAGTGATGGAACGAAAAATGTTAGGCCTAACGTTAAGAGACAGCAAAAGAGCGGTGTGGGTCAGATAGCAAACAGGCATAGCAGATATTCTAGTGGACATTAAGAGCAAGAAATGGACCTGGGCAGGCCATGTTGTGCGTAGGGTAGATAACCGCTGGACCATTAGAGTTACAGAATGGGTGCCAATAGAAGTGAAGCGCAGTTGAGGACGGCCGAAAATTAGGTGGGATGATGAAATGAGCAAACTTGCAGGTGGAAATTGGAATCAGCGAGCGCAAGACAGGGGTAATTGAAGATCGCAGGGAGAGGACTTTGTCCTGCAGTGGACATAAAAATAGGCTGATTATGATGATGACACACAGACACAACTTGTAAAATACATACAACGTCAGAATAGTATTTAACTGAACCATTTGGTTCATAGGTAAGACGAGTTTTGAACAGCTGGACTAAAAAAAACGAAAGGACCAAGGAAGACAGACTCAAGGACATAGCTGTACTATGTGCTGCACACTGCACTGTATTGTGCGACATCTAGTAAGACACAGCGCGCGTTCTCGTTTGTGAGGTGCGCATGCTTCTGCACTCTGAACGCGTAGAGTCATGCGTTGTGGCAGCGTAGCGCCTTCGTGCCGCTTCGGCATTGCGACGGCCTCTATCGGCTTCTTCCTCAGACTTCATGGACCGAGTAATATTGGTTAACTTTGTCATTAAAACAACGCTTTCTTCGCCTCTTTCCCCAACATTTCAGGGACCTCTTACCCCAACATTTCAACATTTCAAGGCTACTGCCTTGCATGTATACTGGTCCCGGTAAAGTGAAAAAAAAAAAAAAACACCGGAGTATTTTTGCAACTCCTTTATACAGTGTGTTTTATTTTAGCTGCACCAAAATTTTTTAAGTTTCCTGTGGCAGATAGCACAATTCTAATCCTTGATGTAAATAAACTACTCGATCAGGCGGCCATTACTTCCACAAGAAATCCAAATGTCTAAATCAATACTTAACATAATTACGCGAATTAACTTTTAATTAATGATTTTACGGCACATATATTCGTCTACAAACTGTAGCTAGTGAGTTGCCAAGGTGTAACTACTTCGAACGAATTTTCTGGGCTGCGCTAGTTTCGAGATGTTAATTTTCAGTGCCCGACGAAATGCAGTGTTCCAGTTACCTTTGTGCTTCAATGCATAAAACAGCGTTTTCTTCAAAAAGTTAACTGGAACGCCAATGCATTTATTTCGTCGTGCACTTTGAAAATTATTATCTCGTAACTGGTTGAGTCCTGAGAATTCGTTCCAAATGAATATGCCTTGCGAACTCACCGGCGAGAATTCTTAGATTGAAATCTGTGTCGTAACATAATTATTAAAAACGTTATTTAGCCTAATTATGTTTTAGATAAATTTTATTGATTATTCAATTAGGCGTTTAGATTTCTCGTGGAAGTAATGGCCGCCTCATCGAGTAGTTTAGATCAAGGATTAGAATTGTGCTATCTGCCACAGGCAATTTTTAAAAATTTGGCGGAGCTAGAATGAAACCACCTGTATAGCTTCGCTGTCCTTAATGTATGAGTTGCTTGGATTATTTGGCACACTCCTGCAAAGTTTACTCAATGCTTAGTAAACTAGGCTACAGAGCCACTAGCACTCAGACCTCATTGTTCAGAATACTAGTTATCTAGGGGCCGCTTAGTGCTTTCGAACAGGCGCTTGAGCGAGAGTATTGCACCAGCCAATGCGGTCGTTCCTACGCGCTTGGCTGGTTTGCATTGCCTCCCTTTTTCTGCAGCGGCGCGTGCTCCCTCTCAACACGCCTCCTCACCCTCTATTCAGCCTAACGAACTGCAGTTAAAGCTCGATCTGACGAAACCCGATTTTACGAAGTTCCCGATCTAACGATGAAATTTCCATTCCCCCGGCAGGTACCCCTAGGGTACCTTCGGCGCCCGATATTCGCTGCAAGCCGTGGTACAACACAACCGAAAGTGACGGGCCCATATTGTAAAGGTGCTTTCCGAAGCAGATGACCGAGCTTGGTACTACCCAGTTTCGGATAGAGGGCGCTTTTTAGCACCATTTTCGCAGCGCTCCCTGGGCAACGCAGGAGCCCCATACCTCCCGCATTTCCCGCAGCTGCGGGAAGGGCTTTGACATAGAGCTATTCATGAGGTCCCGTATCCCCCCTGTGTAAAGTCATCGCAATTAAACTGGCTGTATGCACTCCCGGTTGCAAAAGTCATTGTCGCCAGCCAGCCAAGCGCCTGATCTGGACGTAGTTCTGAGACTTAGAGAACAGCGCGACATGACGGGACAAGAAGACAAAATTACCATGCATTACCTGCGTTCATGGTGAAATTGCAATACTCACTTGTTTTATTGCGCTGTCACTAAATATTCCCGTAGCTCAGTTTACAACTCTTCTGCAACGTAGGTGATAGCTCCATCACGGCTGCCACAAACGCATGCCTAGAAATTTGGCGGTGATGATTATGATGATGGCATGTATATCTCATTTGAAACGGGGTGTTGCTACATGCCACCAAGTTTGCTATTTAAAACTTTCAGACGCATTTAAATATTTATGTATCTTTACACAGCATACGCTATGTTATCCACCATAGAAAGTTCGTTATACTGCGTGTTATCATTCCGTTGTTGCAGCCACCCGTCTCTTACTAGTCTCGACAGCCAGTTTCATCTATGGTTCCTCTTCGCCTTGGTCAGTCCTACTGCTTCCGCATTTCTCGCTGGGTGACAATCTAAACGTACACGCTGAATGACTCCTGCACCATTTTCACACGCTGTGCCACGAGTCATGTTCGTCTGAAAATTATCTTTATAACTACGCGTCCTCAGTAGCCCTGATTTGGGTTCCAACGGTAGGACACTGCATTTAGAATTATCGTATATTTTTCACCTTGATTCTTTTATTTTTTTGCTGTTAGATTTTGTTGCATATCCGGCCTCCTCTCCGTTGTTCCTATCCATTACGTTCTTTCTGTATCTCTGATTGTACGACTAGCACCATTTTCTCAGCCGCTGGCCACCTCATTTGCGTAACGGGCATTGGTTACATACATGTTCTATTTCTCCACTGTGTCGCCTTTTTCCCTATAAATAACCGAGCACCCGTAGCTTTTGTTCCTATTCTGCGGCAGAATTCGCTAAGCTGCGCCGTTCTTACGTACTTTCTTAGCGAAAAAGTTCTTACGCTAAGATAAGCGTGCCACCGAAGTGGCAGCGCAGTTGACTTACGACATCGTATGAGAGCGAGGAGGAAGCACAGCTCGGATTAAACGACAAGGAATGAAAGAAGCGCGGTTGCCCGATATCGCGATTGCACATCACGCGTGTGGAGTTGAGGCTATGCTCTCCCGACAAATCAATGCAGGCCCCTATTCGACAAATTCCTTTTCCGGGCGTCTCCTACAGCGTCGACAAGCTCAACCGCGCTCACCCTTTCACCGCACCGCCGTCAAAAGAATTGCGGTGAAAGTGTTACACATTCTGCTCACATTTTTGCTAGAGACAGGACTGCTGGACACATGGCGACATATTTGGCGCAGAAAGACACGCTCAGTCGAAGCAAATGGCTGCCAGGTCTGCCAGGCTCACTCCGCCTGTATACATCACCACCACCGCCACCACCACCACCCTATTACAAAGGTACTAAATGTCTTTATTTCTATATTAATTAAGGAATGAAAAACAAAAGTTCCATTATATATGGGTAGTATGACCTCAGGGCAAAGGGCCCATGACCCGCACGTTCGTCGCTGTGGTATGTGATGGCGCTGCACACTGTTGCAGGTGCGGGTCTAATGCCGCGCATAGACTCATTATCAACTACTTCATTATCAGCTACTTGTCGACGACGTTGTCAAGCGCCAACCGACGAAACGTGCGCTTCCTTCGCATAGGATCACTGTCGAGGCTACGGAAAGCTAATAAAGTAGCCCTGAAAAAGAAATGCAGAAAGAAGCCGTGACTATCAATACTCCCAAATCACGACAGAAAACTTCACTACGTAACATCCACACCTGCAAGCTTCCCTGCCTATAAACACTTTGACATCGTATCAGCCTTCATCGCTTCTTAGATTCTCCTCAGCTGATAAAATACGATGATGCCTCGCTCTAGGTCAAGAGTTTGTTCCTGCCGGTTTTGGTGACGGCATTCCGACATAGGCCAAATGCACAAAGGGGCGTACAAATCAATTTTCGAGACCGGTAATAAATCATAGGTTCGCGATGTCACGGCCTGGAGCCCTGTCATAGCCCAAGTGGCCCCTCATAGAAGTCAAGGCTAATCAGTCAACATCACCAGGATGCTCAGTGCCAACGTTGCCATAAAATTTCAAGTGCACGTCAGAATACTGCACAGCACCGTACTCGAAGCACATAGCGGTTTCATATTCTAGTCGGTTTCGGATCAAATCGGTTAAACTCGTCGATCTTGTGACACTGACGCACTTTCTTCAGAGCAGTCACTGCACATCTATGCAAAGGTGGTATGGTATGTGCCGCTTGGTTGGTATCCAAGCGGCACCCGACGCCCTTCTGTAAACATGCGAACGCGGCGTAATAGTTCAGCGGAAATCCGCTAGGTGGACATAAGTAATTAAAGGGAAACTGAGACATCCACCCAAATGTAGCAATTGCTACAATGGAAACCCAACCGGGTTCCTAGAAAGAAAGCCTCGCAGTTGAAGAAAAATTTGTCCTGGTCCGGGACTCGAACCCGGGACCACCGCCTTTCCGGGGCAGCCGCTCTACCATCTGAGCTAACCAGGCAGCTAGCAGATGGCAGGGCGAAGTCGAATTTGTCGACAACTCGAAGCAAAGGCAAGTATATGACGTTATAGTTCAGTGGAAATCCGCCAGGTGGAGATAAGTAATTAAAGGGAAACTGAGACATCCACCCAAATGTAGCAATTGCTACAATGAAATATCTGGAATACTTCTAAGCATTCAATTCCTGTAACTGGAGAGATTGTCTCGCCTTGCCTGGCCATTTTCTCAAAAAGTATTTTTCCACTTTTCTTGCGGCTAATTAAAACACCTGAAGCCACAACTATCACTGAAGCAGAGTCGAAGCCTGAGAAGTTGCGGATACTTGTGCTGTGTGAAGGCAGATATAAAAGTTACACATAAATATGAAAGTTACACACAAATGAGATAACGCTGCTCGCACATCACACGAAGAAGAGCTCAGCGTTCCAATTTCACTTTCGAGGACAGACGCCGCAAGGCAGCTTCGACACCTGGCACGCAGTCTCTCACTGACAGAGTGGAACTCGCCAAACTTACGACTTACACGACTGCATCAATTAAACCCCTCACTGCAGCTCCAACCTCCATTCGGACTTCCTCGACGTGAAGCTTCGCTTCTCTCTCGCCTTTGGTTAGGAGTTGCCTTCACAAAGGCATACTCTACATTAATTGGAGTGACCGACAGTACAGCATGCGAGGTCTGCGGCACAGACGAAACTATCGACCACCTGCTGTGCCACTGTCCACGATATGCCCCAGAAAGACAAGAGCTTGCTAACGCGCTAAAAAAACTGGACAATCGGACTCTTTCCATGCAGGTGCTGCTGGAACACCGCCCCTATCGCTCGTCGGCCCATAAAGCGGTGAAGGCACTTTTGTGCTTCTTGAGGACGATGGGCTTGTGCCAACGTCTGTGACTATTAATGCAATAACACACGCGTCAGCGTACTAACCGCTAATTCTCCTTCTTTCCTTCCCTCATCTCTCTCTCTCTCCCTGTCATCTTTGTGTTCCCCTTTCCCATTCCTCCGGTGTAGGGTAGCCAACCGGACGTTATTCTGGTTAACCTCCCTGGCTTCTGCCTTTCTCTTTCCTCCTTCCTCCTCCTACACATAGATCAAATAATTATTGAGTGGTCAGCCGTATGCCACAAGCACCCCGGCCTTTATGTGAAGTTCGTTCTGTCCTTCACTACGATCCCTACGATATGCACTTACGCCGTTAATTACATAAAAATGTCGTAGCTTTGTCCAAACGCACTGAATTAAGTGATCGAACTGTGCGCCACCAGGAGAGCTCACAATTAAGGTAGCATAATTCGAGCGACGTCAATGTTGATCTTGCTGCTACGACGCATTTTAGTGATCGCGCTTAGCGTCGGGCACGCTCCACACTGTTCACTTCACGATACCTGGCCACTGTGACCGGCTTTATCGCGCCGTCATGTTGGCCTGACTACTGCGCAGCAGGCGCGGAGCACCGTAAGGTTGTTGCCGGCTGGACGAAAATTCTTGCACTGGGATTCACAAACGCCTATGAAGGGTTTCTTACGTAAAAGTAAGTGAGAGGGGGAAACTATATAAAGAACATCGCACGAGGCGACTAAAGGACGTGAGGGACGTCATTTCGCCCAGGACTGATGTTAGTCTGGGGTTAGAATAAGCATATCTGGCCAATCATAGGAAGATGATGGCTGTCGTCTGCTGTGGCATTTTCTTCCCGTCTGCTTTTACCATTGGCTGTTGCCTGTGCTGGCTTTGTGTATGCAAAACAAAAACAATGTGGTGTCTTTATGAGTGTTATGCTGCGCTCGTTTTTACCAAAAACGAAGTGTCTCCAGTTATACGTCTCTTTGTGGTTATAAACATAAGTGTTTGTGTGCGTGTGTGTGGGGTGTGTGTGCGTGCGCGTGCGTGCGTTTGTGTGTGTTTGGACGCATGCGACAATTATTCGCTTCGTTCGTGAGATGGATTTTATTTCACATCATCACAGTGGTGCTACGTAATTTTATACGCCATTTCTTTTTTTATTTCAACGTATTGACGTCCCATAGCGTCATATCATAGCGTCATATATCATATCATAGCGTGATAGCGTCATAGCGTCATAGCGTCATATCATAGCGTCATATCATAGACAGAATTTCCATCCGTCGTACGCATACGTTGGTTCACAATGTAGGCCACTTAATGAGCAAAACCGTGGCACAGACACTACGTCCCTTCAACTTTATGCTGAATTAGAACTATGAGCTATGTAGTAGGCACAGCACAAAAGACAACAGCGAATTGTGCAACAGCAACAAATTTTGATAACTATAAATGTTTAATCGTTTTATCATTGTTTCATTTCTCATGGAGAATTATAGCCTCAAAGCGTTCGAAAAAATAATCATCCGCTGCTCTATGAGAAAGAGAAAGCTCAAACTAGAAAAAAATACTGTAGAATAGGGCTGCAAACACATCAACGACAATCTTGACGGTTGTCAGGGACGGACATGACACTTATGTTTGCTAACACCCAATAGAGAGTCATGACCAGCATGAAAATTCAGGCTACTGTGCGCATATAGAAACGTAGCCTATAAGACATTAGGCAGAAGTTCGCCGCAAAGCATTAACGTTACTGCCTTCCACAGCACCGTTCGCTCAATACAATTATGCACTGAAACAGCTCAATGCACTTTGAGATGACAAATCAGAGTGCACCACAAAGATATAAGCAAGCGCCATTCTCCGCTATCAGTTGTGGCCTCTGGCCAATCAGCCGCCACAGCGCTTTCCAACGCTTACCTGCGTCAGCTCGAGCGGCGCAGCTAGACATAATGATGTTCGCAAGACTGCTACAACGCTATCGTAGAAATTTCTTCTTAAGTCGTCATCTGCGACGGCTGTTTAGGTTTTGTGAATCGACCTACTTTTACTATTGGCGTAAGTACTGAAGTTCGAACCTGTGCTACCCTTACATATAGTCGGGTACCACTTTAGAAGACAGGAGGAGGCCCCGCCCAGCTGACCGAAGCGCAGCAGCCAATTCCTCCGCGACTCAAGAAATAGTCCCGCTCAAGAAATTGTGACTGCTTATAAAACGCGTATTTGTCGGTATAATCAAGATTTGTGTTTCTTGACGAGTGGTTTGGTAAAACTAGGATGATGGAAATGCTACCGCACATGCCGGATCGCGAGAGAAAAATAACTCCGTGCCTTCTACAACGCTGTGCGTCGTCTGCTACGGACCAAGATCGACGGCACCGGGCGTAGCAGTCGCATAGCATAAAATTCATATATACTTTTTGTGTGTTTGCACAACCTTATTTTTTAATGCGTTGGGCTTATTTTTAATTAATTTTTTTTTCTTTTTTTCGCGGTTGCGAACCTGCGATCTCGTGAGTTCGCGCACGATCGCGCGCGTCATTCCGTGCCAGTTTTCCGCCATGGAGCCCAGCGAGGTGACATTGGAACGCGATCCTTTGTTGCCGAACGAGCCTTGTGTCGCCTCGATGACCACACCACCAAGGAGCCTCGGAAAGAACAAGAGCGGCCACATCCTGAACAGCGATTCACGCAACATGATCTTCCACTGCTGCACGTTTTGGCGTAACAGGCAGCCTGAACGCAGCGTGGAGGACACGAGCAAGTTTGTCACCGAAATGCTGGGTGTCAGCGAAAGGACTGTGTTCAGGGTGAGGGAGGAAGTTAAAGCTTCGGATTTTTCGGGTGGCAAACTGACGACGCCTTCGCGAAAGCGCCCACGCAATGCGGAGAAGAGAAGACGCAGCGCGAAGTTTGACAGCTTCACGTTGAGCGCGCTGAGGTCATGTGTGCACGATTTCTTTCGCTGCAACGAGATACCGACGGTCGAGAAGATAACTACCGAGTTTCCCATCACTAAGGCGGTGTACTGTGCGTCGCCTGCTTGTCGAGATCGGCTTCAAGCATGAAAAGAGAAGCCGCAACTCGCTGCTTATCGACCGAGATGACATCACGCTAGCGATGACAATCGCTACCTCCGTGACGTGGAGCGCTACCGGGCCGAAGGCCGAAAGATCTTCTACCTGGACGAGACATGGGTGACGGCGGGACACACTCGGTCGATCGTGTGGACAGACACCGTGGTGCAGAAGCACGAACGCCTGTTCGCTCGAGCAAATGGCCTGACGACGGGTCTAAAACAACTTTCTGGGAAAGGTCAGTGCTTGATCGTGACGCACATCGGCAGCGAGGATGGTTTCGTCGACGGCTGCTTGGATGTATTCAGAGGCCAAAAGACAGGTGTCTACAACGAACAAATGGACGGCAATCGCTTTGAGGGCTGGTTCAATGACGTTCTGCAGAAGGTGCCAGCTGGTAGCGTCATTGTTTTAGACAATGCCCATTACCATAGCCGGCGAGAAGAGAAATTGCCGACGACGGCCTGGAAGAAGGAAAAGATACAGGAGTGGCTCACAAGCAAGAATATCACCTACGGTGGAAGGATGATAAAGAAGCAGCTGCTTGAGCTGGTGGCATCTGTAAAGTCACGCTTTCTGAGCTACATCGTAGAGAACACAGCTGTAAGGGCCGGTTGCATTGTACTCAGGCTCCCGCCGTACCACTGCGAATCCCATTGAGCTTGTGTGGGCCAAGGTCAAAAATGGCATCGCTGCGGACAACAGAGACTTCAAGCTGTCCACGGTTGACGTCATCTTGATGGATAAAATCAAGCAGGTAACGGCGGAAGACTGGAGGAAGAGCATTCAGCATGTGATGGACTTGGAGGCAAAGTTCACACTTGACACGTCTGGGAGTGAGCACATTCTACCCATCATCATCCAGCTCGGTGAAGATGACACTGAAGAAAGCGACTCCGACTGCGAGCTGTCTGGCACTGAGCCACTCGACGAAGCATAAAGGCTTCTTATTAACAAAAGAACAGCCCTTATTAGGGCTACCAAAATTTTGCCGGTGGGTTCGCAACAGCCAACCATCCATTCCGTGACCTCTCAAATAAATAAGCAGTTCCATTTATGGCATGTTCCTTATAATAGAAGCTCAATTCTGATAAGCAACGCCCTGCACATATTGTGCTCGATTTAAGAAGTGGCATAGAAACACATTTAAATGCTGGCATATCTGAATTGAAACACTATTGTGAACCCTGATTATCGTTGCCGGGCTCAAAATGCTCATTCGGGCAGCCACCGTCGAGTTTGACGCGCCCCATAGTGAAATAGCAGTAGTCAGAGCACGCTTTATGGTTCTGTTAGCAGTCTGCACTGGAAATCACAGTCATGTCATAGCGAGTGGTGGTGAAATAGCAGCAGACAACACGAAACTGACAGCCACTGTCAGCAGCTTGAATGCCAAAGCACATTCATGTGGTTGCATTGTTTATTTTGTTATCTGGCTCACAGAAGTAATGCGAATAAGAGAACAAATATAAGACATCATTAGTTTAGTGAGGCCCAAAATACTCATTCAGGCAGCCACCGTCGAGTTTGACGCGCCCCATAGTGAAATAGCAGCAGACAGAGCACGCTTTATGGTTCTGTTAGCAGTCTGCACTGGAAATCACAGTCATTTCATAGCGAGTGGTGGTGTAATAGCAGCAGACAACACGAAACTGACAGCCACTGTCAGCAGCTTGAATGCCAAAGCACATTCATATGGTTGCATTGTTTATTTTGTTATCTGGCTCACACAAGTAATGCGAATAAGAGCACAAATATAAGACATCATTAGCTTAGTGAGACCCAAAATGCTCATTCAGGCAGCCACCGTCGAGTTTGACGCGCCCTATAGTGAAATAGCAGAAGTCGGAGCACGCTTTATGGCTCCGTTAGCAGTCTGCACTGAAAATTGAAGTGTTGTGATAGCCAATTTTCAATTTATTAATTTGACTCGAGCAAGTAATGCGAGTGCAAGCACAATTATTAACATGATTAACTTCGCTAGCATTTTTGTCATATTTACGTATCGGAAAAATGCTCAGTAAAGTTTAACGTGTTTTAGTGAGTCACTTTGTTCATTACAAGCCGTAGGCAAAGTTACGGACAGATTCAGACAGTGATTTTGGGGAAGTAATAAATGGTGAAAGTTGCAAAAGCTCTCACAGCACTGCTTTGCTGGACTCTATTCACTAGAAAACTGCATTTGTAATGATGAAAGCGTCAAGACAGGAAATGATACCCCACTGCACAATGTTATAAATGTGTACCACCACATGTGACGGGCAGCAAAACCATCTGTTTATTAATATTGAATGCAACAACATAGCAAGGTGCTGCTTTACAATATGGCACCTTTTCATGTGCACTTCTGGCAAGCTACCGTATGCACTGATGCAAACACATTAACAGGCGAAAGAGACGAAGTAACTGTGCAAGCCATGTGATGCTTTTAACATTTTGTATCTGTCAATGTTTCTGTTGTCACAGCTGATAGAACTTTCTTTGGTGCAAGTTGATTAATCACGTTGCAGCAACACCACAAGAAGCAAGGTCAGAATAGTAGGAGAAAACAAAGCAAGGTGGCAGACTGAGGAGGCAAGGTAGACAAGAGAGAATGGCTGTAATGACATCGAAGAGGCCAGCTCTGCTATTCACAGGACTTGGTGCTTTGAATGAGACGAGTTAATGGAATTGTAAAGAAAGTCGTGGCTGCAGCATGCTTACAAGAACAAATGCAAAAATAAAAGGATAGAAATAGGAATAAATACATACACGCACGGAAGAACTCGCATATTCACACACATGAACACAAACGCGAGGGCGAAAACTAAGATCTAAAATACAAAAAAGGGCAAAATAACAAATATACACAAACACACTAGAAAACGCGCCCACACATTTAACGCAGACGCGAGTAGAACTATTAGGAGTCAGTTCACAAGCAGCTGTGCCTACTTTGTCGTAGTTTTTTTTATGTACATATTGGCTCGGTTGCCTTCACTGTCATAGGAATTTTTTAGTAGCGACATATTACGACAAAGCGCAAAGCTGTGTTGTGGGAAAGCAAGTCGAGCGCTGACAGCACAGCTTATGCGCGATTGTGTCACAGCAGGCTTTCTACAGCTGGCACGTGCAGTGAGCGGAGAGTTCTAAGCCACACAGCGACGCGAATTCATGCCAATCTCCCTTGAAATGGCACCAGTGTATGAGTTGTAATTTTATATTAACATTTAGGCTCAGGTTAAGGAAACAAACACTGCTTCCAAACGCCTGACCGTTAACAATCCAATGACATTCGCTCAAGCAGCGCGTGTTAGTCACTGATTGTTAGCATTGGTGGAAAGCAATCAATCGACGGTGCTACACAACACTCGAACGACGCTGCTAGCCGCTCGGCTATCTTATCACACTGCTGCCAACGATCGGTCGTTTGCACGCTGAGCTGGCAGCCACGAATCTTTGCGTTGGAGGTTGCTTTCACAAATCATTTCTGTTGAGAAACTCGCACGTTGGTTTCATCCGCGCACCATTTTCTCATTTATCCTGATAATGGTTTTGCTCCATCACTTCACCACGTCCGACGAGGAACGCAGGGGCACAGTACACAAACGCACCTGCCGCTCACAGTAGGTACCAGACTTTGGCGAACTCTCCTCGTCGTAACTTCACCTAGGAGCAAAACAAAACACCACGGAACAAACACGTACGATGCTTCTTTGCAGCGGTATGTCGCCGCGGGATACTGTTTCCACACGAAGCGCAGCGCAGCGTCACCGATGTTCGCTGCAATCTTTCTTCGCCGGCTCACGGCTCAGAACAAACGCACGCGGCACAAATTGTGCATCGTAAGCTCACAATAATATTTCCGGCATGACAGACCACCACAAACAATTCGAATTCACTCTGACGAAGGGAGACGCACAGAGCTGACGCGACTCGGCCCAGTTGGAAGCGAGGGCGGCCATGTTAGGCATGTTCTCCGTCGGCGGGGACACCGGCCGTCCGGCTCATGACGTCACCTGAAGTGCGCGCCCATTGGTGCCGGCTCGTGTGCATCCGCCTTTGAGGGGCAAATACCGCTGTCTTCTAAAGTTGTATCCGACTATAGATGCATTTTTAGACTACAGCGCTCGTCTTTGCAGCGGCGGGGATCGCAAGCTTGCTGATCTTACGAACAGTTTTAGCTTTGTCAACATACTTTTTTCGTCTTACGCCAAAATTTGTTCGTAAGTTCGCTTAGTGAATTCCGCCCCTGAGTCGTATTTCAAACGAAGAGAGAGAGAGGAAGGGAAAGAAAGGCAGGGCTCAGTGTGATGCCCTACACGTGAGGAGGGGGAGGGGTGAAGACAGAGAAAACTTGAATCTACAGAATGCCTCCATCAACTATATGCCGCATCAACTAGATGCGGAAATCAAATGTACGTACTGGGCTTCTTTTATTTTTATTTATTTCTTTATTTTTGCTATCTGCAGCTTTTTTTGTAGCACAATCAGATTGCAAGTGATCGAGAACACACTGACAAAAGGCCGCGCAGTGACCAGTTCCTATTGGGAGCCTCTGCTTCGAGAGATAGCGAGGAAGCGTGAACTAGCCAACATGAAAGCAACATACAAACAAACATACAGACACACGAGGAGGCTGTAAAGGAGTCAGCCTGTTTCGATAAAGAAACCGCACGACTTCCCTCGCGAGCTCTTGTGCCAGAGCCTACCTCTCTAGCGCGACGGCTCATTCGTCCATCCCCTATCCTCCCCCCCCCCCCCCTTTATGCCTCGCATCGGAGCCGCTCTAGGGTGAGGGAGGAACGCTATATACCGGCAACTCATCTGATCGATGCGTGCCGCAACAGGTTGGCTCCCTCCCACGGCGCCGGCCTTATATAGTCTGGCTACACTCGCTCACGTTTTCACCGCCCACCACACCCGGCTTCATTTGCTTACCTACTCGGTGGGGCATTCCTTCCCCCACCACAGTGCCTTTTGGTTTCGTTTTTCTTATTTTTCAATGGCCGCCCTGCGTGCACCGAAGCTTAGAATCGCATAGACCGTCTCTAGAAACATGTCGGCCTGTGTGTCGCTATAGGCCTTTCTTGCTTTTCCGTGGCCCGTCCCTGCACCTTTCTCACCGGGAGACATAATTTATCGATTCCAGCTTCTGCCTGTGTCGAAAATACGAGAGTAGAGACCAGCTGATGCCACCGCACCTGAGAGATGCACTAAGCAATGGCAAGGACTCGCGAAGACACACCCTACGCGACAGCGAATGGAGTCGCTCCTCTGTAATAGAGCAATGGAAAGCGATTCGGTTTATGCCTTACGCAGGCAATGAGCAATATGAATATTTATTGCAGAGGAGCGGTGAAAAATGACCATGATCACCTGGTCAAACATTCGGCTCAACCCGTGCCACCGACGTCCAGCAGCCTGCATGCGGCGCGCGAACATGAAGATACTTCATAAGAGAAAGACTGCCATCAAGGGGCCGCGTTCTAAATCGATCAATATCGCGGGCACATTTCAAATTCTGCGTAGCGTAACGCAGGGCGCGCTTCCAGTCACCGGTGCCCCCGACAACGTGAAAATTACGCTGATGTGTTGAGCCTCATTTGGAACAGCCGCTTCCGCTGAACTGGCCAATCAGCGCGAACTGAAACTGATGCGTTCTAAAATTGTGACTCGCAAATACGGCCCCAATAATGAGCTTTAGAAGTTGCGGACGCGAATAACTTGCATGCACATGGACGCTAGCGTGCGCAAGAAACAGCGTAGGTTGCAGTATACGCATGGACGCAAAACCACATAATGTTTCGCCCACAGTTTCCTTTAGAGTCCGTTATTTTTAGGTAGGGTACTTAAAGAGCTTGCTATATGCGCTCCAGCTGCAACCCGCGAGCAACCGAAAACGCCTTACACTTGAATAGATACTTTTATTGTTAAGTTACTTTTTTTGATCATACTTTTTGGTGATACCTTTTTAATACGCAAATAATTTGTTTTTATGATGCCTGGTCTGCTAATCGCTATCGTGAAGCCACGAGGCATACCAACCCTGGCGTAGAGAGAGAGAGAGAGAAAATGATTTATTGAAAGACAGGAAAGTTAACCAGGACTGAGCCCGTAAATTCCGCAATCAACGCCTGCATCGCTACTCTGTCACTTTTAAAGTTGTAGTGCCGCAAGCTAAATGCGCCATATAAGTTCATACAATTACGAGAGAAGAACTGGGGCGCTAGTGTTTCCGCGAGGTGCAGGCAGGGCAGTTCACAGCCAGCACCGGAATGATGGGCAGTATGCATGGTATTTGCCTAAACTTCGTCATTATGGCTTTCAAATGGCCTTGTGACTTTGCAAAGTGATCATTTTTAAAGAAATTACTACATTATAAATAATTCAATAAACGTTATTACAATGCTTTTTTCCAAATGCAATTTTCTACGCTTTTTCGGACAAGCTCAGTCAATATACGCCGTAGGCGAGACCGTCATCTCCCTTTTGCTTTCTTTGACAGCCTCAATATCAAGAAATCCAATCATTCGTCAGTGGCTTTTAAGTTGATCACGCTGATCTTATCGCATGATACATACGGATACAGCATACAAATTTATATTGACGGTTCGACCTCGCCTACCTGCTGAGCAGCCGCAGTTGTCGCTCCAAAATGTGTCACACTGAAATTCAAGGTGCCACACATAACGACATCTACGGCTACAGAACTTGTGGCCTTACGGGCCGCTGTGAGCTATGCCACTGACGAACCAGCGAGGAAATGAACCGTATTTTGTGACTCAAAAGCAACTCTTCAAGACTTAAAATCTGCCTTACGTCACGGAGCATATGCGCAGATTATATCCAAAATAAAAGAAAATAACCATCAAGCTCTGCAAAAAAAAAAAAAAAAGGGCACAATGACATCTTTCAATTGCTTCCGCGTCAATGTGGCAATGTCGGTAACGACAACGTTGACAAGGCTGCCCGTTCTGCCCTTGGTGAAATAGACACTTTTTGACTTCCACTGGCGAGGACAAACGCTGCTATAGAACTTCGTTTGTTTGCTAGCAGAACCGCACAAGTTTTCTGGAGTTTTCTTCTTTTTTTGTGCTCTTCTTTTCCTTTTTTGTAACATCTCTTTTCTATTATTTTTTATTCCTCTTACCCGCTTTCCCCAGCACAGGGTAGCCAGCCGGTCTGAGAACTGGCTAACCTCCCTGGCTAACCTCCTTCCTCCTCCGAGCGCATAAAATTTTCGTTCTCGTGACTTGTTCCGCGCTGTCGGCGTATCGATGCAGGGCTAGCTGTGCTTTTGGGATGTTGGAACACTGGAAACAATTGTCCGAGTTTGATCCAGATCGGAGGGTGTAGTACATGTCCTTCGACACAATGCACTTGTGGCAAACCGTCGCCATAAAGTACGCGCGCAGTCCGGCGCGTGCCGGACATCGTGCTTCCTCAGTGCAATGAAACGAAGGAGGAAAGCGCGCTCTAACCCTGGCAGTTTTAATGTTAATGCGTAAGCATTACAGGGCTTCTTCCTACGGAAATCTATCTGTCTGTCCGTCTATAACGCGTATCACGGCTTGCTGCGTTTTATACATGGGGTCCTATGACCCGGGTATATATGACAATGCCTTATGACTACGCATGACTACTGCGATTTATGATTATGTCTATAATCATAAATCATAATTGACAGCCAGAATAGAAAGAAAGTAGGCCACTACAGTCGGCGCGACAAGTAACGCTACCATATTTCTGCAAAAATGCCAAATCCTATGTAAGACCAGCAGATTAAAAGATTTCATTTGGCTTTACTTACGAAAGCATATAAAACACTTACAGTTGCCGCAACAGTCACCGCAAAAAGAAAGCAGACAGTGCACTTGCCAAAACAAGTACCTATACCACGCGGAATGAAAGCAATCCACTGCAGTTGCCACACCAACTGTGTCACACAGTTAGTGTAGAAATAAAGCAGGCCACCGCGGTTCCCAAAGAAATAATAATTAATAATGTCTAATTAGGCAAGAAATACTTAATCCGACCCGCCGGGGTGGCTCAGTCAGCTAAGGCGTTGCGCTGCTGAGCACGAGATCGCGGGATCGAATCCCGGCCGCGGTGGCTGCATTTCGATGGAGGCGAAATGCAAAAACGCCCGTGTGCTTGCGTTGTAGTGCACGTTAAAGAACCCCAGGTGGTCAAAATTAATCCGGAGCCCTCCACTACGGCGTGCCTCATAATCAGAACTGGTTTTGGCACGTAAAACCTCAGAAAGAAGAAGAAGAAGAATACTTAATCCTAATCAAGAATAATTAAGGGTGTCTAAGTTTAATAAAGCCTAATTTCGATTGATTAACAATAAATTCATGAAGGCTAATCAGAATTAAGCACAATAAAGGTGACGTAAGCCTAATAAACATTAAATTAAGACCATATTACTTAAGCAAAATCAAGATTAATAAGGGTAATAAAAATTAACTGATATTGCATTACTTAACCCTAATTCAGATTATTTACGAATTCAATATTTTACCCAATAAGATTAATCCGACTAATCAGGTTCACTAATTAGGCAATTGCCACAGGTCATTGCAATACTTGCAGCACGTTGCGTCATCCTTGACACAGAGAGCCGCGGTGTGCGTAACTCGGCCCCTCAATTATTTGTTGCATGAGTGTAAGATGAGAGACTGGAAATAATGCTTCCGCAGTATCTGACAAGTCCCACTAGGGTGTTTCCGCGGTAATTTATTTTGCTCAGGTGGCGCCTTTGCCCGCGACTATGGCGCCGCAGCACCCCCAGGTGGCGTTGTGGTTGTCGATAACAGCCTGGCCAGTTGCCACTCTTTGCTTGTGGCAGGTCGCATACATGGGGGGAGCGCGGGTGAGCGAAATGGCGACGTAATAAAGCAGGGAATCACTAATACTAAAGACGGCAGTAATTGCGGACTAACTGGATAAATTGAAATTCGAAGTAGCTAAGTACGTATATCTCTGAAATTTCTGAAAGATAAACGCCATGCAAGTTTGTGAAGCGGATAACTGAGGCAGGGCGTGCAGACGTCAATGCGCATTAAAGCACTGCAGTGTCTAGGCGCAACTACGGAAGCGGCTGCCCATCAACTCAGCCATAAGCTGCAGGTGCGAGTGAAAGAAGCGAAGGTGAGCCGAGGATGGTGGCTTGATCTCGCGCGTGCAAGGGAGGTAGGCGAGGAGGAACACCGTCTTCCACCGCGTCAAAAGCACCGGTGTGGAGGGGAGTTTTACTGCAGCGGCGGTTGCGGATGCCGCGCGTGCCCTATCTTGAAAGCGGTCTGTGGTCAGTATAGACTTTAGGTGCGCCTAGGGCTCATAGCTTCGTGTGCGCTGTGTTCTCGCCGCGTAGTTTGCGTTGAAGCGAGGGGCAGCACGAAGGTCAATTCCCACGCTGCTGCTGCCGCTCTTCCTCACGCCATCGTTTTGACAGCGAGTGCCCCCGCTCATCCAGCGAGATGTGTTTATGTTTGCCTGTGCGCGCGTGACACTGTGCGCGTTTATTTAATAAGCGAATCTTTACGAGTTTACACAGTCGATAAAACTACTATCGTTCCTTCGTATATATGTGTACTAAATTGCTGCCTAAATGGATGCTTCGTCTTTCGGACGAAACTACGACTTTTTAAAATTTAGGTTGAACACTTCTGCCACAATGCGCTCTGCCGTGTGAAGCAGTCAAAGCGCTAACGTTCTCGCAGGCTATGAACAATGGCGCACAACAACGACTCAAGCAAACACGTTTCGCCGGGGGGTTATGCGTACCACGTAGACAAACACAGGTGGTGCACGTAAGGTAACGTTTACCATCGATTCGCCCCTCTCGTATTGCACTAAACGCTAAGGAATATAAAAATTCCCCGTAAACATCACCACCAATTATCGTCAGTCAATGCAAACAGCACAGAACGCTTCGCTTAGATCGATTCCCACAGTGCGTTCGAACCGCATTTTTTTTCTCTTTTATTGGCACCACTTCAGTGAAACGCTATCACGCTTCTGTTTAGGAAGCCGCAAGGTAGCTGTAGACCAGCAAGCAGACGAAACGCCGGCTGCCGCGGAGCGCGACCTTTCGTGTGTGCGCAGACGAAAAATGCCAGGGGAACGCTGTTGTGACGAGAGAAGAGGCTACGATCATAACGATGACTGGAATGTGCCAAACGCGTGAAACGCGTGGAGCAGACGACAATGCTTGCACTTTTATATTCCTTTTGGAAATAAACGTGCAGCGCTAGTGTCGAGACGGTACTTGAACTTTCTCAATTGGCACTTCACCCTCATGGAACCGCAACAAGTGCAAGCAAATAATAGAGACCAATAAAGAAAGGATCGCGTTTAGGCGCATTCGACATAATAGCACTTGCCCGTGGGAGCGCTTACCCCCTTAACAGTGCTGCCAACCATACAGTCTGGACATTCATGAATAAACTTTTATTTCCCGTTTTAAAAAAGGGGAGGGGTCGGGGGAGGGGAGAGAGGGAGGTCTGTGTGGTCCAGTCTCGGCACCTTATGTTGCCAGATGTCCGCCTACCAGTTGTGGCAGGGCTCCGCTACCTCCTCAGCCCACCTCAGGACTCGGTCCTGCAGGCTGGGATCGGAGCTGCGCAGGGCAGTCTCCCACAGCTCCTCGCTAGTAATTAATGGTTGGAGGTTGGGGGGGGGGGCACATTTGATGGGGCATTGCCACATGACATGGGAGAGATCTGCTGTCTGGACAGGGCAGAAGCGACACTTGGGTGTCGGGTATGTGTCGGGAAAGAATAAGTGCAAAGTGCGTGGGGTAAGAAAAGTGAGAGTTTGTAGTTGGCGCCACAATATTTCTCCCTGGCGCGTGCTCGACACTGAGAGAGGTGGATACGTTAGGCGTTGGTGTTTGTAATGTGTGCGAATTTCATGGAATGTGATGAGTGTGTCTTTACTGATGTGTTTTTGGAAGTCATTGGGTTCTAAGGCCCACATTTCCCTCCACTCGGTCCGTGAATCCTCGAGCAGCGGCATTAGCCATTTCGTTGCCTGGTAGTCCTTGATATGCTGGAGTCCAGATGAGAGCGATGTAGTTTTTCGGCGGGTGAGCGACAAGGAGAGAGTGCGCGAGGGTGATAATGTAGCCGCTACTGAAGTTCCGGTTAGCAGTCCGAGTCACTGATGATGACATCGCAATCAGGTAGCCCTGATGCAAGTGCAATGGCGGCCTCTCCTGCGTCGCCCACTGCGGTGCTCTTGACTGATGCTGAACGAACAGTGTTGCCCTGCTTGTCTACGACCGCTAGAGCATAACGATGTTTAGTGTTGTAGGCTGGGGCCTCCACATAGTAGACTCCTTCCGCCTGTCCATAGCTGCGTTGTAGCGCCTTGGCTCGAAGTTTCGGGCGTTTGACGTGAAATTCGGGGTGCATGTTTCTGGATATTCATACTTCTTCATTAAAGGAACGTTAAAAAGATGCTTATGCATCGTACATGCTGCAATCTATCTGACGCGAAGCTTTAGTGAAGCAGCTCATACAACTAAACGCAATGCCTACAACCTTGTTTATTTGTATCCTTGTGCTGTGAAATGATGGGCAGCACGCTTGTATGGAGCGCGGGAGCTGGGTGGTACAGCGTAAGTTTGTGCGTACAGGTCACTGTGTCGAGCCGATATTATTCCCTGTAGGCGGCTTCTCAATGACAGGTCGGCGAATCACTGTGCTCTCAGATGGCAGCCTCCGCACTGAGCCATTCTTGACATATGGTAACAAGGCATCGCTTTGTAGCTTGGGGACAGCTGAGGCTCGCCTGGCTTAAGATAGTGCTGTTGATACGACAACGGGTAAAGCCAACTGCAGCTGTCTAAACGCAACAAAAGTTTTTTAAGGACGGAAACTTAAATTTATTATCGAGGATACTCACAATACAAAGTACTCTGGCAACAGTGGCCGCGTCCGCCATCATTCCTATGGCATATGTCCGAGACAGCGGTCTTCTGACCGGTTCAGCCTTCATTGCCGTCTGGCTCTTCAAGCCTCTCGAATGCAGCAGTCGCCTTCATCATCCAGCAATTAATGTACAGCGAACTTCACTGTGCGGGCACGAGTGAACGGAGACCTGGTAACGGATTTTTGCGCACTAACTTATCCTTTAAGATGACAGCCTCAAGAGGCATGCTGTTTTGAAAACGAAACCTACTCCGAGCCGCATTCAGAAGCGTCATGGGCTTCGTATCTGAGCTAAATGTGCTGAAAGGTTTCTCATTCGCTCTTGAATTTCCACATCAAGCTGTCAAAAATTTCCATTGGAATCAAATGCACCAAGTGTGTTGCGTCCTCATGAAAGCGCTTCGCATCTGCGTCACGTAATTGATGTGCCATGCGCTCAACTAATAAGCGCTGCGGTGGCTTCGTTCGCATTGGATTCTCATTTCGGGCGTCCAAACTGATATTGTGCAAATGGGTTCATGCGATGTGAAGACGGGGGACAAATGTATGGGTTTCATTTGCCGCTTTTGTTTCGCGCAGCAGGTGTCCGCACGGTGGTATGAGAGTATGAGAGACGCGGACCGCAGCGGGGTATGAAAATCAGCGGTAGCTAAAAGAGCGCGAGCAGGCAAGCGGAGGAGGAGGGTGCAGCGGAAGCATGAGGAGAAAAGCGATGGCTCAGAGTGTGGCGAAAGGGTGAGGAGGAAAGCGTAGTGCCGCACGAGACGTGCTTCACGGCGGCGACCAGACATGTGGCGAGCACGTCCACAGATACCATATATGGAAAGAAAGCGGTGACGTGGGATCCGGACCTACTGCGCATGCGCTACTTCGCCTGCGCCGCCACCGCTAGAGAATGCGATGTGCGCGCGGGACGCGTTCCCACGTGGGCAACGAGCTCCCTAGCCCACCGCGGTCACTTAGTGGCTATGGCGGTGCACTGCTAAGGTCAGTGGTTCGATATAGGCCGCGGTAGCCACATTTTAATGCCGATGAAATAAAAAAGGTCGGGTAATCAGATTTAGGTGCACGTTAAAGAACTCCAGGTGGTCAAAATCGATCCGGAGTCCCCACTACGGCCCGCCTTATATCAGATCGTGGTTTTGTGGCAAGCAAAACCATCGAATTCAATTTTTGAACTTCAACAATCTCGCTATTCGTAAGTTTTCTTCGTAATAATATTGCGAGAGGAATTGTGTTGGACACTCCAGGTCATTTCCACCGTCGGCGTCGCCGTGGTGTTCCGTATAAAGCCTAAATGCGATATCATCGTTGCCATGGACAGTTATATGAAATAAGCATAGTGGATGTATAAAGAAGAGGAGTAGTGTGTTGTTTTTAAAGCGCAGCTTCCCTTGCCTACCATCCCATGGTTTCGCCTGGGTCGGTCGATCTCTCGGATGGATGCGAACCTCGGTCCATCAGCGAAGCAGTCCGATGGTGTAATCATTCGGCCACAAACGCTTATTTTGTGGTATTTATTTTAGTCACGCATGACTCCTGCGGGAAACAAACGATCTAAGAAACAGAGCGAAGAAGTCTCCTCTAGTTGCACGGTGGTGAAGACGCATACACAGAGCACCATAGAGTTCCTCGTTATTCTTGTAACGCGCTGGTCATGTCGCCGCCAATCTTCACAAGAAACCCTAAAATGCGGTGCCTAACCGATACAAAATATAACCCTGGACGAAATTAGATTTGTTCGTATAGATATTTCAGTTTGACGATCATTGGAATGAAAGTAGTTGCTGATATAATTATAGGTTCGGCATTTTGATCCAACATCTGTGTTTTCTACAGGCTATGCATTCCATTGAGCGGAAATATGCAAAATGATACATCGTCACAACTACTTGGCACCAGATATCGCACGGAAGGAGGATTTACATCAAAGTCTGAAGAGTTTCTTAACGCACACTCGAAAATAAAATGGCATCTCTGCAGTATATATAACAATGTTCAATTGTTTCAGGTACATCATACAAACGACAATGAATGGACGTCACTAAAACGTCTCTTGTACGTAGACAAGTCCTGAAAAGCAAAGTGTCAGAATAATAATTAAAAAAAGTATAGTTTGTAGATGGAGGCAGAGCAATGCCTCCTTTAGAAGATGCCTGCCGCGTGAGCCGAGAAACTGGTTCCGGCCCCTCTCCTCTTTCCTCCTCTCCACCGGGGTCGGCTGCGAGCGCTAGCTGCGGCGGCCGCTACAAACCTAAATCACGTAACCCTGCCTTTGAGATTACAGCGGCGTCTGTTGCGATCTCGGAGGCAGGATCCGCGGTCTCTCCTCAGGCCATTGGTCGAGCACGTGCCAGCCTCGTAATCGTCACTTGCTTCGCAACAGGACGGCAGTGAGTGCCGTCTCTCCGCGACTACCCGAACTACCTCAACTACGGGAACCTACCCTCAACTACCTCAACTACGGGAAAACGAGCGACGCGGCAGGCATCTAGTAAAGGAGACATTGGGCAGAGGCATTTTGCGCACGCCATCCAGTACATCCTGTCCTGGCAGGCCACAGTATTTTGCGCGGAAAAGTGGTGGCGGGAACAACATAGATGTTGAAATGTGTAGAGTTTTTTTTTTCGTGATAGACAGTAGAAATATTCATTTGAAGACCTCGATGTTCAAAAGCAAACCGAGAAATACACGTCACGATTTAACCCCAAAAGACATGGTCGGCAAGACAAACTTGATGAAACCGCAAGTTTAGATAAAACATGACCCAGGCTTACTTGCAAGAAAGCTCGAACTATAGGGTTAGAACGGTGATGTATACAGATGAATACAGAGACACATACAGATGTACATAGCCCAGCCCCCCTGCACTAACGAGCCGGAAAGTATTATCTCGTCTGATAACGTTCATAACGTGAAGACCATATGAAAGTCACAAATGAGCCATATGAAAACTTTAAATGTACGATATCGCACAGCGCAACATTTGTAATACATAGCGAACTTTTATTTCGTTGCCAAGAACGTGTTGCATGCCTCAGCTTTACCTAAAATCGAAAGATTGTCCGGTGCAAAGGATTTAACGTAACATTCAAGGCCTGGAACTCTTTCTTTACAATAGTGTGCACTTAACTTGTGTGCGCCTAATGAAACACCAAGATATTTTGGTGGCAGAACAGACCATTTTATTCTAGAGAACGGAGTAGGTGTAGACTACCATGACCCAAATCACAGACCTGCACTTTTTGAATAGTTGATATGTGCGCATGAAAGGCGTACATTGCTTGGCAAATATGAACAAAACCGGGAAAACCACACGCCGACACTTTTGTAGCCACACTGATTATTTAGAAGGGTGTCCGTTCAGCGCTAACAGAGATAACCGAGCTCTTTTATTGATAAAGAAATTGATGGCTTACTGGTTCATGCGTCACCGAATGTGGCTATGCTCGTAGCTTCCATAGTCATTCCTAATTTGCTTCTACCCATAACATTTTCTTTAATGCGTCTGAGACGTCACCTGAGACGTCACTTGAATTTTGGTGCCATGACGCCGGAATGTCGTCGCATGTTTCGACACATGAACCACATAAGGTAACGCCTCAAAATAAATCTTCTCACGCAGTGCCTGAGTCGTTAGACCAGCAGTGTTCGTCACGTGGTTCGGTTTCTTTGGCCAGATTCTGGACTGCGCTGTTTTGCCACACCCCGTCATTCATTGCTGGGCCGCTGAGTTGCGCAATTGTTGTCTTTTCTTTTTATATATAGTATATCAGCATTGCTCAACATAGCAACATGACGTAGCACTCTATGACGCGACGTGCGAATCCGGCTATAAATACATGTGTATTCTGACCAGCCCACATGAGAATCAGGCTGCTCCGAGACAGCCAGGAGTGTCCGTGCGTACTTGCCGTGAAGCGCCGACGTCGAGCTGAACCGACTATGAAGAAAGCAGCCAACCAGAAGATGCCTGGCAAGAAGAAGACAGACGGAGTACGTTGGTCTGCAAAGCCGGCTGCCGAGGTGGTCAGCCGCCCAGTGCCCGGACAGCCTAACTCGCCTGCGTGCACCAGGTCGCAGAAAGAACGCTTCGAGAAACAGATTGAACACCAGGTGCCTCTACCTGAGCGCCGACGACAGCAACAGGCCACCAGCCGCTCAGCCTTGGTGAACGTTGGGAACGCACTGGAACGTGCAGGCGCATCCGGGGTTAAGCCGTTTTTGACGTCGGGGGCCAAGCTGAAACCTAACGCCGTTGTGTCACCGCTGAAGAAGCACGATCCCGCGCCCGCTCGAAACAAGGCTTCACCAAAGAATAAGCGCAAGAAAAACGCTTGAGTGGGTACTCCGTCAGCTGAAACAAAGGAAGTTGAACCTTGCGGCGCGGACGCGTGCAGTTGCAGCAGCGGTTACGCGACGGTGCTTTCAGTTGTTCCACGGGTGCAACTAGCGTGCAGCACTTCTGTTGCGGTCATGGAAGTATGAAGACAACTGGCTGACACGGCTTAGTGTTTGTACCCCCTTGTGTTCTTATATCGACCCTTCAAGCTTTTACCTTTTGCGTGGCTACGTTTTGAAGAACTGTTATAAAGCCGTGAGCCTATGTGCGCGATAATTTTTAGACCCGGCATGATTTTACCACCCACGTGTATTTATTTTAAATAAACTGACATAAATTAGCCTCACTTTATGGCCCTCTTTCCGTCCCGCACGCCGACGTCCCTTATCGGCAGACGCCATGGTCTTCGCTGGGTGCGGGCATTGAATTAGAACGAGATCATGTTGTGCGATGGCAACAGCTGAGGCTGTAGGCCGCTTAGAACGTGAAACATTTTAACAGACGCAATGCGCCGTATTCATATACTTTTTTGTCAATATCATTTGAAAAAAAAAGTTATGCGGAATCAAAGCACATCTTGATATCTACGTGAAGTGAAGCTTTCTTGAAGCGGTTAATCAAATGCTTCAAATGTGCCCACTTCATTCCTCCGTCTTTGACGTGCAGGAAACTGGCGCATGTGCTCTGGCTCACCCGTGCTATGCAGTGTGACACACGCAGCGGCCACCTCGAAGAGCTGTTTGCGTTCGCACGATTGTTGGTCTTTAGGGACAGAGCATCGAGCTGCTGCGCTGGGGGAGCAAGGTTCGGGCACGTGATTCAATTTTTTTTAATATGAGCAGGGTCCTTCAATACATTCTATCTAGTCATGAAATTTCCGCGTAACGCTATGGGAGAGCGTCAAATAGCGCCCGCAGTGGACGCAGGGCGACGCTGGCGCAAGTAGACACTCCGAACGGACGCCGCCGGCATTCTGTGCGTACACTCACTATTGTGCAAGGGTAGACTGCCTGCATCGCCGTGGGATTATTATCGACACAATGTGCAAATCGCCGCCCTGTTTCTGTACATGTTCAGAAGCTTAAACGCGAACAATTTCGAAACAACTACAGCGCCTTGTTTCATTTCCAGGTTCAACTGCGTTTGCAGCAGCGGGTTAATTCATAATTCAAATTGTGCACTTGGACTACTTCATAGTTAGAAACCGACTACAGAGCAAGTTCACGTCGAACTTTTAAGTAATTGCCCCCCAAAAAACATCGTTGCTCCTTTTAGCCGCTCGTGTTTCAGCTTATGTACTGTATGTCTATCCGTGTAGCGACAGCACACTTGTCAGAAAGCTAACTGAACAACAAAGCTAACAACTAATTGCCTAATTATCCAAATAATAACCAAGCTAACTAATTAGATAACTAATTACCCACACTTGCTAATGTCTCACTTAACAAGCCTAACTAAACTAATTAACAAACGGAACAAATATGTAATTGCTAAACAATTTATCGAAAAACAAACCTAACTTACTAATCTAACAACTACATTAGCTAAGAAACTCAATAATAACTAATGTAACAAACTACAGTAACAAAACCAACTCAACTAATAAACGAATGATATAATAATAACTAAGTAATACACCAACTAAACTAACTAAATAAAAAAGGTTAAATAACAACTAATTAACTAATCAAACTAACAAAGCTAACCAACTGATTAACTAGGGTATCTAAGTGAAATTCCAAATTTCTTCACTAAACCTAGCTAACTACAATAACTAAGCAAATATAATGAACTTACTAAGTAATCAACTAATAACTAACACACGGAATTAGCTAACCAAATATAACTGACATATTCAACAAACTAACTAGACAAAGTGCAAATACAGCCAGACGAAACAGTTTGTGCAAGGAGGACTACTAGGGGGAGGGGGACGACGCCACTTTAAAACGGTGCCGTCTATAATTTAAGCACAAACGCATCGCACATTAAATTATTTTGCCAAAAGATCCCACTGCATGTTCACTCAACAAACATGCTGAAATAAATGTGGGAGAGGCGCCTTGCCTCGGGAAAGATTTGCATGATCGCGCAGCTCCGCCATTTGATGCGGCCGATTGTTCAACTTCTACTTACGCCAGCGCCTCTGGTGCCACCTTCTGTCCCTATATGAAACTGTCGGGAAGTTTCATGACCAGCTGGTCACATTAGACCACCAGCGTCCTACAGATGTCGACCAGATGTCCGAAACTGGACAATCGAACATCCGTAAGACATACGTAAAAATCCTGGGAATGACTTCTGGATGCCCATGGGATCCTCCAATGCACGCGAATTGGCGATCCTAGATACGTCCCACGAACATCTTAATGGGATATTGGGACATCCAAGAGATGTTTAAGTATGGATATTTCTTATTGCATAATCTCGAGTTCTTCCGAAAGACATTTTTGATGGGATATAGGACGTTTCTGGGACATATTGCATTAGCAATTGTCCGAAGGACGTCTGTGGGACATTTGTTTCTGGATTTAGGACATCCACGGGACGTCCATATAAATCATATATATTTACATAATAGGGACGGTCCTCAGAATGTGCCCTAGCCGTGCAGCAGGCCTGCTGCATTTACCCACATACAACTAACAAAGTAAGCTATGTATAGCTTGCATGTCCTGACTGATAGTTATACTATATGTTATGATTTATTGAATTTTTATCAAGTTTTATGCAATTTAATAGTTTACCGTAGCAGGCCATTATGCGCGGCGCTTAGCTGCACTATGCACGGAATTTCCTGCTACGGTAAATTAATACATTACATAGAAGCTTGATAAAAATGCAATAAATAAAAATATATAGTACGAACTATAATCAGTCAGGACATGCACGGTAGACTTTTTTGTGCGAACAGGAACAGAACTGAAGAACTAAGTTCTGCAGTATGATGAATCATTTCACAACATATCGTTAAAAATACATTTATTTCAATAAGACGGCTGCAGTAAGATCGCAAGTTCAACCTTCAAATGCACGTAGCAATTTTTTGTAAAGCACATCAATACAAACGAATAGGACTGAATAATTGGATCATACAAGCTCGCTCACACACACACACACAAACTCACACTAAAGATTCACGGATATGAATGCGGCTGTTCTTCCGGGGTTGCAGATACAAACAGTTCTGAAAAGGTCACGGGTATCTTGGCGACTACACTACTTACTAAGATTTGCTGCAGGCTGGCTTCAGCGGTCGCAGACATAAAATGCACTGGAGTTCACAGGTGCTAACAAATTTAGTACGGAATTTCTGTAGACTTGCTTCAACAGTCACAGACACAAATTAACCGAGAGTTCACAAGTACATAGGCTCTTAAGGAAGTTACCACTGGCTGGGCGCAGCCTTCTATCCATGGTTGGAAATGCAGAACAGAAGAGGTCACGGATACATTGGCGGCTGCACAATTCACTAGTCATGCTGCAGGCTCATTTTAGCAGTCGCAGACACGAAAATGCACGGTTCAGATGGCAGGTACTAAGAAAGTTAGTGGGGGTTTTCTGTGGGCTTGCTTCAGTGGACCAGGATGGTGGAAGGCACACAGCAGGGCTGTAAAGTATGCAAGAAACACGTGCCAGAAATATGTACAAAAATTACTATCCACCATGTGCATGTTAACCTGCACTTCTAAAGCAGCGATCTGCTGGTTCTGATACCAACTTTGCTTCCTTGTGGCTTTATACAAACTAGCTGAGCTGACAGTCAACAGACAAGTTGCGACAACTTAACTCTGTGCAAGGATAAAAGGAATTCACCAAATGTCTCTACAACTGCGTGGCTTTGTCAAAGGAGCTGACAACAGTAAAAATCTCGCAATTTCGCCCGAAACCCGAAGCAGTGATTGCGAATAAATAAAAGTAAACCTTCGCTTATTAAATTAACAACCTTGGTGTCGTGCGCAAAGGGAAACATGAACACATCTCACTCGATGGCAGGGAACTCGCTGTCGGCACGCTGGCGGGATGAAGCGAGACAGCGGCGACAAGCGATCGCTCCTTGCTGCTGCAGCTACAACGCATTTCCAGATCTTGCAGAGCTAAGTTTACGCGACCTGCGACACTAGAGCTGCATGGGAACAGCGCTCACGAAGCCACAACCCACAGCGGCGCATGTACCTTGCGTACGCCGCATGAGCGGAATTTGACCCGGAGTGTGCCTATAATTGCTATCGCAAAAAAAAAGCCTGGCGAACGTCGACTATAGCTTTACGAAGAATATAATGACAATACGGGGATGCAACCGCCTCGTAGTTCGAAAGAGACAGTGTGGTATGAATTTTATCTTGTACAGCATGTCGCGCACACATGTCAGAACATACGATGACCTAAATTATAGCAAATGCGAGCGGAAACAAAACAGAAGCAGCGCGGTTGGCCAAGCGCCATGTGTGAGTGATGCTGCCACTGAGATACAAATGGCTACAAACGTTCCGTCATTCAAGCCCTACACAGTTTTACGATTGAATCGCGGTTACGCAAAGAAAACGCTAAAGGGCAGACGAAGCTTAACTAACCCGATTAATCACCGAGGGCGCGCCACAGAATTGTATTATTAACTAATAGTGAACAGAACCAAACGTGCTCCACTACTAAAAATACAACAACGTGCGAACGAGCAATGGTCTAATAAGTAGCATAAACATTTCGGTCGTTACAGAAAACGTAGACGTAATATTGACCTCACCATCATACTAGCATGCACCCGACGTGTAAATACGCAGCAGTTTCACAAGATGTCACCCAACAGTGTCGTTATTCCCAGAAACGCACGTGTACGGCATTGTTTGGCACGAGGAATGTGCCACACTAAAAGAAACGCGTGGGAATTCAGCAATGCTGCCGACCAACCATCACGTGCAGCAAGTGTTCCGATCGTGAGAGAAATGCCAACAAAAGTTTACTTATTCCAATCTTAGGTTGTTTTACGATTGCCCTCGCAATCGCGGTCAGGCAAAGAAAAGTCAAACGGCAGACGAAGCTTAAGCGACACGGTTAATCAGTGAGTGCGGGCGCGTGACACAAATTTAGCAGTGCACAAAGACAAATGTTCCCCATTACTAATACATAACCAATACGACCACGTGCGAATGAGCAATAGCACGTAAATGTTTCGATCGTTACAGGAAGCTGAGACCTAAGATGGATGTTATTACCATCATAATAGCATGCATCCGACCACATGTAAATAGGCCGCAGTTAAAGAAGTCACCCAAAAGTTTCGTTACTCCGAGAAACATGCATGGCACTGTTTGGCACGCACCCGCCGTGGTTGCTCAGTGGCTATGGTGTTGGGCTGCTGAGCACGAGGTCGCGGGATCGAATCCCGGCCACGGCGGCCGCATTTCGATGGGGGCGAAATGCGAAAACACCCGTGTACTTAGATTTAGGTGCACGTTAAAGAACCCCAGGTGGTCAAAATTTCCGGAGTCCGCCACTACGGCGTGCCTCATAATCAGAACTGGTTTTGGCACGTAAAACCCCATAATTTAATTTTCAACTGTTTGGCACGAATATACCAGCCGTAAAGACTAGCATGGGAAAATTCATCAGCGCTGCCGGCCAATTAACCATCACGTGCAGCAAGTGCTCCCATAGTGATACAGATACCTACGTCTGTATTCCACGTCTCAAGTGCCCGTTCGAACCTACACGCTGTTCCTTCATTGCAAGGACCGCGACCAGTTGTTCCATCATTCTTCAAAACCGCAATTTCCACGTATTGTATCGAATCCCACTCCTCTCTGCAACGCACTATGGGGCATTCAGAATATTGAAATAAATAAATAAATAAATAAAAATTAAATAAATAAATAAACACATAAATAAAAGAAATTCAGTTAATCCATCCTTTCGCAGTTTTACGACTGCTATCATGATCGTTACGCAAACAAAACGACAATGCTAGACGAAGCTTAAGCGACACGGTTAATCATTACGAGTACGTGGCAGAAAGAGTCAGCTCTCATAATAAACAATGCCACCACGTGCGATCGAGCTAATTGGCGCAAACGTTTCGATCGTTACAGAGCTGAGACGTGAAGTTGATCTTAGCACCATACTAGCCTGCATCCGACAATGTGTACATAAGCAGAAGTGTAACACCTCACCCAAGGGTTTCGTCATTCCGACAACGTGCGCGACATTGTTTGCCAAAAACAAATACCAGCCCTAAAGACGCGTGGTTAAATTCAGCAGCGCAACCGGCTATCACGTGCAGCAAGTGCACCGACCGTGATACAAATGCCTAGAAAAGTTTAGCTATTCCAACCTAACGCAGTTGTACATTGCTCTCGAGTTCGCGGTTACGCTAACAAAAGGCGAACGAAACTCAGGCAAGGCTATTCCGGACAATGCGTGTCCGGAATACTTACTATTATTAACATTATTTTTATTATTATACGCCACTGTTCAAGAACGAAACAACGATAACTCTCGCGGACTCATCCTGTGGGCTACATGGGAGGAGTTAGCGGTTCTAAAGTTTCGCATTCACAAATTTTTTTGGCGGATCTCAGCGCTGCACTGAAACAATATAGCACTGAGTAAGCTCGAAAGTTTGCAGAAAAGCAGTACGATGCGACTAAACTGAGTATTGCGGGAGCACAATTACCTGATCGTCCGTTGCCGATTGATGTTACCGTTGCCGCAAACAATGGGGATGTACAATGCCCGGCATTCGATTACGCGCAGACACCACACGCTAGTCGAAGGCTGCTAATAGAAAAAGACGGCAGATCCCACGCCCTGTGGGAATCGATGGTATGCGAAGCAGTGCGCGGGAAGCCTACCAAGTTAACGAAACGACCATGAGAGCACCAAGACGTACGCGACTCTTTCACGACCTAGAAGTCACGCATGTCATGGTATTCCTCTCATGAGCCCTCAGGAGTCCCTTTAGCTGCATCTAAAAGTCCTTAAGGTGAGAGCCTTAGTCATGCTCATGATTATGACTTCTACCACCATCCTTTAGTGTTTCCTTCACTTAGTACATTCTTAGCAAATACCGGCTTAAAAGAATGCATATAAGGCGGAAAGTAGATCAAAATTTCGACGCTTATAAATGGCTCACTGTAAGCGGCCTACTGCGTATGCGGCCTGCATTTAAACGGCACATAGTAGGGCCGCTTGGTGGACGTCACGCATAACCCCAAATTTTTATGCGGTATTTCAGATCAAATCTGTCCGGCTTACTAACCGGCTCAAATCTTATGCGGCTCAAAATTATGCGGCCCAATGGGTATTTTTTCACGAAAAAAATTTATTTAATGAGAGGTGCGTCCAGAGCGGTTTCGCACGCAGTTTCATACAGATAGCATAGAACCACATTATAGGAAATTGATAACGCACATCACACAAGCATGGCAACGCACATCACACAATCATGGGAACAATGGCAATCGAACCCGGGTACACCGCGTGAGAACCAAACACGCTAACCTACTTCTCCACATCACTACGCGGTCACGGATGACTCGCATAGCTATTTGTAGATACAGTTGTGTTTCCTAGGCTGTCGTTTTATGTCGATAGTTCACCGTCGGTGATCGTGCGTGATATACATATTGTTTATGTAGCTGTTACCGATGCTTAGGTGGTTGGATAGTAGATGCATTTAAATGAGTAGCAGTATACGAATAGCGCTTTTAACAGCTGTGATATGGGGAGGAAAGGCTAAATGGGGTAGGATTACGGAGCATGGGAGCTGCACGAAAAGAAAAACTGCTTCGCCAGGCAAATGTTGTTCGTTAATGTTTTCTCTTTATTCGCTATGATGCAGCTGCAGTCGGTGTTTAACCAGGAACTCGGCTTTGTCTGACAAACTTTCAACCTCGTTCAGAAGGTTCAGTTAAAAGTTATCCGCGCTGTTGCGCTGCCTCGAAGGTGTAACGGCAATACGGCTCCGATATTCTGACACGTCTAATAAGCGGGCGGGATTTTACCGGCTTGTCTAAGTTTGTTGAACCGACAAATATTTCCATTCACCACCGCTGACTTTAACAGGGATGCCCTGTCCGAAAGACTCACATATATAGCTTTTGTGAGTATGAAGAAGAATGCTCTCGAACCAATCCTGTTATACTGCTCCGTTGTAGTTAATGATTCAGTGTTTATTTTGAATCAGCAAGGCGCGTCGGTATCTCCGTCCGTGAGCCTACCGTAACAGCATTGCAAATATCGGAAGCTTCACTGCTTTGCACACGCTAGCTTGTTTTCACCTCTTCACCGGCCAGGCGCATGCAGGCGACGTTGCAGCGAGCTACCGTGGCCATACCTGCAGTGCCCTCGAGCTTAAAGGAACGAAGGGAGGTAAGAAATCGAGGCGTGGTTAAGGAATTTATATTATGGGGCTTAGCGTCCCGAAACTGCTGTTTATTACGAGGGACGCAGTAATGGAGCGCTGCGGATTAATTGTGGCCACTTGGAGTTATTTAACGCGCACCGAAAGAACGACACAAGCGTTTTTGCATTTCCGTCGGAATGCGACATGCGCGGCCGAAACACTAAGGTCAACTTGTTACTGCGGTGACTGTCGTTGAAAGAAAGAATCAGCTGTTTGAAATTTCGTATAACAAGGCGGGATTTTGCTAGCATGTGGAAACTTGCAACGGCTCCATTCCTACCCTTGCAAGTCGATGGCTTCGACGCAAAATGAATGTGGAATAACCGCAATTTGCCCATTGTATCTTGCGCTGCATTTGTATGATCACCACCACCGCAATGAGCACTCTTCTATCTAGAATGCAAGTGAATCTCCGTGCCCAAGACGAGCCGCATTCATACACAAACTGCTTTTAGTTATCTAAAAAAAAAAGAAATTACCGTGCAGACTGTATGAAAGTGCACGCGCTGTATTAAGTGGGCATGCACTATTGTGCTCTTTCCGGCATGGAAGGTGTGCCATGAATTGGTTGCAAGAAATTGAGATGGACTGCCCGCTAGCAAATCTAGTTATCTCGAAGGAGAGATTAAATTTAGGTATCGTGTACATTAGTTGACTGTCCTCTGCCTTCGTTATATCAACTGTGCCCTACATGCACAGTTATTAAAAGCATACGTTTTACTCCTACAACGTTAAGTATGCTTTTGCGGAATGCCCACTTAATCTGTGTACGCCATCTGAAAGCATGCTGTGCATTCATGCACACTACGTTCATGCAGACACAGACATAGAGCATATTTTTCAAAGGAGAATTATTTATTTACAATACAACAAAGCGAAAAGTGCCCAGCATAGTTTCACTGTGTTTTTAACACAAAATGGGGACTTATGTACCAAGCTGTGACAGTAACAACTAAAAGGCAAACTGCAACAGGAAATACAAAAGCAGATAGGCAATGTTAGTGCCTGCAGCTTTTAATATGTGAAACAAGCATAACGCATTAACTTGCATGAACTTCATGCAGTTGCGACCAATAAGAGTTGGGCCTCTCAGTTCACCGTTTTCTCGTTCATTAAAGTTTTGTTTCTAACCAAAACTACGTAATATAGCAGATAACTACAACATGAGGAACAGAACACACATATCTACTAAACTTACTGTAAGGTCACATTTTCTATAGATAAGTTATCTAATGAGGAATTTAGACAGCTAAGTGCTCGCAGCTTTAATTAAGAAATAGCTATTCATGACTAGCATGAAAAAAAAGAAAGAATGAAAGTGCTGCACGAAAATGTCGCTTCCGTGCTATGAGTAGTTTGAGCATTTTGAACAAGGCAGAATGTCGGTTGGTGACGATCCCAAGCCTGGCCGACCTTCCACATGAACAGATGATGACCATGTCGAGAGAGTGCGTGCTGTGATTCGTGGAAATCGTCCTTTAACTGTTCGAGAACTAGCTGACGAAGTGGGCATCAGCATAGGATCATGGCATCCTATTGTGAGTGACAAACTTGAGATGCATCGTGCCAGTGCAAAATTCGTGCCACGTTTGTTGAATGTCGATCAGAAACACCTGTGATGAGATAAGCCAGGAACTGCTTGCCACTGGCAATGATAAGGAAAACTTCCGCAAGAACATCACAACAGGCAATGAGACGTGGGTTGATGGCTCTGATATTGAAAAAAAGTGCAGTAATCGCAGTGGGTGGGCGAACAGTCGCCCAAAAAAGCACGCATGAGTCGGCAAAAAATCAAGGCAATGGTGGTGTTTTCTGACTGGAAAGACATTGTCCATCAGGAATTTGTGCCACGTGGTCAGATGGTAAACAAGGCAGTCTTCCAAGGAATTCTAGCGCATTTGCAGGATGCTGTGTTTAGTAAGAAGCCGGAATTGTGGGAAACCCAGACTTAATTGTTACAACATGACAATGTGCTAGTTCATGCGTCGCTCCTTGTCTGTACCTATCTAGCAAAACATCACACTCTCGTGCCTCATCCTCCGTACTTTCCCGACCTAGCCCAAGAAGCCTTTTTCCTGTTTCCCTAACATAAACCCACGTTGAAAGGACGTCGTTTCCAAGCCATAAAAGAAATTTCAAGACAATGCGACACGAGACCTACGCGTCATCCCAGAAAAAGCACTTCAGGAGGCTTTCTAAAAATAGATGAGATGATAGGAACAATGTATTGCCAGAAGAGGGGATTACTTTCTAGAGGACATGCTTAAAATGTTGTACAATAAGCAATAAAGATTTTAAAGCAAAAGTTTGGTTTCTTTTCGAACAAACCTTGTACGTATTTGAATTGAACAACTCTTTTGGGCGCCAAGCAACATAAAAAAATCTTTTGTCCTCTGGAGCACACTCTGTATACATGCCGCAGTGGTTGGGTGAATGCGGAGAGATCTAAGTGATGTTTTTATGTATACATTGCTAACAAGAGAAAAACAATAATTTTTCAATATGTGTTTCGTTTTGACATAATTGCTCCGTCATCACAAACACATTAGATGTCATTCATATATATGCAGAATTATTTGTCCTGATGACTCTTTGGCTTCCATGTGACCGTTGTACCTGTAAGGAAAAAGAAATTCCACTCAACATTAGACAATTCCAAAATCTGCTAGACCTTGGCCCTCTTAGGGCTATGTTCGTTCAATAGTTGTTTGAGGTCAATATAGTAGTGATCGTGCACGAAACAGATCTCGATGTTAATAGTAAACTACTGAGGTTGCGAGATAACGATCTGAGGTCTTTTATTTGACTGCCGCCATTTCGGTGTGGCTAGAAAACCACACTTGACTGCGCTTAATTGCACCTTGTTGGGGGAGAGAACCATTGTTCAGACTGTGTTCAAGACCCCAGCATTGCCCTGCTACTTGACATGTGGGTTGTTGCTGTAGTGCATGGCATCGCATTGATGTGCACACATTCTCTTCCTGTCTGTTTCAAATCTCAGCTCTCCTGCTTCCTTTCATTCCCTTTATACCCCTTCCTCAGCACAGTCACTCGTATTTACGCTGGTGAACCTGCCTGTCTTCCTATCTTTCTACCTCCTTTCCTCCAAGAGCATGTGTCAGCATTAAAAACTAGGTGTCCATGATTTACTACAGAAGGCTGAACATTCTATATCACACACTTCACATGTGAATAACTCATAAGAGATTGTGAACGACATGCTAATGTGTCCGACCTTCGAAGTTACAGCATTGTATCGGAAATTTCACTGGCATTATTAGCACTAAAGTCCATCCCTAATTAATCTGAATATAATGACTGCATAGCCAGTGTAAACAAAGTAATCAAGCCATGACAATATACACAAACACATAATGCTCTGGCAAGCAACTAAACAGAGAAACATACATTCAGTTGCATTCTTCAAGTTATGTACAAACACATTTCGCATACTTGGCCTCTTCAAAATCAACTCAATGTGATTGGGCTTATGGTTTATTTCACAGTCATATTTCCTCACACTTGCAGGTAATTATTAATTGGCCCACATTGTCTGTTGGCTCTCAGGGGCACTCGTTTATGTCCCTTACATTTACTGGCATTCAGTTGCACGTGCATTTACACTCGCCTAAACTCAGTGAATTCACACTCTTCTGAAATCAGCAGAAATTAGTGAAAGGCTCTCGAATGTGTGTCTATCGCTAGTGATCTTACAGCTCGTGTAAGTGCTTCAATGTCATCCGCATGCGAGCAATATTGTAAACACTTGTATCTTTCTGAGCCCCACACCACTTTTGAGCTGGAAAAATATGACCTTTTTCTTTGTGTGCTTCATCATAAGCATATATTTCCATACTGCAATGAACAGCCATTTTTGGCCTGATTTTCGCTTAACGGTGCTGTGGTCCACTGTAGCGTTCCAATGGAGAGCCCGGGGTTCCGCGTTTTTTGGTGGCATTGGGTGACTTCCCACTTTGTGTTGGTTGACTTTGCGTCTGTTGGCGTTGGTTGACTTCCCACTTTAATCCTGAATGAATGAATGAATGATAACTTTATTTATAATCCGGCGAGTTATTCGGGTATTTGGGCGAATACCCCTGCCTAGGTGTCGGCCAGGAGCCCTGTGTAGAAAAAAAATTGTTAAGCGAGAATAAAAAGAATATGCAGAAATTTGATAACTCGAGAAGCATAATCTCATAAGAAAGGTCTTATTAAGACCTATTTTGGGGCAGTGTTGATTTGCGACCTCTGATTGTCGCAAATCAACACTGCATAGCAATCACCACACAAAAGCAAAATGTCCAACTTGTTAGGTTCTTTTGCTTCTTTCATAGATTTTTTAGCTATGCAGCGCTTTTATCTCAAAACATTATTGGACGACGCAAGTACTGAAACCCAGATTTTTCTGTCTGCTATAAAACTTGAAAATGCTACAATCGATGCGACATGTCGTGCCGTTGAAATTTTGCCAGTTGCATAGAACTTCGCCCCTTCTACAAGTAAGGAGTGTACGTACTGCTCATCTCCGAGAGATAATGCGGCAAATCCTGCGGCTAGTGCAAACCGTCACTTAGGAGCTGCTGCATCGTCGGAGTTATATGATTATGGTCGCGTCACGCAAGCTTCGCGCTAAATTGGGCTTTGAATTTTAATGAACTCGACGCATTGAACAGGAAAGCCAGAAATCTACGCAAATCGACACACTACACAGAAGAAAGTGCGTAACGCAGCAGAACTTTTTTTTCAAAATAAGACGGCCGTTTGACAAACTGTAACTACGAAATGCAATGCATTAATCACGCAAAGCTCACGAAAGCAATTAAAAAAAGGCACATTTCATGGTTAGAACACTACACGCGATTACCAGCGCCGCTACAAAACGCAAGCCCTAACGAAAATTCGCGCATGAAGTTTCAACAAATGGACACCTGACTACGCAAGAAAAAAAAATCGCCAGCAATCATACAATTGGGGGAAACCTAAACGGAGCTACGTCTGCAGTTATAACTACTTCACACACCAAAACTTCCAATGCGTGTGTTCGCATTGTAAGTTTTGGTGTGTTTGGCGACACGTTCACATATTTAAATCACTGACATTCGTTATCTGCTGGCTCATAAGAATGCAGTGGTAGAAATTAAGCATTTAGTGAGCGTAGTGTATAGGAAGCAAAAACCGACCTACCAAGTAGGCACAGGTTCGCAGCTCTACAGCACGCACTCCTGGGCCCACCGATCCAGCGCACATGGCGGCCCTCCGCCGCTGATCGCCCGTGTGGCCGTCGTACTCGCACGAGTTGTCGAAAGTTGCACTGCTTTTTTGAAATTTCCGGTAACAACGGTGGATTTGAACATCACTGACATCACCGAGAGCGTTCACCGACGCGGCCAGATCACTTCGCAACACGAACACAGTCGCATAACGTCGCTGGTACAAAGATATGACGATAATTACTGCCGAAAACAATCGCCTCGTACGCCGGCATACGCCATGTTCTCGCTCCTTCCCGGTCCCGTCGGCGCAGCCTTTCCTCCTCCTCCGCCATGAAAGCAACGCGGAGGCGTTGACTTGTTTCTCCTCGTTCTCTCCTTTTGCCTTTCGCTTTACTTTCTCCCTCGAACCATTACCCTTACTGCTCCTTGCAGCTTTTGCTTTGTAACGCTCTCTCAACGCTTCAGCGCACTTTTTGCGCGCCAAATTTGGAAGGCTGCATATAAGCGTTGCGTCCGCTCGCGGCCGCATATTGACCCTTTTCGCGGAGCAGTTTCTTTTAGAGAAACGAGATGGCGCTTACGGCGGCGCGCCATACCTCTCCTCAACGACCACGCACGAATACAAAACCATTACCGCTTCTACCTTGCTTCTGTGCGACTGTCGGAAATGCAACTGAGTTTTCGCTAACACACTGTGCTCCAATATGCTAGACTGAATCATGTGGATTGAAGACGTGTACAGTAGTTGGCTGCGAAAATAGTGACTGGTATGTTAAGGAATAGAATGAATCTGTGTGGCCAAGTTCACGGACCGCTGCTGCAACTGTCCGAACGTGTTACTGGCACTTCGTGATGTACGGCTTTCCTCGAGGATACAGAAATTTGCTCATCCGCCAGCCTTGTATTACTAACCTTCAAAGAAAGGGCTTTCCTTAGAACGTCGGCAAGAGTGAGTACCACTCGTTAAACAATGACAAAGGGAGTTGCGCCGCTTCCTGTCATAGTAAGTTTCCGCACGTTATCTGTACACATCTTTCCCAAATGGCAGGAAAACTCACGCCCACTCTATCGCCGACGTATCAAGAATGAGTGAATGGGCGCACACTTGAATATATGCGCACTGTATACGCACAATAAATGACGGGCTACATCTATAGCGCACGAATGGTGGAAGCTGAATATTTCGTGACGGTCCACAAGAGTAAGCGAGTTACACGCTGTAATATATATTTGCTACAAGGTACCCAATGTACAAAACAGCTACGTTTCAAGCCTTGTGCGCAGCAAGAACAAATCTATAGGAACTGAGCACACCCGCGAGCAATTAGGCAGAAAATAATCAGATAGTGGCCGCACCGAGGAACTTCACTGAGTCAGAAACTAACAAGCCACTGCTTCAAAGTATTTGCCGCATAAAGAACAAAGAGCAAAACACACTAATCCTGACTGAATTCATAATCGGAAAGCTTGGATAGCTTGGAATACATATTTAGCCCCGCTTTCACAACAAGCACCATATACGCTGCTTGCGCCGTTTGGACATAGCTTAATCCGCTCCGAAATCGCTTTTGCATGTTCTCTGAAGCTGTGATCAAAGCTTCGTGTCGTCCACCTAGTCACCGTCTACGATATCGCCGAAAACAGAGGTTTTCTAAGCCGTGCCGGCGTCATACACTTCCATTGTAAACAAGGAGGCAACGGAGGCAGTTGAGGCAAGCAATGGATGAGTCACCACGTGATCAAACATGGCAGCGCACATGGGATCGCCGCGAAAAGGGTCAATAGTGGGCCTAGCCTGCCGCCGCAGCTATTGTCACGCATAATATTGCTTGAAAGTCCGTTTATATGCCGTACTTTACGCTGGAACGAAAATATACCGCATATGTGCCGGACGTTGTACGGTACTTGACTAAGAGTGTGGCGACGTCCGAACCAATTTCAGTGGTTTTTTAGTGTTAATATTTTTTCACTCCGTCATTGTCATTTTTGCTCAGTCACAGTCATGACTATGACTTCGATCAACCTTAGCCTTTTCCTTCACCTAGTACCCCATGCGAACCCATTCCATTGGTTTTTTAGTGTTAATCTTTTTTCGCAGAGTCATTTTCATTTTTGCTGAGTCACGCTCATGACTGACTTTTACCATCATCCCTTAGTGTTTCCTTCCCTTAGTACGCACGTCAGAACCCATTTCAGTGATAATTTAGTACTAGACTTTTGCTGAATCATTGTCACGTTTGCTGAGTCATGCTCATGACTATGACTTCTACCATCATCCTTTAGTGTTTCCTTCGCTTAGTACCCACGTCAGAACCCATTTCAGTGGTTTTTGAGTGCTAATCTTGTTTCGCTGTGTCATTGTCATTTTTGCTGAGTCATACTTATGACTATGACTTCTACCAGCATCCTTTAGTGTTTCCTTCACTTAGTACCCACGTCCGAACCCATTTCAGTGATTTTTGAGTGTTAATGTTTTTCGCTGGGTCACGACCTACATGACACGCATGTCACGACCTATCACTTATCTTCGTCATACACGCCTGTCATACAATGCCAATTTTGGTACCTACCAACTCAACGAAACGACCATGAAACCACAAAGTCGTAGGCGGCTAGATAGATAGATAGATAGATAGATAGATAGATAGATAGATAGATAGATAGATACTGTCAAAGTAGCAAATGTTCGCCAAGAAATGCTTCGCATTTAAAACACTGGCTCCATGAACGGTCACTTACCTCTTGATAGGCGTAAGATGTACAGGCGCCGCGGAGTTGGAGCTCAGGAAACGTTCACCTGGATCTGACCAACGTTCACGCGGGAACTGATGAGCGCATAACACAACCAACACGTTCAGAGAAAACGCGAGAACTGAGCGCGGAGCGCCCGGAGCGCACCAACCGTCAGCCATTCGAAGCCTACTGCGAAGGGGGAAGAGACCCATTAAAACGGCGCGGTTTAGTCATGTGACCGACTACGTGCAAAGCAGCGCAAAGCGTACATGCAAGAGGCAGTGGCGAATGGCGGCGATTCGACTGGGTGAAGGAAGTCAGTGCTGTGTTCTACGGCAGGGGTTGCAGTATTTGGCTTTCTCGACATGTTCGGAGAGCGTAGGACACGTTTGATTCGGTTACACCTTGCGGTAGGTGGCAATGCGCAGTTGTTGCTGTGCTCTACCTACGTGACGTTTCCTGCCGATGTGCTTGTGCAGTTTAGGCCGTTCATTACAACTGCTCCATTTATCGTCTTCATTGGAAGTTTGATCTGAGTGTGGCAGCTTCATGTTGCTTTCTGACATATGTTGTCTTTTCGGAAGAGCGTGCGCTGAGGGCAGCCGCGATAAGATCACGCACGTGTTGGACTATGTGTGTTGGTCCCACATATGTCCGGTATGGGACATCTCATTGAAAACATCCTTCGGACATCTATAGGATTAAAATTTTAGAATTTTAGATCCCAGAACGCCAATCCTGTGGATGTCCGAAGGATGTTTGAAATAGGACGTCCCAAAATAATGTTCTCATGTTCTCCACTGGACGTCCTAACTGGGTCTTGGACGTTTGGCTCTAATCGGGACGTCCAGAGGATATTCGTGGTCCAATGGGGTATGCGCTATACGGCATCATAGCAACACTAGCCACGGTCAGGAAAGTGTGGGAAAGTTCACAAAGAAAGTTTCGCTTTAAAATGTCGGCCAATGATGACCGACCACGCTGCTCATCGGTTATCGAAGACATAGGAGGTTCATTAGACATGCGCGTCAAAAACATTACGGCCATTCAACGTGGACATGCTTTGTTCCAGTACGAAATACAGCATGTGCGTCCTCTACAACACGTCTTTACATGTAAATAGCTAAGCGCTTGGAACCAAATGAGACCAACAAAAACTATGTAGCTGAAACCGCTACAAAGAGCTTGAGCCCTGCTGCAAATTTCACATTTAATAATATCACTTGCCCGTTTATGAGCTATCCTATACGATTCAGCTCTTGTGTAAGCGCTTTCGCTATGTCACATGTCTTCACGAATGTTTCAGTTGTAGTATGATTAGCCATGACAAAAGTACGATGCGGGCTCGGAGAAGACTACTACATTCTCGAATCAATGCGGCTGCCACCGACTGCTGCAACGTATACAATAGCGCATGTTGAAATAACGAATACAGACGAACAACCGCATTCAATCCGCCGACTTTGCCGTCCGTATCGTTGCTGTCCCTGCCGAGTTGCACTTAAAATTGTGCGCAAAAATCATCTTCGACGGTCTTCGTCCCCTGACCGTATACACATGCCTTAGTAACCGAATTAATCGTGGCATTAAGGTAACCTTTTTGCCACTTATGACTCGTCAACAAGTTCAGACCAAACTGTCAAATATGTGTCTATCAAAGAATCTGTGCGGATGGTATATTCGCAATAACCAAGAAATATAGACCATGCTTCGTTTACGTTGAAAGGCTTACTGGCAGAACTGGGCAGGGCTGGCTACGGGCCATGTTTGAAAGCAGCGGGCAGGCCTCGGGAGGGCCAGCGCATGGCCCTTTCCGGCTTGGGCAGAGCCCGGGCCAAGAACAATGCCACCTTTAGCGCTCTGAAGGCTGAACTTCTAATGAAGGTTCATTATTTCTAAACAAACCAACCTTGCTACGCTCCTACTGACAAAACTTGAGAGTAGAAATGACAAAAATTCATGAAAATTAAATAAAGGGAATGTTTGTGATGGTTATGGCCCGAATTACATTGTTTTATTTCCGGCTGTATTTGATCGGTATATAGTGTAACTATATGACTGCCCCTTGCGCAATGTTTACTGTAACGATACTCATGCACTAATGTGCACTGTTTTATACATTTGATCACTTGGAGTGTTATGTTGTCTTTTGTCAACTCGCTGCTGTGTCGTCTATGACTGGAGTGTAGGCATCGCCAGGAAGGTTGCTTTGCCTGTTTGCATTTGCCACGCCTCGTTAGGAGGTTTTACTGCGCTGTGTACATGTCTGAATAATGCCAAAGTTGATTGTGATGCATTATTGTGCCCAAATGGTGGAATCCGCGAGCATGGTTATAAGAGCGCACAAACCAATGCAATGGCAGCTATACGGATCCATCTTGACAGCTTTCATAACAGCGCTAAAGACGACTACGAAAACAAGGCTCATGGCAGGACGGGCGGTTAACATCCAATTAACTAGTGTTTATTTTAAACGGTCAGCTATTTTATTCGCAATGCGCACCACAAACACAAGACACACGTCACCCAAAGGGTTACACGATTCAAACCATTCACGTGTCCACAGGTACCTCGCAAGAAATTACAACAATGTTTCATACATAAACAATGTATTCTGCATATATGGGTATATTGCAGTGAGTATGGTTCGCAATCTCAGTTTGTGAACTGCGCTCTTATCACCAGACATCCTAAGCAGATGGGTCAGGAGATAATGGAGGCCGCTGAAGTTTGTCACTTATGGCGAACCAGCGCTGGCCAGAAGACGCTACGACAGTTTGAGTGGGCAACCAATATGGTGCAACTAAAAGATTCGGCCGCTGTCCGGTAGAGGGGCCTCGAAACGGGCGTGGCATTTTAAACGATAACCGACGCGCATCTGTATCAACGTTTGCTTTTGCCCGATGCGTCCAGGGAAGATGTGTTTATGGCCACAGAGTGAGGAGGCAGAGTAGATGTTAATGAAGAGAAGGGAGGAGAGGTCGGCCTGGAGATCGTGTCTCTAGCCTGCTACTCCTCACTGGGGTAAGGGGAAGTGGGAGATACAGGGAGAGGTAGGTGGTAGGTGATTATGATATCGTACAATGAGCTACTATTTACACACGTTGTTCAATACGGGGTCCAATACACCGACTCCGGCAGTCACCTATGCCTTACGCAGCTAATCCACTCGCCCTGCGCGCGTGCAGCCTACCGCCGAGCTCTCTGCCTCAACGGCCCATCCTCTTCGCAACAGGCCTACTCTAGTACTTCTCCCCTCCTCCTCTCCTGCAGGCTTCTAGCACTGATTCAACGCAGCATGTGCTAACGAAGTTTGAAAACCAACAGCCAGCTGAGAATCTGCGCTTACGTTACCGAATGGGGGCCGCGTAGGAGGCGACAAGCAGAAAAGAACGAATGAGTGAAGCTGCGTTGGCGGCCTGTCACTGTGGGATTGCAAAAACGCGCCGCTTGTTGCTTGTTTTTTTTATTAGTATTGCAAACTCACATACACTGCTTACACTTGATACCGCCTCATCTCGATCACTGTCATGCTGTGTAGTTGTTGCTGTATGCTGTAGCATTTCATTCGTGGTGTGGGGTTACAGTTGACATATGTCGGTATTCCTGTGTTTCGTCGAACTCAAAAGTGTCTTCTCATCGGGTTTGTGATAGTTATAGGTTGTTGAGCTTATCGGATGTTGGATTAGCGAAGTGATGAAGTGATGAAAGAGAGGTCCTCATGTGACGGTGTGGGTATGGCAAATGACTCGAAAAGCTTCCTCTATTCGTGCTACGTGCGAGTTAAGGGTTGTTTAATGAGTGGAGCACAAATTTTTCTACGAGATTCTGCTACCTTTCTAATATCTGCAAGACGGAATGTCTTGAACGTTTAGTTTCCGACCATAGCGTTTTGTAGTGCAGGTCTTTTCTTTTCTGCTGTTCCTTGCAACGTCCCTCATCCATACATTTTTCAAGCCAAAATTGTGCCATGATATGCACGCGCAAAATCTGCCAAAAGCCCAGATTTTTGAAGTGATTTGTTTGCTGCTTATAGCGTGAACAGGCCGTAGCCTTTTGCTTCATGTGAACAGTTTACGCGGATTGAAATATAACCAGCTTGTTGATTTTATTGATTCCGGGTAGCCTTTGAACTTTTTTTTATTGATATGTAATTTAAAGAGAGGTTGGAACGTTTACTGGCACCGTCTACTTGCCAGCACATGAAGAAAGTTGAAGTTTCGCTCAAAAGGCGAAGCATAGATTGCGATAGCGCATCATTTAGACAGCTCTGCCAAGAAAGTTTTGAAGCTTTATCGGCTGTATAAATTGCAGTAAACATGCGCTTACTAACTGCTACTTCTTCTTTCTGCGGTTTTACGTGCCGAAACCAGTTCTGATTATGAGGCACGCTGTAGTGGAGGGCTCCGGATTATTTTTGACCCCCTGGGGTTCATTAACGTGCACTACAACGCAAGCAAAATGGCATTTTCGCATTTCGCTCCATCGAAATACTGCCGCCGCGGCCGGGATTCGATCCTGCGATCCCGTGCTCAGCAGCGCAACGCCTTAGCTGACTGAGCCACCGCGGCGGGTGCTTACTAACTAAATTAACAAGCATGGTGTAACGCGTGCACAGGCAAACATGAACAGATCCCACTCAATGACCGCGACACTTGCTGTCACAACGCTGGCGTGTTGAAGAGCGGCAGCAGCGGCGAGCGAGCGCTTCGTGTTGCCTTTATATTATATATTTATATTACGCCATCTCCAACCCTAGGCACGCGAGAACACAGCGCACACGAAGCCTTTAGCTCTCTCGGCTTTCGCAGCCTTTGTACCCGCCGCTAATTACTTCCAAGACAGGCCTCGCTAGCGCGCTCAGCAACATGCCTTCGTCCCCCTTAGCGCGTGCTCACTCCCTCCAACCCCTTTCGCACACAACACTGGGCTACCATAAGTGGGCGAGCGGGAAGACGGCGCCAGTGAAGCCACCTTCTTTCTCGGATCTCCCTCTCACGCTTTCCCTCGCGCCTACAGAATACAACGCCGCAGGGCGCGATAGGACCTTATCGCACTTGGACTTAAAAGGACACTAAAGGCAAATATCATTTCAACATGGTCTTTTAAAATACCATACCAGAGACCTCGAAACGCTTGTTTCGTGCCAAGAAAATACTTATTTTAAGAGAAAACTGCGTCTGAAGCGTCCGCATACGTCTAGCGCAATTCAAATCGCCCGCCCGAGCGAGGAGTGGTGACGTCATGGCCATATAGTGACGTTGTGCCGCCGGTGAGTAAAACGGCGCCCGCAAAAAACGCTACGGCTTTTTCTTGCGGAAAGCGTAAACGCGCGGCCAGAAACAGAGCCAAGACGGAGCCGACAGCAGTGCGAAAGCGGAAGGTAAAGCGTGCGCCGAATTGTGAACACGGTGATCGTCGACGCTCGTCGCAATGGACCAACTAGTTTACGACCCTGACAATGACATTGGCTCGCGATGCCGGGCTCGATTTCAGCGATTTAAGCTCCGATGAGCGTGACATGCTGCTGAGGGCTCGCGCTGCCGGCGTCGTTGCCTACTACGACGGCGGCCTCGACACCGGCTCTTGCGAGTGCGAAAGCAGCGAGGACTCCTGCAATGCGATGTCGGGAGACGAAGCTGGTCATCGTCTGGACGTGCCGTCGGGACTCTCAAGCTGCTAGCAAATTCAAGTGAGAGTTTAGCGAGCCAGCAACACCAGTGCAGCACTGCGCGATAACGAAACTTCTGAAACTCGAAAGCACGCGCGGCGCAGAGTCGAGCGAAAACGAAACCTTTTGACCGGCCGCATCGTTATCAAGTGTAACGCCAAAAATGTATTTTTTCTAAGAATCTAATAGAAGTAGACAAGTAGCATTTTCTTCCGTCTTATAATCCAACGAAGTAATCTTTTTTTAATACGAGTGGTTGAGTGCTAGTGAAATAATTTTTTTGAGGAGTGCCTTCGTCATCGGTTAAGTACCGGAATTTCCCTGGAGAGTCTCTTATCCTGTCCTGCATTTACCTCAATTTCTCGATTACTAAAGCTCTGTTCGCAATTATATTGACGTCTTAGACGTTCTAGAGCATTGCTCTATGCTCTAGTCAAATAAAAAGCTTGACTTTTTATTTGACTTTAGTGTCCCTTTAACACGGAACATCATGACGACGGCGACGACGACGGCGGAAATTCGCCTGTAGTGTCTGCAGTGTCTCTATAATTAGAATCGTAATAGTAATATAAAAAAACACACTGCAAAGCACTGGAGACGGTGAAATATCACGAATCAATCTTTGCTAAGTACGATGTTATAGCTTTGGAAATGTTCATTTATGTCGCCCACTGGACGATAAGATAGTATGTCTCTTTGTGACGGAAATCTATAGCTCCGTACATATTCTGCTGTGCCCTCATGGGCACAGCAGCTTTGTCTACTAAAGAACGGCGCATATCGTGCCTACTTCAAATTTCAGTTATCTTGTGCGATGTGTTCCATCATGAACTGCACCCGATTTAAATGGATCTACTGAGCTGATTATTTTACCCCAATGACGAAACTTTTGTATAGCGTCACGTCAAAGAATTCATTTTTATTTATTCATAGATACTGAGACCATATAAAAGGTAATTGCTGACAGTAAATATACAAAACAAACAAATTATAAATATTACAAAGCACGATAGTTGTTGCTCAAATTAACGTGAGACACAAAAAAAGAAACATTTAAATACATGTATAACGATATCATAAATGGAGATGCATGTGAAAATGTGACAAATAATCCAGTGTTACTTTTTGCTCAGAAAGATTATTCCAGTCAATCGTTGATTTTGGGAAACATAAATGCTTAGTGCAGTTGTTATAGTGATCATTCACTAGTTGAATTTCAATCGGAAAACACGATATTGCTCTTGAATGAGAGGTTATCTAATTTGACTTAAAAGCTCTTTTGGAGAAGTTATACCATAAGAACTGAATATAAATTGGACAGGATTATTCTAAACTCTTTCTGATTGCTCAATCTTTATTTTCGTTCAACAATACCAGACTACTACTGCATATTCTGAAGGAGAACAAATTATTGTGTCATATGTCAAAAGGCAAACATCAGATGTCAAGCTTAAAGAACGTCTCTGAAAAAATTCTGCAGAAACACTTAAGACTGCTTACGTGTGGGAATGCGAAAGCATTATAATCGCTTAGGCGTAATAATTTTTGTTTATGTTTCCGACATGCATTAAAGTTCTTCCTGCTGAATCGGTGTGTGTGTTTGCGCATACATTGTCCACAGACCGGAAAACTTCGGACTGTTTTGCTGCAGAACGATGAATTTTTTTCTGTCCCCTTGCCACGTGAATGCGCCACAGACGGGATGGACTTCCCAGTGGAAGAGTATGATGACACCAGTCAATGGATCTCTGCCATTCAAGCGCAGAAGATGTCGAACCGCTGCAGAAAAAGTGAGTCTTTGTCACTTTCCTCACCGACCACGTCGACATCGAACACTAAGCCACCGCCGCCGTCTAAGAAGCCCGCTGTGCGGACCCGCATGATTCTCAAGCGGAGTCCTTTGCCGGATTACCTACCCACTTCTTCAAAATTGTGTTCAGGCCGAAAGGCGGAATGAATTTGAAGAAATTTACCTTCATCGAACTCCTTCAGGCCATTATCTGCGGTGCAAAGGTTAACGTCGCGGATGCGAGGAGAGACGACCAGGCCCGTGTTAACCCTACGAATAACTCCTACACCGTCGCAACTCCATCAGAACAGAGAGCGCAGCAATACGTTGCTATCAAGAACATCCAACTCGAGGACGAAACCTTTGAATTGAATACCTACATTGCACCCCCCGACGAGTCTGTACGGGGTATCTGCTATAACATATACTCAGGCCACAGCAACGACGAAATGTTGCGGGACCTACAACAGCGCGTAACAAAGGCAAGAACTTCGAAATCGCTGGAGCTAGAATATTGGGACCAACAAAGTCAGTTCTGATCATCTTCGTCAACACCACAAGAGTATCAGAGAGCATTGATCTCTTCGGCGGTGTCGTGAGATGCTACTACTTCAAGCCGAAAATTGAAGCTTGCTTCAACTGCCGGAGACCAGGACATCGAGCGGAGGTATGCCCGCAAGAGAAACAAGAGCTCTGCTACTTATGCGGAGAAGGCCATCCGAAGGAAGAAAACCCAGATTGCACCCCGAAATGCATCGTCTGCAAGGGAGATCACGTCACCGGGACCCGAAGATGCAAGTTTCGCTACGAAAAACAAAGGAAACCTGCTACTTCACCTGCACCACCCAAGAAGAATGATGGACACGTCTCAAGAAGCCGGTCCCCTTCAGCCACACGCGGCCCTGGAACGAGAAGTCGAAGCAGGTCAAGCTCCTTCCCGCCCTTGTCCAGAATCGTCTCCAAAGACCGGTCAAAACAGGTGAGCGGGGGTCCGCCTTCCTCCCGGTCTAAAGCAGACGAAAGAATACAACAACTAGAAAGACAAAATGCGCACCTAACCTCCGTAGTCGCTGAATTGCAGGAGGAAATTAACAAACTGAGAGCAGAGAGAGAGCAAACTAATAGCTCTGTAGTTCAACACTCCACCACAAACACAACCCAAAGACAAATTGCTAACACACCCGCTGCATCCGCAGCCTCTTCGCGATCATCCTCCCCACAACGCAACCCCCCCCCCCCCCGCAAAAAGCGACCTCTAACGACTGAAAAAGACCCCATGGATGAAATTAAATCCATGCTGGAGAAAACTTTCTCACAATTTGCCGCACAAATTGGCAGCAGAATCGAAGCACTTGAGGCCAGACAAAGCAAACAAGAATCAGCCTTTGCTAGCTTCACATCCACCTTTGAGCAGGCTGCAACTACTTCAGGTGCCAGGCAGCGTCCAGAAACCCCCCATGCACTTCAAGTCTTCAACATGGCGGGACTGCATAATGACATAACAATCTGGCAATGGAACTGTAGAAGCTTCGGGAAAAAACGAAGTAATCTGCAGTTCCACATACAAAACCTTAAAGAAAAAGCCCCCGACGTTATTGCCTTGCAGAAAACACTTGGCAATGTTAAACTGCGGAACTATAAAACCTATGAAAACTAAATTTCAGAGAAATACCAAATTTCCACATTAGTCCAGAGAGATCTAACGGCCATAGAAGATGACCTAGAAGTGTCTGACTAGGACTGTCTCCTAATAATAGAATAATAATAATCTTTATTTTCATCAGTTCACTGACAGGAAAGCTGCGGGTAAAAGCTGCTCTTTGTAGAGGCAGCTTGACAAGAGCCCGCAGCTACCTTTGTGTAGTACATACAGCAGTGGCAAAGCACAGCACACTTTAGTCAAACAAAAACAAAAAGACATACATAGCAGTAACGCAACTTAGATTCCTAACATATGTAGCTCACGTAGCTTAGGCAGTGTACACTTGTAGGGATCAACACGGGCTTTCACGAAACAAAAAGACATACATAGCAGTAACGCAACTTAGATTCCTAACATATGTAGCTAACGTAGTTTAGGCAGTGTACACTTGTAGGGATCAACACAGGCTTTCACATATTTGTTAAGTAGTTTGGGAAGACTGTACGATAGTTTACCTTCTGAGTAATTTGTTCTGGGTGTTTTTACTTTCCACGTGCCTTTACTTCGTGTGTCAAGCGATGTAACGTTTTGCTGTAGGTTGGAAAGGTCATGTAAAAATGTCTATTTTCTTTGAGTTCGCGTCTGATTGCTACAGTCAATTTAAATGCATACAGGTTATGAAAGGGTAATATTCCAGCCTGCTCAAACAAGCCGCGCGTGTGGGCATCATACGGCAAATTGGAAAGTATTCTTATGTATTTCTTCTGCATCAAGTATAACTTTTGTAGGTTTGTGTAAGTTGTAGTGCCCCATACCAAAAAAAAAAAACAATAGGTAAGGTGTAAATAAAAAAGTGATTTATACAGTAAAAGCTTTACATTATATAGTAACACTGTTTTGCAACTGTGTACCATGCCCACAACGCGCGATAACTGTTCCAACACGCCGTTGACATGTTTGTTCCAAAGCATATTACTTGAAAATGTGACTCCTAGAATTTTTATATGATTTACTAACCCTATTTCGGTGTCACCGTACACAAGATGTAAATTATCGTTTGCCGGTTTGTTCTTTGGTCTGAATAGTACCGCCTTTGTTTTACTAGTGTTTATACCTAAATTATTGGAAGATGTATTAGTATAACTAATTCCACAAAAGGTAGGCATACCCGCCTTATTCATACTTAATATTTACAGCAACCCTAAGGGAGGACACCCTACCATTATCGAAGCAATAAATAGGACACTCAAAATTTCCAAACAGTATCCACTAGTCATAGTGGGGGACTTTAACGCACAAAACATGGTCTGGGGATACAGAGCCAATAATAAAAAAGGCACGCATCTCTGGAATTACATCCAGGATGCGCGCCTTACACTACACACAGACCCAGTCACCCCTACTAGAATGGGCAGGAGCACACAGGTAGACACATCTCCAGACCTGACGCTCACAAAGTATATAGGACAAGTGACATGGCGAAACACTATGGCTAACCTAGGTAGGGAGCACTACATCGTGGCAACTACTGTAACTGCCAAGAACCTCAGAGGTAGAGGCAGGAAACCGGTCCAAATTACGGACTGGGACAAATTCAGACAACTCAGAGATCAAACCGCAGGGAATGAGATAAGTAACCTAGATGAATGGGTCAAAGACCTCATCCATGATGTTAAAACTATAACGAAATCAATCCCATCTTCAAAGGCACCAAAAACTGTGGACAGTCGGCTGCTACATATGTGGGAAGCGTACGACAGCCTGCAGAGAAGGTGGCAAACGCAGAAACTCAATCGACCACTGCGCATTAAAATTGCAAAGCTATCCAAAGAGATAGATTATGCACAACAGCTTGCCAGGCAACGGTGGGGCCAAGTCTGTGACCAAATAAGTGGCAAACTTGGACTCAAGGATACTTGGCACCTCCTCAGACAATTGCTAGATCCCGCGACCAGCACAATAGCGCACCGTAAGAACATCATTAGACTAGTGCATAACCATGCGCTCACAGATAAAGAACTCGTCGAGGAACTCAGACAGAGATACCTAGACACATCAAACAAAGTCTCGCTGCCGAGCTACTGGGAGCCCCGAACCACAAACTGGACGAGGAAATCCAAGAGTCTGAAGTGCGAGCAGCGCTTCAAAGACTTCGGACCTCCTCGGCTCCAGGCGCGGACGGGGTTACAAACAAATCACTAAGAAACTTAGATGATGCCTCGATCGAAGCAACTACTAAATATTTCAACAAATGTTGGGAAAGAGGGGAACTCCCCTCATCCTGGAGGCATGCAAATATAGTCTACATCCCGAAACCGGGAAAGAAGCTTGACTTGCAGAAGTGCAGGCCCATATCTCTCACCTCCTGCTTAGGCAAAGTGCTCGAGCACGTAATTCTAAACAGGCTACAGAGCCACATGGATGACAATAATTACTTCTCGCACACCATGATAGGCTTTAGAGGAAATTTATCAACACAAGACATCATGCTAAGACTCTCAGAAGAGGTCTTACACCCTATTCACAGGAAAAGAACTAGAGCTGTCTTAGCCCTAGATCTAACAAAAGCCTTTGACAACATTAAGCATGAGGCAATCATGCTTGTATTGGAGAAACTCAATGTCGGACACAAAACATACAACTATATCAAAGCCTTCCTCTCCGACAGGACTGCCGAACTCCAGCTAGGCTGCCTTCAATATTTCAACTTGGCAGCAAAGGAACTCACAGGGATCAGTACTATCCCCTTTCCTATTTAACACATCTCTTATACCGCTAGCTACTGCACTTGGCACAATCCCTGGTTTGAGACACTTACTATATGCTGACGATATCACCCTCGGGGCTAATACTGGAAGTGATAGTGAGATAGAGGAAACACTACAAGCAGGAGCAGATCGAGTGTCATATCATGCGAATCAAATAGGCCTGTCATGCTCCCCCCAAAAGTCAGAACTTCTGATTATAAGGGCTCAACCACGAGCAAAGACACCTCACCCGGAAATCAAGGTGATGGTAGATGACACGTACGTACAAGAGGTGCAGACCCTTATAATTCTGGGGATGCACGTACAAAACAACAGAAAGAACGCATTCATCCTGAGCAAAATCATAGGATGCGTTAGCCAAACAAACAGGCTAATTAGGCGAGTAGCAAACAAGCATAAAGGCATGAAGGAAGCAGATCTCAGGCAACTTGTCCAAGCCTTCGTCCGGAGCCGCATAGTATATTCCCTTCCTTATCTGCACCTCTACCGGGCTGAAAAGAAGAAAATCGTTTGCCTAATTAGACAATCATACAAATCAGCCCTTCACCTACCTAGATACATGGCTAATGAGAAGCTCCTTGAATTGGGAATTCACAATACCCTAGAGGAGCTGGTCGAGGCACACAGACTAGCCCAACTGGAGAGGCTATCCAAAACTTAAGTAGGAAGACATACTGGATGACCTGGGGATCCGATACGGATCCACACACACCTCATTATGTAAACTTCCTTTAATATACCACAGAAATTTAAGGATAGACCCAATGCCAAAAAACATGCATCCTGAACATCACAAGGACAGAAGGAGAGCAAGAGCTTGTAGCGCCACGAAACGGCGCTTCCGTAGGCAATGCCAAGAGCGCATGCGCGAGGACACGTCACTTTTCTTAAGAGCTTCGGAGTGAATAAAAGTTCAGTTGTTGTTTGGGATGCGTGTTGCCTGTACTCGCTTGGCTCAGCCTTGCAGCGTGTCCCAACATTGGTGACCCGGAATAGTGGTGCAGCCACCGGGGTTGAGCATCATCGTCGCTATGACTTCGACGTCGACGACGGACTCCACGACTATGACTTCGACGTCCACGACGGACGCTACGCCGACAGTCTCTTCAGTCGACGGTAAGCTGCCCCCCTTTTGGACCGCAGACCCCGCACTCTGGTTTATTCAAGTAGAAGCGCAGTTCGCAGCACGACGCATCACAGCAGACCTTACCAAATACCACTACGTCGTAAGCAGCCTCCCGCCGCCCATAGCCAGTGAAATACGGGATCTTTTACTCGACCCGCCTGCTGAAAAAGCATACGCAACGCTAAAAGAGACCCTCATCCGCCGTGTCACGCCCCCCGAATCGCAGCGACTGCAGCAACTGCTTCGCGACACGGACCTCGGCGACCGTACTCCCAGTCAGCTGTTGCGGCACATGCAACTATTGCGCGGCGAAACAACAAACAGTGTAGACGGAGCATTATTCCGAGAACTCTTTTTGCAAAAGCTGCCGTCAAATGTCCGCTTGGTTGTCGCTGCGTCAGAACAGAAAGACCTACCTGCGGTCGCCGAGCTTGCTGATCGACTCATGGCGATCACCGCACCCACATCACTGGCTTCCGTGCGAGCACAACATGCTCAGGACGAACTTCAGCAAATGCGTGACGATATTTCTCGGCTCACCGAAACGTTATCAGCTTTGCGCACAAGCAGGAATGCACCAAAGTTAAGCGAGCCAAACACGTCGCTATCGCAACCTCAGCGGGAGAATATATGCTGGTATCATCGGCGGTTCGGAAATGCTGCGCGTAACTGCGTTCCACCCTGCGCGCGCTCGGGAAACGACAGCGGCAAGCACTGAGGGCGACCAGTGCTTCTAAGTTGCCTTCAAGTCGTCCCTCGGTATTTTTTGTTACCGACCGCAACAACGGGGCTCGTTTCTTAGTCGATACAGGCGCCGAGGTGAGCGTGATACCCGCGTCACAAGCCGAAAGGAAGAATCCTAGTACGTCGCCACTCCAAGCCGTCAATAACACGGTGATACGAACATACGGACATCGTTCGCTCACGCTGAATTTCGGTTTCAACAGAACGTTCAATTGGGTGTTCATAGCCGCTGATGTCAAGTTCGCCATATTGGGCGCTGACTTTCTGCAATACTTCGGCCTGCTGGTTGATGTTCGGAACAAACGGCTTCAGGATCCTGTATGTCGTGCACTGCACTCTTAATCTGGTTCCACATAAGTTCCAGTTAGTAAGCGGAACGTTTTTGCAAAGAAGTTCCGCTTACTTAAGCGTAACTTGCGTCCCAGATAAAATCTAAAATAGGCCCAACATTGTTACAGTTATTTTTACTTTGTTGTATACACAGCAGCGTTCCATTTATTTCCTAGCTGGATCATAGTTCCAGTAATTCTGTATAGATATACGTAGAACTGTTCCATGTACTATTTGGAACAACGTTTCGTATACATTTTCTGTAATTTTACCTGTAATTGTGTTCCACAAAAACATATCTGGGCAGCATATTGCACTAAAGCGACAACAGTTTTATGATCAATGTTCTATTATATTGAAAAATAATCTTGAAATTGTTGGTTCAGGTAAACAACGAGTGTATAAGAAAAGTCAATGCTGACTTGTCTGATATAAATGTCATATCGGTTTAGTTATGCCAGACTTAAGGGTGACGCCAACCGTGGTCTGCATAAGCTGATGCCACGAGATGACACATGATTAGGTCACTCATATATTTATTGCGCTTAAAAATGGCAACATAAATTTTTATGAGCATCTGGAAACAGCCATGGTATCAGTGAGTGCTCAATAGCATCAGTGAAATCAATTATAAAGTCTTCAGGAGGACCGCAGTAAATACATTTTCATTGTGATGTCATGCTTGGGATTTCGTGTAGATGCATACCGACATTATCCCATATTAAAACACATCGCAATGCTACACAATGTATGTGAGGTTACAGTCACAATAGCTGATGTCAATGCTTTACGTGGTCATGATATGGAAGCTGAAGCCTATTTCTGAAGGCACTGAACCCTAAGAAATGCTACTCACCGAGGAACAGTCATGCTAACAAATCCTGCTGTTCTGGCTGTGTCACGGAGCGGCATGTTTTCGAATGGTTCGGACGCTGATTAACGACACGCCGAATTACGAGCGTCAAACACGTGGGCTCCTGACTGTGCAGCGTATAATGCATTCGACATCGACACGCCGAATTACGAGCGTCAAACACGTGGGCTCCTGACTGTGCAGCGTATAATGCATTCGACATCGACACGCCGAATTACGAGTGTCAAAAACGTGGGCTCCTGACTGTGCAGCGTATAATGCATTCGACATCGACACGCCGAATTACGGGCGTCAAAAGCGTCGTGGCCGCTCGGGCTGCCATCTCGATTCCGGACGCGTCACGCCGATTACGGACCCCGAAGTGTGCACGTACGGCCACATGGTAGTGCCGGGCTCAACCTTGGCCCTTGACATTGGGAGAGAGGCTAATCTGCGGTTCTTCGTCCATAGTGATAGGTCGCGGCCAAGATTGTTGGGAGCTAAGAGAGCTGAATTCGGAAAATGCTACGTAGCGGCAGTTTCCCTACCTAGGGAACTAGGGAAAGGAGAGGCTATTTAGGCGCATGTTTTGGGCCCTGCTGATTAGTCTAGAAGCTGAACCTATGCGCTGCTGAGAAGCCGTTGGGGGGCTAGTGCCGTCCAGTATCGCCTGGGCCGCCTGGCCACGTCGGAACTCCGAGGAACTTGTTGACGTACGAGACGTCAAACCAGCGTCTGCAACGAAGCTCACGGTAGTTCGCCTCAAGTTAGCTCAACCTGCTTGAGAGAAGACGTCCAATCTAGACTCCCGGGAAACCCAGCCCAGCAATTCGCATCCACCTCGACAAGATCGGCCACCAGCATTCTTCGGGAAACTTTGTGCGTCGACTTCATGGTTTATGGACTTGCTGCTGCTGCCCGGCCACGCGTATGACATCGTTTGTTTCTTTTTGTTTTCATTGGAACTTTGCTTTAGTCAATTACTGTTAAGTGTTATTCTTGTATATTTGATCCGAGCCCTGTTTCTTATGTATATATACTGTTAATTGCTCGTATTTAGTTGTCTTCATCATTGTGTAATATTAAGTTCAGGTGTGTTAGTCTCTCTTGTGTTTTTCTTGTTATGTTATTTTATTAACTTGTGTATATTTATCAGTCGATAAATATCTTGTTTTTTTTTTGTTTACTCCCGACTCTGACTCTCTTCACTGTGTTGGCTTGCGTACGGAACGACCAACCAGCTTGTCTACCCCGTCGATCGACTTCGCGCCGACGACGAATCGGGGACAGCTGTGACAGGCTGGCAGTACTAAGTAAAGAAGGATGGAAAATTATTTTAAAGACTTTATTTCACAGAAAACTTTATGCAGCATGGTTAGCTGCAAAAAATACAGTATATATACATAATACAAGGCCAACCTCCACACACAAAGAATAAAGCATAGTACACAACTATATAGAAGTCTGTGCGGCAAGCGCATCAATACACTTGCTATAAACAGGAAAAACAGTATAAATAAAAGGTAAAACAAATATTGGAATGCAGTATTCAGTTTGATCATATACTAGTTATGCACATTTGCAAAGTTGTCAATTCTCAATACAGGTGAGCGGTGTGCACTGGCTAAGTATTCATATCACCCAAGCAAAAATAGAAAAAAAGGACCTTGTCTGAGGCTTCATCACAAAAGAGCAGTCAGCTAGCTGTATCTTCAGTTCCCAGCCTAGCTAGCCTTCCGGCTTGTCTTTGAGAGGTAGCTGCTTCAACAAAGCTTTCAGCCTATGTGACATAAAGCATTACTGAAATGTGCCACTCTTTACTAATATAGTTTGCAGCAACACTAAGTTCTGTCCAAACGAATGCGGATACGCGACATCTAATATGAAATATATTGTCAAGCATAGGATTAGTGCATGCTGAGCGGGACATCCAGGCACAAGGTGAACTTTCTGTGGTTTGCATACAATTCTTCCGGCTCCAGGTTCCATGATAACGCATCGTCCTGGGAGAAGCTTGCTGGTATCATGTGGGTCCTAAAGGAAAGTTTATTTAGTGACCTCAATGTGCATCCTTATCATACAGCAGTTTTATAGCATTTACACCTTAATATAAACACGCACACTGTATGGAGCCCTTTCTAAACGTTTCAGGTCATATATTTACCTATTTAAATACTAAAATATTCTCGGTGACAAGTGACAATCCACACATGAATAAAACAAAAAAATTCAGAGCCCTTGTGCGAACAAATGCGGTCTATGGTGGTTACATGTTTATTTCTGTTTTCTCGCAAAAACATTTCTCGCAAGCCACATACCCCATATCACTTAATGCACTGCAAAGGGCTTTTTATGTTAAGGTGTTTTAAAACATTTTCAAACTTTTCTCAATTTGAAACTTATCGCTATAACGTCCTTTTTAGAGTGCACTCACTAGTGGTATATTTTGGTTAGAAACACTCTTTCAGGAAATGATTGTCACTTTACTTATTTCTCTTGTCGGGTACACACCACAGATATTAAAGCAAATTCTGCTTTTTTGGGGCGTAGATAGCAGTCAATATCAACAAAACTGTCCATATGTTGAGTTTTTCCCGAATTCTGTGAAGCTTACTTTCCATAGCGTGCAGTGATGCCCCAAACCAAACCTCAGCCTCCATGCTAAGCTAAAAATACACTATACAGAGCACTCAATTGCTACATTCGCTAAGCTCATAGCCTTTTTATAAAAGTATACTCTAAAGAAAGTCTCTTTATGTTTTTTTTAGTCAAGCTGGTTTGTTTTAGGCCCTTTGCAAATTTTTGTTGTGATTTTGTGATGCTAAGCCTATTATGCTTTGTAATGAAATGTCTCAGGCACCCGTTTTCACCAATACAATGTATATTTTTCGGAAGCAAACCGTTACTTTCAATTTATCTTTTTATGTTCTTGCTTACGGGAAAATAGTCTGAACCATTGGGATTTAGTCGGTTACATGAAGCATTACAGTACATTACATAATATTCTGCTCATTACATGGTGCACAATTATTGAAAATTTAAATACATGCGCTTTGTATACAACCAGGCCTACTTTCTTAATTTTTGAGGTGAAACAAAATGCTGCAACTTCTCGTGAACAATTCTTTATATTTAGCCCTCACTGCCCTTTCTATAGCGCTATTGAGCCCAGCGCGAATGAGACGAAAGCACGAAATATATATGAAAAATCTCGAAGTTTTGAAAGATGGACCAAATACCGCATATTTCAATGTATTTTTCTTGATGTGACGCTATCGAAAATTTCAGAAGCAGAACATCTGATCTGATCCACCCCATTTCTCCTACCCATAAATACGCTGTATGGGGCTAGCTCGACATGCGTGTAGACGCAGACAGCGGCAACATCTCTTCTTCCTAATGCGAGATCGCATACTGTGCCATTAATGTGGGATCTGATAAAGAGCGGATTGTTCACCTCAGATTCCATGGAGGAAAAAAATTGGAAGTTCTAGTCGGCACCATCCCAGTAAGTTCGTTATTAAGTTAACAGTACTGGACCATAACATGTTCACAAAAGACCACTCAATGCTTTACATATACATATAACGCCCTTCTAGATGGCATAGCGTCCCTCCTGTTACGAGTGCTCGGTCAAGTATAGTTCGAGATGATCGGCAGAATGTGCCACATAAAAGCGCTGCATGGCACAGAAATTATGCTCATGTGAGATGCTTGCGTATTCATGCGGCCTGCTACTGCGCGCCCAAACTCTCTTCAATCCTCGGCGGTAGCAGAAAATTTCAAGCCACACAACACAGACGGAGTTGAAATCCAGCGAGAAGAATGACGGAAAGCATGCAAGGGATCCCGATTTGTTCTCCGCCTTGTCGCTTATTTAGAAGGAGCGTTAACACTCACTACTCACCTCTGTGAAGTGACCGTCGGATGAAACGTCCGAAGCGTCGAAGGCAAACTTGTTAACGATAGTCCCAAAACTTCCGGAACTCCCTACAAGCTTGATCAAAACTTTGAAAACCCACCACTATTGCACATTTATCGGCACAGAAAATGGCTGGCTTGTAGTGTTCAGTGTCACAGCTTGTGTGGAACTAGTGAAGCACTTGTCACCTTAACTCCGTAACCGCCACAACACTCCGCCAGTGAAAGCTTATCGGTGAGAGCGCACGCACAACTGCGCTGCAGGGAGACACGGCGGCGCTTTGCCAGCGCCAGTCAAGCCTTGGGCGTGTTTTTACCCGTTGCGGCACTGATATTCTTCCGTATTCGAAGAAAGGGCTCGTGGGAAGGACAAAGGAGAGGAGGTCCTCGGTTGAAGGCTACACAGACTCGCATAAACTATATAGCTAGAACATGAGATCCAGATGCGGCGTTGCTTCACAGTCGTAAATGGAAAAAATCCCAAAACACGAAATTCGGTAACTGGAACAAATCACTGGTTTCGGATAAGTTTGACTCGTTCCACTTAACTAAGCAAAAAATAAGAGAAAAGACAGCTACTGTTTCGGATAAAACTCGCGATTGAACTCGGATCCACATAAAATTCCTGCCCATTGCGGTTAAATTATCTGGAGCATCGTTTTACCTGGAACCTATGTGGAACAAGATTAAGAGTGTGGTACAAGGCAAGCCGTGTTGGCGTCCTCCTCTCAGCCCGACATTAATCCGTCCGTCCGGAGAATCGCGCTTCACCACCATAGTACAAGAGTTCCCAGAGCTGACGCGACAGCAACAGGCATTTGCCGAAGTGAAACACGATGTTCAGCATCACATAGAAATCACAGGACCACCGGTCTACACGCGACCACGGCGTCTTTCACCCGAGAAACTACGGCTAGCCCGACAGGTGTTTTCGCATATGATGGAACTCGGCATAGTACGCCCTTCGTCCAGCCCATATGCGTCGCCTCTTCACATGGTCCCCAAATCAACAGGCGGCGACGGCGTCCTTGTGGGGATTATAGGGCACTAAACCGTGTGACTGTACCGGACCGTTACCCAGTGCCGCACATCCACGACCTCACCTCCTGCCTGCATGGCGCTAACATTTTCTCAAAAATAGATCTGGTGAGAGCATATCATCAGATACCGGTAGCACCAGAGGATGTTCCCAAGACTGCAATAAGAACGCCATTCGGAATGTTCGAATTTCTACCGATGCCTTTCGGCTTACGGAATGCAGGCCATACTTTTCAACGGTTTATGGATGGCGTTGTCCGGGGCCTCGACTTCTGCAAGGTTTACCTGGATGACCTGCTGATTGCTAGCCGCACGCCCGAAGAGCACGAGGGTCATCTACGCTGCGTACTACAGCGACTGGCAGAGCACGGGATCGTTATCAATATGGCCAAGTGCGTGTTCGGGGTACCATCGCTACCATTTTTGGGCCACAGCATTTCAAGCGCGGGAGTGCAACCACATCAGGACAAGGTCGAAACAGTACGACGGTTTCCACAGCCAAAAACCATCCGCCAGCTCCGAGAGTTCCTGGGACTCGTAAACTTCTACCGTAGGTTCGTTCCAAAGTGCGCCCACATCCTTCACCCGCTGCACAGCCTACTAGCAGCATCGGGGACTAATGCAAGCACCATTCAGTGGAACGACCAAGCCGTTGAAGCATTCCTGCATGTTAAGGAGGCTCTCGCGAATGCCGCTCTGCTCGTGTACCCACAGCCCGGGGTTCCGCAATGGCTTATGGTGGACGCCTCCGACGCAGCTATTGGAGCCGTATTGCAGCAGAAGTCGAGCGGGAGGTGGCGTCCGATTTCCTTCTTCTCCAGAAAATTGAGCCCGGCCGAACGACGGTACAGCACCTTTGGTAGGGAGCTCCTGGCCATATACGCTGCTATACGACATTTCCGCCACTATGTAGAAGGGCGAGAATTTTTTGTACTCACGGATCACAAGCCGCTGACTTACGCATTGCGCGCGATCAACTCAGACACGGGTGCACACGTGGCACGAGAGCTCCGCCAAATGTCGTACATCGCAGAATTCACGACGGATATACGACATGTCAGCGGGAAGGACAATGCAGCGGCAGATGCTCTTTCGCGCAGCCCAGTGAACGCCATCAGCCTACCAAACGGCATTGACTTCACCGCACTAACGACCGCTCAACACAGCGACAGGGAGTTGAAACACCTACTGAAGTCAACAAGCAGCGCCTTGAAGCTACAATGGGTGGATGGACCGACAGGATCTGTATGCTGTGACATGTCCACAGGTAGGGCCAGACCGTTCGTGCCTCATGATCTTCGCCGCAACATTTATGAACTGCTGCACGGCCTCTCGCATCCGGGGATTCGAGCCACTCAACGGCTGTGCACAGATAGGTTCGTGTGGCCCGCAATAAACCGGGATGTCCGACGTTGGACACGGGAGTGCATATCATGTCAGCGCTCCAAAGTTCAGCGCCATACGGTGACCCCCTTAGGATCGTTCCCCGAGCCGGACACTCGATTTTCCCATGTACATTTGGACCTTGTGGGACCATTGCCTTATTGCCAAGGGCAAAACTACTTACTAACTTGCGTAGACCGCTTCACGCGGTGGCCGGAGGCCGTCCCCATCCCAGATATGACCGCCGACACTGTGGCCCGCGCTTTCATCTACCACTGGGTAGCGCGATTCGGAGTTCCATCAACAGTGACAACGGATCGCGGAACGCAATTCGAGTCTGCCCTTTTCGGGAACATCACGCGGCTCCTAGGAATCATGCGCATCAGAACCACGGCCTACCATCCCATCAGCAACGGTATGGTGGAAAGGTTTCATCGCCAACTAAAGACTAGCCTGACGGCAGCTTCAAGTCACAGTTGGGTAGAGGCGCTACCCCTGGTTTTATTGGGAATTAGGACGGCTCTGAAAGCGGACATTGGCTGCTGCTCGGTTGAACTCGTATACGGCTCAACACTTCGCCTTCCGGGGGAGTTTGTCGCTGACAGTAAAAACGCAAACGCCCAGGCCAACAACGATTACGCCCTGCGACTGCGGGACATTATGAGCAAGCTACGCGCTGTCCCTCCGCGTCTGCCAGCACCACGGCTTGTCCACGTCCACAGTGATCTCTCCTCCTGCTCTCACGTATTTGTAAGGCACGACGCCGTACAGCGTCCACTGCAGCCGCCGTATGATGGGCCGTTCAAGGTGGTGAAACGAGGAGAAAAGCACATCACGATCGACCGAGGTGGCCGTCACGACGTGGTTTCGCTTGACCGCGTAAAACCAGCGCATGTGGACAGCAGCAGTGAATTGCGTTCGTCAGCTCGAGTTCTACAGCCACAAGGACTACCAGCAGAACACACTGAACCGGCTCAACCAGTCGTCGAATGGTTCACACGGAGTGGACGGCGCACAAGACCTCCGTTGCGAATGAACTTATGAACCGCAGCTCATTGTGGACCCATCCACTAGGGGGGGAGTATTGTAGCGCCACGAAACGGCGCTTCCGTAGGCAATGCCAAGAGCGCATGCGCGAGGACACGTCACTTTTCTTAAGAGCTTCGGAGTGAATAAAAGTTCAGTTGTTGTTTGGGATGCGTGTTGCCTGTACTCGCTTGGCTCAGCCTTGCAGCGTGTCCCAACAAGCTAAAGCTCTACATAAACACTACTCGGGTCTGCAGGATATAGTCCACGTCGACGTGGCGGAATACCCAAGTCGAGATGCCTTCTCTATAGGCATAGTCAACAATCAAGGTCAGGCCCACTCCGCAGCAACAATTTGTTGCATGCATGCAGAGGAAGCAGAAGAGGCAGCTATAGCTCTGGCTATAAATGGCACCACCGCGGAAATCATTTTTAGCGATTCCAAAACCGCAGTTAGAAACTTTGCCAGTGGCAAAATCCACAAACCGGCCATGCAAATTCTAAACAAATATCCACCGCCTGATCGCCAGATTCAAATCATCTGGGTCCCGGCACATTCCTCGCACCCAGGAAATGAGGCTATATACCCACAAGTATGCCCGAGGTTTCGTCAGCCGGGCGGTGGAAGGCCTCGACCTGGGTTCAGCGAGGAATCGCATGGTGACATTCCATGAAATTACTAAGCACTACCGCGAAGGTAGACAAAAATACCCCCCTCCGCATAAATCACTGAATAAACTGCAACAGGTGACCTGGAGACAGTTGCAGATGGGCTCATTTGCCAACCCTTACAAGTATTCACTAATATATCCGGGCTGCTTCTCACCTAAATGCAAGAACTGCGACGCCTATAAAGCGGACCTGACACATATATTGAGCGACTGCCCCGGGCTCAAACCTAGGGCGGAACTCGAGCTTAATAACACTTCAGACTGGGAGGTAGCGGTGTCCAGCTCGGATCCCGCGGTCCAGCTCCTGACCGTCAACTGGGCTTTGGAGGTCGCCGAAAGTCAAATGCTTACGGCCACCTCACGCCGCCTAGCAGAAGAAACCCAGTAATTTAAATAACTCTGCATCTGACGAAAATAAAGTTTTCCCTCCTCCTCCTCTGTTCCCTTGCTTAGTTTTCTGAGGCGTGCTTCCGTGGGCGACTACGTTTCACAGCTGCCGCTGAGGTAGACATTTCGGAGAGCATCCCAGTAGAGATAGCATCGATGAAATCTGAAGAGCAAGTGACAAGTGGCAGGCAGTGACTTGACGTGTGCAATGACGCACGCACTTGGCACACCTCATTTTATACGCTCATAATTTGGCGTTGACAGTGCATCGTAGTAGATAAAGCCGATGACACACCGTAGTAGATACACCGTTGAAACAAAGTAAATATACCTGGTAGCAAAGCTTCCGTAGAAGCCCATATACGTTCAAAACATGGCGGTTCATCGGCAATGGATGGATGCTATTAGCGTCCCCTTTGAAACGGGGTGGGGGGTTGCGTCATCAAGCTTTTGTTATTATTTTTCCTAATGTCCTACCTTCATTTTTGAGAAAACACACAATTACAAAGAATTACAAAGAATTACAAGCATCAAACTTTTTGAACAATTACTGAGATCTCTGTTTCTGTAGGTTTGCGTTGTTTGAGGTCTCCCTACTTTTCTGCCACCAACCTCCAACCGCCTCTTACTAATCTCTATAGCAGGCATGTTTACTTTACCCCTGCTATCTCTGAACTCAAGGGCTTCAAGGAGGTCAAAGGAGCCTAGACTGACCACTGGATAGATTTCTTCACATTCTAATAAAACATGGTCCATCGTTTCGCTAGCTTTACCGCAGCAAGCACATGCGTCTTCATCCTTGGTGTACGTCGCTTTATAACTACACGTTCTAAGGCATCCTGATCTCGATTCGAAAAGTAAGGAGCTTCCCTTTGAGTTACCATAAATTGTTTCTTTCCTGAATTAGTCTTTTCCCTTGAGGTAGTTAGTCCATAGCAGGTTTCTTTTCCATTGCCGTGGTATAGGGTGGCAATGGAAAAGAAACCTGCTATGGACTAACTACCTCAAGGGAAAAGACCAAATCAGGAAAGAAACAGGCCAGATAAACTAAATTCTTTACAGGATAGGTATAGACTAGAAAGCTCTCCGGAGCAATGGGAGGCACTCCTCGCTAGCTCAGACCCGGAAGTGCAACTAGCGCTTCTGGGCCACGTCCGGCATTAGTAGTCTTCCCGTCAGCGCCCAATGCGAGGCGTCCCACTGACCTTCGGTTGCCATCGGCGGTTCATGGGGCTTAGCGCCATGTGTGTGAGGAGAGAACACTTCCGGCGGAAGAAAAAATAATTTGACGCCTATCCGTTAAAAACAGAAGTGACGTCATTGTGTTCTCAGAGGCGCGAAATTTGTTTTTGAAGTCCTGCCATTAGAGAGCTCTGCATATTCAAATGTCCCGCCATTCGACTTGATGGGCGTTTCGAACTTTCAGCGCGAAAAACGATGCAGGAAAAGTTCAGCCGTATGGGTGTCGAAATCGCATCGCTGCACGGAACATACTTTCTTTGCAGGCCGACGAACGCTTTGGGCGTAGAGTGCTCGTCCTTTCGTCGACGCCAAGCCCGTCGCCCAGCGCTGTCGCACGAAAAGAAGTAAACAATTATCGGGCCGTCGCAACTCACTACTTTTTACTGAACAGGTTAAGGAACAATGAAACTACCCGTGTCACCAAATTCAGACAAGCAAAGCAACACATGTGAGGGGGGCGTATTGTAACAGGTGAACTTTACGAGCGCGCCTTTCTGCCCCCTTCAAGAGCTCCATTGCATTGCAAGTGATGGCGGCGTCAACGCCCTCCGCTATCGGCGGGAGCTCTTACGGTGGGCGCTGAAAAAAAGGTATTTATTGATAATGATCAAGTAAAATAGAGTTGTTCTTTTCTCGCGATGCGCATATAAAATTCAATAAAATTTCATTTTTCGTTGAATGAAGGTAACTGTGTCTCGCATTCATTAAAATATGTTGTTGTTTTTCTTTCACAATGTTTGTTCTCTCCAAACATAGTCGCGCTTTAATCGCTGCTCCCATAACCACTCTTGCTGATGTGGTGACAATTCGTTATGAACCGCTTTTCGTCCGAAGCTTCGCGACCTATTTGGACCGACCTTGGATGAAATTCGAAGACAAAGTGACACGTGGGAGGCAGTGACGGAAACAGTGACGTGACGTGTGCCATGACGTACGCACTAGGCAGAACTTCGGTGAACCGTAACCGTGGAGCCAGCGTCGGGGAAGGGGGCTCGTCTCGCACCCCGGAGGCTCGGGTTCGATTCCCACTGTGACCACTGTTCCGTTAATTGACTTTGCTTACAGAAACCTGCCTAAAACTTTTGATACATTCTAGCCACTGTACTTTTGACGTCAATCGGAGCATTTTTGAAGTGTTTTTATGCTTCGCGCCGTCGGCCATCTTTAGTACCATCATAGTCCTTCAATACTTTTTCTGGTTACGAAACTCCGCCGTCACTCTGGGAGAGCTTGGTATGTCGCATGAAGCAGCCGCGCTGCGGCGCCACCGCAGCTGAGAGGCCACCTTTCTCCGTGTTAAACCCGGAGAGAGTGCAGATGCGGCCGGCGTGGGCTGAAAGTTTGGACGCGTACTTTATATTTGTATGTGCGTGCGTGCGTGCGTGCGTGTGTGTGCGTGCGTGCGCATGCGTGCGCATGCGTGCGTGATATAACATTTGCTTCAAATAAAGATCGTGATTCAAATAATATTATGCGTCGCAGTTCACCAAGGAGGTATGGTACTGAGTGCAGCGGTCCCGTCAATCCTCGTCGCTCTGCTCGTGCGAGTCAGAAATTTATAAGCGCAATGCTTAGTCAGTCGGGCATATTACTCCGTTTGTGTTTTTTATAGGGTATATTGACAACGGAAATCGGGTTTTAAAACTTTGGCGCACATTTGGAATAATACGCATGAAAACTGGCAAAGCTTGCGATACATGAAAATGACAATACTTTCCTTCAAGCATACGTTTCACTCACGGCTACGATCTGCCGGTGTACCTGTTAAAATCTAATTCTGATGTCTTAGAACATTTTATGGTACGTGCGATTAGAATCTGTCACCATTGCCTGAACGGCTGGAGTGCAATCGGAATTCGGTAACAGCACATGACCTTGAAGTCAGGTTGTCGTTTACTGGCAACGCCACGCCGCTAATGTCTTATTTTTTGTACACCGCATAAAAATCGCTTAAAAGTTTTTCATTGAAGCCGGTTGGGCCAACTAACGACAGATTTCTCAGTAAGAAGAATTCTATGCGCGTCGTCTGCTGACACACGGAGCCGCCAGCTGACTTTGAGATTGTTTACTTTTTATAGGTGCCTTGATTTCGGTTAGAAAACACTCTCAGATGTTCAAGCTTGCACACTGTAACTGCTACGACAAAATATAATGTAAATAAAATCGAAAAGAAGCTGGGCTTTCGGCCGCAACGTGACCAGAGAAGAAAAAATACCGCCGCTGCACGCGGCGGCCGCTCGGCTAGGTGGCTTTTCTTTTACTATGGCGCCCCTAGCGGCAGGCGCTGGCTCTATAATTAACTGAGGCGGGAGTTTCGTGGCCAGAAAAAGCTATTAAGGGACTATGGTACCATCTTTCGGTGACGCCGCCGACGACAACGCCGAATTTTCGCGTAATGAGGCATATAATTCTTTCGCATTAAAAAGAAAAGAAAAATAAACGTGCGAAGACAGCAGTTACACTGTCGACTGGCATTGACGAAGGATGATTGTTCATTATACGTGTAAACGCCGGGGCAGTTATTTTGAGCTTCTTGACTAAAAGAATTGTTCTGTACAGAATATAATAAAAATGAAGGCGGTTTTTGTTTGAAGCTATGCTACACATCATGGAATGGCACTGTAAGCTGGCACAATTCCGAAAGCGATCCACTAAACACGCACTAGACAGTGTATACACACGTTAAGTGGCTCGTTGGGGGAAAGGATGCTACGAATGTACTATCGGCGTCAAATGAAACAGGAACAGCGGAGCGTGTGGCTCAAGATTAAGTGAACGTATAGTGGGCGCCGTCCAGTCATCACCATTGACAGGCGTGCACATCCGGTTTTGGCGTTGCGCGATCCCCCTCTACTGAGATATTTTCGCTTCTTGTCTGGAAAGGGAGAAAATAATATTGCTCTTTACGGCGCATACTGTCGCACTGTGCACCGAAACCGTAAGTGCTGTCGGCGTGAAATGATACGCTCACGGCGGTACACGCCGAAAGCGCTGCGACGCTGGAGTTAAAGCGAAGCGCTGCAGGTTTGGGAGTGAAGCCAGGCCCCGGAAACTCAGCCGGTTTTTTGTCCACGTGAATTGCAGCGCCATCCATGAGATGAATGCGGAACCAAAATCGCTTTTCCCTTTTTTTTTTCTTGTCAACCCTCTCTCAACTTTGTCGTTTATCTCTCGCCTTCAACTATCGGCGGCGCGGCCTGCGCTCGTCGTCGGCCGTGCTGATAACGGCCAAAACAGCATAAATTTTTTTTCAGGCATTATACGGTCAGTTTTTCGCCTTCCGTACTAGCAGTGTGGTCCGTGTGGTAACCTACCGTTGCACGTTTGTCGGCTTTTTTCCCGCCATGTCTCGCACCTGTCGCTGTTCGTGTGTGGTTGCGTGGTGTACATCAAGACGAAGTGAGCCATGCGACGTGAAATTCTACCGCATCCCTAAAGACAACAGGTGAGCACCGTGCTCTTTACTTCCCGGTTTTTATTTGTGATAGTAATTGTGCGCAGTCGTACATGGCTGTCCGGTGGTGAGGCAGCAGTTGGCTGATTTAAATTAAATTGTGGGGTTTTACGTGCCAAAACCACGATCTGATTATGAGGGACGCAGTAGTGGGGGACTCCGGAAATTTGGACCACCTGGGGTTCTTTAACGTGCACCTAAGTCTAAGTACACGGGTGTTTTCGCATTTCGCCCACATCGAAATGCGGCCGCCGTGGCCGGGATTCGAGCCCGCGAACTCGTGCTCAGCAGCCCAACACCATAAGTTGGCTGATTTGAAAACACCACAACGATGCAGTAAATCGTAATGCCAACAAGCAGCGAACATAAAGCTCCTGATAAATGTAGTACCACGGGTGCGTATCGCAAGGAACACGTGTGTAGGTGTGCGCTTTGCACTTATTTCTAATTGGTCGCGATCGTTTAAAAATGCGTTTCTGAGAATTAAGGTTGACATTTCACAACTAGTACTCTTCCGTGATGCGAAACGAGTTCTGTTTTGTATGTCCCAACTGCGATGTTATAATTTATGATCTTCACTGTTCTTCAGGATGGAAGCGTTTTTAACCTACGCTGGAAGGGTGGACCTAATGGGTTTGCCCAGAGACAAGGTACAACAACCGCAGAATATGCTCGGTGCTCTTCACGGAGGTGGATTTTATGGACCGAGCGAAAAGCAGCCCGTGAGAAGCTATTCAGCGCATTGGCCATTAGATCAATTGCAATAAATGTTTTTTACATGTGCGTACATGGAACACCATCCGCGTTTTGTTGCATTCTATAGTGTGTTGCACTCTCTGCTCCAATTCTGGTTTTCGCAAACGAACACAATAAAGTGAGTGCAAAGAACTGTTGTGTTGTAAGTGCAATTATTTTTAAAATATGATTTGGGCACATGCTTGCTTGATACTAATAATGAACGACACTGCGTACGTGAAAACGCAAAAAGAATCCACTGCGCACAAGCGCGAATGCACGAATGGCACGGCCGGACAGGAGAGGAGCGCGGAGCGCGCGCTTCGGTCCGGCGGTGTGTCTGATAACACCCGCGACAAAAAAAAAAAAAAAAAAATGCCCGCCAATCCACCCTGTGAAGGTGGTTGGAAAGCGAAGCTTTTTACGCCACCCTCACGGTGACTGCGGCGCACTTGATATTTCACACACTACAACGTAATACCCCTGTCACACGGTACGTCTACTGGCATTCGCAGCGAATGAGATCACGTGTTAATGCCATTTTTGTTGCTTCTACACGGGCATGGTGAATGACATTCACTGCTAATGGCATTCGCCCATTGAATGAGTTTCCGCATTGAATGAGTTTCCCGAACTCATTCACGCGTGACTTGTGTACTCTCGACGACAGGGGCTTGGCAAAAAATTACAAAATAGATAAGTTAAAATGAAATGTAATATATTTTCAAATAACTATCCAATGTTTACCATTGTATTGTTAACAATATAGAGAAAGGATGTAAACAAGAAGCACGATTTGTAGGGTTTCGTTATCATAGCAGCCTGCCGATAAACATTGCCATCAATTGCGAATGCCATTTTGTTTACCCGTGCAGACTGGGAACCCAAGACGGCAATGACATTCGGTATGAATGTCATTTACTGCAAATGACATTACGTGTGCCGTGTGACAGGGGTATAAATTTAACCACGGCCTTTATTATTATTTACTTCTCAACAATGTTCACTACTGCTTTATGATCGGTGTGATATACACTACTAGACTACCCCATAGTGGGGTAGTCTAGAAAATGAACCGAAGCAGTTACTAGGCTGGAAGGCTTTCGAATGACGTCAACCCTCTTTCAAGCAGCTGCATAAGCTTTGCAACAGCTGCAATCTAATCTATGGGGTAGTCTAGTAGTGTATATCACACCGATCATAAAGCAGTAGTGAACATTGTTGTAATATTATTTACTTCACAACAATGTTCACTACTGCTTTATGATCGGTGTGATATACACTACTAGACTACCCCATAGTGGGGTAGTCTAGAAAATGAACCGAAGCAGTTACTAGGCTGGAAGGCTTTCGAATGACGTCAACCCTCTTTCAAGCAGCTGCATAAGCTTTGCAACAGCTGCAATCTAATCTTACGGACCGCGCCGAGCCTATTTCCGTTGTTTGCCCGCAGCCCTTATCATCCATCATGTTGGCTCATCACTTTGAAGCTTGTTTTGTGGTTTTTCTTGCGAAAACGAGTGCTTAGTTGTACGCTGAATGCCTGAATTCAAGTAAGCTATACTGCTATACCTGCAATTGTTAGCGGTTCGTCGGGATCGTTTTTTGCTTACAACGACGGACACGACAGAACCCTTGGCTGGTAGAGGTACAAAGCTTCGCTTTAAAAAAAGCGCGCCAAGGACAGCTAAAGAAATAAAAAAGAGAGCATTGCGCGTGGCATGAGGGGGCGGTGAGGCGAGGCTTGCGAGGAGGAATAGGAAAGGAGAAAAGAGCGGAACAACGTTATTATAAAAAAGGAAGAAAAAAAGTGCTATAGCGAAAGGGGGAGGGTAAAAAAAATCGCGCCGCTTTTCTTTCTTTTTTTCGCCGCCGTAGTACCGTCATCCACCCGCTAGGGCCTAACTGAAGTGCGCCTTGGCGCTAGCGTCGACTGAGCGTCTGCTATAAAAGAACCAATGGGAGATATAGGAAGATTCACCCCCTGGTGAAGCGGCCAAACGCGCTCCGCAGACACACTGTCACATGTGGGAGGTCGCCCATGGGGAGAAAAGAGGACGACGAAGATCGCGGAGCGTTCCGAGCGGCCCGGGCGCTCGAGGCACGCGAACCGAGGTGTAATCCACGAGGGAGAAGCGACGGAACAGCATTATCGACGTGGCTCTTGAGCTGGAAGGTCGCCTCGTCAGCCATGCTCTGACGACGGGAGAGCGGAGGACCCGGCCATGAAGTTGTGACGCTGGCAAGGCCCAGGCGTAGCTGTAGTCCTCGGAGACGTCCGGGTGAAGCTACTGGGACCGGCCACTGCTGCTCACGGTGGTTCCGGTCTTCTTCTCGAGAATCCCTCTTCCTCGGCTAAGCCCGTTCAACCGATAATCACCGGGGCACCGGGCCGCCACGCAGATCGTCGGAGGGCGAAGAACACTTCATTAGCCAAGTGACACGTCAGCGGCGGCTACCGGAGCTCCAGCCACGCACTCGGGCAGGTCAACGGAACCGCGAGTCGTCGGAAATTTACGGCATCAGCGACGCCCCGAAAGAACAAGTCGCGAAGCCTAACCCGTCGAACTTCTTAGCCACGTCAGCGCCAGCGACCGGGTTACGGGCTTCTACCAAGCTGGACTTCAAGTTGATGGACCGATCACAAGGCAGCTACGATTGAGCGAGGGCCGGCGAGAGCAACGACAGAGAGAAAGGCTCATCGAGATTGCCGCCGGAAAAATATGAGCAACAGCGACGAACTGAGTGAGAGATAATGGGCGCGTTAAGTTAGCGCGCTCCGAACTCCAAAGGAGCACGCTCGAGTGCGCTCGAGTGCGACGCCTTCGGAGCTTAACTTAACGGCGATTCTCGCCGACTGCTTTCGGGTGCACGAACGCACCGTCTGGCGAATGTTATGTGGCTTCCGCGACCGCTATCGCATGCGCACGCTTTTTGAAGGTGGCGCCGCCGATAAACACCCTCCTGCAGTTCTTGATAGACGATGAAGAGCTAGAACTTGACGCGCGGCGACGGACGCAGCAGCAGCGGCTTATGTATGTGATGCAAGCTGTTCGTGCTGTTCTCAGAGGTACCCTATCAGAAGATTTATTTCTGCTCCGCGGTATGCTGACTGATGACTCATTGCCGATCGCAAGAGGACAGAAAGCCTTATGATACGAGTTATCCAGGATTATGTGATCACTTGTGCCCAGATACATGGACACTCAATGCAAAGAGCAGTGCCCCAACATCTTCTATGATAACATGAGGACCTGAAGAAGTCATACTCATGAAGGTAGCGACGAGAAGGCGCCAAACTGCGACTGTTCGGTTACGTACCTGAGCGTCTGGCAAGTAATGATCGGGCCGTCATTTTCGGTTCGTGATAAGGTCAAACCGCGCCAACACGCGAAGTTCCCGATCATGCCTTAGAGCAGACGCCCGGCAGCGCAGTGGTGGCAGGAAGGAGTGGGCAAGGAGCACGGACTTGCATAAGTGGAAAGAGTCGGAAACATGTTATTTTTCCGGAAGCCGTAGCAGGCGCGCGCTCTCGCGCACCGTTTCCAGGGTGGAGCGCGTAGAGCGCGCTCCGTAATCATGCACCGGAAGTCGCTTTTTAGCCGTTAAGTTTAAAAGAGCGCGCTCTGCTGGCTAGAGCGCGCTCGATCGCCTTAACTTTACGCGCCCATTTATTCTTGTAGGGAGATAGCAGTAGGCCAGAGTTGCCAGACTCTCGTGCGAGAAACGCCCAGGACTAACGTAGAGGAAATTAAGGGCATGTTTATGGATTCGCTAGGTTGCATTTTGGTGAACATTTATTTGTTTATTGAGTTTTAGTTTAGTGTGTGTTAGTTTGTGAGCTTTATTTTTAGTTTGAGTTTTGAATCTGAGTGTGATTAAAAATATATGCTTGCTGTGTTGCCATGCGTCTTCCCTCTCCATCTCTCATAACACCGGCACGCCCCCGAGATCGGTGACAAAACACACACACCGGGCACCGTCGCGGCTGCCAGCGATACCGCGCTGCGGAACTTTGCCCATCGAAAGAACTGGGGCGCGATCTTGTACGCGTTCCAAAATGGAACGGAGGCGGTCCGTTCCATCGAGCCGCACACGATTGGTCAATTTGATCGTCGCGGTTCAAATTGACCAATCGTGTGCGGCTCGCGGTTCAAATTGACCACTCGTGTGCGGCTCGATGGAACGGACCGCCTCCGTTCCATTTTGGAACGCGTACAAGATTGCGCCCCTGATGTCGCGTACAAGCGGCAAACCGCAAGAGCGAGGATATCTCTAACGGTGACGGTGCAAACTGCACCACACGCACCGCCATGCGCGTTTCATTCGACGCCGACAGCCCTTAGGCTTCGTCGGACAGTTCGACAGTATGCGCCGTAAAGAGCAATATTTTGCGCCACGCGCTCCAATGTTCAAGTTTAATTTGACGCCGAAAGTACGTGTATTCGTAAAGAAAAGCTCAGTTCCAAATGTGCTCTTACGTCTGTCCCACCACATCCTATGTCTAGCTTTGTGCGCAGCTTTTGCTTGAACAGCCGTGACAGCTCAGTGGCTCTGGCTTTGCACTACTGCGCACGAGCCTGAGGGTTCGATTCCGATAAGAATAGAACGCTAGAAGCTTGTGTACCGTGTTTAGGTACACGGGAGAGAACCCTAAATAGTTAAAGTTAATTCAGAGCCATCCACTAACGCGTCCCGCAAAACCTACTGTTACGTTTCGGGACGTCGAACCCCACACTTGTACAAACTTTTCTTTGAGCTATTTGGTCAGACACATTGCTATAATTACAATGGCGGGAAAAAGAAATGAAGACGAAGAAGCACACATTGACAATAGAGGAGCCAACTTCCAAGTGGTTTGATTCCTGGAGGGAGACGAGCATTTATAACCACAATCACTGTGATTACTCCATGCTGCATTACCAGCAGGAGCTAACAAAAGATGCACCTCCCGGAAATGGGTGCGTTGAAACCATGGTAAATCCACTGTGAATTAAAATACCACTTTATGAAGCAATGACCGCGATGGTTTGCCTACACATGTCGATCCCCGTTCCTTGATTTCACTTTCATTTCAGTTCTATCATGGCTTCAGGAGAACTGACTGTTGTGCTGATTGGTCTTATATAATCACTGCGGTAATTTAGCGCAAATTCATAACGGACACTACGAACAATGTGGAAAAAGACGGGCGCTACTAGCAAATGCTTATTCTCGTGCCACCCACCGATATTTGTAGAAATGCTTGCGCATGCGCGCCGTCGCATCATCGCATCACAAGGGAAGACACCGCGACGCAAGGCTCTCGCGTATCAAAGAGCGGCTTGCATGAATTCGTACTCAGACGAACGCAAGCTTATCGAAGCTTCGCCAATACAAATAGAAGCATTCATTTTGTTAAGGAAGGCCTCCAAAGCCAACCGAGATGTGCAACATTTCCTGGTGCCCAGGATCTTCGTCTCCCGAAGTCGTGGTTCACAGCCGCACGCAGACACGTGCGTAAAAAATTGCTCATTGCAATTAATTATTACATGGAATGGCATGAACAAAAAAGTCGCAGTTTCGCCCGCAAGGCGAAGCATAAATTGCGATAGCAAAGTAGTAGAGAGCTATACGGACTAAGGATAGTAGTTTTATCGGCTGTATAAACTTGGACACATTCGCTTACTAACTGAAATAACAAGCATGGTGTCAGCGCGCACAAGCAAACACTCGACGATACCACTCGACGACCACAGACAACCGCTGCCAAAACGCTGGCGTGTGCAAGTGCAACAGCAGCAGCGAGCGAAGGTTCGTCGGGTCTATCGCCTCAACGGAAACTGAGTGGCGAAAGCACAGCGCATACAAAGCTATGAGCCGTCTGCAGGTCGTTTTCAAGATACGGTGCGGGCGACGGCCGCAGCTGGGTAAAGTACATGTACTTAGTTGCGGGCAGAGCAGAAGCCGCCCCCCTCCCTCCAACGCTGCCTTCCCGCTTTCCTCCTTTCGCGTGCGAGACTGAGTCGCCAGTTCCCCTTGCGCCACTGGTTCCGCAGCACAACGTCGCCCCCCTCCCATCCCCCACGTCCTTCCTTTCGTGCGACGGTCGCGTTCGCTCTCCGCCGTGCGTTCGCTCTCCGTGAAAGCGCGCGTCCCTCGCGCGCTTTCACTCGCACATACGGCGTGCGGCGGCGATTTCATCGCCCTTGGACTTTATACGAAACGTCATGGCGATGACGATGGCGACGCCGACGGCAGAACTTCGCTTGAAGTGTCCATATGATTGCTATCGCAATAAAAGAAAGGATAAGCCGCACATTTGGCCACGCACGTTTCTTCACGTGGCTGCGAACCACGACTTCGGGAGACAAAGATCCTAGGAACCAGCAAAAGTTACACGTCTCGGTTGGCTTTGGAGGCATTCTCTATATCAAAAGGAATGCCTCTATTTGTATTAGCGAAGCTTCGATAATCGTGCGTTTGTCTGAGTACGAATTCATGCAAGCCGCTCTTTGATACGCGAGAACCTTGCGTCGCGGTTTCTTCCCTTGGGATGCGATGACGCGACGGCACACTTGCGCAACAAATTGTACAACGGGGGGTGGCATGAGAATAAGCATTTGCTAGTAGCGCCCGTCCTTGTCCACTTTTGTAGCGTTAGCTACACTGGCCTAGCCAAGCCCGTTTCGCGCGGCACATCAAGAGCCGTGCTGCGCATGCGCAAGGATCAGTGATGTCACGCGGCTTGCGCACCGGAGCCACCGGAGCCGGCACCTCTCGCGCACTCCGCCGCCGCCGCGCGCGACTCACCGCCGCCGGTCTGCGCATTCCAGAGGAGTGACGTCGTAGCCGTGGTAGACGCACTGGCGCCGGCGCGCGCTCGCTGTGCAGTCGCCGTCTGACACTGCGCTGGAGCCGCTGCGCTTCTGACTGGCGTTTGCCAGTGTGGTATAGCCATGGAGAAGGAGAGCGCAAATGCTACTCAACAGCGCAGAAGAACGGAGAAGCTTGACTCATCGGATCCCGAAGTAGTTGCCTGGCAATTAACGGTTGAGCGTTGGAGACAACCAGGAAAGCTAAGAATAATCAGCTGAACCTTTGCTAAACGCTACGTATATCCTGGCATAGCCGAGCTAAGCCACTGCAACTTTTTTTTTCTTTGTGTCCGTTACGAATATGCGCTAATTTGCCATGGTCACTTTCATGGCTTCTTACAGCGAACCTCACGTGCTGGAGCATGGGGCAGGGTATTCAGCTCTTGGTTTTAATAAATATTTTTGGGACAGCTCAACGCGTCTGCTGGATGTATACAATCTACATTCCAGAAAAATTATGCACTCGCATAAAATGCTTACGCGTACCGTGGTGGCACAGTAGCTTTGGCGCTGCGCTGCTAAGCCCGATAAGGTCCCTGTATGCTCCAAAGGTAGCGCAAACCATTGTTCAAATAGGAAAGGAGAATTTCCTCCCCATGCTCTACCCCTCTCCTGCCTTCTCCGCCGTTTTCCGCTCTCCCATTGGGCGAGGCTTGACACGTGACGAATAAACCGCGCGGCTTTCGTTATCGCGCGAAAACGGCGCCATTTGTTGGCGTAGAAACACCGGGACACATGTGCGCTGTGCGTGAGCGTAGGCTTTTTCCATTTTTGAAGACGCGCTCGGCTGCAGTACGATGCGGACTTGCTATGCTGTTGGATGTTGGAATAGCATTGCCAAGGGGGGCAAGCTTTTTGCGGTTAATCGTGGCAAACGAAGCCTCAAACGGCGAGCGATATGGCTCCACCGTATCGGAAGAAAGAAATTTGACTATCACCGAGGGAGGTCATTACTGGGGGAAGTTCTGATCACTGTTCTCATCCAGTTAGTGATGAACTCGGGAAGGTGGGTGCTGTCGCGAGTTCACCATCAACCAAAGACTGAGTAAAAAAAAAAAAAGTTCCGGTTTATGCTCTGCGGCGAACAAAAGGGCGCATTGTGGCAATATGAGTACCAGCTTGACTTCTCATAAAATGAGCATAATGGAAGAGTCGCCAATTAAACAGCAAAATACAGAAAGCGCGCCCTCGCCCGGGAACCAAGGCATATAACTGAGGGGGGAAGAAAAACACGCGGATGCATTTTGCAAATTAAACAAAAAACATGTTGAGAGTATGTAGCACATAAATGTCTCCCACGTGTTGTGTGTGCATAGTTTGATGTAGCTCTTTGTTTTCGTAAATGCGTCAGGTAAACAGAACACCATTCCATTTCGAGAAGCAATCCTATGCAGTAAAGACTGCATAAGATTGCGTTTAACTTGACCTTTTGTTTTCCTCGTCTGAGCGATGCAGATTCTACTAATAATTGAAGGTACTACATATCTTACGTAGATATCGTACGAACAGCCTTGTGAGAATGCGCCCAGAACAGTCGCGTTTCAAGCAAGCGCTTCAACGCGCCGCATGCGATACGATATGAAGCGGGCGGTAGCGGCCGCGCGCTTCGCTCACTAATAGCAGTCGAGAGGAAGGGCCGAGGAGGAAACGGCGCGGAGAGGAGGTGTTTGCGCTACGTTTAAAAAATACCGGCACCTTAAAGCCCGAGGGTGCGGTATAAAATGTCAAAATTTAAATTATGGGGTTTTACGTGCCAAAACCACCCTTACAAAAATTTTTGTAGAAAGTCTATATAAAGTGTGTAGACATTTGTCTATGAAGTCAACAGACTTTTAGTAGACATTTCTTTAGACTAGTCTACAGACAGTCTATGGACTTATGGCCATACACTAATTGTAGACTAGTCTACAAAATGTCTGAGTCTATAGACTGCCTATAGACTGTCTATAGATCAATTAAATTTCACTTTTGTAGACAAGTGTCTATAGAATGTCTATAGACAAATGTCTATAGGCTTATATAGTTTTGCTTTTGTAGAAATAAGTCTATAAAATATCTATAGACAGATGGCTATAGACTATCTATAGACTATTCCTATAGACCAGTCCATAGACAGTCTATGGACTTATGGCCATACACTATTTGTAGACTAGTCTACAAAATGTCTGAGTCAATAGACTCGCTATAGACGGTCTATAGATCAATGAAAATTCACTTTTGTAGACAAATGTCTGCAGAATGTCTATAGACAAAAGTCTATAGGCTTATTTAGTTTTACTTTTGTATACATAAGTCTATAAACTATCTACAAACGTCTATAGAGTATCTATAGACTATTCATATAGACCAGTCTATGGACAATCTATGGACTTATGGCCGTACACATTTTGTAGACTAGTCTACAAAATGTCTGATCCTATAGACTGACTATAGACGGTCTATAGATCAATGAAAATTCACTTTTGTAGACAAATGTCTGCAGAGTGTCTATAGACAAAAGTCTATAGGCCTATATAGCTTTACTTTTGTAGGCATGTCTATGAAATGTCTACAGACTATAAACTATTCCTATAGACCAGTATATAGTCTGTCTATGGACTTATGGCCTTACACTTTTTGTAGAATGTGGTACAGTCTGCCTACAGAGAGTTCCTGTAGATCAGTCTATAGCTAATCTATAGACTTCAGCCTTACAATTGTACAGGGTGTCCCAGCTAACTTAAATTTAGTGAAGCTGTTCAATGAAAAATAATATTAAGAAAAGACGCTGCAATAAGATCCGATTTTAAGACCTATGGCGTGCATTCGGCCGTGAATTCAGAGGTCTGACCTGTAGGTCTTTTTATGATCATATATCTTGCACCGTGTTGTTTTTTAACCTTTCATTTTCATTGACCAGCTTGGCTAAAATTACTGGGACACCATATATACTAGATAATACACCACATTTTGCCAACTATGTTTCGGCAGGCAATGTTATTCTATAAACACTCGCTGCTGGGGTTTGCTAATAAGCAGTTTATTGGAAATGTCTACAAAAATTTATTGTACCCAGTATGCGTATGGGAACATACCTAGGGAACTGTACATAGAAAAGCACGCATGCAGATGGAAGCAGTCAAAAATCTAAAATGTATGCAGCCGTGAATCATTATGTAAAGCTGCATGAGCATTTGTGTAATTGTACATTGAAGAAAGTTTAGTTGCATGCAATGCATTCGCTTGAATGAAATCTACTATCTGCAAGTTAGTTAAAATTTTTGTTTACATATGGCAGCAACAAAATTTTGAACGTATATTATGCATGTGCACCTGTTGCTTCCCATCTGCATTTATGCATTCATGTTAATAGATTATTAATGATCCTGAACCAGCTGCACTCTCATATGTTGCAGAAGGAAATATTTCAAGCAATTCCACTAGTGCAGACTCATGCAGTGCAACAAAGAAAACAAGTGAACCGATATTGAAATAACTGTTTTTATTGAACGATATAATACGTTAATTTATTAAAATACATGTCTTATGCTATCATCAAAAGAGAATATTTACATATTGACAGCTGCTTCCCCTTGGCGAGCATGGTTGCCAGGCTGGCCTTGACCTTCGTGTAAGCCGTTCCGAAGGTGCTGCAGGTGCATGCTGCAAATATGTAGATACAACAATGTGAGGCAAAAATAACAAATGTGTATTTTTTGTACGTTCATTAAGCAGCTTAATATATTCGCTCAAACCACTTAAGTCAATCCTTAATACGGTTTAACTATGCCTAATGGCTGCTTGTCAATACAAAACAGTACCATCGCATAATGTTTCACTCTACCGTATGGTGAAAAATTAAACTTACAATTGCTGCTGGTGCCAGCAACAGTATGTTACATATTTTGACAAGGCCATATGACACATAATGTACTTAATTAGCCCAAATGACCTCTATATTAATTGCTGAAACTAGGCTACCCAGTTGGACTACTTACATTTTTGGCTGGTAATTAAATATACCCTCGCGGAATGATATGCTCAGAAGAGTGACTGGAGTATTGAACGTATCATGCCAAAGATTGTAATTTATTTTCCTTAATACACATTTAAATGTCTTTCTCGTACTCTTAACTGATACATCATTGGCCATAACTTCAACAGAAGGCAGATGGATTGATTGTGTCGATATGGTCACTTAGTTTCCTATAGATAATCATATCTTTCTGGAATGCTGACACGGTTGCAAGTTAGGTATACCACATGAGCACAAGAAATACCCCGTGAGCACTTTCTGTGTTGTGGCACGACACATATGCACCTTCTGGGAAACAAAACTGAAACTGTCATTACAATGAATGCTATCACAGTAAATAATTGAAGGCGCTCTATAACAAGTATTTTTTTCTGGAGTTTCGAGGTTCAGGACACTTACGTAATGCAAAAAGATTGAATAAGAAATGCCCCCCCCCCCCATGTCAGCATCCTTCACTTTCATTTCTTTTTCAGAAAATCGTACCTATTTGTAATTTTTGGGAGGTGAAATGCTTCAAAAATATCTTTAAGGACAGCGATTCTCTGGAAACATTGTATGGAAATAACAAGACAGCATACCTATGTTGACATTTTCAATTTCCCTGGTGTTTTTCCAAGCTTTCCCTGGCTGTTTTCATGAAAGTTCCCTGGCAGTCTATGACACCCGCAGTTTAGGGGCAATAAAAAATATTGTGGGTTAATGCTTGCCAAATTACTGCCAGTACATAATTATAATTATAACGAATAACACGTCAGTCACTTGGAATGCACTATTAGATTTAGCTGAATTCAAGCACTTGTTTAATAAAGCTGACAAGGGCTTGGCCAAGTTCGTAATTCATGGCAACACGAGCACAGCACAGAAAATCCTCAAACTCTCCTCAAGCCAATGGCTTCAGTTTCAAACGTGTTAAGGGTGCTTCCCCGAACCACTAATTTATTGTTCTCCAATTCTTTCGGTTAAGTTGCGAAGCTGCGATTGACTGGGCTTATCGCGAGTTTCGTGCTCTGAAAGCTTTTGCGGTTATATATATTTATACTGGTTGCCAGGAGTCCCATAAATACTCCTACTTTTGACTTACGAAAACGGCACCACACGCAGCTGATGCATGACCCGCAAACACGGCCTTTCATCTGAGTACGCTAGCATTTATTCAACTGTACGTCTCTTTTAGACAATTCGTCACTCTAGCACAATTTCGAGGTATATACATAAAGCGCTTTAGATGAGTTTTATTAGACAGGCAGCGCAGCGTTTATGGCCGCCGATCGAGCGCCACAAAACGAGACCTGCCCACAGTACGCCGCTTAACACACACAGTCCGCGCTTATTTCTGCTCAGTATCCACGTTAAACACAATGTATTTCCCTTTTCACGGACATTGACAATGACGGTAAAATGAACAAGCGCGAGCGATCGCTTGCCGTTAAACATTCCCTATAGTAGAATCGAGAACCCGAGCGCGTTTACAAACCAAACAACAAATCGACAGTACGCCCGAGTCGCCTACATTACATGTAGCCGGTTCGCGCTACGAAATACGCTCACCTAGTCATGAGCTAGTGACGGAAAACATATTCGTTAAAACTTACCGTTCAGTGTAGTTGACGTGTGATGCCACAAAGTCGAGACGAATACACGGACACAAAGGTGCAGGCAGCTCACCAGCAGCAACAAGCGTTGACTTGCCTGGCGCAGCCGTTGAGAATTCGAATCGACGCGGAGAGATGGCGCGCCGCCGTTGCTGCCGCTGCGCATGCGCAAAGGCTGAGGCCGCCGACGGCGTACGTGCTCCGAGAAACCCGAGCCCCCCCCCCCCCCCCCCCTCTTTGCCCTTTTCTTTTTTTTTCTTTTTTTTATGGTCGCGCGCTCTCTCTCTCTCTGCGTTCCATGCGCGCGAAACCGGTTGCTTTCACCTTCCATTTTTCAGTTCTTTCCATGGAAGAAGGAAATGCCTTGGCGCGCTGTATTACAAACGCTGTGGGCTATCGCATGGAGCAAGAGCGCACACTTGGATGAACGCAGTGTTTGTAAAAACCGTTAGCACGCAAGTCAGGCGCTAGCATTATGGCCAACGACGATGAGTAATGCAGTGCATTTCAAGCATAGCTTCCAACGTACTGCCAAATAAGGTAACTGCGCACATGTTAGTGCACATTTGTCTGTTCCGATGATATGTCAAAGCAATCAATACACTAATGACGCACGCATATGCTCGGCCGCACAGGCATATAGCGCCTGGAAAGGGCTGGGTGGGCTCAGAGTATCTGGCGCACATTGTAAGTGAACGAGAAGCTTTAATGAATTTATAGCGCGGGATATCAGTCTGCGAAAAACCACGCGATATTAGTGATGCAGCCTAGATATGGGGAGAACCTAAAGAGTATCTGAGAATCAGACGACACATAAGGCGCACACCTCACGCGCGACATCGTTTCATCGCACACTAGCAAATTCTGCGTTGTCAGCTATACACATTACAAGTCTCTGTGCTGTTAGCTTGATGCCTGTTTGTAATCCGCTTCTTGCTAAAACTGGCATTCATAAAATCTATTTACATGATTGGATCGGCAGTTTGTTTTCTTTATTTTACTGCCGCAAACGTAATGCTATGAAAAACAACTGTAAAGACTGTCTTGGGATTGCCGAGAGCGACTACGGAGGTCATATAATGTGGTGAACAAATGCGGAAGTATATACACCATATCTATAATAAACTCTACAAAAAGGCTTTAAAGGAATGTCAGCAGTATATACAGTCCCAGTGGCTTATATCAAACGTTGCTCCGTATTATCCGCCTGTACCTCCACTTGGTTACAGCGTACACGGGTTGGGCCGAGTTTAACGACTTTTGTCTATAGACGGCAAGTAAATCTGAAGCAATAAGACGTTTACAATATCGGCTGTCCTTTAGTTCATCTCACAGCTTACCGCAATCGGTATACGGTCTGTTCGCTCGAGTTAACATGATCTTTGGTGATGTCCCACCCTATAGCGTTCATCGGGGGGGGGGGGGGTGATATAGGAAACCATTAAAGAATAATTTCAATCACATTCCGCCTCCGTGTGGTTCGCAAGGAAAAATTATCGTCGGGGATGCATTCCCGACTAACTAGGGTGCCAGGCCCCGAGGTTACATGTTAAAAACCAGTGCAATACTGGATGAAACTCGGCGAGCAGACTCTTAAACACCTAATTATCTGGTAAAATAATAATTAAGAACTGCGTAACTCAATGACAGAGATGCCATGGTGACCTTTATTGCTTTTCTCTGTAGACGTTTTATAAACTGGCAATCGGCTAAAGAAATAGCAAACAGAAAAACTTTTGCGTATAAACGGTGTATATAGACTAGAGCACTGCACGGGCCGATTTTTCAGCCCGGGCCCGGCCCGGGCCCGTTTTTACGTTGGGCAGCCCGCCCGAGCCCGATCAAAACTTTTATAGCGAGACCCGGGCACGGCCCGGGCCCGGAAATAATCTACGTTACCCGCCCGGCCCGGCCCGCCACCCCTTTACCTTAGGCCCGAGCCCGGCCCGAGCCCGACTCGGAACCGGCCCGAACCTGGCCCGAGACCGAAAAATAATGTTTTTCAGAGTTGAGACGCCCGAGAATAACTCGCTGCACGTTACATGCACACTACCAGAAAGCCCGAGCCCGGCCCGGGCCCGCGTCAAAAAACCCGCGCCCGTCCCGGGCCCGGGTCAAAAAGCACACGCCGTGCCCGAGCCCGTGAAAAAACTGTTCTACCCGGCCCGGCCCTGCCCACGGGCCGGGCCGGGCTCGGGCTTTCGGGTAAGCCCGAGCCCGTGCAGTGCTCTAATATAGACCACGAATATAGACAAAAAGCACAATTTAACGACTTTTGTCAAGACTAAATTTATAACCGAGGAATAAATAAAAGAAGTAGACACCTTATCAACCTTCGCCTATAGAAAATCTGTAAACCAGGCGTATACAAAAATAATCAACACCTTATCGACTGTCGCCTATAGACAGTCTTTAAATACAGAATGAACAAGAATAATAGACACGGTATCGACTTTGGTCTATACGTAGTCCATAGAGCGGAAGATCACAATAAGAAACAAACAAATTATCGACTTCTTTCTGTAGACATAACTATAGAATGGAAGTAGACAAAAATAAATAAAAATCTTATTTATTTTTGTCTATAGACAATTAATGGACAAGAATAGAGACCGTATCGAATTTTTTTCTATAGGTTGTCTATAGAGAGGAAGTAGACAAAAATAAACAAACATCTTATCGACTTTTTTCTGTAGACAGACTATAGAATGGGAGTAGACAAAAAGAAACAAAAATCTTAATAACCTTTGTCTATAGACAATCTATAGACAATGAATAGACAAGAATAAATAGAGACTGCATCAACTTTTTTCTATAGATAGTCTATAGATAGGAAGTAGACAAAAATAAACAGACAACTTATCAACTTTTCTCTGTAGACCGACTATAGAATGGGAATAGACAAAAAGAAATAAAAATCTTACTAACTTTTGTCTATAGACAGTCTATAGACAATGGATGGACAAAAATAAATAGAGACTCTATCGACTTTTTTCTATAGATAGTCTATAGAGAGGAAGTAGACAAGAAGAAACAAACACCTTATCGACTTTTATCTATAGACTGTCTATAGAAAGTGAGTATACAAAAAGAAATAAAAATCTTATCAATTTTTGTTTATAGACAATCTATAGACATTGAATGGGCAAGAATAAATAAAGACTGTATCAACGTTTTTTCTATAGATAGTCTACAGAGAGGAAGTAGACAAGAAGAAACAAACATCTTATCGACTTTTTTTTATAGACTGTCTATACAATGTGAGTAGACAAAAATAAATAAAAATCGTATCAACTTTTGTCTATAGACAGTCTATAGATTATTTATCAACAAAAGAACAAATCTATAAAAAGGCAAAGTTGTCTACAAGTAGTGTATAGACATTCTAAACTCATTTTTGTAAGGGCACGATCTGATTACGAGGCACGCCGTATTGGGGGACTCGAGAAATTTGGACCACCTGGGGTTCTTTAACATGCACCTAAATTTAAGTACACGGGTGTTTTCGCATTTCGCCCCCATCGAAATGCGGCCGCCGTGGCGGGGATTCGATCCCGCGACCTCGTGCTCAGCAGCCCAACACCACAGCCACTGAGCAACCACGGCGAGTTGTATAAAATGTCGGCCGCGGCGGCCGTATTTCGATGGGGCCTGTAACGTGCGCGACGTGTGTCTGGTAAAGATCGAGGCAACTACACGATGGCAGGAACAAGAAACAGTGGAGAGTTTATTGGCACGCTGTTATATAGGCAAACGCAAGTGCGATATCAGTGCTGCCCTGATAAGGTAGCGCAGACAGCGCATGTCCGATACATCCTCTGAGGGGTAACGAAGAAGCACAACAGTTCAAGTTACTTGATTAAAGGACGTGTCGTAACCAAGCCGCTGTGGTGGCTTACTGGTGCGACCCGATCTTCTTGGGACTAGCGTCGACCTAGGAGGAGATGGCACGTGGTGCGCTGCAGTTGGTGTCGGGCCATCGGCGGACGACGCTTGAGGATGCGGGTGTGTAGGCTGGCACGGTGTAACATCAACGGAGGTACTTGCACTAGAGTCAGCGGACATGCTCTCAGACGAACCGCAGTCATCATCATCACTCTCGTCTGCTGTCCACTGTTCGCGAGTCTGAAGGATATGCCGTCTGTTACGTCTAAACACCCGACCACCTTCTGTTTCCACGTCGTAGGACCTTGGAGACGTTCTACCCATCACAATATCTTTCGGGGACCATGTTGCGTCCCTAAGCCTTACAATCGACCCTTTATCCAAGGGTGATAAAGGCTTTCCGTCGTTGTTGTTCTGACGATGCTTTTTGACTGACGTAGGCTACACTTCGCCAAAGTCTGGTACATTCGACCTGAGACGCCTGCCTTGAAGAAGTTCTCCAGGTGATCGGCCGTCCACAAGTGGTGTAGAACGGTAGGCCAACAAGTCTAGCCAAAAGTCTTCGTGCGAGTCTTCACTTTTCTTCAGGAGGCGTTTCACGATCTGTACCCCCTTTTCTGCCAGACCGTTGGACTGTGGGAAGTGCGGACTTGATGTGACATCAGCGAAGTCATTTTCTTGCGAATTCGGCAAATTCATAACTTAAAAACTGGGGCCCGTTGTCCGTGCACACCTCCAGAGGTACGCCATACCTGGCAAACATAGCGCTAAGTGCGGAAATTGTTGTTCTTGCAGTGGTGTCCTGGAGCTTCTGGACTTCCGGGAAGTTTGAAAGTGCGTCAAACGCTACGATGTACGAACTTCCCCCAAAAGAAAAAATGTCTACACCAACTCGAGCCCATGCACATAATGGAATTGGGCGCATGAGTAACGGTTCTTTCGGTTGCTTGTATGAAAACTTCCGACAAGTAGAGCAACTCTGAATCAGCAGGGATATGTCGCTGCTGAGCCCGGGCCATAAAACCAAACGTCGTGCTCTTTCTTTGCATTTCTGCAATCCTAGGTGCCCAGTATGAATTCGTCCTAAGATTTCACGTCGCATGCTTTTTTGTATGACCACTTTTGTTCCTTTCAGCAATATACCGTCCACGACGGAAAGCTCTGACGAAAACGGCTTCAGTTCACCCTGCAGGCTCTCACCGCTTGACAAGCTGGAAATGACAGTGCTTAAGTAATCGTCACGAGCAGTTTCTTGCACCAGCTTCTGTCGCGTAGCGTCCGTGACCAAATAGCCCAGGACATGCACTGCGTGCACTTCCACGTCGTCAGCGGCGCCAGCGATGTCCTCGTGACTAGCCGGAGACGATCTTGACAGCATGTCGGCCAAGACGAGGTGTTTTCCTGGTACGTACTGCAAAACGAAATCATATTTCAGAAGTCTGAAAAAGAACCTCTGAAGGCGGGGAGGCATGTCGCAGATCTCTTTCGCAGCAATAGATAGGAGTGGTTTATGGTCAGTCTCAATAAAAACTTTGTGCCCGTACACGAAGTGGTGAAACTTCTCACAGCCGAACGAAATGCTGAGAGACTCCTTTTCAATCTGCGCGTAACGCTGCTCAGCTTGTGTTAGCGCACGGGATGCATATGCCACGGGGCGCCACTTATCAACATCGTAACACTGCAAGAGGGCTGCACCCATGCCATCTTTTGATGCATTGCATGTTATTTTGGACTGCCTTTGAGGATCAAAGATGGCGAGTACGGGGGTCGTGGTTAGAATTTGAGTGATGCCTTTCCACTCTTTTCTGTGGTTTTCAGTCCACTCAAACACTGACTGTGCTTTGATAAGCGCTCGGAGAAGCGCAGTCCGCTCAGAAAGCCGTGGCACGTACTTGGCAAAGTAGTTGATTACACCGAGCATGCGCTGAACATCACAATTATTTTTGGGTTCCGGCGTTTCAAGCAAGCTTTTGAAAAGTTTTGGGTCTGGCGAGATGCCGTCAGGTCCAATGATATCGCCCAGGAATTGTATTTTCGTAACACCAAAGCGGCATTTTTTTCGTTGAACGTTAAGCCAGCTTTTTCGGCTGCTTTCATGACCGCAATCAGTCTCTGGTCATGCTCCTGTTTGTTGGCTCCACATACCAAAATATCGTCAATGTACACATGTACACCAAGAAGGCCCTCAAATACTTGAGTCATCGTCCTTTGAAAAATTTCAGGCGCTGAGGCGATGCCGAAGGGCAATCGGAGGTAACGGTACCTGCCAAAAGGGGTAGCAAAAGTGCATATTTTCGACGTCTGCTCGTCAAGTGCGATCTGGTGGAAGCCGGAGTTTGCGTCCAAGCAACTAAATATAGTTGCGCCGGCCAATTCCCCTTCCATATCCTCGCGCCTTGGGAGCTGGAAGTGTTCTCTTTTTATGTGATCAATAATTTTGCGGGGGTCCATGCAAATTCTAATTTTGCCGTCCTTTTTCTTGACGGTAACCAAAGGGCTTACCCAGTCCGTGGGGTCGTTCTCTTTTACGATGATGGCCTCGCGTTCCAGTCTTCGCAGCTCTTCGTGAAGAGGGCCCCGCAGGGACAGTGGAATACGCCGCGCTGGTTGAACGACAGGAACCGCTGTTGGTTGCAGGACCATGCTGTATGGTTGCTTAAAGCAGCCTAATCTCTGGAAGAGGTGCTGGAAGTGCGTCACTGCTTCGTAGTCTGCTGAGGCGCTTACAGTGGCCACTGTGCGTTGAAAAAGGCCTAAGGCTTCACTCGCTTCCAGTCCTAGTATGACTTGACTGCCGTGTTTGACGACAAAGAACTGGACTGTGGCGGAAGTATTTCCTACCGTCACCTCCTGCGACGTTGCTCCGAAGTGTGTTATGACGCCTCCGTTGTAGGCCCGTAGTAGCGAGGCGGCAGCAGTCAATGGTCCCGCCGCACGCATTTTCCGGTACGCCGAAAACGGCAGCAAGCTGGCCTGTGAGCCGGTGTCTACCTTGAAGGAGAGCTTCTTGCCCTTGACCTCAGCTTCCACTAGCCAGTCCTTGACATTTCTGTTCCCAACACCAACTTCTATGATCTCGAAGTTATCGTCAAAGTCGTCTTTGCTGACTTCGGCAATTTTGGACGTTTCTCGACAGCACACCGCGAAATGATTGGGCAAGTGGCATATGTTACATTTCTTTCTGTATGCAGGACACTCCCTTGGTCGGTGCCGCCGGTCGCACTTTGTGCAGCTGTACTGCTTGTTGCCATCTTGGGCGCTTCTGCTTTTCGGTACATTTGCGGGCCCCGCAATAGCGTCAATGTGGCTGTCCGTGGCCCTCCAGACCTCGTTTCGTTGCGCCACAGATTCGGCAACCTTGCAAAATTCTTCCGCTTTCACTAACGTCAACTGTTGTTCGCGAAGCATTTTTTCGCGCAACTTTGAGTTACTCGTGCCGAACACTATTTTATCCAGGATCATTGAATCACGCTGTTCTCCAAAATTGCACTGCGCAGCTTGCTTTTTTAGGTCTCGAAAAATTTTTCGAACGGTTGCCCATCTGCCTGCTTCCTTGAACGAAATAGATATCGTTCATGCACTTCATTGCTTACCTCAGAGCAGTAAGACTCGAACTTTTCAACGATTGTTGAGTAGTCTTCCTTGGATTCTTGTGCTTCAAACTTGAACGTGTTGAACACGTCAAGTGCTTCGTCACCAGCCACACTCAAAAGGAGCGCCGCTTTTGCAGCTTCAGTGCGGGGTTGCTCCTTCGTCGCGGTTGCCACTATGAACAGGTCAAACTTCTGTTTGAAGCGCTTCCATTGCTCATAGGGATTGCCGGTCAGTTGCAAGGGTGGCGGTGCCTTCAGTAGTTCCATCGTTGGGGCTCCGCCGGATCCACGCTTCGACCCGAAGTGACCACTTCTGACACCATGTAACGTGCGCGACGTGTGTCTGGTAAAGATCGAGGCAACTACACGATGGCAGGAACAAGAAACAGTGGAGGGTTTATTGGCACGCTGTTATATAGGCAAACGCACGTGCGATATCAGTGCTGCGCTGATAAGATAGCGCAGGCAGTGCATGTCCGATACAGGGCCGAAATGCAAAAAACGCCTGTGTAGCGTTCATTTGGTCCACGTTAAAAAACCCCAGGCGGTAATTCGCAGTCCTCCACTACGGCGTTCCACATAATTATTTCGTGGTTGTGGCATGGTATCTGGTACCTACACGTGATAGCGAAGCTGCCATAGAAGCCAACGTCCTCCAATGGAGGCTTGTGGAGGCACGGTAGCGCCATCTACAATTCGCGGGGCCAACTTCTCGCTGGAAAAAAAGTACACATTTGCAGTTCAAGGCTTCTTGCGCCAAGTAGTCTACTGCGCCAGCTTACATCACCATGACTACCCATATAAAGAGCACACATCAATAGAAATCAAGCGTAAGAGAATATTTACCACAACATCGCATCACAATCTAACGTAAATACAACCATATTTATTTATAGGCCGCATTCTACCAGGTGTTCAAAATTAAGCTTTATGGTTTTCTTAAAGCTAGGTACTGGGAGGCACGCGAAGACCACCTGTGCATATAAGTTATTTTGCCAGGGGAGGACAAAGTGAGGTGATAATTATCGCTGTCAGCAGCCAAATTAACTAAAATTGAATAATTAACTTTTTATTGACTGCAGTAAGCGGGCATGTTTGTATTGAAAAGTTAGAAGTCATCATGTTTCTACACAGTTTATCATGAAGGAATTCTTCTAGCATGTCTGTGCTCCGAGATATCCGACTCCAAATTTTAATTGCCGTTCGCATGATTACGCATGCAAGAGTTAGGATCCACGCAAAGCTCCTCCCGGATGTGACGCGGCTGTTGCGTGCGGCGTTTAGTCTGACAACGGGGCGGGGGCATATGCAAAGATGGTAACTGTCCCCCTTCCCCTCTCGGCTGGCGAAATAAGAAATGGACGAACCCGGAACCGCTGTCGTAACACGCGACCGCGCAGCCTGTAACGATGGCGGCAGCTGCCATGCCTAGATAATGGCGCGAGCGGAGAAGCCGGAGGGCAGTGCGCGTGCGTCATGGCGACTAGACGAGCGGGCATGGTCCTTGCCTGGGCTAGGCAAATAAAGTGACCGCTGATTACCAAGTATTGGAAGTTTTATTGAAATCAAGAGCAACAACTGCACCATAGAAAATCGTTCCGTTGAGGTGATTCATTACGTTCATGCATTATCGCACAATGTAAAAAAAAAAGGTTGCTAAAATATTGAATGTTAACGCTGTGTGGTTTGAACCTGCAAATTGTCGAAGGTCTGCCCATGATGACAGGGAAGGACAAAGAGCTATGCCGAACCGACCACGTGACCAAGTTTACAGAGATCGTTTCTGGCGTAGTTTACGTCATTCCGCTCAGCTACTGTAAGCAATATATCCATACTGGCTGATGCATCAATGAGAGGGCACGTGAATTCACGTGAAGCTTGGATAGGCTACAAGTAGCCTCATGGCTGCGCATGTCAAGAGCCGTGGGTGCTTCTCCATTTTACGGCATACGACGTTTGTTGCTGGCAGCCATGATCGAAATCCCTAACTGCTTCTCACGCTTCCCGACAACTGCAGCTTAAGCAACCGTAATGGTTACCGGGAATCACTGGCGGCGAACGCTATGCACGAACGCGAGCTTTCTGCTAGAAAGGCAGCCTCGTGCGTGGGGCGATCCCGGAGATAATGCACAGCCGCGCAATAAAAAAAATTACATCATTTTCAAGTTTCCGTATTTGTTTCCCACTTTTAATATTTCAGTCTGAGAAGATTTAACATAAAAGGCACGCGCTGTGGGTGTTTTGTTTCATGACATTTGTTTGTGGATTGTCATTCTCAAAATTCCGACGAATAGCTTTGCCAAGAATGCAAGACAAAGTATGAGCAACATTAATGGTAGAATGGTGTGGCAATATAACCCTCATATACCGCATGTCATATAAGAAGGTGTGGCATATACATGTACCTAAATATATTCGGAGGGCCTGCGTGGTTGAGGATGATTTTCGCCGCCACCCGCCGACATCGCACGCCGACACCGGTTGCCGACGCCGGATGTTCCGCGACACGGGGCCCTTAACGCTATCGCGTTAATATGATGTACTGGAGCAACCACAGAATGAGTTCAGACCCCTTACAAAAAAAGTTGCAGTATTGCTGCAGAAATCTTACAGACTCTGACTCACCCGGGATGCAGAATACGTGCAGACAGGTGACAGACTTTCTGTCACTTCCTGTCACCTGCCAGCGGGCAATTGGTACACCCTTTCTGCAGAAAGTCTGCGGAGCCTGTGTAGCTGCAGGATGCAGAATGTCTGCAGAAATTCTGTCGAGACTGTGGTCACAGCATGCAGAAAATGAGCATACATTTGGGAGAATCTGTGTAGCCCACCTATCGGGAACAGGCAAGCATGCACGCATGCAATGAAATAACAAACGCAATAGTATTCTTTGCACTCTTTATTCGTCTGTGATTTCCTCATGGCTGCCAGGTTTGACACAAAAATATATCTTCCAAGGAATGAAGTAGTGGGTAAGGTAAGCAAAGCTTAAAAAGGCTCTAGTTTAGCTTCATGGTTTGTTGTGCTGTGACACACAAAGTTAGTGGAAGCTAAAACACACAAGTGGAGCGCAAACTGTCAGCCGAGTTTAATGAATAAGGATTTATACTCATAGCCGCTAGGTTCAGCTGGATGTTACATGCACTAAAAATGGCAGAGAAAAGATATTAACAATGAATCAGAACCGACCAGGTGACCCACTTGAATTATATAGAGGCGATATGTTATACATTGAGTTAGGTGATGAGATAGAGACACAGATAGCTCACTCACGCAGGCTGCAGCAACAGCCGCAACCATGCAAAATGCTTTTCCTATCTCTCTCATCACTTTGCGTGCTTGCTTCTGAACAGGATTTTCGTACTTTCAAAAGGCTGTGTGTAACCGCATCTGGTACAGTGCGCAGCTAAGTTGACTGGGGCATTTACTAGGCTGAAAGTATATCTCTGCTCCCCCCGAGACTCTGATTCAAGCACCAGCACATTTATGCTACGTAAGCATGGTTGCATGTGAGCAGTATCTTATAAACAACTGCCTCTTCCCACATGAAAAATTGGGGACATGTTGCGTGTGAAGCGGGAGTCATTTACGAAGTACCGCTCACATGCAACTGCGCTTACGTCGTGCACCGGTGCTGGAATCAGAAGCTCTGGATCACATATATGCTCCCAGCCTAGCAAATGCACAGGCAACTTGGCTGTGCACTGCACGAGATGCGGTTGCATACCATCTTTTCAAAGCACGAAAATCCTCCTCAGAAGCAAGCGCAAAGTGAGGCGAGATATGGGAATAATTTTTGCACAGTTGTGGCTGGTGCTGAAGTCTGTGTGAGCGAGCCGTCTGTGGCTCTACCTCATCGTCACTCAGTTTCCAACGTATTATCGGCTCGATATGATTCAAGTGGGTCGCCTTGTCAGTTTTGATTCATTCTGATTATCTTATCTCCGCCATTTTAGCACATATAACCTGCAGCCAGCTGATGATAGTGGCTTCGGGTATAGGTTCTTCCTTGTTCACCAAACTCAGTTGACAGTTCGCGCTTCACTTGTCATGTGTTTTTCTTTCCACTACCTTTGTGTGTCACAGTGCCTGCCCCAGCACAACGAACGATGAAGTAGTGAGTCAGAATATCTACTCGCCACTTGATTCCATGGAAGAGGAGTAGCTCTTGGACCCCATTTTCTGCAGCATGGAGACTATGCCCTCTTCAATTTGAGGTCTGCGCACTTGAACTTGCTGCATGTATATTCTGTAAAAGAAGAAGAGTGAATTTTAGAGACATAATTTAGGGACATATCTTGGGAAGTGCAACCCTGAAACAATGCAGGAACAATCTCTTGCCGTATATTGGCAAAATACAATGGTTACGTAGCTTGAACAATTTCCTGAATTTTGGTAAGTCAACAGTGACGACCCGGAATACAGATAAATTGGAATCCAGAGTGCCGTATCACGGAATGTTGAATTCCGGGCTTCGAACACTTTTAAACCACCTTTTGTGGCTTTTTGTTCTGAGGTCCCTTTCTCTGTAGTATTATGGGAATCAATACCCACCGCACCACCAAACAAAATGTAATACACAATTTTGACTACTTAGGAAAACATTATTAAGAACACAGAATCTGTGCAGGCACGGATGTTAGAAGTCTACAAAAAATTGTAACAATAAAGGTAACCAAAGCCCTCCTGGCTTTTTGTCGGGCAACTCAGGAAAGTTGCCAGGTATGAATTATACCAACCAAAACCTAGAGATCGTGTAAGTGGCAGTGACCATTTTGTACACACCTTGTCGTAGCATGCAGATCAGACGCTTTGCCGTGTTGTCAGGTTGCAGAAGTGCCGGAGGTTCGTATGGGGTGTAGAGATGCCTCTGGCTCACCAAAATCGTGACTTTCCTAAACAATAAAAAAATTCAGTTTACTGTAATCTCTGTTTTAACTGCGAACTTGCGATTTAACAAGATCATGTTATATTGTGAAAAGTCTCGTACAACCAGCTCCAGGAAGCTGCATCTGGCTGTACAAATGTCCGATTATTACATCACAGGCGGTTATTTAACATGTAAATGGCACTGCAGCAAACATGAATCTACGATCGAAAGCTTCACTCAAACGCAGATCTGTAGTAAGTGAAGTGTGAATTGTACTATGAAGAAAATTCTTTAGCACATGAAAAGCGTTCGAAAACCTAATTTCTTTATGCGGCGCAACAAAGCACTGTCCCAAAGGACGATGCGCTGAAAAAGAACAGACCCCCCCCCCCTTTTTCAGGAGAGAGAACAAAAAAATTCTGTTTAAAAAGAAACATTTTTGTCGAAATCTCGGCGTCTTAGTAAAATCAGAAACCTTTACAAATACACGATAACACAGGACATCCAACACATGAAATGCAGGCTGTCTGACGACATTCTATACATAGCACAATTTGTATATAAGCTAAAATTTGGCAATGCGTCAGACAAAGCAATCGGGTGCCATCTCACGCAGTCGTTAGCCGTGAAGACAACACATCGATGTACTTCTAGAAATACGTATACAATATTTCTCGCTGAGAAATTACGGACACAAACGGTAACTTTTCCTGATTGAATTTTGTGCCCATTCAGATCAAATAATCCTCGGCGCTAGCACACTTCATAGCAGAAAGCAAATAAACGATAAAGCTTTAGCCAACATCAACACGTTTCAGGGCAATTTTCATGAAACTGTATGCAATATCTGCACTGCCAGAAAACAACGAAGATTCGGAAAGCACATCTATCATTTTTGTCGCTTTACTAGTCATCTTGCGATCAATATAGTATTGTACACTTCACGGACAACAAGAATTCGCGCAAGCGACCGACTTACCCTTTAGGCGTACTCGGCAACCGCTCCTTCGTGTCACAGGTTCCGCGGCATCGTACAGGTACCGCGGCAAGAACCCTCGGTGCACGGCCCATCCAGCGTAAGCACTATAGAATTGTGGATGAACTAGTAGCACGTGATAGCACGACTTTCAACGATGCGAGCGTAGCGAGAGTACCTGAGGCTTTTCACGAGCCGGGAACAACGAAAGTGCGACGGGCCTAACTACGATAATCATCGGCGTAGCACACGAAGGATGCTGCACGCTACATTACGCGGTCCCAGGGGTTTTGGATCATTAATACACAGAAAAAGCACTACCCTTTCTGTCGGCACAGCGTACACACCAATAAACTACACATCGGCCGGCGTTAATGCAGCGCGCACGCACATGTACCGACATGCCGACAGCTGAAGACGGGAAAATAGTAGCAGCTGTAATTTTGCCGGCATTTCCGTGCTCCCGGTGGCGCCATCTGTTGGCCGGCACCAGAAGCGACCATGTTCAAGGTGATCGCATGGCGTTGTGGGGCACCCTGTATATATGTATGCTTAAATCCAGGCTGTCAATCGACCCATAGTACCACTGCTGTATTTAATGCAGGTTATGTAGCCATTACCTTATTTCAAATAATATTAATTAATTGTCAGACTGTGCTTATTGTAATCAGTGGCAAAGTTTTCGTAATGTAAAAATGGTAAAACTAACCGTTTTTACTGATAAAACCTATCATGGTTCAGAATATATATACTCGTATACTTAAACACACACACGCGCGCACTGGGCGTGCACACATTATACAGACAAGTCCGCAGGCTATCTGCACGGAGTCTACAGAAAATCTGCAGACTCGGTATACAGGAAGGACGAGTCCACAGGGAGGTGACTGGTGTGACTGGTTGGTGACTCGCGGGTGACTGAAAGGTCAAACCCATTTTTGTAAAGGACCAGCCAGATGCTTAGAGGGTAATATGTTTGTACCAACTCAGTGCATAGAGACATAGACAGGGAATGATTATGGGATATTCTCAGTCACGAAGGAATAGATCACGATTTCATGGAGCTGCTGAGGGACAAATAGGGACATAAAGATGGTGTTGGGTAATAAAAATTAGTAACAACCCAGTACAAATGGAATAGGCAGGTAGAAAACGTAATGAAGTGGTGGTATTTCACCGAGGATTTAAAAAAGTATGTCCTCTGTCTCCATTGGTCACGATTTATGTGAAGGGCAGAAAGACGATTGGAAAACAGTGAATTAGTATTTGATTTATCATACATGCGTAATGGACAAATGGTGTAACAGAAGGTACCCGAACTGATGTATGCGGTCGACATAGTGATACTAGCGGTCAATGCAAGAGATTTACAGACACTTGTGAATATCTGTGACAGCGCAGCGACAAATTTAGGCGTTAAGTTTAGCACAGAGAAATCTTGAATTATAATCTTTAATGAAGAGACGAATAATTACATTGTGCCGATTCAACAGCAAGTCATACCAATAGTTAAGCAATATAGGTACCTCGCTGTATACATAAACGAAGGACGGGCTTTCTCAAGCACCCACCAAGATAATCTGCTAATAAAGGTGAAGCGGAATGCAGCAAGGATGAAATGTAGGGCACTTCGGGGCCACAATAAATATGAGGTGGTGCGTGGAATCTGGAAAGGAGTGATGGTGCCAGCGCTAACGTTCGCAAATTCCATTCTGTGCTTAAAATTTGATATCTTGTCCGGGTGCGAAGTTAACCAAAGATCACTGGGCCGGTTGGGTTTGGGAGGCCACGGCAAAACCACCAATAGGCAGTGCAGGGTGACATAGGTTGTGCCTTGTTTGCAGTCAGAGAAGCGGAGAGCAAAATTATTTTTGAACAAAGACTCAGGAGCATGGATCGACATAAATGGGTGGCTAAAGTGCAACAGGATCTGTACCCTGAAAGCGTGAACCCAGAATGGAGGAAGAGGGCAAGAAAGTTGGCAAGTAAGTACAGGTTAATTGAAAGTGTAAATAGACAACCAGGAGTCATAAAAAAGTGAGATAAACACAGACAGTGAATAGGATGCACAGAATCGAAAAAAGAAAGACCATGGAGATTTACAAGAATGATAAGAAAGAAATTAGAAGGATAAACCTGTACGATAACACAAAAGGGCAGTGCCTTGCTATGGGCACCCTGCACCATTCAGAGGGCGCTACGACGTTTTCATTTTTCGCTCCAGCGTCGCTGACACCGGCCGCTAGAGAGGTGATGAAAATTATACGCCATTCCAAACGATAGCGGTCATTTCGTCGCTCGTCTGAGGGTTATGCCCTGCGCATGCGCACTTTCAACGTTTTCACATCTCGGACACTCTTCCCCCGTGACAAGCGATCGAAAGTGTCACGGCGAATGTATGCAGCGTCCCTCTAGTTTTGCTTCTACCACTCGTTAGGCTGTGTGTTTTGGCGCTGCTGTCTACTCTGCAAAGCTTTAGCGCAGGGTGCCTAAATGAGGCTCAAGCCGGTTGCCTAAGGTTCAAAACGTACCGGAGCAAATATTCGCAACAAGATTAGGCATGTGGCTGTTGCAGCGAAAATCCGGAGACTACTCAGGGCATCCTAATGGAATGCGACACGCCGGGGTGGCTCAGTCAGCTAAGGCATTGGGTTGCTGAGCACGAGGCCGCGGGATCGAATCCCGGTCGCGGCGGCCGCATTTCGATGGAGGCGAAATGCAAAAACGTCCATGTGCTTGTGTTGTAGTGCACGTTAAAGAACCCCAGGTGGTCAAAATTAATCCGGAGCCCTCCACTACGGCGTGCCTTATAATCAGAACTGGTTTTCGCACGTAAAACCCCAGAAACAAGAATGGAATGCGAAGGGTTTCACCTAATGAGACCCGTAGGTAACGTATACCTTGCAGAAGCGCTTGGATTTAAAGCGGACAGAAGCATAAAGCGGCCAGTACTCGAGATAAGCAGGAGACGTCCCCGCAGGGGCGTCTGCGTAAGCAGGCGTTTGGTGAGTTGCGACACCACGTACCCGAGCACATGAGGGTTGGACCCTCCGCGTGTCGCTGTGTGTGGCTAAGCCGTGTCCGGGGAAAAGGAGATCCTGGGAGTTGAGCCGAAGCCGGGTGTTTGGACCTTATAGGCCCCTCGGCAGAGGCAACACACTCCTTTGGCCTCTGCTTCACGTAGACGGCACCCCCGGGCTGACCTATCCGGGGGAAATCGGCAGTCGCCTTTTCCTGTTCTTCTCTTCAATCTTCGTCTTTCTCCCTCACTTTTAATCTTTCCTGTCTCCTTTTCTCTTCCATTTACTTCCAACATTCCTGGCGGCGAGGGTTAACCTTGTGTGGGTAGCCAACCTTGGATGTTCCATATCTGGTTATAGTGGCGGCGTACAGCTGGCGTTTGCAGGACCTATGTTTTCCAGGCTCTGCAGCGTCCCCTCGTTGGGCTCCATGGTGGGTGGCTGGCGCCGCTGCCGAAACATTCACCTATACTTATGGAAAGTTCATTCCCCCAACTCCCTGATCGCCGTCTGAAACGAGGGCACACCGAAGAATTTTTCAAGTTTCTTGGCCGAAATACTGAGAATTTTCCTTGATTTCATGCAATCCATTCTGAGAAAAAAGGCAGCGAAAATGATCTCACCTTTTCTGGTTGCAAAAACGCTGACTGAAGCTTTTGGTCCAGGTTATAAAGTTTCCAGGATGGCAAGCGGTGATCTCCTTCTGGAACTCCGCGAAAAGAAACAACACGAAAAACTGTCAAATCTAGTCTCATTCGAGGATCTCCCAGTGAAAGTCACACTGCACCGCACTATGAACACAACTCGTGGAGTCGTTTACGATGCTGATCTTATGGAACTTTCAGAAGCTGAACTACTAGAGGGCTGGAGTGATCAAAATGTGATCAATGTCAAGAGAATTAAAATGAGGCGAGATGGAAAAGAGATCGAAACAAAGCACCTAATTCTAACTTTCGGAACAAGTACGCTGCCCGAGGCCATTGAGACTGGGTACCTAAAGATCCGGGTCAGACCGTACATCCCCAATCCTCTCCGATGCTTTAATTGCCAAAGATTTGGCCACAGTTCACAGAACTGCCGAGGCCGCAAGACTTGCGCTAAATGTAGTGCCCAAGAACACCCATCTGAAAATTGTGAGAATACTCCACACTGCGTGAACTGTGATGGGGAGCACCCCGCTTACTCGCAATCATGCCCATCCTGGAGAAAAGAAAAAGAAATCGTGACAATCAAAGTAAAGGAAGACATATCGTTCAAAGAGGCACGCAGGCGGGTAGTGTACCTGCCAAAGAACACCTTTGCCGACGTGGCGCGTAGGGGCAGCGCCACAACGGCCTCCGGCGACTGTTTGGCCCACACAACGTGAGCCGGCGGTGACGCCATCCGCCCCCATGGCGGCTGCAGCTAGCGCTGCTCCGCCATCTCAGAACAAGGGGCCATCGACCTCCGGGCTGGTGGCCTCCAGGGCCTCGTCCTTCGAGACGAGGCTTTCACGTCAAACCAACCGCTCGCAAGAGCGCGTGTCCAGCGCCTCGCAAGAGGACATGGACGCAACACCAAGCGTCAGGGCGCAGCCAGCGCCTGAGGAGCGGCGCGATTCTATCGACCGCTCCAAAAAAGAAAAATCTCGTGTCACGGCGCCTGGAAAGGGCCCGTGAGCTAACTTTATATTCTTGAACGCACAGGCCAAAAACACATTCAAAATGGACACACAAATTTTACAGTGGAATGTCCGAGGACTCCTCCACAACCTCGATGACATCAAACAACTCCTACATAAATATAATCCAAAGGTGCTGTGTGTTCAAGAAACACACCTGAAACACACGCAAACAAACTTCCTCCGAGAATATGCTATTTATCGTAAAGACCGTGATGAGACGGCCTTGTCATCCGGTGGTGTGGCTATCCTAGTGGACAGAGTTGTTGCCTGCCGAGAACTAAAACTCCGTACGTCCTTAGAGGTAGTTGCTGTTCGCGCGGTGTTGTTCAATAAACTAATTACTATTAGCTTTATATACATCCCTCCGAATTATCAACTCCAGAAAACAGAATTTCAAAACAACATTGATGAACTTCTGGAGCCATACGTAGTTGTCGGGGATTTAAACGCGCATAACACTTTGTGGGGAGACAGCCGTTGTGACGGAAGAGGGCGTTTAATAGAAAATTTTCTTTCTTACTCGGATGCATGTCTACTCAATAAGAAGGAGCCGACATATTATAGCGTTGCGCACAAAACCTACTCCTGAATAGACTTGAGCATAATATCCAGTACACTAATACCTTACCTTGATTGGAACATTATTAAGAACCCCTACGGAAGTAACCACTTCCCAATCATCATAAATGTAACAAAACAGGCTGAATGCTCTCCACATGCTCCCAGATGGAAAGTTGAATCAGCAAACTGGGTCCTCTTCAGAGAAATAACATATTTAGCTCAGGATGACATTGCTGGCTTTAACATAGACGATGCTGTGGCCTACTTTACAGGTTTCATAATAGAGGCTGCCACAAAATCAACCCAACAACCTAACAGGCTAGCCCAAAAGCGTCGCATCCCATGGTGGAACGACGATTGTAGAAAGGCGCGGAAACAACAAAACAAGGCTTGGGGATTGCTTCGCGACTCTCCAACTGCCGAAGACCTCATAAATTTCAAACAGGCAAAATCCCAAGTCAGAAGAACACGTCGACGTGCTAAGAGAGATAGTTGAGAACAGTATCTTTGCAGTATAAATTCCTACACAGACGAGAGAAAAGTGTGGAACAGAGTAAACACATTAAAAGGACGTCACACAAAATCACTTCCCTTGGTAAACACAGAAGGTGATAGCCTGGAAGATCAGGCTGACTTCCTGGGTGAACATTTTGAACACATCTCCAGTGCATCACACTACACAAAACACTTCTTGAAGTTCAAAGAACGCGCAGAACGACAGGCCCTCGAACGTAAATGTGCGCCAAATGATACATACAATCGACCATTTTCTCTCTCTGAACTTAAGGCATCTCTAAACTGTTGCAATAACTCCGCACCAGGTGGCGATCGCATCCTGTACGAAATGATTAAGCACATGCACCCTGAAACGCTAAAAACACTATTAAGTCTTTTCAATGCAATGTACGCAGCTGGTTACATTCCATCTTCGTGGAAGGAAAGTGTAATCATCCCTATACATAAACCAGGCAAGGACCCATCCTTACCCAGTAGTTATAGACCAATAGCATTGACAAGCTGTATTTGCAAGTTATTTGAAAAAATGATAAACCGGCGCTTGATCTCTGTGCTTGAAAGTGGCAAAATCCTAGACCCCTTCCAATGTGGTTTCAGGGAAGGTATGTCCACAACAGACCACCTTGTTCGTATTGAGTCTTATATTAGGGATGCTTTTATACATGGGCAGTTTTGTCTCTCAGTATTCCTCGACTTAGAAAAGGCTTACGATACGTCATGGCGCTACGGAATCCTCCGAGATCTTTCGGCGATGGGTGTCCGTGGCAACATGTTAAACACTATCGAAAGTTATCTCTCTAATCGTGCATTCCGTCTAAGAGTGGTTAACGCTCTGTCTAGGCCCTTCACCCAAGAGACCGGTGTACCGCAAGGGGGCGTGCTTAGTTGCATACTATTTATTGTAAAAATGAACTGCCTGCATACAGTCATTCCACGAACAATGTTTTATTCCGCTTATGTCGACGATGTGCAAATAGCCTTCAAGTCATGCAACATTGCCATCTGCGAACGACAAGGGCAGCTTGTAATAAACAAATTGTCCAAATGTGCAGATGAAAATGGTTTTAAGGTAAATGCCAGGAAGAGCACTTGCGTACTCTTTACTAACAAGAGAGGCGTAACGCCAGTCCCAAGTATTGCAATCAAAGGAGATGCGCGCTCTGTGAGCAGCGAGCACAAGTTTTTAGGATTGATTTTAGATTTTAAACTTACATTTATTCCTCACCTTAAGTATCTGAGGGCAAAATGACTGAAGACAATGAACCTTTTAAAGCTTCTGTCGCGTATGACTTGGGGTAGTGATCGAAAGTGTTTGCTTAACTTGTATAAAAGTATTATCCTCTCACGCCTTGATTACGGATCTATAATTTACAATTCAGCAACGCCCAGTGCATTAAAATTCCTAGACCCCGTCCACCACCTGGGTATCCGTCTCGCGACCGGTGCTTTCAGGACAAGTCCAATCCAGAGCCTGTACGTAGAGTCGAATCAGTGGTCGCTTCATCTCCAGCGGTCATACAACAGTTTCGCGTATTTTCTGAAAGTACAAGCAAACATTAAACATCCTCCTTACTCAACTATAAATGACATGACCGCTGCCACACTCTTCCATAATCGACCTGCAGCGAGAAGGCCGTTCTCTTTGCGTGTGAGGAATCTTAGTGAGGAAATAGGTGTTCCGCTGCTTGAAGAATGTCCTATGGCTCCAGCGAAACTGTTGCCGCCGTGGCACTGGCAACTCATAGAGTGTGACACATCGTTCGTAGAGGTCACTAAATACGTGCCAGAGGCACACATTAAAATGCATTTCTTAGAACTCCAATCTAAATACTCGTGTACACAATTTTACACAGATGCTTCCAAGTCACATGCCGGGGTATCTTATGCAGCCGTCGGCCCATCGTTTTCGGAATCCGGTGTACTCCACCCGGAAACGAGTATCTTTACGGCTGAGGCCTATGCACTATTGTCGGCTGTGAATCATATAAGGGCATCAAAACTTCAAAAAGCAATTATATTTACAGACTCCCTAAGCGTGGTGAAAGCTCTGATGTCACTCTGCAAAAACAAAAATCCTGTACTTACTGAGCTCTATTGCATTTTATGCAGAGCGTATATATCTAACCAGCATGTGACTATATGCTGGGTGCCTGGCCATAGATGCATTGAGGGTAATGTGCTTGCAGACCAGTTGGCCACATCAACTACATCGCAAGCTATTAATCCTGCGGCTACTATTCCTCCCGCAGATCTGAAGCCTTTTCTGCGAAGAAAACTGCGAGACCACTGGCAGCGCTTGTGGGACGCTGAAACAAATAATAAGCTTCACTTAATTAAGCCACAGTTAGGTTTCTGGTCCCCCGCAACGAAAACACGACGAACTGATGTCCTGTTCTGTCGTCTAATAATGGGACACACATATGGTACTCACAATTTTCTGTTGAATGGAAATGATCCTCTAACCTGTGGTAGATGTAGTGAGAGGCTGACCGTCCTCCATGTCCTCGTGGAGTGCCGGGAAGCCGAAACAAAAAGAAAGAAATATTTTCCACAAGCGTACCGATATCATGTCCCGCTTCACCCCATTATGTTTCTTGGCGAAGAAGCAATTTTCAATGCCAAAGCAGTCGTCGATTTTTTGAACGATGTGGTCCTGCATGTTATTAGCCCAACTAGTTCGTAGCGCATCCTCTCTCCAGAGGATGCCGCTGTGATAGTTTTTTATAGCACATGCCTCCAGGCCCTTGTGGTTCAAGGGCTCTGTTTAGGCAGTAGTGCTTCTTGCCAAATACTGCATCTTAAATATTTTAAATATCGTGTCATTCTTTCTCAATGCATTCTTCAGTGCATAGTACACCTCATTAATCATTGCCATGATTTTAGTACATGTATATCTTACGCACTTTACAGCGAATATTTTTAGGCCCCTTTACAGCCACGCCTCATCTACATCTCAGAATTCATCGCTCCACTGCAAATTCACAAACATTGGCATGGCGCTCTTTCGCCATAACTGGCCCTTGCGCCATAAAACACCACACATCATCATCAAGCAGGAGACATTTAGAGTATTGGTGGAAAAAAGCAGAGAAGAGATTGATACGACACGATCCATTACAAGCATATGTAGTAGTACAAGGCAGCTGGAGAAGTTTTGACGAAGAGAAAAAAGATCGAAGAGATGTATCGAAAAATTCTTGAATGAAAAGCATGTATAGCATACCTGAGTAACTCGAGTAGGCGAGGTGACTATTGGTTGGTCACCGCCCCATTTCAAAGGGGATGACATTAAATCTTCATCATCGAAAGCGCGAAAGAGGAGCCCGGAGGAAGTACAGGGGTGATAAATGACGCTTTTGATGGTGGATCTTTTAATTATCTCCATTAACCCGTAAACCGGACCACGCGATAAGAAAGCAGTGGCGACACGTTATCAAGGGACATTTCTGAACATGTATACGTGCGTCCTTATAACTTGTACATATATAACATATACATCTTACATCTCTCATCATTCTCACAATATCCTACGCGAGTTGCATAATTGCATTATTATAACCAAATCTTTACCAACCTTCCCAAAATGAATCTCCCACCAGCAAAAACATATGCACTACCAATTTAATGCTAACCACATTAACGACAATAAAGGTCCACAAGAAATCCATTCTGCCCTAATTTCTTAACGTTTCGAAAACTCAAGACGTGGTTGAGTGATTGAGTGAAATAACTTTATTGAGGCCCAGAGAAGACGCAGGGGAGACCCCGCGCCACCCGGCTAGTCCCACGTAGGGACCGCCAAGCTGAGCTTGACGGCCCGATCGTGGGCACTCTGGACGGCCAGGGTTTGGTCGTTGAGTTCGGGGCTGCCCAAAAGCGCAGCCCACCTATCCTCGCTAAAGGCGGACCCGATGGCTTCACACTCCCCCAACACATGGTTCAATGTTGATGTTAGTCCACAGGCAGGGCAGTGTGCCCGCATTTCGATGGGGGCGGCCTAAACGCTTCTGTACTTAGATTCAGGCGCACGTTAAGAAACTCCAGGCCGTCAGAATTGATCTGAAGACCTCCACTACGGCGTCTAGACCCAGCGTCTTCGGGGCGTTAAAACCAATGAATCAATCAGTAGTTCCGGTAACTTTTCGTACCACATTCGCGCATAATAAATCTTGTCATGCAGTGCCTGAGTCATCAGACCAGCAGTGTAAGTCACGTGGTTCAGTTTCCCTATCCAGATTATGCACTGCGCTGTTTCGTCACACCCTGTTATTGATCGCTGGGTGGCTGAGCGCCCGATTTTACGTCTTTTTTGTTTTAAATATCAGCAAATCTTGAGCATCGCTCAAGATAGCTAAATTTCGTGACACTCTATGGTGCTTCGTGCGAAACAAGCTATAAATATGTGTTTTCGACCAGCCCACATGAGAATCAGGCTGCTCAGAGATAACCAGGAGTGTCTGTGCGCACTTGCCGTGAAGCGCCCACATCGAGCTGAATCCACCATGAAGAAAGCAGGCGTCCAGAAGATGCCTGGCAAGACGAAGACAGACGGTTTGCGTTGGTCTCCAAAGCCAGATGCCGAGGCGGTCAGCCCTCCAGTGCCCAGCCAGCCTTACTCGCCTGCGTGCACCAGGTCGCAGAAAGAACGCTTCGAGAAACAGACGGAACAACAGAAGCCACTACCTGAGCGCCGACGACAGCAACAGGGCACCAGCCCCTCAGCACTGATGAACGTTGGGAACGCACTACCGAGCAACGATGGAGCATTGTCACCGGAACGCGTAGGTGCATCCGCGGTCGTGCCGCTTTTGACGTCTGGGGCCAAGGCAAAACCTCACGCCGTCGTGTCACCGCTCAAAAAGCATGCCTCCGCACCCGCTCGAAACAAGAAGGTTGTCTTCAAAGAATAAGTGCAAGAAGTGTTAAGCAGGCGTTGGTGCTATGTAAACTGTAGAACGTACAAAACTTTGTTACGCGGACTGCCGCACAGCTTTCGTTTGTTCTAGAGTTGCAGATTTTCTGTTGTAACTGAAGTCTGAAGACAACCAAATTGACAACTGCCTGTAAGCCCTTGTGTTCTTAGATCACCCCTCGAAGTTTTCAGCTTTTAGAAATGTCCTTTTTGTAGAACTTTCTACTGACACCGCAAGGCTGCATGCGCCATGATTTTTTTATCTGCAGACACCGCTTGATATTCAGAGCCATATGTTATCTTAAATAAATTCAAGTACGACATGCTCGCTTTCACGTCATCTGTTCGTCACGACTGACGACGTCCTTTATGGGTGCGCGCCAGTATTGGTTGCGTGCGGCATTACATTAGAATGACACAGTGCTTTGCGGCAGCAACCGCGAGCCTCTGAGCTTATGCCGCAAATCGCTAAAGACATGTTGCAAACACCAATCCTTCGTAGTGATGATGCCCTTGTCATATTTTCCAGCGAAAACAAAATGTCAGTGAATGATTACCGATTATGCCGCTCATGGGTTGCCGAAACCGCAGAACGGTTGGGAAAGCAACGCCAAAAATGCAGTAGCCCCTTCCTGTCGAGGAAATGGGGCTAAGCGAACATTTTCGTGTGTTTCTTTGGTGTTCCTCCGAACCAATTGCACTGACGACTACCACAACGGTTGTGCTCGAGCCACAAACAGTCACACGCACTGCGGCTGGCTCCGATTTCCCGATTGAGAACATCGCGTTGAAACCTGGCCGTCGCACCGGGGAAGTTGGCACTAGCGTTGCTGAAGTGTGCCCCACCGTTGTCGGGTTGCTGGAGGGCAAGACGACGCTGACGTTTGGCCTCAACATTGCGCTCCCGCAACTCGGGGTCGGCGGCTCTTTGCTGACGTTTGGCCTCAACTAAGGGTCCACGGCTCTTAGATGACGTTTCGCCCGGGCTGTGGAAGCCCTCATGTTAGAATTGGCATGTCGACGACGAGCCTTTTCCGGAGCACGTTCTGGATGGATTTCCTTAAAATTGCTTCAAAATTAAATCTATTCGTTACGTAAGACAATGAAAGGTTTATTACCCCTTAGAAAATTAGTGAAATTCTACGCTGCAATGATTAGCGGCAACGCAGACGACGACGAACGCGGGAGCAGTTGCACGAGCGCAAACCGAGGGGCGCTGCGGAAGAAAACGCCAACACTCGAGCTAGTGCTGATGATGATAATTTTGTGCGTACATGGATTGCACTGAAATCTGTAAGTTATAACAATTTTCGCTTGAAAAACAGAGGGACAGCGACGCATCGTGCACGTGACGGACGCCCGTCATCTGCACTATGTGTCTCTGCCCCTGTGTTTGTTTAGCAGTGCTTTCCCACCGGTCAACCATAAACACACTCGCGCACATCAAAGTTCTGATTGCGCGAAATCGTAGGAGGTTAATTAACTTGACTCGCCATTTCCCAGGCGTGCACATCGAAAACAATGCCACTATATAACGCCGACGTACTCCCTTCTGGTACGAAACGCACTGTTCCGTTATCTATGACTCGTCTTTTAGAGTGATATCGCTGTACAGAGTGAGCTTCAGAATCAAATAAACCAGCAGACAGTAACTATATGGCTTGACATCCAGCAGAAAATTCTACTTTCAGTGTAACGTGCACATTTACTAGCTACCTTACTAATATTCACCTCTTTGGAATACGCACTCGCAGTATCAGGTCACGTCACGAACGTAGCAGCTGATGCACGTTCACACCGAAGGCGGAGCGGGCAAGCGGACAGGCGGATCCGGCAATGCGGCTGTCACCTTATTCCTCATGATATTAAGTTCAGCTTTTAAAGGCAGTCTTTCTTAGCGAGGTACCACTGCTTTTCCCTATCGGCTCTTTGTAGCCTCTTACCGTGGCTAAAAACAATGTGCGCCGATATGTGGTTCCGGTTACGTGCGTCTGGGTCCACTGGTCGCCGTGCTGTTCCCGAATATATTGAAGTGTCTGATGGCTGGATTCGAACGGAGCAACCCTAGCACAACAGCCCGATATTCAAACCCATAGACCACGGGTGCATGCCTCAGCAGGCAGAATCGTACACCCTTTAGCATTTCCCGCGTGCAAGCCACCGCGTTTTATTGCAATATAAATTATACGAACGCTCCAGGCGATATTTTGTGTGTTTGCTCGATCATATCGCGCAAACATGCCTCCGCGTATGAATTGTCAGAACGCCATCCGAGAAGCCACTGTGAAACGTTATCCGCACTGAAGCAAGGAGGGCCCGCAAATGCGTCAAGACCACTTAGTGGTCCAGACACGAGAAAAACGTGCTGCAGCATGTGCGGCGCACGCTGCAGCTCAACGACGGGGGCACACAGACGCGACGCTCAGGGAACAGGAGGACGAGTCTGAGCGACAACGCCGACAAAATGCTGCTGTTCAAAAAGCGCGAAGCGGACGCACATTGCGGCCGCTGTGAGCATGCCGCAGTACAGAAACGTGCGGCCGGCGCAAGGCAACAACAACACGGACAAGAATCCGTAGTTCTCGCCGATTCTGCTTGCGATCGTCGAGTTCTCTCTGCCCATGCGTGTCTGCGCACGTCACGCCGCGCGTGTTTACATAGCCAACTTATGTTTACCGCAATTCATACTGCCACTAAAGCGACGGGCGTTACTTCTTGTAATATTCTAACATAATGCTATTGCATTCGTTGTTTCTCCCTTATGGCGAAATTGTGATTTTTGAAATAAATAAATCAATAACATTGTTCTACGGGCGGATTCGAGCAGAGCACATCTTACACAGAAGCCTGGTACTGTAGCCGTTGCGCCACGGACGCTTTTCCCCGAAAGCAACGTGCGTCATAATCGGATCGTAGTTGGGACATTTCAGGTCGTGCAATTTTTTCATATTCTTTAACACGTCATGATACGTAAAATGTGGGTCGATCCCTAAGATAGTGCAGTAAATAAATTTGATTCCGACACTCGTCCTACTCCCCTCACGCGAGAAGTGACGCGTTAAAGTGCGGTGCGCAGTGACTCCGCTCCTGTCTCACCCTCAACTCGCTCAGGAAGACTTACCCCCGCATTCACAAACGCACCTCGACTCGACCCTCCACTCGAAATTCTCCTTGAGGGCGGTTTTCCATTTCGCAAATCGCCCTCCACTCGAAACGTGCCTTGAGTGAAGGAAAGCTCGAGCGTTTTACCCCCGTATTCACAAACGCACCTCGACTCGACCTTCCACTCGAAATGCTCCTTGAGGGCGGCTTTTCATTTCACAAATCGCCCTCCACTCGAAACGCGCCTTGAGTGAAGGAAAGCTCGAGCGTTTTACTCGAGAATCTCAAGGTAGCTCCGCAGCTACCTTTAATCGATCCTTGAGTGAAGTTAGTGCGCAAACATGGCTGCGTTGTGATCTGTCACTCGTCTCGTCGGCTTTTTCAGATGGACGCCAGTTGCCTCCGCAGCTTTTCTTTCGTTAACGATGCTGCGCATCTTCAAGGGCATCGTTTTACGGACCGGTGCAATCCTCTGGAGCGCTTCGGCAACGGAGTAATTCTACTGTGGCACCGATACAGATCGGCCGTCCTGTCAAGAAGACTGCCAGCTAGTGCAGTCACCTGTTGTCTTATTCCGTGCATGAGCCAGTTGATGACCTGCATACGTGTATTCTTCGTGCGAGTGCTCCGAAACTACTATCAGTGCCAGTACCCTGTTTATCGCGGGTGATCATACAAAGCAGCATCATTTGAAACGCGGTACGATACATAACTGCGGCGGACTTCGAACCTATGAAAAGAAAACAACTGCGAAGATTCCTGCCATTAGTGGGTGTATTGCCTGTGTGCTCGATTGCTGGATGTGGGTCTGGCTGCGCGAGCGCCGGAATTCGCTCCGCCTGAGCGGTTTGTACTCGGGTGCATCACTTACTACGCTATTCCAAGGTCGGCAAAGCGCACCACAGCAAGTTGAGCTTCTCTAAAAACGACCAGGTGCGTTCACTTTTCTGTTTCTCTATAATTTCATGCAGTTAGTTGCTCTAGGGAAAGCAAAAAGTATACTGTAATTCTGCGTGGGACGTGTGGCAGTAGCTGCTATTTACAGTCGTTAGCAATAATTACCTGAGCCTTGCTTCAAAATATTCAGTTTAATTAGCTTATGCTTATGAACATCCAAGCCCAACGAAGAAGTGAGCAACCATGAAATGGTTTTCATAATTATACCTGCATGTATGCAGAGGGAATGTAATGTTTTATTCCAATACAAAACATTAAATAACAATACAAGAGAGGATATTTTTTGTGCATCACATTATCTTTATTGTAATAAAAACAAAAGCTGTAGCAGTTGACCCAGCTCCTAATACAGAAAACGCTAGCAAGTGGTAGCAGATATATGTCACATATATTTGTTGCGCACATTCCAGCTATTAGTGAGTGCACTATGTAAGTGTTAGATTGCTGCATGTCGGTTTGGCTGTGCAAACGCCAGACCAGCTTAAAACTGTATCTTTGCAAATATGAATGAAAACAGTACAAGCTTATCAATGTAAAAAAAATCGGCTTCCTGAACCCAATCAAAATCTTTAACGAATGTATTTACTTCGAAAAGTAAACTGATGAAAACGAATATTGTACCTAAGCTAGTTTTTATGTGCGTTAACATCATTGTATGTTTATAACCAACCCCTTCTCTTATGCAGGAACCAGGCTGCCAACGCAACCACGCAGAGCAACTGCCCTTTCAAGGGTGCTGCGCTTGCGTTGGTGTGTAAGCGGAGAGGAGTGGAGCTCCAGTTAATGTGTCCTGCTGCCCTGTAGTCGTTGTCGCACTATTTTGGCTAAAACCTATACCTTCTGTCTGACATCATAACAGCTCAAACATCAACACTAAAGGCATTTTGCATACATCTGCCTTCATAGGCACCTAGCAGCTTAAGTCTGCATTTTTCATCTAGGTTTCTTTTCGTAAGCCATATTTAATAGAGCAGTCTGTATCACTGAATTATTTCTGGTCCATCCAAGTGTCAATTTCTGAAACAATAAATTAAAATTATCCTCGTCTTTTTGTGTTCTGATAGGATTGCAAAAAGAGCGTGGACTCTGATCCTACAAACACAAGCAGTAGTACTACTGACAAAGCTATTCTATAATAAAACACCATCAGTGTTCTAGACAGTAGACTAGCAGTGTTCTAGACCATAGCATACCGTCGGGTGTTGCCACCCGACGGTATGCAGTGGTAAATCCTTACAGAATATACGCTGTTTCAGATCCGTTTCTAACTTCAGCTTAAAATAATTATGGAGGCCGGAACACTGAATTTGTCCCATTCGATGCGGATCACAGTTGGCTTCCATGGGGCTTGCAGAAGTTCAGTAATTGACCGAGGAACAGAGCGTGTCTTGTGGGATCCCACAACAGGCTGCTGAAAAATAAAGTATAGAGCGCATTACTACCATGAGTTCAGCAAATTTGAGATCAACCATTAAAATTATGGTATATTTCTTGATGTACACTTGCTCATGCAAAAGTAGCTTCAACATTCCACTAAATATTTAAGTGCTGCATTACAAATTGTGGGCAGTAAAAAGCTCAAGTCTCAACCGTAACACATTATGGGCAACTCATGACTTCGCAGATCATAATAATGACTATGCTCTTCAAAACAATTATATATGACTTTTAAAGAGGAATGAAATATGAGTTTGATTTCATTACGGCATAGCTGTTTCATGTTTGCGGTTTTAAATAACACGGCGTGCATTTCACCATTTTGTCAATGTGGCCAGACACGACATCAATATTATTAATGATAAGTATGAAAAATAAGCACAGACTAACTACCGGGCTGATCAATTAAGTACTTCCACAGCACCTAAGTTCTTTCAGTGAAGCGACATTGTGCATTTCCAACAGGCAGACACCGTATCTATCGATGCTTTCACGTCATTGACATGTCTTACCGTGCAACACAGACGTTGATTTTTTTCCATCAGCTGGTCTTTCCAAGGCCCACATCCTGCAGCAGAATGCCAAATATGATATGTACATCGGGCGTTCGCACGCAAAGTTCAGTGCAGCTAAGCAACTGAAATGAAAAGACATAGCACAACTAAAAAAATATCTGGGCGTTGCGTGAACTTGAAAGCACAGTTTATGGAAAGTGCAGGAGATGCTACGACATAGCACATTGAAAAAGGTAAGACGAAAAAACACTAATGCTGGTAATGAACTACTGAGAAGGGAATTTTCGGAAAAATAAAAGATTGCGTAGCGTATATGTGAAGTGAAGCAGCACTGGAAATGCAGGCACCAGAGCTGGTTCACTGAAGATATGTGCTTCAATTTGAACAAACCGACTAACCACCACGGCTTCTAAAATAAAGTACAGGACTGAAAAACGTTTGTTTCCTTAAAACTGCCGGAGCTACGCACTCAACCATATGCATTCTGGCACATGTATACTACAACTGCTTCTTTTCTACTGAAATATTTCTTACGTGATAGTGGAATGATCATCGGACACAGTCGCGGAGCGGTGTCTTGTGCATTTATGTTTAAACAAATGAACCGATAACAGATTGTCGCGCCGAATCTCCCACAAGCTCCAATGCAAAAAAGAAAGAAGAAAGAGAACGTCTCGCGAAATCTCATGCTGCCTCGAATAGTATGCTTCGGGTGCTAATGCCCGCAGCATGAGCAACTGGAGCCAGTCATGCTTGGATACATCGGACACGTTTTATTGATAACGCGGCGGCAACTTCACGAGAACCGCAACAGCGTAATGTGCTTCCATGCATAAACTGCTCACTCACCCTTATTATGGACAGTATCATCCATAATAACCACGATTAACAACTGCAACGTGAACCGCAAATTAAGCACAAGGAAACAATGAGCAGCAGACAAATGCGGGCGCAAATTTTCTTATTTCTCAGCCATGCGCCATGCTCAGCTGCTGGGGTGCGATCGTTGCCAGACCTCAAACATAGCTCCCGCTTGATATATATCAGTCGAACGCTAACAGTGGCAGCACTGCCGAGCTAAATTTGTGCATTGCGCCGTGTTGTCATTTTATAACGAAGCCAAATTAACGGAAACACATATCTGTCTTAAATAATTGGGCTTTGGCTGAGCGCATTTAAGAATAGCCTCGATATCAGACGCTTTTCTCGGTCGGTGCACTTCACTCGAGTCAAGGGCGCATTTTCAAGGCGTTCCTTGGCGGAGGAAAAGTGAAGTAGTGTTCATGAAACGCAACGGCACCTTGAGTAAAGGAACGCTCGTCGCCTCGACTTGGTTGAGTCGAGGAGAAGCGCTGAGTGAAGGCGTGTTTAAGAATACGGGGGTTACTCTAGAATCTCAAGGTGGCCCCGCAGCTACCTTGAATCGCTCCTCGAGTGCAGTTAATGCGCAAACATGGCTGCCATGTGATGTGTGGCTCGCGTCGTCGGCTTTTTTCGGTGGACGCCAGTTGCCTCCGTAGCTTTTCTTTCGTTAACGATGCTGCGCATTTTCAAGGGCGTCGTTTTGCGGACCGGTGCAATTTTCTGGAACGCTTCGGCAACCGAGTAATTCTACTGCGGCACCGAGACAGACTGGCAGTCCTGTCAAGAGGACTGCCAGCTGTGCCGTGGCCTGTCGTCTTATTCCGTGCATGAGCCAGTTGATGACCTGCATACGTGTATTCTTCGTGCGAGTGCTCCGAAACTACTATCAGCGCCAGTGCCGTGTTTCTCGCGGGGGATCATACAAAGCAGCACCATTTGAAACGCGGCACGATACATGACGATAGTGACCTGTCGTCTTATTCCATGCCAACCAGCTGATGCCTTGTATACGACTACAATTCGTGCGAGTGCTACCGGCGCCAGTGCGTTCACGTGTTTCTCGCGGATGATGGTTCAAAGCCGCATCAGTTCAAGCACGGCGCGTTACATAACTGCGGCCCATGACAGCCTATTCAAAGAAACTGCGAGGATCGCTGTCATTAGTGTGTATATTGACTGTGTGTTCGAATGCTCGATGTGGATCTGACAGCGCGAGCGCCGGGATTCGCCCCGCCCGAGCGGTTTGCGCTCTGGTAGATCGTCATCGACTACGCTAATCCAAGCACGGCGAAGCACACCGCAGCAAGGCGAGCTTCTATATTAACGAGCAGGTGCATTCACTTTAACTTTTGCAATTTTCCCTAATTTCATGCTGCTAGTTGCTTTAGAGAAAACAAAAAAAAACTACTGTAATTTCGCGTGGGAACTGCGTAGTTGGTGTTATTTAGGTCATAGGCAATAATTACGTGAGCCTTGCTTCAAAATACTGTTTAACTAGCTTATAATGCAAGTGACCGACCATGAATTGGCTTTCAGAAATACACCTGCATGTATACACAGGTGAATGGAATGTTTTATTTCAATACAAAACAACGAATAACAATACAAGAGAGGATAGTTCTTACATCACTTTATTTTTATTGTGATAAAAAAATGCTGTAGCAGTGCCAGCTCCTAATACAGACAATTTTCGCAAGTGGTAGCAGATATATTTCACATGCCTTTGTTGCGAACATTTCAGCTATTTGCGGGTGTATTATTTAAGTGTTAGATCAGTGTATGTCTGTCTGGCTTCGCGAGCGCCAGACCCGCTTAGAAATGTTTCTTTGCAGATATGAATGAAAACAGTCTGAGCTGATTAATGTAAAAAAGTCATGCTTGATATTTAACACCAATATATCTTAAACGAATGTATTTAGTATGAAAAGTAAACTAAAAGAAACGAATACAGTACCCAAGCTTATTTTGATGTGCTTTACCATCATTGTCTGTTTCTCATCAACCTCTTCTCACATGAAGGAGCCAGGCTGCAAACACAAGCGTACAGAACAACTGCTTTTCCAAGTGTGCTGTGTGTGCTGCGCTTCCATTGTTGTACAAGTGGAGACGAACTCCAGTTAATGTGTCTTGCTGCACTGCAGTCATTATCAAACTATTCTGGCTAGAACTCAATCTCATTTCTGACATCCTGCCTGCTCAACCACCACCACTACAATCATTTTCATCATCATCATCATTTAACAGCCCTTAAAGGCCCCTTTCGGGGTATTACATAAGGGGGGGGGGCAAAAACAGAAATAAAGAGCAATCATGATATCAAAAATTGTATGAACTCTAAATATAAAAAATAAAGATATACACATACATATACACACACACATTTATATATATATATATATATATATATATATATATATATATATATATATTGTGACGTCACAGTAAGGGCGGACCATTATTGAGCCCGAGAGACGACACGGCGAAGAAGGGCGGCGTCCACAACAGCCTGAACAGCCTTCGACACAGACCACGCTGATGATGATGCGCCCGCACGCGCGATGAAGATGAGGGGCAGACGCATGATGATGATAATGTACAGATGATGAAGAAGTGCACAATAAATGCCCACACTAATCTCCCTCGCGCGAAAGCGGCCATCCTGGCCGCTGCCTAAAGGTACGGCGAACGCCGCGTGGAGGGCTTCATACGAGAAACGTGGACCACCTCGGTAGTGCGGCAACAGCGGTCATTTGAGGAAACAACAGGGGTCACTAGATAATTAACTGGAGAATTCATTGCCAGGACCGTGTAGGGGCCAATAAACTGACACTGAAACTTCTCGCACAACCCAGGAGTGCGAACTGGTGTCCAGAGCAGCACTTCATCGCCAGGCTGGTAGAATACTACGCAATGATATACGTCATAATGATCCTTGCGGTCCCGCTGTCTGGCTGCGGTGTTGACGCGGGCATGCTGGCGACAATGGACGAGGCGGGAAACATATTCTTCGCAGGAAGATCAAGACAGGGGCAGAGCAGAAAGAAACATCGAGAAAGGAACTGGGTGAACGGCCATAAACAAGGTAGAAAGGCGAGTAACCGTTTGTGCATTGAATGGCGGTGTTATACGCGAAGGTGACGAATGGCAAAATTTTGTCCAAGTTTCTGTGATCGGGTTGAATATAGGCGGCTATCATGTCAGAGAGCGTACGATGAAACCGCTCATTCAGGCCGTTGGTCTGAGGATGATAACTTGATGTAGTCGTGTGAGTGGTGCCCGAGGCTTTGATCACTTCGCCTACTAGTTGGGAAAGGAATGTCTTTCCGCGGTCGCTCAGGAGACGAGGGGCGCCATGGCGCAGGATGATTGATTGAAGAATGAAGGCAGCGACTTCGGAAGCCGATGTTGAACTTACACAGGCTGTTTCGGCATAGCGCGTCAGGTGGTCGACGGCTGTCACTATCCATCGACTACCGGCGGGAATCATGGGAAGTGGCCCATAGAGATCGATGCCAACAACCTCAAATGGTTCCGCAGGACATGAGACTGGTAGTAGTTGTCCGGCAGGAGCTGATGTTAGACGTTTGCGACGCTGACAAATGGCGCAGGAAGCGACGTATCTCGCCACACTGGTAGACAGGCCAGGCCAGTAGAAGCGACTTCTTATGCGGTCGTAAGTTTTCTGGATGCCAAGGTGGCCAGCAGTCAAATCGTCATGAAAGGCTTGAAGGACACGCGCACGAAGGCAACGAGGTAGCACGGGCCACCAGCGTCGTCCATCAGGATGGTGGATATGGCGGTACAGCACGGAGTTTTCAAGCTTAAATTGTGTCAGCTGTCGAGGAAGCCGGGCGTTAGGTGGGCGCGAAGCTCCACGAAGGTGGTCTATAATACGGCGACAGTACTAGTCAGCGAGTTGTTGAGACGAAAATGATTCATGGTCGTGCGAAGTGAGATGATCAAGAGTGGCGAAGGACAAAACCGCCGTAGAAGAGACGTCAGTGAGTGCGTCACTGGAGGCGGTGGCGGAACCATTGATGAGTGCGGCTGTAGGAAGCGGGCAGCGAGAAAGAGCGTCTGCGTCTTCGTGCTTCTTACCACACTTGTAGATGATGTCAAAGTCATATTCTTGCAGACGAAGAATCCAGCAGCCAAGACGCCCTGACAAGTTCTTTAGTGTGGAAAGCCAGCATAAGGCGTGGTGATCCGTCACGATGGTAAAATGGCGACCGTGGAGATAATGGCGAAATTTCTGGACGGACCAAACGACAGCGAGGCACTCCTGCTCGGTGATGGTATAGTTCTCGGCAGGTGTGAGCACGCAGCTGGCATACTTGCGACTCTCACGCGAAGAGTTGTCTCGCTGGAGGAGCACAGCACCGATCCCATGGCCGCTAGCATCCGTATGCAAGAGTGTGGGAGCAGTCTCATCAAAATGACACAGGACAGGTTCAGATGTGAGGGCGCCCTTTAGCTGGTCAAACGCAGATTCACATTCAGGTGACCACACGAAGGGAGCACCAGAACGAAGTAAGTGGTGTAAAGGTGCAGCTATAGAGGCGAAATCGCGAATAAGTCGGCGAAAATAGGAAGCGATTCCGAGGAAACTGCGTAGGTCCTTGGTCTTTTCTGGACAAGGAAAGTGACGCACCGCCGAAATCTTGTCAGGATCAGGTCGAATACCATCCTTGCTTACAATATGAGCTAAGACCTTGATCATCTTGCTTGCAAAATTACACTTTTTGGTGTTGAGCTGAAGACCAGCGTTGGCTATGCACGTGAGAACCTCGTCGAGACGTTGCAGGTGCTATGCAAATGTCGACGAGAAAATAACGATATCATCCAGATAGCACAAGCAGGTCTTCCACTTCAGGCCACGCAGAACGGTGTCGATCATGCGCTCAAAAGTTGCGGGAGCATTTCAGAGGCCGAAGGGCATGACGTTGAACTCGTAAAGACCATCTGGGGTTGCAAACGCTGTTTTGTCTTTGTCGGCTTCGTGCATCGGAATTTGCCAGTAACCTGAACGCAGATCAAGACTGGAGAAGTACTCGGCACCTTGCAGGGAATCGAGGGCATCGTCACTGCGAGGCATGGGGTACACATCCTTGCCCGTGATCTTGTTGAGCGCTCGGTAATCTACACAGAAACGCACGGAGCCATCTTTTTTCGGACCAAAACAATGGGAGACGACCAAGGGCTAGCAGAGGGGCGAATTATCTCACGTTGCAGCATGTCGGTGACGTTTTGCTTAATAATTTTGCGCTCAGCTAGAGACACGCGATACGGCCGGACGACGCACGATGGATCTGCCGTCTGTCTGAATCCGATGCGCTGTGACGGTCGTCTCTCCCAATGTCGAAGAATGGGCGTCAAATGAGCCTTCATGCTTCTTCAACAAGGCAAGGACCTGTTGCGTCTGCGAAGGGGTCAAGTCCGAGCTGATTACAGCAGCAACAGCGGAGGTAGAGGCAGAATGTACAGCAGGAGGGATTTCAGAGGGAGCAGCCTTGAGGGGAATGACAGAGAGAGGCTCTGAATCAGCAACACAAGCCAAAGTGGTGCCTTTAGGAAGTAGAATTTTCTCAGGTGTTGTTTTCCTTGCTTCGAGAAGCGCAGCACCATTATCAAACCTAACTAGGCCTGAAACAATGGCTATCCCTTTTGTGAGTCAACGCGCACAAGGTAACATTAACACATCGCCATGGTCGATGGCGTCGGACGTGATGGTCAGAATTTGCTGACAGCCTGGAGGTAGCTCGGTATCTTTTGCAGCGAGTAGATGAAGTGGCTGGTCTGGTTCATTGCCGAGTGAATAGTCGGTGTCGGTCATCTGTACGACACCTTGCCCACAACATATAGCAGCAGAAGCAGAGGCAAGGAAATCCCATCCTAAAATGAGCTGGTGGGAGCAGGGTGACAGCCCAGCAAATTGTATGTAATGCACGATGCCATCGATGGATACACGCACTGTACAAAACGCGGAAGGGCGGATTGTTTTCCCTTGAGCTGCAACAAGCGCGAGTCCATCATAAGGCGTTGTAACTTTTCTGAGACGCCTACACAAACCGGAATGCATAACAGATAAAGTTGCACCGGTGTCCACCAAAGCTTCAACGTGCACACCTTCAACAAACACGGACATCATATTACAAGGGCGCGCTCGAGGAATTGTAGTCCTGTCGGTGAATACAGTTTTTCCTCCGAAAACTGCATTACTTAGTTTTCCGGGCGGCGGTCAGAAGTGAATGAGGCAGGCCGAAGCGGTGAGGAGGAGCGGCGGAAGGGCGAGGGTGATCGGCGTCTGGTGGTACTGTAACCATTCGGCGTTTCGGTTGTTGCGGGCGGAGATGGGGAACGGCGCGGAGGGGAAGCGTAACGACGGCTTTGGTAAGAGGCCCCACCAGAATTCGCATCGCGTTCACACAGGTCATACCCACGACGCTCATCTTGTTGGCGCTTGCGGCAAAAACGTGATATATGGCCGCGATAACCACAGTAATAACAGGTAGGACGAGACGGTCGCCAAGGCGGGTAGTAAGGGGCGCTCGGTGCGCTGTGAGATAGTGCGGTCAGATGGAGCGGTGACGGCTCAAGTGCTAATGAGGAGACATTGGCCGGAGGAGCGACCCCAACCTGCGTGTATGTGGGTAGAGGCAACGTTGGACGTACACTAGTTGCAGGCGCGGCAGCAGCCTGCACGTATGTTGGTACGGTGCGAGGGGCCGGAGGGTCCACATTCGCAGAGCAGGTCATTGACGCAAGTTCCTCTCTGATGACGTCGCGCAATGCTGCACCAGAAGGCTGAGCAGGAATCATCAACGGAGATGACAAGCCAAGTGATTGCAGTTCTTCGCGTATGATCGCCGGGATCATCATGCGCAAGTCGGGGTCTGCCGCAGAACGGTGTTCGCTGAAGTCCGGCTGCAAGCGTACGGACTCGAGCTCGTCGAGGCGCTGGCACGTCAAGACGATGTCAGCGACGGTAGCCGTGTTCTTGACGGCGAGCGCGTTGAAGGCCACAGTCCCAATACCTTTAAGAATGTGGCGTATCCTGTCTGACTCAGCCTTGGCAACATTGACACGGTGACAGAGTGCAAGCACATCCTCGATGTACGATGTGTAGGACTCGCCGGAGTGTTGTTTACGAGCATCCAGAGTTTTCTTCGCAAGGGCGGAGCGAACCACCGGAGTGCCAAAAACTTGCTGAAGCTGCTGCTTGAAGTTTGTCCAATCGGTGAAATCAATCTCATGGTTGAAAAACCAGGTCTTCACCACACCGGTCAGGTAGAACGAGACATGGCGGAGCTTGTGGGGATCATCCTACCGATTAGCAGAGCTTACGCGCTCGTAATCATCCAGCCAGTCCTCAGCATCTTCACCGCGAAGACCAGAGAACAGATGGGGATCATGCTGGTGACCGCTGATGATCACAGAAGGTGCGGCTTGTGGAGGCGGGATGGGTAGGGTAGAAGCGCCAGGCTACTCGTCATGCGACATGCTGACAGACAGTGGGCACAAGCGGCGACCCGAACGAAGCTCCAGGGAGTAGGCCAGGGGCGTAGAGGACGGGGAACCAAGAAGCACCTCCACCGCTTGTGACGACACAGTAAGGGCGGACCTTTATTGAGCCCGAGAAACGACACGGCGAAGAAGGGCGGCGTCCGCAACCAGCCTGAACAGCCTTCGACACAGTCCACGCTGATGATGATGCGCCCGCGCGCGCGATGAAGATGAGGGGCACACGCATGATGATGATAATGTACAGATGATGCAAAAGTGCACAATAAATGCCCACAATATATATATATATATATATATATATATATATATATATATATATAATAAATAAATAAAATTAAAGCAATAGTAGTAAGACGTGGCACGGGTGTAAGCAAGGTGATTAGGTTTGATAATGGGCTGTCAGTCTCTGTTTGAATTTTGAGCTATCAAGCTCAATAACTATTGATTGTGGCACTTCGTTCCAGTGCTTTATTGAGTTGGGCAGGAAATATTTATGAAATGCGGTGGTAGTTCCATGAAGACGTTGTACACTTCAGCTGTTGAAAAGTCTACGAGAAGTGCAGTGAGGAGGAAGAAGAAGTGTAATACGCAGCTGAGGAAAATAGAGAGTTTGTGAAAAAGTCACAGTTCTGCAATTGTGCGGCGAGTTCGCAAGGACTGGAGGTTAAGAGAAGACTTAATGCTACTGATACTTGTGTGCCAATCATATTGGGAAGCCATAAATCGCGCAGCCCGATTCTGTACAGATTCTAATGCGTTAATCAAGTAAGTCTGATGAGGGCTCCAAGTTGGTGACGCATATTGGAGTTTACTGCGGATGAATGTTTCATAGGCAAGTTTTTGAATAGAAGCGGGTGACATTAATAGGGATCTTTTGATTAAGCCGAGCGATCTAGAACAATCAGCCGCTAGTTATGAGATGTGGTCGGACCAGGTGAGATTGTTTGATATTGTGACGCCTAGGTAGCGGCTTGTATCTGTGGATGAGAGGACCGATGAATTGAGAGAATAGGTGTAAATGTTGTTGTGGCGCATCCGAGAAATAGACATGAAATTGCATTTTGAAGTGTTAAGTAGCATAAGCCAGCGTGAGCACCTGTTACTTATTTTGTTGGGGTCATTTTGCAGCGACAAATCATCAGTTTCCGATGGTATGCGCCGGTACAGGACGCAGTCATCTGCAAGCAAACGCAGTGAGGATGCTATGTCGTGGGAGGTCGTTAATAAAATTATAAACAAAAGATCCCCGAGGACCGAACCTTGAGAAACGCCGGACCTCACGGTCTTGCTAGCCTAACTATAGTTCGGCTAGCAAGACCGTGAGGTCATAGTAAGAAAACAATGGATCCATGGTAATATTAAAGGGTCAAGACTGAGGCAAGAAAGCTTGGTCAATAGTCGACGATGAGATACATGCACGATCAAATGCTTTTGAAAAGTCGAGGTAGATAACGTCTGTTTGGAAGCTGGAATCCAGATTAAGGTGAAGGTCTGTGTAGAACTCGAAAATCTGTGTTTCACATGATAGACCTCGCCGTAAACCATGCTGGTTAGGAAAAAAGAACGAGTGGATATCCAGATGGGAAGCTACGTGTGAGTATATAAGTTTGCAGGCTAAGAGTTTGCAGGCTATGCATGACAGAGAAATGGGGCGATAATTTGATGGATCGGAGCAGCTGCCAGATTTGTGTATCGGAACGACATGGCTGATCTTCCAGTCTATGGGAATCGAGCTGGTGATAATGGATTGATCAAAAATAAATCGCAATATGGCACTGGAAACTGATTTCGTTCGGTTTAGGAGTTTAACAGGTATGCTATCGGGGCCAGGAGTACTTGAAGTCTTCAGGTTATCGATACGTTAGAATATACCTTCTGCTGTAATTGTTAAGGCCAAACCGCACGCACGCGATATTCAAGCGACAGCGACAAGCGACGCGACAGGCACACCCTGTCGCGCTGTCGTGTCGTGGCGTGGAGCAACCACATGAACGCGACATCGCGAAAAAGAGTAGCGACGGATTTACATTGTTGTGCGAATAAATGTTATCTTGCGCCCGTAAAGAAATCTCAATTTTATCAAAGGTCAATGTTTTTTTATCTAGACCTAGCTAAAATGCTATCATCCCCAGTGAAAATCCGTCCCATGCATCCCCAGTGGAACTCCGTCCCATGCCGCCAGCGTAAGGTGCCGTGGCGCCATCTGTTGAGTAAACCTTAAAACACTTTCTCGGCTCTCGGTGGCGTCTCAAGCCTAACAGCGTCGAAACAAAACAATCGATCTCAATAATAACGACAAGAGAGCGCCGATACTTAGTCTTCAGCTAGCGATGAGGTGAAGTGATGACTGATTGTACTATTTATTTTTTGCTGTCACAGCAGAGAGCAAGTTGCAAGAGCGAATTCAGATCGGAGCGGGAAGACTATTTGCTGCCATGTTGTTGTGCAATCGCTGTCCCCAGCGGATGTCGTCGCGCTGACTTCCGGGCGACAAGCGATATTTTCTGGCTGGCCAGAAACCGGCGACACGACCAGCGACAGCGACGGATAGCCCTCCGCGACGGCAAAACCTGTCACTCGTCGCCGTCGCTTGCCGCTGTCGCTCGAAAATCGCGTGCATGCGGTTGGTCCTTTATGGGTGGCATCTACGTGAGGTTGAGGAGAGGTAAGGGAGGTATTACTTGATTAGGTTCTTAAGTGAATCTTCCACAAGCTCCAATTCGCAAAAAAAAAAAAAACAGTTCGCGCAAGCGTATGCTGCCTCGAACAAAAATAAGAATTCATGGCATACCTTTTTATTTGTTATCCAGGTTTCCTTCCTTCAGCCATATTTAATAAAACAGCACCACCCCTAATTATTTCTGGTCAATTCAAGTGCACATGTCTAGAACAATAAATTAATATTATCCTCGTCTATTTGTGTTCTGATAGGATTACAAAAACAGCATGAACTCTCATCCTACAAACACGAGCAGTAGTACGACTGACAAATATATTCAAGAATAAAACGCCATACATGTTCTAGACGGTAGCATGTCGGGTGCGTGCAGTGGCAAATCCTTGTAGGATATATGCTGTTGCTGCTCTGGTTCTAGCTTTAGCTTAAGTGAATTATGAAGACCAGAACAAATAATTTCTTCTATTGGATGCTGATGATAGTTTGCTTCCCCATGGGGCTTCCAGAAATTCATCAATTGACCGAGGAACAAAACGCAGGGTAGCAGCGTGTCTTGTGAGATCCCGCAATAGGCCAAATGATGATGCGAATATTCACAATGGTGATGCTGAAAAATACAGTATAGAGCACTGCATTGCTACCATTAGTTCAGAAAAGCGGAGATCAAATATCAAAATTATGGGATATTTCTTAATGTACACTTGCTCATGCTAGTAGCTTCAGTACACCACTAGATACTAAAGTGTGGCTAAAAATGCTACCACATGGCTGCATTATAAATTGTGGCCAGTAAAGGAGCTCACGTCTGATCCATAACACATTTTGGGCAGCTATGACTTCACACATCGAAATCATGGCTACGCTCTTCAAAACAAGAATATAGGACTGTTGACGAGGACTAAAATATGAATTTGATTTCATTATGACATAGCTGTTTTATGTTTATGGTTCTGTATAACATCGTGTTCATTTCGCCATTTTGTCAATGTGGCGAGACGTAACGTCAATATTATTAACAGTTCATGAAAATAAACACATACTAATTAAGGGAGAGATTAGTCGAGTACTTCTTCCGCACCTAGGTTCTTTCAGGGAAGCGAGACGGTGCAATTCCAACAGGCAGGCACCGTATCTATCGATGCTTTCAGGAAGATTTTTTTTTTTATCAGCTGGTCTTTGCAATAACCACATCCTGCGGCAGAATGCCAAAATTTGTATGTACACAGCGAGTTCCGCGTGCTATGTAAGTTCAGTGTACCTAAGCAACTGAAATGAAAAGACAGCACAACTAAAAAAATGTGGCCTTACCGTGAACTTGAATGCACAGTTTGCGAAACGTGCATCAGGTGCTACCACATAGCACATTGAAAAAAGGTAACGCCCAAAAACACTAATGTTGGTAATGAACTACTGGCAAGTGAATATTCTGAAGATTAAAACATTGCCTAGGGTATATGTGAAGTGAGGAAGCACTGGACATGCAGGCACTAGTGCTGGTTCATTTATCATACGTGCTACAATTTGAACAAACCGACTAACCACCCCGGCTTCTAAAACAAAGCACATGACACAAAAACGCTTGTTTTCTTCAACCTGCCGGAGCTAAGAACTCAACCATATGCATCCTGTCACATGTATACCACAACTGCTTCCCCTCTACTGAAAAATTTCTTACGCGATAGTGGAATGATCATTGGACACAGACGCCGAGCAGTACCTTGTGCATTTCTGTTTAAAAAGCGGAACCGATAAGATTGTCGTGCCGAATATCCCACAAGCTCCAATTCGCGAAAAAAAATTTCGCGCAAGCTTATGCTGCCTCGAATAACATGCTTCAGGTACTAATTCCCGCAGCACCAGCAACTGGAGCCTATCATGATTGGACACATCGGGAACGTGTTATTCACAGCGCGGCGGCAACTTCACGAAAACAGCATTAACGTAATGTGCTTCCAAGCAAGAATAGCTCAGTCAATATTTCCTGTCTGCTGCTGCTTTCACAAAGTTTTCAGCAGCACTCTATCTCGAAGGTAAACAAAGTTGCCCATCGGCCGTTCCAACCGTTGTCTCCATCGTAGTCAGTCCGGCTCGTTCACAATACACACACGGAAAATATCACCCATAATACTCGCGAATAGCAACTGCAAGGTGAACGACAAATTAAGCACATGTAAACAAAGAGCAGCAGACAAATGCGGGCGCAAATTTGTTTTGCTGTTTCTCACCATGCGCCATGCTCTCAGCTGCCGGGGGCGATTGTTGCCGGACCTCCAACACAGCTCCCGCTTGATTTCTCAGTCGAACGCTCACAGTGGCAGCGCTGCCGAGCTAAAGTCAAGGTCCATCTAAATAGGTCGCGAAGCTTCGAACGAAAATCGTGCCAAAACCTATCGCCAGAGATATCAGTTAGTGGTGCGCGATTGAAGCACGACTAGGTGAGGGGGGACAAGCACTGAAACTAGGAAACCTATGTGAAAAAGAAATGTTTGAAAATTTCATATCAGAGTACTGTTACATGAGTAAACATTCCATTTCAAATATTTTTGCTTTACTAAAACAACAAATGTTAATATTATTCCTATTACGCAATTTATTAGTTCGTTCTTAGTGACCCCTACCAACCAATGATTCTAGCGCGAGACTTGGCAAGACTGCGCAAACCAGCTTTATTCTATGATTTATGTCGTGCGGAATGGCGTTGCTCACTTGAACGCAGCGGCTTCATTCGAGTTTTTTTTAACACGAAAGTGTTTTATGCCGGGGTCCACCAAGACTTCACTGACGTATTTCCGTCACGGAAATACGTCATAGAACATAATACAAAGAAAGAAACCAGAAGAAAAAGTTCCACAAACATGCAAAATTTGGAAATCGAACCCACGACCTCTCGGTCCGCGACGATAGATCGCCGAGCGTTTAACCCATTGCGCCACAAACGCATTTGCACAGAGCTACACAGACGCGCCTTATATATCTAACACTCCTCCGTGTACCCGCGCTCTTGCTCGGGGCGGTGCCGCCGCCTACGAGCAGAAAACAGAAGTACTGCATTATGACACTAACGCGCACCGACAGTGAACGCTTCGGTGGTCTCAGCACTACGACGCCTCGATGCCAGCATTCGAAGAGACGCTGGCATCAAGAAGCACTACCAACGCCACCTAGGTGGCGTTCACCGTACTCAGCACAGCGGAGCGTGGCCTCCGCAATTAGCTCTGAAAATGTTTCAGAAGTTGATCGCGGAGGCTGCAATTACGACGCGCTGTACGCGCTGATTTGACTCGGTGACGATTCAGTTACGTGCTTTGTCTTGCGCGTTGTATTAGTGTGTCAGTTACGTGCTTCGTCTTTCGCGTTGTGCTAGCGTGTGCAGCGTAGTGCAGCTTCCATATGCACGACGGTTGCTCATGGTCATCGACGTTGGTAGTCGTGATGGAGGAGACGTGCCACCAGGCGTCAGCGTGGGTGCATCAACGCCTAAGGGCGCTTTAGCCACAAAACACCAATAGACATTATATATCAATGTGCAATAAACATTACACTACTTCTGTGAAGACACGTTTCACTTTCGTGTTCTATACCGATTCCTATATAAGAGGGATTAACCACATTTTTTTAAAATTATTTCCTTGCATGTTTGTTCAAAGCATGGCGTGCGCTTCACTTCAAATCTTGCGTAACCTAGCGCAAGGCATTCAGTGGCGAAAGGTGTCAGTGCAGGTTTTTTGTTATCCTGCAAGTTCACGCTGCGGCATTCGACGCGCTGTGTCTCGTCGTGACAATAAATGGGGAAGGCTCCGCGAAGGAACGTCGCGCTATGTTCATTCACTGTCCGTAACACAGGCTTTGAGTGTCCGACGGGAAGCAAAATTAGTAAGTCAAATGTTTTCTAAATGATAATGTGGGGCAATGTTGTCTTGTCTGATAACTGTTGGAAATCAATACGTGGTGTCGCCCGGAATTACGAATGATTCTGTGAAAAGGTTTCGCATATGTTGCTATACATTACGACTGTGTGCTGGCTGTGTGCACTGATATAAGTTTTGTTTCGTCAATAATATTGGTGGCATTATTCTAGACGAATAAACGTGAAGTTGCTTTTGAAACCTCTGTGGCACTGTGATTTATTTGCACCCTATTCGCTCACCTTCCTAAAGAACCTACTGGAACAATTACCGTCAATAACAGCCTAATCATGATCACATTACAACACACGCCACTCCTGTAGTTTAACGACACACTGGCGCGTCGAGCATAGGCGAGTCGCAAGCTCGCCTCAGCCTCAAAAGAAAAATAGCTGCTGGCGTAGCGGTCGAAATGCCACACGCTGAAGAAATTAAACATTCGCGCCAAGCTGTATAAGATCTTGACATCACGGCAATTTCCAGTTGTGACATCAATTTTTTTTTTGCTTGCTGTTAGTTGTTCCCCCGATACGTAGATGGCGGCGGTTGCAACGAGCCGCAATTTTCTTGACATGTGGTCTTCTATGGAAGCTACGCTACCAGTTTACATATACCTTGCTTAAGTTGTGCATTGCGCCATATTGTCGTTTGATAAGGAAGACAAATTAACGGAAACACATACCTGTACTAAATAATTGGGATTTTTGTAAGCACATTAAAAATAATCTCGTTATCAGACGCTTTTCTCGGTCCGTGCACTTCACTCGAGACGAGGGCGCATTTTCAAGGCGTTCCTCGGCGGAGGAAACGTGTAGTAGTGTTCATGAACCGCAACAGATGCCTTGAGCGAAAAAATGCTGGTCGCCTCGACTTAGATGAGTCGAGGAGAAGCGTTGAGTGAAGGCGAGTTCAAGAATACCGGGATTAGTCTTTCATCGACTTCAACTGGAGATTGAATCGCCTGCTACCATTTTACCACTTGCGGCTCCTGAACAAGTCGACAGCCTTCCCCATCTGCCGATCTAATTCGAAAGGCGCACAGTTCCTACTCGTGACGCGGTACTTCTTGTTACCTATAGCCAGCTGTGTCGTTTATGTTTATTCGCCGACGGGGGGGGGGGGGGGGGCAAATATCGCGCACATTAATGCCACACCAGTGTCCACCCCATTTTCACGACCAGACAGCAATGCCCCAGTGCATAGACTTCTGCGCGATAATAGCGCAGTACATTGGGCTTCGCCAGGTTATCTTTATCGCCGCCTTCACGAACTCGACCCAGAGATGAAAATACGGATACCACCCACCATGAAAATGTGCAACGTAAGTTTGCTGCGCAGATTATGATTAGGCGTGGCCTTCACCCAGCGCTACCTGCATCTCATCGGCCGGGCGGACAGTCCGAATTGTGAGGAATGCGGTATTCCTGAGACAACAGAACACCTCTTGTGCATCTGCCCGCGATTTTATGTACAGAGAAAATCGTTGACAGACATCTTGTCGAAATTTGTCGTTGCACCATTGACTGAAAAGGATCTATTGGGACCTTCGCCTGATCATCGTCATCAGCCTGATAGACTGAAGGCTCTGAACAAATTTTTGCATGAGAGCGGACTGGATAAGAGACCTTGAAGAGTCTTTGACAGTTCAAGCTTTTCACCCCCATCTTTATTCTAATAAGCAACGTGTTCTCTATGTTTTCTTTCTACACCCATTCCGCTACCCCAACGCCGAGTAGCAGGCCATCCTCTCAGCTTTTCTCTCACAATATATATATTATTGCCATAAACTGCATAGGTTACTTTTATTTTGTTAAACACATTGAAAACCCTATTAATAATCACAAATTACCCATACATTTTTTGCCAAACGCAAGAATTTATCCGCACCTGCCGACGCAAGTTCGTGAATAGTACGTGATGCAGGCGTAGTTGGCGCATAGCTTCTATAATAAAGGGCTAAAACTAAAACGTGGGCAAAAGGCATGACCATGTATCTCGCCCAATCTCTCCAATCTCCTTGTGTTTGCGCGGCCCATTGTGCAAGTTACTGAATAGACACCACCTCTCACTGCCAATGGTGGGCGTCGAAAACCTTGAATGATGCAGCCACTTGGGCTAAAATAAACTTTGTATTTTTCAAGGTACTAAGGAGCTTTATGATAAACAATAGGGTTACGAGGCACGCTGTAATGAGGGACTCTGGATTAATTTTGACCACTTCGGTTTCTTTGACGCACGTTCACCCAATGGATGGTACACGACTGCTTTTTCATTTTGCACCCATAGCAATGCGGCTGCCAAGGACGGGATTGAACTCGCTATACCTCGAGCTCAGCAGCGCAACGCCATCGCCACTGGGCTCCCGCGTCGGGTACTGAGCTTTATCAACTTTTGACGAACACATGTGAGCAAGCGGGAATATACAATCGGGCACCAATGGTTGCTAACTGCCAACCGTACATCGGCTGTTCAGCGATTGAGACGCGACACTCCGACCGCATGGCGGCCGGCACATTTTGGTGTGCGCTGCGCGATTGGTGAGGGGGCTGAATGTAATCACGATATCACGTGATTACATTCAGCCCCCTCACCAATCACGTGGCGCAATAAGGTACTGTCAGCCACGCGCTCCGAGTATCGCGTTTCAATCGCTGAGCACTAAAGCCAGGAGGCGGTAACATCATGGCTCTTATTGACCATGTAAAACACGTACAATTACGTCAGGCCTAAAGAAAGCGTCAATTCTTTCCCCTGGTTGTGGATGGCCTCAAGAGTAACTCACACAAAGCAAAAGTGGCGCTGACGTCACGCTCGTCTAATTTCGCCGTCCGCCCTACTTTCCCCTGACGGCTCTTCGTTTCTTCGTCTTATGTATACCTTAGTTTCGCCGGCCGATCGGCGTTTGGCTGGTGGCTGAAGTTTCATACAGTAATTACTGTATGAAACTCTAGGGCTGGCGCGATCGCTAACCCTCGCTGCGCGAGTTTTGCTAAGCGGAGCGCTGTCGTTTGCGTGCTATTCATGCAGCGTGCCACCGACTGGAAACCAAACACAAACCTTAGTTTCATTTTTTTGTGGTAGCAATTATATGATCACTCCAAGCGCAATTCTGCCATCACCGTCACCATGGTCGTGGTCGTGAACGTGGTCGTGGACGTCGCTCTGAGGTTCCGTGCAACGTCCAAACATGGTAAAATCGTCGCTGCGCGTAGTACGCTGTATGCGCGAGCGAAAGCATGTGAGGGTCAGCCGATGATTGCGGCTCAGTCTCGCGCGCGCGAGGGAGAAATACAGGGCGGAAGCGGACTTCTGTCGCGCGAGAGGCACGGGGCGTTTTACTCCGGCGGCGGCCGCGCGGGCGCCGTTACGTCAAAGCGATCTACCACGTAAAAAAAAAAAAAAATTCGTGCTCGCACGGGCCTCTTCTTCAAAGCGAGCTGCGATGCGGACAAAATGCAAATACTGCCGGTATATAGCTTCGTATGCGCTGTGCTTTCGACTTTAGTTCGCGTTGAAGCGAGAGACGTCGCGAAGGTCAATTCGCTCGCTGCTGCTGCCCCGCCTCCTCACTCCATTGTTTTGACAGCAGCTTCCGCGGTCATCGAGTGAGATGTACTCATGTTTACCTGTGCACGTGTGGCACCGTGCTTGTTATTTTAGCTTATAAGCGAATGTTTATAAGTTTATACGGCCGATAAGGCTACTATAGTTGTCTGCCAATTTGCTATCGTAATCGATGCTTCGCCTTTCGGGTGAAACTGCGACATTTCTACACGAAGCTGTTAAGGGCTCAGTCTGCGATGGTCGTGTCCGCGTGTAGAAAAATTAACTCTCATTGGCCGGCCATATGCGGTATGTGCGAGTGAAAGCGCACGATGGACGCGCGCTTTCACGGGGAGCGAACGCACGGCGGAGAGCAAACGCGACTTTTTCCGCCGCGCGAAAGGCCGTGCGGGGACGGGAGGGAGGGAGAGGAGGCGACGTTTAGCTGTGGCACCAAATGCGTATCTTGCGACCGGGCGCAAGGGGAAGTGGCGACTCAATCACAGTCTGAGAAGATTTAACATAAAAGGCATGCGCTGCGGGTGTTTTTTTTTTCCATGACATTTGTTTATGGGCTGTCATTCTCAAAATTCTGAGGAGCTGTATAAACTTGGACATGTAGCAGCACCAGCAATGCGCAGAACTGTTGTCGACGGCGGTGGAGTTTTTCCCGCGTTCGCACCGAATGCGCACGGCGTTGGTGACATGTTTATGAGGAACGTGCCAACCTTTGCCGTACACCACCCGCCGTGGTTGCTCAGTGGCTATGGTGTTGGGCTGCTGAGCACGAGGTCGCGGGATCGAATCCCGGCCACGGCGGCCGCATTTCGATGGGGGCGAAATGCGAAAACACCCGTGTACTTAGATTTAGGTGCACGTTAAAGAACCCCAGGTGGTCAAAATTTCCGGAGTCCCCCACTACGGCGTGCCTCATAATCAGAACTGGTTTTGGCACGTAAAACCCCATAATTTAATTTTTTTTTGCCGTACACCCTATGGCTGTATACCGTAGCGACCATAAGGCCATGGTACCTGTGGTCACTAAATAAATGAAAACCACCGGATCATAAATATTTCTCATTCCTCAATAGTTCAAAAAAAGTTGTCGCAGTTTCACCTGAAAGGTGAAGCATCAATTGCGATAGCAAATTTGTAGAGAGCTATACGGAGTAATGATATTAGCTTTATCAGCTGTATAAACTTGGACATGCAGCAGCACCGGCAACACGCAGAACTGCTGTCGACGCCGTCGGCGTTTTAATTGCCCGCGTTCGCTCAAAATGCGTGCGGCGTTGGTGACTGTTGCCGGAGCCTCTGATATAAATAGGCACTTGGTGCCGCAGCTAAACGTCGCCTCCCTTCCCTCCCCCTCCCCCCCCCCCTGCCCCATGGCCTCTCGCGCGTCGGAAGAAGGCGCGTTTGCTCTACATATATGGTGATTGTAAAGGAGGAAAGAGACGCCTACTTCTGCAGCCCTGAAGGGAGCACGGCGCAGAACGCGCGTTTGTTCTCCACTGTGCGTTCAGTCCCCGTGAAAGCGCGCGCCCCTCGCGCCCTTTCACTCGCATATACAGCGTTCGGCGCGCGGCGACGATTTCATCTCCATTGACGTCATACGGAACCTCACGGCGACGGCGACGCCGACGGCAGAAATCTGCTTTTGAGTGTCCATATAATTGCTATCGCAATAATAACCAATTACACCATCACATCTTAATAGTCATAATTAGAAATACATAATTCCCACTATAGTACAGCTTTGCTGGTCTTCCACCTCCACCCCAGTGGAAGGGCTGAGAGTTTTTTTTTATTAATGTTTTCAACATTGACGAACCACCCAACACACGCCGCACCATGGAGCAGGACCTGCCTTGTATATTCAATGTTTCCCGAACGACTTCAACGTCTGCGGGGTAGCCCTCTTGGTGATTGTCGGGCGACTTTTTTTTTTCTAGCAATATCTTCAGTGCCTTCCTGCACCTCTGGGCTTCTCCTCTCCACCTGCGCACAATTCTCGCGGTCTCTGTATTGAAAACCCTTTTCCGGCTCCGGTGTATGGGTGTCAAGTATATGCAAAGACACATGTTGATGCATCAGGTAACCTCTTGTAAAAAGATACAAGTGGAACTTAAAAGAAAAAATATTAACTAGTTCACATTCTAGAAGTTTCAAAAAAGTCGCAGTTTCACCCAAAAGTGGAAGCATCGATTGCGATAGCAAATTAGTATACAGCTATACGAAGTAAGGACAGTATTATCGGCCATATAAACTTCGAAAGATTCACTTGAATTAACAAGCATATTGTGAGCGCGCTCAAGCAAACATTGACAAATCACACTCGAAGACCGCGGCACTCCCTGTCATACCGCTGGCGTGAGCTAGCACGGCAGTAGCAGCCAGCGCAGTGACCTTTATGCTATCTATTGCTTCAACCTAAACTGAGCGGTGAAAACACAGCAAACACAGCACTCGCAAAGGTATGAGCCGTCTGCAGATCGCTCTCAAGATACGGCGCATGCGACCGCTTGCGACCACGCCGAGTACGCAGTTGCTGGCTGGCGTAGCAGAAGACGCGCCCCCTCCCTTCCGCGCTGCCTCCCCGCTTTCCTCCTTTCGCCCGCAAGATTGAGCCGCGATCACCAGTTCCCCTTGCACCCGGTCGCGAAATACGCAGTTGGTGCCGCAGTACAACGCCGCCGCCCCTCCCTCCCTCCCATCCCTCCACTGCCTTTCGCGTGACGGAATGTTTCGCGTTTGCTCCTCGCCTTCCTCCCTGGCGCGCACCAGACTGATCTGCAATCGTCAGCTCGCCTCGCGTGCTTTCACTCGCACATGCAGCATACGTCGCGCGGCAATGACTTTATCGCCGTTGGATTTTATACGGAACCTCACGGCGACGACGACGGCAGAAATGCGCCTGGAGTGTCGATATAATAGCTATCGCAATAATAAACACTTTTGTACAACCAGCTAACCCACACATTTCCGCGTGTTCCCCCTTTTCTGTCCCTTTCCCCTTGGCGCGGAAAAAAAATTGACGCATATCTTCTTGCTTCGCTGCAAATGACGTCGAAAGACGATAGTCTTCTGCTGCCCCTGATACGTAACACCCTCTCTTCTCCTCCTCCCATCCTTCTCGCTCTTTCCCTCCCCCCTCACTCCTCCCATGATGGATGCAATGGAGGTTTTCCTGATTTCAATTAAAATTTCCCGCGTTCACCCTGCTCTCGCGCCATCTGTTGGGACCTTTTATTACTGTTGGCTAAAAGCCAGCTACAGAGCCGCGGCTTCAGTTGGCTTGTTTTTAACGCGTAGCGTCTCTTCGACACCATTTCTAACGCGTTGATTTTTTATTTACTAACGTAAATATCAGTGCAATGTGTTTTCTTAATTAAATGAACGCTGAGGATCACGGTTATGTACATATATTTTGCGTCAAAGGGGCCTGAGGTTTGCTTTGCGCTGTATGATGTTGACGTGTATGACCCCGTGCCACCAGTGCTAGTAGCTTGGTTGGTTCTGGCCGGGTGGTTGAATGGAGTGACAGACAGACAGACAAAGTTTTTCGCGTTTAGGTAGCCCAAGAAAGACTATCGTCTTTAAGACCTTGTCTAAAGAGGTAGCGTATGTGTGGCCCTCACATGCTTTTACTACACAAGGACATGTGTGCGGTTAATTAGCTACGTTGCTTCTTGAAACGAGCATTGCAAGATGCACGTGAACACGCTTGTTCAAGGTAACGGAAAAATGACATATCGCTCTTGCTACAGGGTAACGTTGTGAACCCGGGAGACAGCGTCATCAAATCCATGAGATGACCATTTTGAGCAGAAAAAGAACATGAGGCGGGTAGAAGAATCTACGGGGCATAGGGGTTACTCCGCGTGTTTTAATTTCATAAATGTAGATGTAAATGAATTGTCTTACTCAAAATCTTTGGCTGTAATTTTTGTTTATTAGGAAAAAAATTTTAATGCACCCTTTTATAAAGGCAACGTTTGCACATTTTATTGCAAGCGTTTTATCAGTGTCTCTATTACGTGTAAAATTAGTTCTTATATCTGCCAATTAATTTATGAACAAAAGACTTGCGCACCTTTGTGTAGACGGGAATGCCCCGGCTCTGCAGGTAGCTGGCGCTCTGCAGCTGCGGCCTCCTTCATTGGCTCTTCCGCAATACTTGTAGAATGAGATCTACGTGCATTCTTGACCACGCCATCTGCATGGCTGGTAGTACGGACGCAATTCTTCATTCTTGCAGCAACTGAAACTGCTGTCTTTATTAATTTAATTTTGAAAATATGTTGTCAGGAAATCTTTTTTATTATTATAACAGCAAACTAACAACAAGCAGTTTTTCTGTTCAAAATTGTTTTAATTTGTGGCGATGAAGCTATGAGTGACAACTCATAGCTTCATCGCCAATCGCAAGAGTGGGCAGAACAGCGGCAACGCCGAAATGTTGCTAAATTGCTGCCTGTTTTTTACGCAGCTTTTTGGATTTTGCCATGGATTGCTCTGCAGCGACGCTGCCTTATCGTCCACACTGCCTTTTCCGCGACACGTGGATGCTGTCGTTGGCGTGCCTATGGACTGCCCTGTCACCCCGGTTGGTGATAGCCCTGGCATGGTGCGTGGCTCTCCCGAAGGCCTCCCACATGTTCCACTTGTAACTGACTACATCCTCGCACGGCCAATCATCGGCAACCTGTGGTCAGCAACGTCAACACCGGACGCTATAAAGGTCTTCGCAACGGCACCCTACATCAGTGGGCAGAACAGCGGCAACGCCGAAATGTTGCTAAATCGCTGCCTGTTTTTTACGCAGGTATGTTATATTCCTGATGCCTATAGCTATCGTTCTGACGACCGCTTCTTGTTGCTTCTGTTCTGCCCGAACACCCTTGTTGCTTGTTGCTATCGTATTTTGCACTGTTTCGATAATCTTCTCTTGAGTGGGGACGTTGAACTTAACCCTGGACCTAGAGGTGTGCCTTCAGCAAGTGCAGCAGAGACAACCAAAGTTAACACCTCTGCTTCTAATAGCTCTCATAGCTCAACTAGACCCCCACCTGAGATGGCTAGTCTTCTCGCGGAATTACTGGCTGGTCAGAAACAAATTGCAAGCGATATTGCCGATATCAAAGAATCCTTTAACTCCCGTTTTGAAACTCTTGAGACGCCTGTATCGGTACTCCAATCTTCTACAGCTGTAGCTGATCGTGGTGCGCTATATGACAAGCTGAACTCCGAAATTGCCTCAGTTAGGGAATCGGTCACTTAACTCAGTTTAATATCCGATGATTTAGAAAACCGTTCACGCCAGAACAATATTCTTTTGCACGGTTTATCGGAAACACGTGACGAAAATACTGATTCCTTGCTGAATGCTGTAACACGTGTGCTATCTGAGCGTCTTCAGATAAAATGTCCAGATATTGAGCGCTGTCATCGTATCGGTAGACCACGGGAAGGGAGATCGCGACCAGTCATAATGAAACTTTTTGATTACAGGGAAAAAATGCGGGTCTTGAAAAGCGTTACGAAACTGAAAGGGTCTGGTATGTACATAACGGAAGATTTATCCCCGAACGTGCGCACCTTACGAAAGAAACTGTGGGACGCAACTTTTAGTTTTCGTGATAATGGATCCAGAGTAAAACTGCGCTATGATCATGCCTATATTGATGACGTGCGCTACATGTGGGACAATGGCACAGATTCTCTAAAGTGCGATTCTACTGGCGTTCCTAAATCATCTTTTGCTTCTAAAACTGGAGCAACTTCTCGTTGACTGCCAGCAACTTCTCTTAATCTAAGTATTTTGTATCTAAATGCGAGAAGCATTGTTAAAAAGTTCGTGCCTTTACTTGCTCTTGTTACGTCGTACTCTCCCCATGTAGTGACCATAACGGAGACCTGGCTACACGATGGTGTGTTTGATTGTGAATTTACCCCGCCTGGCTATGTAGCAGTACGCAATGACCGATCAAGTGGCAAAGGTGGTGGTGTTGCGCTACTTATTCGTTCAGACATTAAATTTTCTGTGCTCCCTTACACACATGACGTTGAACTTGCTTGGTGTAAGCTCTGTTTAAATAAACTGTCGATTATTGTTGGTGTGTACTATCGCGCACCAGGTTGCTCTTTGGAAGATCTTCAAAGGCTTAGCATACTCTTGCACGAACACGACTTCGGTGCTTCAGAATTCGTGCTCATGGGGGACTTTAATGCACCGGGTATTGACTGGCAAACACAAAGTTGCACTGGTCAGGACATTTCTATTTGTAGAAAACTGTTACCCATTTCACTAACCCTGGGCCTTACTCAAATCGTAAAAACTCCAACCCGCCATAACGCTGTTCTAGACCTTGTTTTTCTCAGTTCTCAGGTTATTAAAACTGCGTTCCAATGTGACGTAATTGATGGCATTTCTGACCACAAAGCTCTCCACGTTTCCCTTCCATCTTCATCGATTAAACAGAAGCCTAGTATTACGCAGTTTCATGACTTTCTTCATGCTGACGACGCATCTATAACACATACGCTAGCTTCTAACTTTGATTCTTTTCAAGCACTTAGTCTTCATGGTGACGTTGACACACTGGTCAGTGCATTTGAGCATATCGTGAAGTTATGCATTGATAATTTTGTTCCTCTGAAAACGAAAAAGAGAAATCCTCAGATTCCATGGATGAATCGCAGCTTACTGCAAGCTTCGCGTCGCGTTCGTCGTCTGCGCCGTTTGAAAAAGACATGTAATCCAGATGCTATCGTTCGCCTTAACACTGCCGTGGTTGACCTGCGTAACAAAATGAAAAGTGCCAAGAACTTTTATTTTCAAGTTGAGCTTCCAGGATTATTGCAGTCTAACCCGCGCAAATTCTGGGCTTCTATTACCCCAACTAAAACTGATACAGTTTCCTTTACATTAGATGGCACGGTTGTTTCAGACCCTATTAAAATAGCCAATGCTTTCAATGTCTACTTTCAGTCAGTGTTCACGCACGACAATAACGCTCTCCCTTTGCTCACAAGTTCTAATCCTGATCTGTCCATCGGCGATGTGGTAATCAGTCAAAATGGCATCCTAAACTTGATTCTCAAGTTAGACACAAAGAAGTGCACTGGCCCCGATAGCATTCCAAACAGCTTTCTGGTGCGTTACGCTCTCTGGTGTTCACGTTATTTGGAGGTCGTTTTTGGCAAATCCTTGTCTTCAAGTACCGTCCCCGAGTCCTGGAGGTTAGCTAAAGTTTTGCCTCTGCATAAATCAGGCAATAGACAACTTCTGTCTAACTATAGACCTATATCGCTTACCTCCAATTCCGGGAAGGTGCTGGAGCATATCATTCATAAACATATCACTGAGTATCTTGAATCGAACGACCTTCTGTCCAACACACAACATGGATTTCGTCGTGGTTTCAGCACAATAACACAACTGGTAGAATTTTCACATGACATTGCTAGCAATTTAGACACTGGTAAACAAATTGATGCGTTATTTATAGATTTTTCCAAGGCTTTCGACACCGTTATACACAGCAAGCTTCTAAGTAAACTAAACGTAATATTAAATAATCCTCAATTGATCGACTGGATAGCTAGCTTTCTCAACTCGCGCTCTCAAATCGTTTCATTTAATTCCAACTCGTCCTCAGCAATAAAAGTAACATCTGGTGTTCCCCAAGGCTCCGTTCTGGGACCCCTGCTATTTTTGATTTTTATAACTGACCTACCCAGCAATATTAGGTCCAAAGTCCGTCTCTATGCCGCCGATTGCGTGCTATACTAGGTAATAACTACTGCTAATGATCACACTTTACTTCAGGATTCTTTCAGGCAGTTTTGCTCATGGTGCTCGGATTGGCAGATGCGCATAAACTTTCAAAAAACAGTAGTATTGTCATTTACAAACAGCCATTCTCCATCACAGCATGTGTACGCTTTCAACAACATAACAGTTCCCCGGGCGCAGACGTACTTGGCGTTATGTTCACACACAACTTGCAGTGGTCACATCATATAGATTATGTTACCTCTAAAGCACAAAAAATTAGGTTATTTAAGACGAACTTCATCTAAATCTCCAAAATGCACTAAATTACTAATGTACAAAACACTCATTCGCCCTATATTAGAGTACGCTGCATGCGTATGGCATCCATATAAAGTGTGCGACATGACTAAAATTGAATATGTCCAAAGGAAGGCTGTTCGTTGCATTCACCATCGCTATGACCGTGATTTTTCACCCTCATCTGCAATGACCGCTTTGAAATTACCGCTTTTGTGTACGAGACGTGATATTGATTCTTTGAAACTGTTACATTCATTTGTTCACTCGTCTTGCCGACTGTCTAATGATAACTACATCGTGCATGCTACTGCTCTTCCGACTAGACGTGGCCACAACCTTAACCTAAAGCCCTTTTTTGCGCGCACTAACGTATTCAAACAGTTTTTTTTCCGATAGTTATTGAATGCTGGAATGATTCACCCGGTTGTGTTCGTGAAATGGCGACATCTGATTTTGTACAAGCATTGGTGTGATGTTAATGTTCTAAGTCTTTCATTTATGTATTCCATGTACTCCCACTCCTGCAATAGCCCTGCATAGGGCTGCAGTATTTGAAAATAAATAAAATAAATAAATAAATAAACTGTGAGCACCTTTCTGAAGCCCGAATGGCCCCTCCCGTGGTAAAAGCTGTATGATGCTCCATAGCTTCTGCCTCCCCAATCGGCTCTTCAGTGGTACCTGTAGAAGGAGATCAATAACAATGACTTAATCGTCAATGAATGGCTCTCTTCAGTGCCTGCTTGAGCATAACAAAACGGTATGACTTATTTAACTATGCATAACAATTCTCGTTTGAAATATTTAGGAAAAGGTTGCTTGAAAATGGCAGTTTTGTTCATGTTAAATGGAGCCTGGTTAAAGGATCATCACTTGCATCTCTTCAAGGCCCACATTCATAGCTGCCCACTGATATACAGGGTGTCCCAACTATCAGGCACCAAGATTTCTGTTCGGTCGCTCTTTTTGTGCGGTGCTCTGATTTTTCTACTTTTTTACATTTACGGTCAGCATTGACGACGATTGACTAACAAGAGGTCGGGTGAAGATTCAGTGGACCGGGCGCCTTACCGGTACGACGTTTCTTCTTTGAGGACTTGGCTATTACCCTGCCACTACGGTGGTCGGCAGCCGAGAACATCGCCATGAGCCTTATGCTCGTCCAACTGCTGTAAGCCATATGAATGATACTACAGGTCGTAATGTAAAGCCTGGGGGCTTGCAGGCGTCACAAAGCTTCATAAAACCGGCGCGTTTAGTTCTTCACAACTCGGAAACAACTTCGGCGAATTCAGGAGTAATGGCTGATGGTGAACTCGAGAGCAAGAAACCTCGCCTAGAGGACAACGACGACGATAAAACATCGAATTATGATCTAAGTGATGAAGAAAATATGGGTGAGGATGCACCGTTTACTTTGGTGGCGTACAAGAAAAACGAGCAGAAGGCATCCCAGTTCTGTTTCGCCCAACAAACGAAGGTACTACTTTCAGGCAAGTGAACCCCAACCGAGTGTCTGCTGAAATAGTTTCCGCTGCCAAAGAAAAAGTGCAGTCCTTCAGGACGACCAAAGATGGAAGTTTCACTGTCAGCGTTGCTTCCTTAACATCCGCAAAACGCCTTCTGATGCTCTCAAGTGTAGGTGGCCTAGAAGTCAAACCCTTCATCCCCGAGTCATAAACGCGAAACGTACGGAAAGTAAAACATGTGCCTCTGCAATATACAGACGAGCAACTCCTAGACTTCTTGAAAGATGCTGGGGTTATATGGGCACGCAGACAGATAAAGTATTACCGCCAGGAAGATGGAGCAGCTACGTCGCATCCACTTCACATGGTAATTTTGATTTTCAGAGACGATCGCCCTATTCCAGGAAGAATTTACTTAGGTTTCATCAGTGATCCAGTCGAGGAATATCTAAGACCAGCACTTCTCTCCTATAATTGCCAGCGATTTGGGCATATGGCGAAAAGCTGCCGAAGCACACGTCGGTGCAAAATCTGCTCAGAAGATCATGACCACAAGGAGTGGCAGTCACTCCTTCAGCCTAAATGTGTGAAGTGTGCGGGGAACCATGCTGCCTCCTACTCAGGCTGCCCACAGAACAAGGCTGCGGCACAAATGCGTCGTTATGAACTTATCCATTTAAGGGAACCGCGCCGCAATGAAGCCTCCCCAAACCTTGAGATTGTTCATCCAGTGCAATAAAAAGGCCACCAGCCTCAGCGGGCACCGAAACTACCACAGCCAAGAGACCAAAACAAGATATTCATCCAGAGAACCACCAAGAGTGCAATCAAGAGACCAATCAAGAGGATCACAGTCAAGTGCCCCGTCTTATGCGCCAATGCTGTGGAAACCCACACGACAACAGGAAGAAAGTAATACACCAGAAAGCTCCCATGTTCGCACACATCATGCTCAGCGACCTTACGTGCCTCTCGCAGAAGTAACGCCAATTAATAGCGAAAATAGCACCGCATCGGTGACGCAACTGATTTTGCGATGCTTTTCGCAGCTCTTAAGGCTGCTCTGCCTGCTCTGCCGGAAGCAAACAACCTACCAGAAGTGAAAGCCTTGTGGCCTCTGGAAGCACTATTGTGTCCACAATTGGGGCCGAACCTGCGGCAAGCATTACATGAATAACCGCTACAAAAATGTCTCCATATTTCAGTGGAATGCCAACAGTCTTGAAGGAAGTGTGCTGACTTTCGAAAACTACTTGTACAATACAACTTTCCGATACTTTGCATTCAAGAGGCGGGAATCAGTGACGAGTTTCGCCTCTCGAATTATGTGATATACCAGTCATCCCGTCAGGGTGCTGTAAGCAGAGTGCTCCTGTGCGTCAGACAGGACTTCCCATCTTATCAAATTCACTCAAGTGATTCAGGCTTTCCGGAATTCTTCGCATGTAAAGTATCCTTTGGTAAGCTGTGCTGAATCTATATCTACAACCTTCAGGCCGTATCTCAGTGGAAACGCTAGTGGATATCTTCAAAATAGCTCACTCTAATCTATTTATATGTGGAGATTTCAATGCACACATTATATGGGGCAGTAATCGCTGTGATGCACGTTGTAACGCTATTGAGTGCGCCATAGACAAATGCAACTTGACTATTTCAAACGATGAATCGCCAACATTTCTTCGTGGATATAATTATTCAAGCTACATAGATGTTACCCTGTGTTACCAAGATCTAGTGAATGCTGTGGGATGGACAACGGATGTTGGAAACGCGCGTAAGTGACTATTTTCCCATCCTTGTAAATCACCCTAGCATGCACAATGATATCAAGCATTACAGCAGACTAACCAACTGGAATGTATTTCGGTACCGCCTAACGGATCAAATTAGTCAACATACAAATGTTGAAAATTTTACCGAATTTTTGCAGGATAATGTTAACATATGCACAAACAAGGTCCCAATTCCAAGATATTATGCAAAACGGATGTGTTGTCCAACTGCTTAGCACGTTTTAGAAAACAGAGATGCAGAATGGATGCAATATTAGATATAGTAACCTGTGTTGAGCACGAACGTACATGTGGCAACTTGACGATAGCAGTATTCTTAGACATCAAGAGGGCATTTGACACTGTTAGTCATGTTCATGTTCTGCTAAGTATGTTAGAACTCGGAATGTCCGGCAGGTCCTTGCCATGGATTTCTGAATTTTTATCAGGTCGCAAAATATTTGTTCAGACGAGCGAAGGAAACAGTGCTGAACATATTTGTCAAGCAGGGAGTACCACAGGGAAGCGTACTCAGCCCTTGTCTTTTTAACTGCGTCATGGCTGATTTAGCGAGAAGACTGCCATCACAGTTAAGATTCTCACTGTATGCAGATGATGTGTGCATTTGCACAACTGGGACTAATGCTCAATTACTTCAGATGTCATTACAAGACGGCATAAATATTATTAACCACGTTTTGAAAGAGAGAGAGAGGAATGGTTCTATCACCCGCGAAGACAGCTGTACTGCCCTTCACTCGGAGGCAGTTAAAAATTTTCACTCTTAATCTGGAAGGACAACCTCTTATGATCGTCAAACAGCATCACTTTTTGCGAATAATACTTGATGGGCAACTATCCTGGGCACCCCACATAAATAAAAAACTCGAAAACGAGGTCACTGCGATAGTGACTGTACTTCGCAGACTTGCTGGCACATCATGGGGTGGATTAGTATCGACCATGCTGACTGTTTACAATGCATTAATACGACGAAAAATTGCGTATTCCGCGCCCATCTTACACGGACTTTCACACACGTCAGAAGAGCGACTTCAAAGACTTTTAGCTAGAGGACTACGCGTATGTCTAGGAGTTCCATGAGCGACTTCTAGCCGTCTTGTATAGCTGAGGCTCGCCAATCACCATCTCCAGTTATGAGAACTACAGAAACATGCCGGCATTATTTTCTTCTTCAAACACAGCATAAAATCAACCCATTGACTTTAGACATAATGAAACGAGATAAAAGTTATGTTCATAACGAAATTCAAGAAAATCTTCATATATTGCCAAGAAATTAATTTTGGAACTCAGATGTCGAATATCCTCTATGGCTGCTTACTCTTCCAAAAATCGAATTGTCAGTAGATGGCATATTCAGAAAAAGAGACATGTACACCCGTGAGCAAAAGTATACGGACCACGGGGTCGCCGAAAAAACTGAATTTCTTCGTAATTCACAGGCATAAACTGTAATTAATGGGTACACTGAAAAGTTCGCAATGCCAAGTTTGGACTGCAGTCCTCAATTTCAAGCTGCGTTCAGAGGCAGTGGAAATAATCGGCGTTATCGAGCAACCCCTCGTCCGTAGACTTTTGCTCATGGGTGTACATTCAAGCTGCGCAACAACTCGCACTTTACCAGATGTATATGCGGTATTCAGGATACATACACCTCTATACAGATGGCTCCAGTGCAGCAACCTCGTCAACTTCAGCATTCTATATACCGCACCTCAATAAACAAGAATCATTTGAGTTATCTCGTGCGACTTCGTCCACAACGGTTGAACTATTCGCAATCCTATGTGCGGTAAAATTTATAACTTCAGTACGAGGTGCGCAAAAATGGGTAATTTTCAGCGAATCACAGGCGGCGCTAATATCACTCTGCAGCGCAAAAGCAAGAACAATCAGTGAAAGTATTATATATGAAACACTTAGAGACCTCACAAAGGCAAGTCAAAAGAAGCATGAAATAAGATTCCAATGGATACCTGGACATTGTAACATTCCTGGCAACACAGCAGCCGATGAAGCAGCACGGCAAGCACACCTCAAAGATGATGCGGTTTCGCTCCTAATATCAAAAAATGACTTACGCTGCATTATAAGGGCAGCCTCTTTCAAAATTTGTAGAAATACGTGGTTTGACCAGAATTCGAAGAGCTCTGATTTATACGATATCGATCCGCTTATTGAATTCAAATTTCCATCGTCATTAAACAGAAATATGGAAACCCTTATTCATCGATTAAGGCTAGGCGCTGCCTACACTAAACACTTCTTATATAGAGTTGGCCGTGCGGAAATCCCCGAATCTGATTGTGGATTTGTAGATGAAGATTTACATCATCTCCTTTTAAATTGCCCACATCACGATACACCAAGACGCCGACGTAAATCCACTCTAATGACATTAGACAGCGTACCTTTCTGTTTAAGGAAACTTTGGGCCCTCGGTCCACAACGGCCTTGCAAAAGAGCTCTTTAAAAGCGTTAACAACATTTCTCGAAGAGAGCGGCGTTGTTGGCCGTTATTACCGCTTATAATGTTCCTTTTATTTCAACGTCGCTGTATATGTAAATGCGTTTGTTACTTATGTTATGTTTATAATTCTGTTCTGACTATATGTGATAATGCATTTACACGATATGTGCACCACCCGCAGATTAGAGAGTGTATTGTAAGGTGCGATTATTATTTGTATTTTTGAGACTTTCTTCTGCAGTGCCGTGGAGTTATTGAACTTCTTCATTGTATGTACCACGCTTTTTTTTACATTGTCGTGTTGCTGTGAACACGTTGCTTGAGAAGTATTTTTTATGTTCTAATGCTTGTATGAGATGGTTATTTGACATGTATTCCTGTACGTTGAACCCTGTATGTTGTAGGTTAGACCCGTTCAAGAGCTAAGGAGTAGCCGGCGCCTTATTTGTGCGTCAACATCTCCTTATATCATATCAATTAAAATAAAATTTAAATATATGCAAATGTCACGTAGCTAGACAGAAACAAGGTAATGTTTTCGCCGTCACTCGGAGAAACTCAGATTATTTTTTGCATTCCACCTAATTACATAATTATTCTTAATTAATTATTTACTTTTCAATATTATATTTCGATGAAAAGTGTAAATGAGAAAATTGTAGAGCGACATAAGGAACGCTCGATACAGCTTTCTGTGGCTCAATACGTGCTACATAAAAGTGCTTCTCCGAGCGTGAAAGATGCCCGCGAATACACGCAAAGTGCCTCGAACGACCAGATGCATGGCAATATTGCGTGTATTCGCGGGCTTCTTTCAGGCTTGGAAAGACAATTTTAGCTAGCACGTATTGAGCCACAGAAAGCTCTACCAGGGAGTTTTTCACGTTTCTCTACAATTTTTTTATTTACACTTTTCATTATTTTTTTAGAGAAGTTGATTGATAAATGAAGACTAACTATGTAATTAAGTGGACCGCAAAAATTAATCTCAGTACTTCCAAGCGACGGCAGACAACATTACCTCGGTTCTGTCCAGCTACGTGGCCTTTGCATATTTTTATATCTTGGTCCATGATAGTTGGGACACCCTGTATATCTCCTGATTGCATTAGATACCATCATACAGAGATGCGACAGTTCAGTAAGTCACCTTTCGGTGGCACTGCTGACTATTCTGCCATGTGCACATTGGCAGGCTTGCTCTGCTACGTGGATTTCCTCTGCGCCGTTATATATATTGCCACGAGGTCTCGAGCTGCGGCGAGCGCGAGCCAGTATTCAGGCAAGGAGAAGAAGAAGAGGTTTTTCGTTTTTGGGGTCAGCCATCTTCCTGGCTAGTACTCGTCTCTGCCGGTGCAGGACTTCTTGCTCTGAAGGCCTTCTGTTGCACGTGACAAACTGGTGGAGGTGCTGGGTAGTCCCAGCAAATGTCCTACACGCCTCCTGGTAGCCCTGTGCCTACAGTGACAACACCTGTTCACCGGGCCAGCCGAAGAGTCCGAGGATTGCCCCCTGAGCTTGGACCTCTTCCCGAGACTACGTCAGCTACGCACCAAAGCGGTATGGAAGGCACTACTAGTGCTGCTCACTATACGCTACAGAAAGTGCCAAAAGTCTTCCATGGCTCCATCCTTGAGGATGTCGAAGACTGGTTGGCTCAGTTCGAACGCGTCGCTGATTTCAATGGGTGGACCGATGCGAACAAGCTGAAGAATGTATACTTTAGCCTGGAGGATGGCGCTCGCACCTGGTACGAGAACCGCGAACCCTTCTCGTCGTGGAGCGACTTTTGTCGTCATCTGCGGGCAAGTTACGCCAATGCTGATCGCTGTGAACGCGCCGAGCGGGCCATTCAGTCGCGCATCCAAATGCCCAACGAAAGTGTGATGATGTACGTTGAGGACATGACGCGCCTCTTTCGTCGAGCTGACCCGGACATGGCAGAAGATAGGAAGCTCCGGCACCTAATGCGAGGGGTTAAGGAGCAGCTTTTCGCTGGCCTTGTTCGGAGTCCCCCGACGACTGTGGCCGAGTTCTTAACGGAAGCCACGACAATGGAAAAAGTGCTTCAGCAGCGGTCAGCAGTGTACGACCGGCAAATCAGCGTCGCGTCATCGATGGATCAGATCGGAGCTGCCGGAGGTAGCATCAACATCGACTCCCTCTGCGACCTCATCCGATCAGTGGTACGCGACGAGCTGCAAAGAATACACTGCCCGCCTCAACCTGCTGCGGGATCCATATCCAGCCTCATCAGGAACGAGGTGCAGCATGCTCTGCAAGTCCCGCTTGCCAGGGAGGTCACACCACCTGTGCCGACGGAGCTTCGGCGCGCATCATACGCGGAAGCTGCGAGCCGGTATATTCCTGCTTCTCCGCGCTTCGTCCGCCCCACGCCGCACGATACACTTCCATCAGTGCAACCGATCCAGCACTTGGAGAACCGCCAACCACTTCAAAGAAAATCGGATGTCTGGCGCACACCGGACAGGCGACCGCTGTGCTATCACTGTGGCGAAGCCGGACATGTGTACCGTGAATGCCCATATCGCCGCCTTGGACTTCAGGGTTTTGCCGTCGACTCTCCAAGGCCAAGATTCGGCGAAAGACCAAGAGCCATTGAGGAATACCTGTCTCAACAGCGCATGCCACTGCCCTTGCGACGGCAGTCACGGTCACCGTCGCCGAGACGATTTTCCCCAAATTCCCGGAGCTCCCCAGTGGCGGCGCAGGGGCGTTCGCCAAGCCCTAGACGGGAAAACTAAAGACAGCGACCTTCGGGGGCGAGGCCGCTGATAATCGACGCGAGCAAGGCCTCCCAGCGACGCGACCAGGTACCGGCAGTGATTCGACAACAACTGAACTCGGAAGCCGACTGTCTTTGGATATACCTGTGGTGCTCGACGGTCACCATGAAGTCAGTGCGTTATTGGACACAGGGGCTGATTACTCGATCGTGAGCCGAAAACTAGCGACACACCTGAAGAAAGTAGTTACGCCTTGGTACGGAACACAAATTCGTACTGCCGGCGGACATGTAGTCACCCCACTTGGTATATGCACACTCCGAGTTGGCATTCGTGGACGTACGTTTCTCTCCAGTTGCCTTGTACTTCGCGAATGTTCCCGAGACATCATCCTTGGAATCGACTTTCTACGGGAATATGGCGCTATTATCGACCTGCGGGAGCGCACCGTGACCTTCTCGACAGAGAGAGCAGCAGACAAAACCGACGACAGCCATCTCAGCACGTTTCCCGTTTATGCCGACAACGTCGCGTTACCCCCCCGTTCGAGTGTCCTCGTTGATGTCGTGTGTGACAAGTTACGTGATGGTGAGGCAGTCGCTGAAGGCAACATGTCGCTCTTGCTCACACTAGGTCTCTGCGCCGCTCGCAGCCTCGTCACGCTTCGTGACGGACGTTCTACGCTGCTTGTGACGAATTTTAGTAATGAGCACCGTCACCTTTTTCGTCGCACTGCCATCGCTCTCGCCTACCCCATAACAGAGACTGCTGAATGTTTTACGTCTGCATCACTGGACAATGCTCTCCAATCGACACCGGGGGCTGCGACGGCATCACTAAGCAAAGTAGACATTAATTCGACTCTACCGGAAGAACAACAAATAGCGCTGCATGAATTGCTGCTTCAATTCCAAGAATGTTTCGCCTCGTCCTCTAAGGTGCGTCAGACGCCCATCACGAAACACCGAATCATTACATATACCGACGTGTCGCCCATAAAACAACAGCCTTACCGAGTTTCGGCCAAAGAACGGGACGCGATACATACGCAAGTCGAAGAGATGCTTCAGGACGATGTTATACAGCCTTCCAAAAGTCCCTGGTCATCGCCGGTCGTCCTCGTGAAGAAGAAGGACGGAACACTACGTTTCTGCGTTGACTACAGGCGGCTAAACAGCGTGACTAAAAAAGACGTCTATCCACTGCCCCGCATCGATGATTCACTCGACAGACTGCGACGCGCCAAGTATTTTTCATCTATAGACTTGAAAAGCGGATACTGGCAGATTGAAGTTGATGAACGAGATCGCGAGAAAACGGCCTTTGTAACGCCGGATGGCCTGTATGAATTCAAAGTGCTCCCTTTCGGCTTGTGTTCTGCACCTGCGACATTCCAGAGAATGATGGACACTGTTCTCACTGGTTTGAAGTGGCATACTTGCCTCGTTTATCTTGATGACGTCGTCGTATTTTCGGCGACCTTTGAGGAACACCTGAATCGTCTGAAGACTGTGCTGGACGCCCTCCGCGCCGCTAACCTCACGCTGAAGCCAGAGAAATGCCACTTCGGTTACAAAGAACTTAAGTTTCTCGGCCATGTTGTGAGCGCGGATGGCGTTCGGCCTGACCCTGACAAGACCACCGCCGTAGCCTCCTTTCCTGTTCCCCGTGACAAGAAAGCAGTCCGTCGCTTTCTGGGGCTCTGCGCATACTATCGCCGCTTCATCGCCAATTTTTCTAGGATTGCCGAACCTCTGACTCGCCTCACACGAGATGTACCATTTGTCTGGAATGAAGAGCAGGACGCGGCTTTCACCGAGCTGCGGGAGCGTTTGCAGACACCACCAGTTCTTGCTCACTTTGACGAGGACGCTGATACTGAAGTCCATACCGACGCCAGCAACGTGGGTCTTGGCGCCATCCTGGTCCAACACCAAGAGGGCACAGAGCGCGTGATAGCTTACGCCAGCCGTACTCTTTCACGCGCAGAAGCAAACTATTCCACCTCCGAAAAAGAGTGCCTTGCAGTGGTATGGGCGACCATGAAGTTTCGGCCTTACCTCTACGGTCGCCCCTTCAAAGTAGTGACCGACCACCATTCATTGTGCTGGTTGACCAATATACGAGACCCCGCTGGGCGACTCGCACGATGGAGCCTTCGTCTGCAAGAATTCGATCTGACCATCGTATACAGATCAGGCCGCAAGCACGAAGATGCGGATTCGTTGTCGCGTGCACCCACCGATGTTTGTGATCCGGCCGCTGAGGATGACAGTGGATTCCTTGGGGCCCTCACCGCAACGGACTTGATTGCACGACAGCGCGAGGATACCGAAATCCGCGCAATCATCGAGAACCTCGAAGGACGCAACTCTCCCATACCTCGACGCCTTTCTCGCAGTCTCTCGTCCTTCTGCCTTCGAAGAGGTGTCCTGTATAAGAAAAACTCGAACAGCAACGGCAAACCCTACCTTCTCGTCATACCTGCTGACATGCGCGACGACATTCTTCTTGCCTGCCATGACGAGCCCACATCTGGTCACTTAGGCTCCTCCCGAACTCTCGCCAGAGTTCAACAGGCGTACTACTGGCCCAAACTATCTACATCTGTAAAGCGCTACGTCAAGAGTTGTCGGGAATGTCAACGCCGCAAATCCCCGCCACTGAAGCCCGCGGGGCTGCTGCAACCAATCGCACCACCCAGGGCACCATTCGATCAAATAGGCATGGATTTACTCGGGCCTTTTCCACTATCATCAGCCGGCAACAAGTGGATCGTAGTCGCCACAGATTACTTAACCAGATACGCCGAGACAAGGGCTCTACCACGCGCTACGGCTGCCGATGTTGCCCAGTTCTTTATAGACCAGATCGTTCTTCGACATGGAGCCCCGTCTTACGTGATCACTGACAGAGGCACAGCTTTCACGGCCCAGCTTATTGACGACGTATTCAAGCTAAGCTACACGAGCCATCGCAAGACCACTGCATATCATCCGCAGACCAACGGGTTGACGGAACGATTGAACAAAACCATCGCCGACATGTTATCCATGTACGCCGATGTACAACACAAGACGTGGGATCAGGTTCTACCGTACGTAACATTTGCGTACAACTCTGCCATCCAGGAGACGACGCGATTCACGCCGTTTCGTCTTGTCTATGGACGTGAGGTTCAGACTATGCTGGATGCGATGCTTCCACACGATTATGACGCGCTGCTCACCCCTGACGCTGAGCAATTTACGCAGTACGCCGAAGAAGCTCGCCAATTGGCACGCCTACACATCACGCAACAGCAGAGTGTAGATGCACGTCGCTACAATCTTCGCCATCGCCAAGTGGAATACCACCCGGGCGATCAAGTTTGGGTGTGGACGCCGGTGCGCCGCCAGGGGTTGTCAGAGAAACTGCTCAGTCGCTACTTTGGACCCTACAAAGTGCTGCGTCGCGTTAGTGACGTGAACTACGAGGTTCTCCCGGATAGTGCCATGTCACCCCAGCGTCGAAGGCAGCACTCGGAGATTGTGCACGTTGTACGACTCAAACCTTATTTCGCGCGATAGTGCGACAGCGTCTCAACTTTATGATGTACTTTATTTTTCTCTCCCTCACCCCCCCACTTGTGCTTACTTTATGTTCCTTCCCTTTTTTTTCTTTCCCTCTACCTACGTCGACCAGCGCTAGCATCGGGACGATGCCCGTTTTTTTTCACAGGGGGAAAATGCCACGAGGTCTCGAGCTGCGGCGAGCGCGAGCCAGTATTCAGGCAAGGAGAAGAAGAAGAGGTTTTTCGTTTTTGGGGTCAGCCATCTTCCTGGCTAGTACTCGTCTCTGCCGGCGCAGGACTTCTTGCTCTGAAGGCCTTCTGTTGCACGTGACAATATATATATATATATATATATATATATATATATATACGGAAAACATAGCGTTCATAATTTCCTTCACTTACATATAATATAAGCACTAAACAAAAAAAAATAATCGGCAGCATGTTATACTCCTGTGCCACGTGAAGGTGAAAGCCTGCTGCACACTTGGTAATGCACCGTCTCGCATCGTCGCGTTGCTGCTTTCGCAGTTGGGCTTCTTCGGCTCGTTTTCGACCCTTATAGCTGCAGCGTCGCGCGCTCGTATAGCGGGGTCAGACTCGCACCAACAGCGTTTCTCTTCGTCTTTACGTTGCATCCTCTCTGCAGTGGAAAGCAGCGCTCGCGGTCGAACGCCTTGCTTCCGGCGCTTCGCACGTCGTACCTCGTTTCTCGCTTGGCGAGCATCAGAGGCCGTAGCGTACTTCCGAGGCCTACTGCGCAATCCGCTAGGCCCCGGGCGAGTGTCCTTTATCACCGCCTCTCTCCCTTCGCAGTCGACTGTCGCCAGAACCGCGGCCGCGTTACTCAAAAGGATACGGACACAAAATCTGAAAATTTTACGAAAATGCTGAAAATGAGTCCTCAGTGTGTGATTACACCGAAAAGAAATAGTCACATAGCTCATTTTTGAGCCGATGGCGTTATTTTTGGCGTTTTTGTGAGCGCGCGCCTCGCCGCCCGACCCGCGGGAGTTGGAAGGCGTGACGTCACGACACCCTCGTCGGATAGCCAGCCGGCCGGCCGCGGTCATTCGAAGCGCGCCGACGCCGCCATCGCGAGCATGCATTCGAGTTCTGGTGTCTCTGCCAGCGATAAGCACACGTCTGAAGACGAGGACCATTCCAACTTGGCAAGAAATATTACCGCTTACGGTGACGAGTCTACCGCGTCAAGCGACGAAGAAGAGCCGGCGGCCGTGGAAGTGCCGGTCAGGTTTTCGCGAACCTTAGCGCGAAGATTTCGCTCTGCACCAGACACTTGTGCAAGAATTATTTGTCATTTCCTCTGTAAACTTGCTTTTTCAAGAGCACACGCAGGCGAGGCAGCTGCGGGGTACTTCAGCACTGCGTGGATGACTGAATAGTAGTTTAGGCCGTCGACGTGAGCAACTGCTGTGAGGTATCAGTACCTCCGAGACTCTCACGTCCACTTCGCCAGCCGCCCGACAGATGGCAGCATCTGTCTAGCGTTTTCCCCAGTTTTCCCCGATTTTAGCCTGTGGAGAAGCAGAGCTGCGTGTGTGTCTGCCCCGTTTCCATGTAGGACTGATCTCGAGAGTCGCGCTCGCGCGTGTTTGTATTGTTTTACTATGCTTTGCCAACGTTTTTTAAGACATTACTGCCTTCGTGCCCAGCCTCGGGCATCTCGCCCCAGCCTCACCCTCTTACTGCTCAAGAAGGCTGCAAGGGAACGAAAACAGTACCGACATCTTTTCGCCTCCTGTTTTCAAACGCCCCGCTGATCATTTCTGCCTTGCGTTTTGGTGAGAAGATCGATGGCACAGCGTGAGGCTTTAGGCGTTGCCCTTTGAGCGGCATGCCAAGGCACAGTCGGGCTGGTCACATAATCATCGTCGACGAAGTGGTCCCGCGCAAATGAAATCATTTTTTAGAGGTCTCCTGGCGGGGCGCGATGGCTGACAGGAAGGTATCCAAAGTTTACGCACCTTCTCGTCTTGGGGGAACGTGTGCGACGACCGACGATGCTGTTATAACAGCAATGTCTGGGCATTATCTTCCGCCTCGACGAACGCGTCAGTACCAAGCGACGACCGCGGGAAGGCGCATGTGAAACGCACTAACTGCGTGGAGCACCGACGGGGATAATGTTTCAGATGGACCACATGCGAAGATCACCGAAAGGGGTTAAACAAACGCTGCAAGGGACCGACACCCCCGAAAACACTGCGATGGCTGTGGCCGACCTTAGCCGTGCGCGCGCGGGTGGGTGTTATGACGTCAAATTTCAGCTTCTACCGGCGGCTGCTTGGATGCAAGGTGCACCAGAAAATTGCAAAAAAAAAAGACGTTTCTCGTTCCTTTTTTTTTCAAAGCAGCTTGTTGCATTCGTCATTTTCAACAGTTCAACATTTTTTCCGACGCAAACAACCACCCGCCAACTTTTGTGTTTGTATCCCTTTAAGCGACACACACATGTTTTTCTGTGTGCGCGCGCCACTCGTTCCCTTCTCCAGCCGCATCTCGCTCGGATAAGGTCACGCGGTTTCTGCGTGCGCCGCTCGTTTTCCTCTTCACGTGGCGCTCGCTCGGAGAAGGTCACGTGATTTTTTGTAACCACACGACTAGACGCCGCGTTTTTTTCAAGGCCATCGAGCAACTTGGCGCTTTGGCCATAAGAGAGAGGAAAACAAGAAAAGCTGCAAAAAACATCGCAAATCACCCAAACACACACACACACGTCCTCATGCGTCGAAACAAGCCTAAACGGACATATCTTGGGCTTTGTAAGTATTGCACTGAACTTACCTATGGCAGTCAGGAACCGATCCTGTAGCCAGGCCGACGGCACTGTTTACCACGTAAGTTTATTTCTGAGCGGATAAAAAAATATTCACCGGCGATTACGATATGAAAATTTTGAGTACAGTTCTTTAGGTGTGTTTCATTCGCGATATTTTGTGGCAAAGAATTTGATTCTGAACGGCAGGGTCCTCTCGGCGGCGCTGCTGAGCCTCTGCTCGGGCAGCTCATTTAGCAGCAGCGGCAAACGAAGCATTTCCACCGGTTGCTTCGCTCATTGTTCAAAAAGAAAGCGTGAAGACGGGAATGCGCGGCTCAAGCGGAGCGCATTCTCTAGCTGTGGCGGCGCAAGTGGAGTAGCGCATGCGCAGTGGGCCCTAAGTCCACGCCAGCCCTTTGTTCCCACATATGATATCGGTGGACGCGCTCACCACATGCCTGGTCGCAGTCGTGGAAGCTGTCTCGTGCGGCACTCCGCTTTCCTCCTCACCCTTTTGCCATGCTCTCCTCCTCCACTTTCCACCTCGCGCTATATTCGCTATCGCAGTCTTTCATTCCCCGCTCAGCTCAGCGTTCGCTCGTTCATTCTTCGCTGTGCTCGTCTGCTCGGTTACGCCGAGGGAGGCCGACGCCGACGCTCAACGTAGGAACGGGCACCTAAGAGCTGCGCGATAAAAATCCAAGGACACCAAAGTACTTCTTATGAGTTGTGCATACGAAAGCATTAATAGAGGGGTTTAGAATTGGGGGCCCAAGCGGCTTGGAGACCCAAGAGAATTGCGGGCCTCAAGTGCGAATGCGCAGAACCCAAGCCTGTCTTGAGTTCTTGCGATCGCCTTAACCCAAGACCCAAAAATGGAAAACTAGCGTGGGCCCCCAAGGCGTCTCGCGGGTGACGAGAAATCGCGAGATAGCCAGGAGAGCCGTACGAGCCGCAGCCATCCAAAGGCGTTACCGCTGAGGTGGTAAGCGTGACTACTCTGAGAGTAGAGTACGCGCGCTCGCACTACACAGCAGATGACATCTGTATATTGCGTGAAGTCCTCACAACGAACTCTTTTCAGGACGTTAAGATGGGGCCACAAGTTGCGAAAAATGTTGCAGGGGATACGAAGAAAACATTTTCGCTGCTGTCAATACGCTACCTTTGCGAGACGTGTACGGCCGCCGGCCATGTCGTCGGTAAATCGCTTCTGGCAACGCTAGAAATAGATCTTCGATGTCAGCCCAACTCAAATCAGCGTACAACAGATGATCGCAGAGCAAACTTGCTCTGCGATCATCTTGCTGATTTTGCCATTTTTCACGGGTGAACTCGCTGTTTTTGACGTAATAGTTCAGCGGAAATGCGCTAGGTGGAGAAAAGTAATTAAAGGGAAACTGAGACATCCACCCAAATGTAGCAATTTGCTACAATGGAAACCCAACCGGGTTCCTCGAAAGAAAGCCTCGCAGTTGAAGAAAAATTCGTCCTGGTCCGGGACTCGAACCCGGGACCACCGCCTTTCCGGGACAGCCGCTCTACCATCTGAGCTAACCAGGCGGCTAGCAGATGGCAGGGCGAAATCGAATTTGTCGACAACTCGAAGCAAAGGCAAGTGTATGACGCAATAGCTCAGCGGAAATCTGCTAGGTGGAGATAAGTAATTAAAGGGAAACTGAGACATCCACCCAAATGTAGCAATTATCTACAATGGAAACGCAACCGGGTTCCTCGAAAGAAAGCCTCGCAGTTGAAGAAAAATTCGTCCTGGTCCGGGACTCGAACCCGGGACCACCGCCTTTCCGGGGCAGCCGCTCTACCATCTGAGCTAACCAGGCGGCTAGCAGATGGCAGGGCGAAATCGAATTTGTCGACAACTCGAAGCAAAGGAAAGTGTATGACGTAATCGTTTAGCGGAAATCCGCTAGGTGGAGATAAGTAATTAAAGGGAAACTGAGACATCCACCCAAATGTAGCAATTTGCTACAATGGAAACCCAACCGGGTTCCTCGAAAGAAAGCCTCGCAGTTGAAGAAAAATTCGTCCTGGTCCGGGACTCGAACCCGGGACCACCGCCTTTCCGGGGTAGCCGCTCTACTTCGCCCTGCTATCTGCTAGCCGCCTGGTTAGCTCAGATGGTAGAGCGGCTGCCCCGGGAAAGCTGCAGCGGTGCCGCAGCATGGGACCCGCGCGACCAATCAGGGTCGTTTGGCGTGTCTCGGGGATGGAAAGCGAAGGAAAGGGGCTTGACACGCGCTCCGCCGGGCTTCCCTCGCCTCATATCAGTTTCCGTAACCAAATGGGAAGACATTGCGTGGTGCCTTCCGTCAAGGAGCAGGCTGCGTTTGAGCAACGGCGCCGTGAACTAGCTTGGGAAAAATTCATCGTCGACGGGCCGATACTAGTGTGAGGGCTTCCGAAGTCCAGGCGAAACCCCGAGTTGCGGGAACGCAATCTTGAGGCCAAACGTCACCGAAGAGCCCCCTATCCTGAGTTTAGGGCAAACGAAGCGGAACGCCTGCGACAGCGTCGTCTTGCCACAAGCATCGCTTACCGTCATTTCCTCGACAGGGGAAGGGCTCTTAATTTTTTTATACCTAATTTCTTTATAGTAATACCGAGCCGAAGTTAGAACACAGGCGAGAGCTTGCGTGGTCAATGAACGCGCGGATAGCAAAAGGCTTGTTCGATTCAGAAAAGGTGCACAGCACCACAAATAAAAAGGTGCAGGTGGTGCCAGTTGTAGTGCACCGGGCTGCACCAGCTCACTGCAAGGTTCAAGGGTGCACTGCACCACGGCGGCACTTTGCCTTGCACCCCGTGCAATCGAGCAAGGTGTTGCAGGCTGCAGCGCTGTACCGCGGGGAATCGATGACATAGGTGCAGTGCACCCTTAAAAGGTGCACAGAAACTTGGTTGAATCGAAAGAACCTCCAGGCTTCCGAGAGTGAAGGTGACGTGGCGTCGCGGTGAGGACCTCTCCCCTCACCCAAAACCTGGCGCGCCGGCGCAGCAGCAGGTGTTCGCTCTCGTCTTATCTACTCCGTCGAGGCGCGCACGTGACGTAGCGTCGCAGCCAATGGGAATTTAGGTGCCGTTTCCCTGCTCCAGACGACAGACACCGGCTTTTTCGCTCAATGAGCCGTTTGTTGCTTTCGAATAAATAATCTCCAGCTGTGAAATATTCACAGCACAGATATTACCTCAGCCACACTCGCTCTTTCGGGTATGCCGGAGTAATCTAGCCACGCAGCATATCTCGAATAAGACATTTCGCACTGGTGCCGAGGTCCGAGTATCATTCAGCGTAAATAGAGTGGGAGGATGGAGGCCTTTATTAGAAACCAGTAGAAATGCGCCAAACACCACTGGCGCGTTCTTTTTTCGCTATCTATGAAGAACCAAATTTCACAAAACAAAGGAAGCACTATGCCAGGCTGGTAGCATGTTCTTTAATACGTGAAGATATAGAATCGTTCCAAGCCCACTGGGTGCCTTGAGACAGACTCGCTCTCTTCAAACACTCCACTGTCGCTCTTACCAATTTTCATTGGTGCCTGTCAGAAGTGAAAAGAGTGCGGATGCTCTTTCGTGGGATGTAATGACTTGCAGCTGTCGCAACCACTTGCGCGTAAAACTCCACCCTTATAATTCTAAACAATAAAGCAGAAATCAGAATGCACGGAGGACCGAACAGGCATGCCCGACTTGAAGGAAATTTGCATCGGTCAGCAAAGGAATGAGAACCAATATGACTACTCAAAATCGCGGCCGTCGGTAATTCTCCATTTCCGAGGACAAGCCCGGTGGTTGAGTATTTCACAACACAACGCCACCAGCGAACGCTGTCAGCGACGCATTGTGTGTCAAGTGTTATTGAATTCAGCGCCGCTCACTCGGAAGACTCTGACGTCCCGCAAATGAACCGAACCAATGCTCGGACTGTCGGAATGAGTGTACGCGACGGAAGGCCGGGAATTGGGGAACGAGGAAATGGGACGCAATCTTGGGGACTGCCGTGCTGGCGAGAAGGAGCGACTGATTCCCTGCTCGTTCCCCCACGGGGTCCTTGCTTGCGCGTGCGTATATATTGGTGCCCTGCGTTGCGGGCGCCAGACCTGGAACGAGAATGGGCCGCAGCTGTGGCTACTATCGGGACCCATCACGGACATTCTGGAGCACAGTGAGAGGGGAGAGTGTCTATGGGCGATCAGGAGAAATGGAGGGAACGCTGAAACAACGCCGTGCGCGAAGGCAAAACATAAAATGGCCAAGAAGAGATACAATGCCAAGAAGAGTGCTCGGGCCAAATAGTGAAGGGCCAGAGCAACACCGACCGACAAAACATAGAGAGACAAAAGCGCCGAGCTCGTTCTCTGACAAATCTCGAAGAGTTTATTCGATACACATTATTACAGGAAAGCCAAGAGTCTGAATGGCTGTGCCATATTTATTATAGAAGCAGCAGTCGTAACCAGAGAAGGTGGAGTCAGCAAGTCTTCAATTGCCCTCACCGAAAAAGCACTGTGAGACCATGGTGAGACAAAGAACGTGTTCTCTTTGTAGATGTTTTATGTGTTTGTTTTGTATTTGTGATAATTCGTGTCATTGTTCCTTTGTTGCCAACCTGTCTTGCGATTCGCGGTCATGTGTTCATGAATCTTAGTACATGCATCTGTGAAACTGAAAGTAAAGTTTTAATTAGAAGGCAGCGCTTGTGCCTGCCCCTATAATTCGTCATTTGCCTGTTTCTTCACTGTAGTAACTTTCATCACGGAGTACCAACTAGCCCGTTCTTACACCTTGTTGTTTAGGAGTTATTTTGTTTCCGTTTCTTGTCCATGTATTTTTTTTTTTGAAGAAACGTTGTGGTATGATGGGAGTGGCATGGTTAGAAGAAGTCGTGGAAACGCATTTTATGCTTTTAAAACGAAGAGGCTGTCATTAAGGTGACAGCGTCGGTGTGACATCTTAAGCGACCCACAAATACGGGGGAGTCATTCCCTCAAATTCAAACAGCATCTGTAGTGCGGTTGCCTCTAGCGACTAAGAACTATGTATTAACTAGAAACTAGAGTGAAGATGATCCTCTAGCTCGGGACCGACTTCCATATTGCTATAAAATATATGTGAACAGTTTTACCGAATTGAGCGAAAATTATTGCATTTAAGAGAGAAAGTGAAGTTACGCTGTCTGTTGAAAGCCGTATTGATTTGTTGTTGGATATGTATCGCTCACATTTGTCGGAGTTTGAAATTTAAAATAAAATTTAGCGAGGAGTTTATAATTCCGCAATCCCACAGAAAAAGCAAATATATCAAATATGTAATCTTTGTGTTCTTATGGTGTTGCAACTGGTTAGTACAGCTGAAAGGAAATGAGTGCAAATATATGTGTATATACAGTCACACTAGCAATATTGACGTGTGCACGAAAGGCCTTAATTCTACTAACCTATCATCCACCACGCCATCTTCACTAAAATTAACCGTGCAGAAGACACTAGTTTGCTCTTAATTGCAATACACATCTGCCATCTGCAGTCCTATTACTGATACATTAACCACCGTTGTATAAGCTATGCAAAGCCGCGCAGCTCGCTACATCTTGTCAAATTACTCTCGTCATGCCAGTGTTGCACGAATGAGAAACATTCTACATCTACCTGACCTTGTATCACGAAATAAGTGCGCTCGCCCTTACCTTTTTCATAAGATTTCTTATTTCAATCCTGGTTCAAAATGAAAGATTCTCGCGCGCCAATTTTGTATTTAATCTCAATCACATCAGTTGGAAAGCTCGTGTGCCATCAAGGCGACACAAATATGTGTCACATTTCTTTCTGGCCAAGCCCCAGTCGTGACTGGAGCCCATTTTTTGCGTCCGTCGCTTCCCTGCTGGATACAACCCCCCTACACGGAAGCTGTTCCTCATGCCTTCTGTAATTCATTATAATTGTCACAAAATCGACCTTGTTCACCCCGCTGCTTTGTGTTCCGTGTCTGGGCATTTAAAGCATAAATAATAATAATAATAATAATAATAATAATAATAATAATAATAATAATAATAATAAGAAGAAGAAGAAGAAGAAGAAGAAGAAGAAGAAGAAGAAGAAGAAGAAGAAGAAGAAGGAGAAGAGGAAGAAGAAGAAGAAGAATTTTATGAACAAATCTTGCAAGTGCCATTACGGAAATCAGGTTCGCACAAGTCATCACAGTGGCCTGTCACGCGAAACCCGACAGTCAGCAACGAGACTGATTATTTTAGAAAAGAAAAGAATAAGAGTGACACTGAAATCCAGGCTATTTGCGGACAATAAAATACAAGGCGCAAAAACAGGTAGAAGCCGAAGACATGCTTCATAATGACGCAGATAGGAAAATATTACGCCCATAATCATTCACGTATAATTCCTTTTAGTTTTTGCGAATATCGCGTATAGATTCACAGGACGTAATTTAAGGGCGAAGAGCATTGCATATGTCGGGAACATATGTTCGAGTATATCTACCAAATGTGGTACGTGTGGGCGAAACTGAAAAAGTGGGCGTGTAGCGTAAAGGACAGCAAAATACACTGGGGACTTTAAATGTATCGGTCCAGGAATTGAATTGTCGCGATTTACGTGTCAAATCCACGATCTGATTATGAGGCACGCTGTAGTGGGGGACTCCGGAATAATTTGGACCACCTGGGGCTGTTTAACGTGTACCTAAATCTAAGTACACGGGTGTTTTCGCATTTCGCCCCCATCCTCGGTCCAGAAATGTTTGAGTACCACTGTATGAACAAAAAGTGGTCGTAAATTCCGCAGTCTTAGCATCTGAAAAAGGTTCACGTCTTGCGGGCTGCATACGTCATAAGTAACACTATTTAGCATACATTTTAATAACCTATTTACACGTTGATGTCAAATGCCAGAGCATTGAACAAATGTTGTAAATCCATACCTGAGTACCCTGTAGGCTAACGAGCGAACCTAAAGTTTCCTGACAGACACAGGTAAAGAACACCTTGGTGTGATACAATAAACAGACGATTTCATGGAGTTTGGCGCATATGTGGGATAAGAGAATCGAAAAGAGAAGACTGGAATCAAACCATATGCCCAAATACTTTACTGAATCATAAAAAATTATTTCAGCAGGAGAACACTTGACACATCGAGACGTGTGCAAATAAAGTGAGTAAGAAAGTGAGACGCTCTTGAGTAGGCTATGGAAGCAAACCAACCTTTATTTAGAATAGGTAATGTCGGTCACATATACATGAAACCAGTCCATTAATTATGCAACATCATTCTGAAGCATTGAGAATGCATTTGAAAAATTCACGAGTGTGGCTACAAGTGCATCATCAGCATATTGAAATAATTTGCAAGTGGTTAGCACATTTATTTATTATTTATTTATTTATTCAGAGTACCTTACAGGTTACTTATCGGAGCATAGTGTAAGGGGGGCTTTACCTGGGTAATTATAACATAGGGTGACAAATACAGAAAAAAATGATATGATACATATGTGCGGTAAATAGCAAAGGGACAATGGAATTACAAGCCATCATAACACGCGAAAAATAAGAACATGAGCTAAGTGTGTACAAAAATGCTTATTATTATCTCAATTCTCATTCTCAATTGAGATAGATAGATTAAAGCAAGTTATGCAATGCTTAACATAAAATTAATTTCAACACGGAAAAAGAAAAACAGGCGAGAGCATGTCCGAAACAAGTAAATATCGTATTCGACAAGTATTGAACAGTTAGAACGTAGACATGAAATGTTCATGCAGACGGCTATGGAATGCTCCGCGATCTATATAACGGAGGCGATAGCGTCAGGAAGGTCGTTCCAAAGAGAAATGGCACGCGGCAACGCTGATGAGTTAAACGCTTGTGTCTTACCAAAGATACGCTTGATGCTAACGTGATTCTGGAGCCGTCGAGACATGCGCAGTGGAGTTTCCAAGGGTAAGACAAGGGGCCTGGTGTGGTGAATGTGTGGTGAAAGGGAAGCCGAACGAAGAAATTGAAGAGGGTGCAGTGAATTCTCAAGTTAAATTTTTCTAATGCTAGACTTCCGGCCATAATTTCCAGAAATGTACCCGGCAGCCCGGTTTCGTACGCGTTCTAAGTTAGAGATTAAGTAATCTTGGTGGGCGGACCAGATCGATTACGCGAATTCCAACTGTGGGCGAATGAACGTTAGGTACGCCAACTTGCGAATGTTAGTTGGCGATTTACGCAGATTGCGTCAAATGTAGCCAGGCGTTTTGGCGCTTTAGCACAGATAGCAGTAATGGGGGGGGAACCATGAAAGATTGTGAGTCAGGTGTATTCCTAGATACTTGTTAACATAATTTATGGCAGAGTTTTTAATATAGTCGGGAAAATATGATTTCGATTTTTTGCGACTGAAAGAAACGAGTTCGCATTTGCCCGAGTTTAGAACCATTTGCCATTTACTACACCACATACTTATTAGGTTAATGTCACTTTACAGAATAACGTGATCATCTGGAGAACTTATTCATCTGTAAACAATACAATCATCAGCGATTAGTCTTATACTTGAAGAAATGTCATTGGGCAGATCATTTATGTAAATTAGGAAAAGTAGAGGGCCTAGGCAGCTCTGAGGTACTCCCGAAGTTACATCAACCAGAGAAGAAGCACAGTTATGAATACCTGTACATTGTTGACAAAATGATAAAAAATTTAAATTTCAAGATAAACTAGCAGTGTCCAGTCCAAGGGAATCTAATTTTGAAAACAACCTGCAACGAGCAACACGGTCAAAAGCTTTGGAAAAATCAAGAAAAATGCTGTCAGTTTGTAAGTCCATGTTAAGGTGCAAGACGGTTGTAAACTCAAGCAATTGCGTATCACAGGACAGATTTTTTCTGAAGCCATGTTGAATAATGAAAAAGAAATGATTAGACTCCAGATGGCTGTAGACATGCGATGCGGTAATATGCTTCAGCAACTTACATGAAATGCATGGTAAGGAAATAGGGCGGTAGTTATCTAGTACTTTTTTGCTTCCTGCTTTGAATACTGGAATTACCTTAGCCACCTTCCAGTCTTTAGGTGATTGACCGGTCGACAATGATTGCCTTAATATGTAGCACAAAATTTCACCAGGTAGGGGTAGGCTATTTTTTAATATTTTAGCGTTCAGATAATCTATACCGGCTAACGTAGATAGTTTGAGGTTATTTATAAGACATGGAATGCCTTCAGCAGAGACCGTTATGGGTTTCATATATGGATAATGTAGTTCCGGAGCCAAGGGCACGTTGGGACAATCTTCCTTCGTGAATACTGATGAAAAAAAATTTGTTGAACTCAGATGAGCACTGCTCGTCCGTTAAACGAATGTTCTTATCATTGAAAGACAAATTTGTTGCGGTGTACTATCAGACGATATGGTTTTCCAAAACTTTCTTGCGTTTGAGTGCAAAAGGGAGGGAAGGTCACATGAGTACTACTTCTCTTTAGCTGCGCATATAGCTGAAGAATATTCTCTTAGGCATGCCTCGTACTCGTCCCCGGAAGATGGGCTGGGTGAACATTTATGCTTTGTGAACTCATGTGTTGTGTGTGGACACTTCGGTTTTGTGAGTATTTATGTTATGCGAACTCTTCTGTTGCCCGAACATTTATTTATATTGCAGTTAAAACTTTGTACGTGAATCTTCGTCCATGTGTTTATTAGTCAAGTTTTGAGATTTTCGACAACTTTCCGACGAGAACTATCATGTAAGGGAAGAGGAGTAACCGGCGCCAAATGTAGGCACCAACCTCTCTTTAAACATTTAATAAAAAAACTGGCTTGGTGAACGTTTGACTGCTGTATAAAACCGTTTCTTTCTGTTTCGTAGTCTGCGCAGTGACGAGTTGAACCAAGGATTTTCGTTATCCTGTGAAACGTAATTAAGAGGCACATACTTGTCAACAAAATCAAACATCTTATTCTTGAAAGCTGCCAGTTTTCATCCACAAACTGCTACATGAAAGATGATATAAAATACTTATAGAAAAACACCGAGAATTCCTCATATACGCTTTTATAGTCTGCTTTATTGTAGCTACGAATGAATTTATTAGCTATAGATCCTATTTTTGGTACCGGTTTGAGGATAGTGAGTTCAAGTAGATTGTGGTCACTAAAATCATCACAGTGCTCAATTGGGCCTATCGTATCAGGAACTGTGGTTAGCACTAAATCAAGAATAGTAGTGCCACGTGAACGTTTATTTACCACCTGCGAAAAATTAAAATCCAACGACAGGGTAACGAACTCTGTTGAAGTATGGCAGGGCGATGACAAAATGTGCCAGTCAATGTTTGGAAAATTAAAATCTCTGAAAAGATAAACGCGATGTGTAGGACAGCTCTTAGTTGCGGCAGAAATACTGTTTCGTAAGTCCTCTAGGAACAAATGACTTGCGTCAGGTGCACGATAACAAACGCCTATTAGTAGGTTAACAGCGTGAGCCCTACAAGTAGCCCATATTACTTCTACATTAGAATTTGTGTCAATACTGAGAGATGGGACTTCTTTCTTAATGGCTAGCAGTAGGAATATATATATATATATATATATATATATATGAGTTCAATATACGCCCCTTTTCTGTGTACGAGCACGCCGATAAAGGGTGTATGCTCTATCAAACAGTAATTCATTGTTCCCGATACTGGGGTGCAACCAAGTCTCTGTCAATGCTAGGACGTCTGATTGGCTGTCATCAACAAATAAGGAGACCTGATCACACTTCGGCAGAATACTTCTTATGTTAGTGAATGACAGTGAAAAAAGGTGGCAGGTTTGGAAGGTTGTTAGCAAGCGCGCGGCCTAGCTATCGTGTAGATAAAACAAGATAGTTATTTGAGGAGTCAAAAACATACGCGTATGTCGCTCTATCAATTCGAAGCTTAACGACCGATAACTTAAAAGGTTTAGCTTCAGCCCTGGCGAATTACAGTAATTTCTTTCTGGCCTGCCGTGTCGAAAGCGAAAAGTCTTCTCGTATTGAAAATGTAGAGCCCTTTAGTTTTCGGGCAGAGCCCCGAATGCTTTGCTTGTCTTTGAAGGAAGTCATCTTTGCTTTAATAGGCCGACATTTATTCGAAACAAAACGACCAAATCTATGTACGCTATCGAATTGCGGACTAGTCAGCGCAAAGACAAGTTTTTGGGAACAGAAATTTTTAATTTTCAAATCAGATCGTCTACCGCCCACAAGCTGGCCTTGAACTCGCCAAATGGCCACTTGTCGCAGTCACTCACGCAGTTGGAAGAGCCAGCGGTATAATGCAAAAAGAATTCCACGACAACGTTCGCGTACAAATGTAAAAAGAAGACAACCTCATTATTGTAAGTACAGCCAGCAAGACCTACGCTCAAAATTTGGCCAAGATCAGCAACATACAGCTTGGAGGCAGCATTTACAACGTGAAAGCCAACTTGCGTCTACCCGAAGATGTTAGCAAAGGCGGTATCTACGGAATCAGGCCTGAGACCTGCAGCGCGGATCTAATGAATGGAATCCGAATGCCAGCGCGCTGTACAGTCCTCAACGCCCGCATGCTTGGACAGTCTACAGCAGCGGTCATCTATATTGAGGGCCCACACGTTCCATACAGCATCATTTATCAGAGCGGTGACTACCGATGCAAGCCCTACCGCAAGTCAGTTCAATATTGCCGAACCTGTGGCAACCTCGGACATCGCCAAGACGTTTGCCCAAAACCAACCCCGAATTTCCGTTACAAATGTGGAAAAACAAACCAACCCTCAAAGCATGACTGCCAACCCACGTGCAAGATTTGCGGAGGACATGAAACAGCCGGAAAAGACTGCAAAAAAAAGCTCAAGCCTTACCCACCACCTTACCAAGTAAGACAGCAATGACAAAACAGGATCAAAGAACGAGACAGTCGATGGAGCTCCAACCGCGACGACTTCCCTGAACTAGGCGCTGCCAATGGACATGCCTCCAACTCAAGTAACACCACCAGTAGCACCACAAGAAGTAGCAGATCCTTGTCAAGATCACGATCAAGATCGTGGTCATGGTCGCGGTTGCGGTCGCGTTTCCGAAGACGCGTGAATTACGGCGAAGCGGTCGGCAGCTCCGGCAGCGCCAGCATCGAATCGGCAGAAGCGGTAGTCGTAAGAGCCTTCGAGAGTAAACTGCAAAATCAACAAAGCCTCATAAACAGACTACTCCAAAGATGCAAAGAATACGAACATGTAAGCAAGCAGCCATCTACAACGCTAACCACGCAGGCAGTTGACGCCGCGATCGAAGCTAGAGTTCAGAAGCACCTCCTGGCTTTCGAGGATGTCTTTACAAAGAACATCCTCGCCATGATCGAAAACACCACCAACCCTATCGTCGAGAAGGTTGCAACCCTTACCACGCAAGTCGCCTCCCTCGAAAATCGAGTAACCACTCTCACAAGCGAGGTGACCGGCCTAACAGCCCAGGTCAACAACTTCATAGCGCACGTGAAGAACAATTACGTCACCAAGTCCTACCTCGACAGCCATCTGAGCGCCACCGAGCAGGGCAGAAAGAAGGCTCGCAGGAGCAGTCACAATGCATCCCACTCGATCTCACCCAACCCTGACTCGGCCTGTGAAACTGAAGAGCCTAATGATGGCGGCTCCTAAAACCACAACAAAGAGCCCGTAAAAAAGCCCTGCGCATCTGGCAATGGAACCATCGGTCCTTCCGCCCCCGCTATGCAAACCTACAAGAATTCGTCAAACAGGACCACCCCGATGTCATTGCGCTACAGGAAACCAACACCCGCAACGTTCGACTCCAAAGATACACCGCTCATACACAAACCCAACGCACAGCCATCCTAACGAGGAAAACTCTCACAACGCAAGAACATGAAATAGAAGACATGCCTATCGAGCACATCCTAGTGGAGATCCTACCAGACAGAAAAACGCAGCAAAGCCTCTTTTTTATCGTCAGTATATCCAAATACCACCAAGAAGGAAGCCCGCGTACACGATACTGCCCAACAACACAGGCTGACCCTCTGGAACGACCCGCTACAGGCCACGAGAGTCAGAAACAGTGTCTCCAGGGACACAAACCCGGACCTTACCTTCACATCGAAGGTCCTCTGGGCCGAGTAGAGCCGACTCTCGGAGACGCTCGGAAGCGACCACCACATTCTCCAATTTGACATCCCCAAAACCAGAAATAAACCAAGACTGGAGTTGCCCGACTAACAGACTGAAAGTCCTTCAGAGACAACCTCAGCGGCAACACAACAATCGACGACATCGACCATTGGCTCAAGGTACTTCTCATCACCGCAGAACACCACACCAAGACCATACAACTAAGCACCAACAGCCCCGCAGTCGACACGCATCTCCTTCATCTCTGGGAGGCCAAAAGAAGCCTCCTGATGAGGTGGAAGAGGCAGAAACTCAATAGAAAACTTAAGCAACGAATCGTCCTTCTCACCATACAGGCCCAAGATTACGCGGAGCAACTTATCAGGCAAAATTGGCACACCTTTTGTGACAGCCTAGAAGAAACACTCAGCACCAAGAAAACCTGGCACCTCCTACGCGCTCTCTTAGCTACCGACCGCACCAAAACGCAACAACGGCAAGATCTGCGCAGACTAATCCACAACCACGCTGGAACGGAGCATGATCTCCTTCGTGAACCTCAGCAGAAACTTAGCAGCGACAAGCCCACTTCGTCGGCGAGCGGCAAGGCGTACGACGGCGCACTAAACCCAGACCTTGATCGACCATTCACGCAAGCAGAGCTCCACGCAGCCTTAGCCAAACTCACTAGAAACACTAGTCCCGGCAAGGACAGAATCACTAATAAGCTCCTACGCAACCTCCCGCAATCGGCCGCAACAGCACTGCTCCAGTACTACAACGACTGCTGGGAAAAGGGGGACCTACCAGCAGCCTGGAAGCATTCGGAGGTCACCATGATCCCCAAACCCAACAAACCCCGTCGCATCGAAAACCTCCGTCCCATCTCCCTCACGTCCTGCGTGGGCAAACTCCTCGAGCACATAATGCATGACTGCTTAACCCCATACCTCGAGGACAAAGGATACTTGCCGCACACCATGTTCGGATTCCGACAGCATTTGTCCACGCAGGATGTACTCTTGCTCCTGAAGGAAGACCTGCTCGACTACCTTGATCGCAGACGAAAATCATTGATCCTGGCAATCGACGTAAAGGGCGCATTCGACAACGTAAGCCACGAAGCCATCCTCCGCAACCTCGAAGATACAGGCTGTGGAGCCCGGATCTATAAGTACATCAGCAGCTTTTTGACACACCGAACAGCAACAGTAGGCGTCTGCAATCTCCGCAGCGATAAATTTCGGCTATCCAACAAAGGAACTCCACAAAGATCAGTGATTTCACCACTCCTTTTCAACATCGCAATGATCAAGCTGCCAAAACAACTCAATGCCATCTCAAACCTATGGCATGCCCTTTACACCTATGACATCACACTCTGGACTAAAGTACCTACTACTGGACAACAAGAACGCAGTCTACTAGAAGCCATATCGATACCATCGAAAGCTACCTCTGAAACTGCGGTCTCCAATGCGCAGCCGAAAAGTCGGAGCTTCTCGTGCTCAGAGCACGGACGCCAGGACGACCGCCCAACTATATCGAACCCGATCCTAGCGTCTGCTTCAACGGAACCAAAATCCCTACAGTCGACCCCCTTCACGTACTCGGTCTTCACATCCACAAGGACGGATCAGGAGCGGCCACTCTCCTGTGTCTCCAACGTACACTGTCACAAGTTACGCACCTTGTCAAGAGGATAACAAACCACAAAAGCGGGCTTAAGGAAGAAGACAAGCTTAGGATAATTCAAGCTCTCCTAACTAGCCGTATCACCTACGGCACCCCCTACGTGACTCTCAAGCCGGCTGAAATCAAGAAACTGAATGTCATCATTCGAAAGGCAATCAAAGTAGCCTTGACCCTTCCACCCACGGCATCAACGGAGAAACTCCTCAAGCTCGGCGTCCACAAACGTGGGAAGAGCTCTCCGAGGCTCATAAAGTCAGCCAACTGAATCGGCTCAAGCTCACACCCACCGGACGTCAATTTTTGCGCTACCTCAACTACAGTGAAAGCTACATTGCCGAAACAGACCAGAAAGCAAGAATTCCACCCCCACTTCGTGAGTGTATCAGCGTTGCGCGGTATATGCGTCCGACCTACCATAAGGAGCGTCCGCTAAGCAGAATCCGCGCACTCAGCAGGAAATACGCGACAAACCCTGATACGAGGTACACCGATGCTGCCCGTTATACTAAACGAAACGCCTTTGCCCTCAGTGTCACGGATCACCAAGGCAAAGAACTCACCGCTGTCACCATCCGGGCAAGAGCCGCCGAGACTGCAGAGGAAACGGCAATCGCTCTGGCGATAACTACTTGCCCTGAAGTAGCTGTAATCCTCACTGATTCCCAAGCAGCAGCTCGCAACTATCAAAAAGGACGCATATCAGAAAGCGCACTCAATATACTTCAAGATCACATCGCACGCGCCCCGCTCCCCGACACCCACATCAACTGGATTCCAGGCCATCAGGGCATGACAGGAAATGACGCGGCACACGCCGCTGCCCGCGAGCATGCCAGCCGGGCTTTCCTGCCATCCCATACTAGGCCGGCCACCAACGTTGACGACATCGCCCTAAACTACTCGGAGCTTCTGCAACACCACCGACTCAGCAAAAGAACGTACCCATCACCACACAAGAAGCTGAACAGAAATGCGAAAACACCCGTGTACTTAGGTTTAGGTGCACGTTAAAGAACCCGAGGTGGTCCAAATTTCCGGAGTCCTCCACTACGGCGTGCCTCATAATCAGAACTGGTTTTGGCACGTAAAACCCTATAATTTAATTTTTTAAGAAGCTGAACAAAGAGGAAGAAGTCGTCCTCCGCCGCCTACAGACGAACACCTATGTACACGGAATAATCATACACAGACGCTATCCTACGCAGTACTCGTACACATGCACCCACTGTGACGTCCCAGACACCATGCAACACATGGTCCAGGATTGCCCTCTGCGGGACACATCCCCAGACCCCAGCTCAAAAGCTCAATAAGACGACACAAGCCAAGAATAGCACCCCAACTCAGCGCACTTCAATACCACCACTGAAACGTGGGAGGTGAAGCTTTCCTCTGACGCCCTGGGAGACCAACACAGTCTTGTCGCCCGGGCCAAGGAGGCAGCCCAAGCCAGAGGGTTCCTGGAATAAGGAATCCTCCCACCTAGGGTTAACGGGGTCCTGACTCGGATTACTGTTTCAGAAAATAAAGGGTTATTTTTCTCTCTCTCTATCTCTCTCAATTCAGACGCCGTCCTGTCTTCCTTTTTATCATCTTCAATACCAAAGAAAAGGATATTGGAACGTGGCATTCTGTTTTTGGTATCTTCGCACCATGACGTTATGTTTTTTTAACTGATTGGTGATGTCAGAAACATTAGAGGCAGTAGACACCGTTTCAGTAGATGCGAGCAGAGCGCAAGTCGCCTCCAATGTTCTAACCCTTTCACTAAAGCGCTTGATCTCACAGTCAGTGGCTTCTTTTTCTTTTACGCCCTGAAGTTGACGCAGTATAGCGCCTTGTCCTTCTTCTATCCTGCGCAATGTGTCCACAACGGAAGCAAGAGAACGCGACAGATCATCAGTGCCGGGACCTCGAATCATTTCAACATCCCCGGCGATGTAAAGCAACCGGTCAGACAAACTACGATGCAAGAGAGACGGAATCAACAGTAATCTCTTAGTAGCGTCTAAAATATAGGGTGGGCATGACACTGCAATTAAACAACGGTCAGCGGACTTGAGACATAAGGCACCATTCAAATAACTAACCTGTGTAAGCAGTACCGGTAAGCGCACCATTTTGGCAGCGGTGTCGTGCCCACATGCGGCAGTTTGATGCAGCCTTTTATCTCCTTCGCCGCTATCTTGGATGGTAGCCGTCGACTACCCTCGTTTCCAGACTGGCTGGCTGGAATCGGTAGCGCCAGGCGAAATGAAACTGGTCGAAACCGGCAGCGTCAACCCGTACAGCGGAGTGCAGGGATGTCATTCGGAAGGCCAGGATCCAGATCCGAGAAGGAGCGTAACCTGTGTAAGCAGTACCGGTAAACGCACCATTTTTGCAGCGGTGTCGTGCCAAAATGTCTTTAACGTACAAATTAAAAAGTAAGAGAGACAATATGGAACCTTGCGGCACACCGGCTTTCAGAAACACGCGGCAGCTGCAAATGTTTGAAATGGAAACAAGCAGGGGACAACATGTAAGGAAATTGTGCTACCGAAAAAAAGTACCACGAAAACCTAATTTATAGAGTTTATCTAGCAATATAGCATGGCACACCGTGTCAAACGCTTTTGCGACATCTAAAAGAAGTGCCCAAGATACAAGATTCCTTTTAAGTGAAGAAAATAAATGGTCCCTCATTTCTTCTAATAATGCCCGAGTGCCCCTTTTTTCCCCATAAAACCGTATGGACAATCAGAAAACCCTCCTGGTTTGTAAATAAAGCTGTTCTTTACTAAGAATACATGTTTTTCTATAACTTTTGCTAAACTAGGCAAGATGGCAATGGGGCGATAATTATGCATACATTTAGCATCACCACCTTTAAGAAGTGGCCGAACTACGGATGTTTTAACAGCGTAAGAATGCTTCCGCTTCTAATTCTCTCGTTTAGTATTTCTATCAAGATGTGCTTCAGAACACCGAAGTTGCTGTAAAGATCAAACATGTGAATTTTATCGATTGCTGGTGATTGATGCCGGCTGAAGCTGCCTAGTAAAGAGTAAAGCTCTTCTTCTGTGATAGTGTAAAGGAAAGCGGACTCGATTACCGGAGTAGTGGTGCTAGCAGTACAGCACGATTTATTAGACACTACAGAAAACTGAGCAAAAATTGCTTAAAGTTGTTAACAACTGTTGATCAATCTGCATCAAAATTGTTCTGAATATCATTAGCCAAACTTGAAGATAAACCTCTGAATTCATTTATCAGAGATAACGCTTTCTTAGTATTATTACGAGATTGATAAAAGGGGTTTCTGTTGTGTGAACGTTTGGCCGCACGAATGGGGGCATTTGCTTTATTTCTGTAAGTTTTGAACTGTGAACGTAGAAAGCTATCACTGGGTGCATGTCTGCAGCGTTGCCATAGTAGTTCTTTTTCTTTGATAGCGGATAATATCACACTGTTTATCCAGGGTTCATTCGAGCGGTGTTGGCGAACATAAACTTTCTTTTCCGTGGATATGTAAATAATGTCCATCGAACGCGAAAATTGAATGTATAGTTCAGACCTATCAAGCAGACGTGAGCAAGCAGGCCTGAGCAGTCGAACAAGGTGACCAGTTTATCAAATGTAACAGTATCAGTAACAGAATGGCGAGTGTAGGGTCTGGAACATGACGATGACTGAGAAGGAAAGCACAACTGACAAGCTATAAATTAATGGTGAGCAACATTTTGTTGTAACACTGCACCGTGAACTGAAGCAATCTCCGTAGGGATGTCGAAGTGATCAATGCAAGTGTTTACTAAATTATAAAGAAGTAATTCTTCCCTAGTTGGAATGCCAATAATACTTTCACGGTCATATTTTGCAACGATATCCAATCAATCAGATGCCGAGGATACTGTGGGATTAAGGATATCGATATTAAAATCGTCTGATAAGCATGCGTTAGGATCTAACGTCGTCCTCTGTAAATGAGCATCCCGCCCATTAAGAAACGAGGTCAGGTTACTTGAAGGTGGTCTGCAGCTATATTGCCAAAAGTGAAATATGTCTAAGCTGGTTTGAAATCTTCGGTGCCAAAGATTCCGCGCTAGAAAAACTAGTCACTACCTGCTCCACGCTCCAAAAATATTGTGCAAAAATTGCAATCCCTCCGCCTCTCTGAGTGCTTCGAGTGAACTAAAAGGAAACGAATCCCGGAAGCATGAACAAGTCTGTCCCAGCTGAGGATGTATTTATTTCAGTAAGAACAAAAACGTGAACTTTGTGTAAAATGCTGTCAACATAAGAGCAGAAGGTGTCCCAACGCTTTCGTAAACGCGCATAATTACATGAACTATGGTAACAGCTGACGGAAAGAAAAAATGACGATCAAATGCTTGAATGTCATCCAAACGTTAGCACAGGGCCATGAGGTCGCTTTGAAAACTGATAAACGCGCATATTAACATGAACTATGGTAACAGCTGATGGAAAGAAAAAATGACGATCAAATGCTTGAAGTTAAGCCAAACGTTAGCACAGGGCCATGAGGTGGCTTTGAAAACTGATCTCGGCACTGAATGATACGGCGCTATGAACGGTTACGTTAAGCGCCCAAGATCATTCACGTGGTTTATACGGATCAAAGAAGCACGCCCCGCCTTCTTCGCAAACACGTTTCCGTCTCTGGTCCAAACATATTTATAATTATTTTCCTTTCCCTTCTTCCTGGCAAGCCAAAACAGTTCCATGTTTGCTGTTGTTAGGTTTTCATTGAAAAAACAGACTGCGGTCTTTATCTGATTTGCAAAAGTTCTTCAGTTCATGACGACAAGCCATCAAATTTTCCTTTGCGGATACAGAGGCAAACTTCACCGGGAATTTTGTCTTTGTTTGCTCGGTAATCGATGGATGGATGGCAAGAATTCGTGAGCTGTCGAAGTCTTTGATGCTCAAATCTCTGGCAACATATGCCGCAACAGCGCGCAATTTCTCATCACATGACGGTGGTGAATTGTAGCAACAGGTGGGTTTAGCCTGGCGATCAAGGCCGGCAAGCGCTCCGCCCGAGGGGCTCTTACAATATCGCTGAAGGGTTTCCCCATATGTTCATCAAACCAGTCTCTCTTAAGAATTCGATAAGGAGACGAAGTTTCTTTGCGGGCTCTAACTGATCCCTCGGGAAATACAAGGTGTTGCAGGCACGCATTCGGAGGGTCATTTATTTTGCAGATTCTCCAGGAGAGCGTCCCTTCCATCTTGGAATTTCGGGCACGATCACAGAAAGTGTTCAATATTTCCTGTCTCGTCGCATGCCGTACAGTTCGGAGAATTGATTCGCCCCGTCTTAAATTACCTGGCCGGTGTACTAGCAGATCCTGTTCTTATTCGATATAGAAGTGAGGCTTCCTCTCGGTGAAATCTCTTGGTTACGCAGGGCATATGTGGTGGAACCCAAAGCGACCCGAAGTGATTTCGAATGTCAGATTTTTCCGCTTGATTACTCTTTGGAGCCTTGACTTTGAAAGGATGATAGAGCGCTGCGTATGCAAGCGCATTAGCTTTTTCGTTGCCAGAAATACCAATGTGGGAGGGAATCTGCTGAAACTTTACTGTGAAGACTTTGTTGTTGAGTCATTTCACGAGGGCTAGTGATTTGCGTGGGAACTTGATCGATGGCAGACCACAGTACAGTTGTTGTAACGCGGCCTTTTAGTCCGTAAGGACAACCACATACTGCGGAGGCAAAGCCTTTGGTTTGCGCAGAGCATAATCTATTGCTACGCCTTCCACAACTGTCGAGGAGGCTATACAGTCCAGACCACCAGACCACGTGTATCTCAGAGAGGGAATATAGAATGCAGCTGCGCAGCGGTTTTCGTTTACTTTGACAGAGCCATCTGTGTATACCACGGTGGAAGAATATTTAGGTGTTGGACACTGCGCGCGAGCGAGCGTCCAGATTATGTTCGGCCGCGCGAGGGCGCACCGAGTAGCTCTGCTGCGAGCAGATAGATGGTGCCGCGGCCAGCGGTCCCAGCTTAGCGGCGCCGGCGGCTTGGCATTCCTCTGCCTCCGCTAAATTTTCGTTCATAGTGGAGTGAGTAAACCTCAAAGCGCGAAAAAAAATCGTTATTTCACATTAAAGTGATAAGTGTACCAGGCTTCGCTAACATGAAGGTTCCTTGTGCAGGGCGTGGATGACGTGAACACGGATCAATCGGGCAGCACTCAAAGCCCACTGAAGTTACCCTCGCGCGAGCAATTTGTTTCGTCCGGTCTAGCCGTTCATCCAAGCACAAAAAAATTAAAGTGTTAGCCCACGTGCTACCCCTCGATGACAAGAAAATAGTGACTGCACCAGAAAATGTATTTCATGCTTATCGCTGCTTCCATTCACACTCAGAAAACCGTTCAATCATCGTTGCGCGAATTCAATGTGGCCGCGATATAAATTAAGAAATGAAACGGCGCAAGCTTCCGATATGCAATCCACTAGAGCAAAGTGGCTGTTCATGGCTAGAACTTAAGATGAGAATGCACATCAGCTATGCAAAAACTCTTTCAAATGGGAATTTATTAGGCGGGACGAAGGCAGGCGTCTATCTTGAATTAGAGCATCACTACCACAGTTTACTGATGAAAGCCTGAGCAAATGCCTTTTTTATTCCAATTCCACTTAACATAGACCGTGTATATTATTCATTGGGCTTTCGTCCATTGAGGACTGAGTGGCTCTTGCAAGATCTAAAAAAAGAGGAGACTTTCTTTTTTCTTAAATTGCATATGAGAATGTGCCAATGTAAGCGTGTTTGACAATGCATGCTACAGCCTGTCCACAAATACACTTACACTACCACACAATAATCCCATAGACCTTTTTTTTGCATAGACACAATACGAAAAAACTTGTGCATGAAGCAGCTCGATAATTTTAATAGGTGATAACCATCCCAGAAGCTTGCGGTCTCATACAATCCCACAATGGAAAAATGTATAAAAACATGCAAGCGTGTAATATACACCGCACGCGCATTGTAAAAAAAATTCAGTAGCCAGGATGGAACAAATTTGAAAATCAGGCACACATCTGCACAGCAAACAGCAGTATTTTACAGGGTGCGCAAATATTTCAAAATATGCAAATGTCACGTAGCTAGACAGAACCATAGTAATGTTGTTGCCGTCCCTTGGAGATACTCAGTTATTTTTACATTTCGCCTAATTAGATAATTAGTCTTATTTATTCATCAACTTCTCAATTATTATAATTAGATTAAAAGTGACAATGAGAAAATTGTAGAGCAACATGAAAGACTCCCGATACAGCTTTGTATTGCTCAATACGCGCTACGTAGAAGTGTTTTTCCGAGCATGAAAGAAGCTCACGAAGACACGCAAAGTGCCTCGCGCGGCCAGTCGCGCGGCAATATTGCTGTATTCGCGGGTTTCGTTCACGCTCGGAAAACACTTTTATGTATCACGTATTGAGCAACAGGAAGTTACATATAAGAGTTTTCCACGCTGCTGTACAATTCGCTCGTTCATACTTTTTATCCAATTATAGCATTAAAAGAGTTGATTAATAAATTATGAAAATAATTATGTAATTAAGCGGAAAAAATAATCTTAGTATCTCCAAGCGACGGCAGACAACATTACCTTGGTTCTGTCCAGCTACGTGACATTTACATATTTTCCAATCTTGGTGAATGATAGCAAACCACCCAGTATATATCTTTTACATGCAGCAAAATTTGCACAAACTACTGCGGCACACAGGAGGTTCTCTCTTCCGCAGCGGCTTTCGAGGTTTATTTGACCGTGTGATGTTCTTTGGACAGTTTGGAAATAAGGTGGGAATCCTTTTATCGAGCGCTCCGCGTAATATTGCCACGTGTCTAGAGCGGCGATGACGACGGCATAAGACACATCGGCACTTATGAAAAACATAGCAAGAAGAAGAAGAAGCAGTGACTAGCGCGCGCTATTTTAAAACCGTCCGTTCTTGTTACTGCCTCTGCCGACAAGTGCGTTTCGGTTTTCCCTCGAGCTTTCGACGTCGTGACAATATGCCATCGATATCGTATCCTCTGAAAAATGGCTGGTGCAGACATGGTCGGTAGGCGTTAGAGTTCGGTCTGCCCTCAGATTTGCACGGCGCCACTGCTCTAGACGACGGCTGTCGGATGGCGCTTTGAATAAAGGCACACGCTCTGAACAAGTCAGGTATCCAGAATTGCAGTTCAGAACGAAGCACTTTCTAGCCATTTCAAACGCCCCTCAGAAGGCCGCTGCCACCTTCGTCGAGGGCCCGTGGCGTCAATACCCAAGCACAATTAAGCTCATGAAACGAACGCGAACAAAAATCGTGCCTTCAAAACAGCGCAACCGCACATGCAAGCAGGAAGACGAAGCAGCGGCAGCACGCGCCTTGCCGCCGAGGCTGGGACCGCATACCGCAGCGCCCTCTACGACGGCGCCGAACCAGCTGCAACCAAGCCGAACATAATCTGGACGCGGGCGAGCGGCGCTTTCGCGCGCGTTGGGGGGAGAGTGTCAGCACCTCTCCTTATTCTTACACCGTGGTGTATACTTATAGGTGATCCGGGTAAGTCGTGTTCAAAAGTTCCAGGATTAGTGACTCGGCTTCTGCAGATGGAATTCAACTCTTTGACTGCAATCGTGGAACACTTAGGTTGTGTGTGATGTCCTCGAATGTCCAGGGCGGTTCTATCTTTTCCCTCTGTCTCGAGCAGCGCAATCCTAAAATGCGAAGCGTGTTCAGTGCTGCATAAAAATGTGAGCGCAGCCTGTTACCTATACGTCTTAACAGGGCTTTGCCGGCCCTGCTAAGGCGTATCTACTTACTTCTTAACAGTGAGTAGTAGCAGTAGTGAGTGAGTAGTAGCTAGACGACCCAGCTACTACTCACTCAATCGTAGTAGCTGGGTCATGAGAGCCTGGGAAGCCTGAAGTCGCAGAGGGCGTAACTCAGCTTCGTAGAGCACTGTCTTGTTCGATGCTGGCTGAATGACTCCAAGGCAAAGTTGAATAACTTTTCTGTGGATGGCTTCTAAGCGCTCGTATTGGCTATTTGAGGATGACATCAGAGGTAGCTGGTATAGGATCCGACTGGTAACCAACGCTGTATGTAGCTGTAGCATCGACGTCGGGTGGTTGCCCCAGCGTGTGCCAGCGACTCGCTTGAGCACATGTAGCCTCTGTGACGATGACACCACAACGTGGTCAACAGCGCGGCGCCAGAGTAGCCTGTGGTCTAAGGTAAGGCCAAGAAATCGGACGTTGGTGACTTGTCGAATCTGCTATCCCTCCATATTCAGCTTCAAGCGTGTAGATTTTCCTTTCACTCCAGGAAATAGTACGAATGATGATTTCTCTGCTGATAGTGATAATCCAAGCGTTACCAAGTGGCCCTGAATGGCATTTACTGCTCCCTGGAATATTCGTGCGAGGCGGTGATGCTGGTAGCCGGAGACTCATATGCAGATATCATCCAGATATATACGTAGATATTTTCACTGGTGTTCGATGGTTTACTATTCTTGGGAGGCTAGCCGTGGCGATGTTAAATAATAACGGAGATAAAACACTCGCCTGTGGCACGCCGCGAAATATACCTATTCCATCGCTCAAAGTGTCGCCAAGACGAACTCTGATGCGGCGATCATTGAGAAACGTATGTTTGAAGTGCAAGAGGTGACCCATGACGCCTATAACTTGTAACTGGCTGATGATGGCTGTTTAAGACAGGTAGTCGTAAGCCTTGGAAACATCCACAAAAACAGCAAGTGCCGACAGGCCACCCGCACCGGCTTAGCAGGTCCAGCACATTGTCTTGAGCGTTTAGACGCTCGGCGAAACCCAGTCATGCACGACGGTAGTTTTCGACCCTGCTCGACATACCAAGTGAGTTGAGTTTTGGGCACGGCATCTTCTCCATTGGCTTCGCTGCACAGGAGGTCAGCGATACCGGTCTGCAGGAGTCCAGAGCTGCAGGATTCTTTCCAGGCTTGAGAACCGGTACTACCCATGCTACCTTCCACAAATGGGGGATATCCCCTCTGGCCCACACTTGGTTAAAACATGCCAGCAAATCACGTCGTCTCTCAACCGGTGGGTTAGTCAGCATCTGATTACTGATAACGTCAGGTCCCACCGCACAGCGACGTCGGAGGCTGCTCATAGCTAGTTCCAACTATCTCAGTGTGAAAGGAACATCCATCAGAGACGAAGATAGCGGCGGAGGCGGGTTGGTTGTGCCAGCTGACCTGCCAGAACAGTACACTTGAGCTAAGGCATTCGCAAGACAAGTGAGCGTCTTGCCTAACTTCAATGCTAGGGCTTTTAAATGGCTTGTTTGGTCGAAAGTTTAGAGCAAGCTTATTAACGACCCACCATATCCTTGGAACTGGCGTGAAGACCAATTGGCTTGCACAAAAAGCTGCCCACTGATCTCTTCTTAGTTTCATTGTGTAACGTCGAACCACTGCGTTAATTCTGTTATATACAGTCTTCATTGGTGGGTAACCCTTCGTCCTCATCAGCCTCCGTTCCGCTCTTCTACGAGCAGCGCGTAGATTTTGGAGCTTTAGATCCGGAGCGGGGAAGTGGTCGGGTAGCTTCAGCTCAGCGGTAGCTAATCTCTTTCTACGTAGCATGTCCGCGAACAGGTCTCCAGATGTTTCGCTTAGGCCGTCCCTGTACGTATCCCAGTGCGTCACAGGACAGGATCTTCGACCGTTGGCTCTATATCCAGCAATGTTGACGAAGACAGGAAAATGGTCGCTGCCCATTCTATCTTAACTCGTCGTTGACGATGCGAGGATGTCCGCTGAGTGTAATGTGAAGTCAATTACACTGTAAGAGGCCGGCGGTCGAAAAAACGTTGGCTCTCCGTCATTCGCCACGCAGAGTCCCTCAGTGTTTAAAGCACTAACAATTTGCTTCCCAAGTGCATCAATCACTTTGTCACCCAAGAGAGTTTGGTGCGCGGTAAAGTACCCCCATATAATCCTCGGAGCCGGGCAGCGGCTGCAGGGGTCTCATATGATTTCTCCCATCGAGAGCTTCTGGCGAGAGCTCACATATACGGACGCCACGCTGAGGCTTCGGTTTCCCAGCCGCACTTGTACAGCAGTGACCTCGAAAGCACTGCTGCAAAAGTCTTGAACTGGTAGAACGTAATGTGGCATTTCACCTCTGACATATAGCATGGCGCTTCCGTTTGGTTTGGTTTCTATGTGCAACCAGCCATTGATATGGAACTTAGAATACCAGCCTCGGACATGGCCAACATTGGCACAGGCATGTTGCGTATAAAAAGCGACAGTTCAGGTATATGGCACGCAAGACCCGCACAGTTCCATGGCATAATAAGTGGCACCTTCGGGCGAGACGGTGAACATTGTGTCTTGACCGCATCCATATTGCTATCTGCTTTAAGAAGAAGCAGTGCTTAGAATCACCAATTAGAGAGCCAAGACTACTACCAGCATGTCCTTCATCGAACTTATCTATGTGTGATCGCAGGGCCTTGAAGAGAGCACGTAGCACCTGTTGACATTCCTCCTGTGGTGTTTTTGTGATTGGGGTAGGGATTGGGGTCGCTGCAGTGCAGACGCATAACTTAGCTGTTCCGGTTGTTCAGCAGTCTTCTCGTCTACGTGGCCTTTGTTCACTGATTTGACTGCTTTAGCCGGTCCACTGCGCGATGGCAGCACTGTGTCCTGGGAACCTTAAGAAGGCTTTAGGCTTGGGAAATCAGTTTCACTCTTTCAGCTCCATTTGATGTCGTCTGACTCTCAGCGACTCTCCTACTTTCTCTTCGTCTTATTCTTCTCATCCTTTGCTGTTGGCCCCAAGATAAACGTTTTCTTTTGCTTTCTTGCCGTTGCCCGCGTACGACACTTGCTACAACTAGCTAAATGACCACCACTACAGTTTGCACAAAGAAAGTTCTCGCTGCACGCGCATGTTTTGAAATCATGCAGTCCTCCACATCTCTTACCCCGCTGCTCACCCTGTAGCATCACGTGTAGCATCACATGTAGCAGGAAGGCCGTGAATTCCTAAGGTTGGACGGCGACTGTACTGCTCTTCATTGTTCATTTCAGCCTTCAAAGCTTGGGTCTCCGTCTCCTGCTCCTGCACTTTGACCGTGAGCCAACCGGACACATAACCTGGTTAGCCTCACTGCCTTTTACCTCATATTTTCCTTCCTTCCTTCCTTGACCGTGAGGGATGAAACCTCCGAGTTGGCTTCTTTGATTTTTTTTTCACTTGCTTCTATCCTAGCGAGAAATTAGTCATATTTAGATGACATGAACCTAATAGAATTCTGTATCTCGCTCATGGAAGACTGGGGCTTGTTGAAAGTTGACGTCAACCCCAAAACTTGATGAATTTTAGCACGAAGCGGTAGCAGAGAATTGAGATCAAGTCTAAGGGAAGAAAGACCGTCCAGTGTTTTTTTATTTATAGCTCCTATCTAGCTTTGCAGAGCTTCAAGTTCACCTGTAGAAGATGAGTGTGGAGCCGCGAGCCGGTTTTTTTCCTTGTCGACATTGACGACGCGAACCCATCGAGATAAATGTTGATTCTGAAATTCCAGAACACGATGGAGCCCAAATGAAAATGTTTTTTTTTTACATTCTTTCTTTGCAACACATGAAACGGCCGTCATCAGGAATAGGATCAGAGCAATCTGCACAGGACGACGATGGCATAGCGCAGCAACAAGAACATACACAAACTGTAATACACAATACAAAACCCTCTATGGCAGTCGGCGGCACGTAGAAAGCAAACAGTGCAATTAGGAGCCTTAGCTCACCTAGGCAGAGCAGGCTGTGGCAAAGAATTGCCGCTGACTGCAGAGGTTGGGAATCAGTCCGGGCCTTTAAAGGCAACGCTGAGACGAACAGCAGCCCTCTGGGGCCCTGGATAGTCGATGGAGAGGGGGTCTTGCTTGTGCAGGCTTGTTACCGCCGTGTGAAACTCTTGCGGTTACTGCTATTGGATGATGCTAGATGATCGCTGAACGAGCCGGGCTGCACGACGCATGCTCCTTGTCCGCATTCCCTTGGGGTGCCTGGGCAGATACAAACGTCACGCTGTGGCAAATATTTGCTGCCGACTGCCAACATTAATAATAATTATAATAGAGGAAAAAGAAGAATCAATCAATCATTTATTTACCGTGCCCAGGAAAAACCATGAGTTCTGAATGCTGGCCCAGGTATACATAAAAAAATGAATTGGAATATAAAAAGAAGACACTCAATGAAAAGAACAATTTTGAAAAGAAGAATGCACGTAGAACAAGGCGCAAGTTGAGTACAAAAGAAAAAAATAGGAGAATTAAGGGCAGTAGAAGAATGTGTGAAACTATCACTCAACAGCGCTGGGCTCGGAAAAGAACAATGACAGCGAGTTATGAACAATATCGAGATCATAAAAATAAGCCTCATAAGGACTCATTATTTTGTGGACACTTGAGTGTTCCTGATGACTGGCAGGAACATGGAAATGTATATGTTCTCTGGTGATCTTGCGCGGAATACGAAACAGCACGCAACTGAGGAGGTCCGGGCCGGTGAGGATACCGAGAAAGAGTGAAAAGAAACAGAAGGTCAGCGCGATTACATCGGCAGCGAAGTAAGAGCAATGACAATAATCCAACAGTGCTAGAACAAGGTCCAGCGCCCGTGATAGCAAAGAGGCTTAGACAGTTTTCTGGGCGCGATCTATAATGTCACTGTTGGATGTAGAAATATAATTCCATATGACCGACGCGTATTCGAGTTGAGGAATATAGATTGCTGGGTACAACTTGCGGAACGGTGGCGGAGAATTGAATTTCCTCGATAGTCTGCAACAGAGCCAAGAGAGCGCATGCCTCGCATTGCAACGCGTTTAGTGTGAGCAGAAAAGTGTAAGGTCGTATCAAAAAGTACACCTATATCATTGCTCTCACAGAGCTTACATAATGGTACAGAATCTGCAGAATAGGAAAAAGAAATGCTTGCTTTTTTGCGTGTTAAAGTCATGACTCTGGTCTTAGCAACATTAAAGTGAGGAGGCTACCGACCGTAGAGAGAGAATTGTGAGCGACGTCAAACCCTGCCCCTCGCAGCACACGGGCTAATATCTCACTGACGTTTCGAACGTATGGTCTCGAGACACGGCGCCGTTGCCGTCATTCCTCGTCCAAAAGACAGCGTTCCTGTCGAAAAGGTGCCGGGCTTTGTGAATGCCCGCGAACACACGCAGAAAGAAGCCCGTGAATACACGCCAAATCCGCCTTTTTCACGGCCCGACGGCGCATGCGCTCTGCCCTGGCGGATTAGTCGCGAAACGTTTTGGAAGGGTCGCGCGCGCGGCCGCGCAGCCCCATCTCAGGGGTAAGTCCTCCGAAAAAAGAAAAAAAAAAACATTCGGAGGCGCGCTACTGCAAACACTCGTGCCATGTACCACGTTGAAACTCCACAGTTTCAAATAAAATTTTATTCATTCATTCATTTCACTGGTAGCTCGACATCGTAAGACTGCAACTCCACTTCAATATAGAAAGTGGCGAGGGCTTCGTCCGGACTGCTCAGGGAACCACGTATATATAGTTGCCGCCTTGTATTGATGGCTATAATACCAAATTTATCGATAAACCCATGCGTGCGTTACACTTGGACGGCACGTAAAAACATCGCGTTGCTGACGAAGACTTCTTGCAGCCCTCACTTGCTGGTAGTGGCAGCGTGGGGCTGACTTCACGTACTTCCCGTACTCGTGAAGTCAGGCGCGGTAACACTGGGTCGATATACGGGACCGGCAAGACGCTCACGCCAACGATTGGCCGACTATTCAGCGCAGTGTGTCGCTGAGACCATTTTATCATACCAGGCCTACAAGACGCAACCGACGAGCGCGAGTTGTCGTACTGCGACGGGCTTTCTTGTCGGCGGCACCGATAAAATCAGCGTGGCGACCATCGTTCGACCCAACCCCGCGTGATGGGCTGTCGAACCGATAACGCGATAGCCGCAACGCCTTCGTTTGTACATATAATTAATCTAGCTCAAAGTGGGTCATAACATGCCTATGAAGTTGAAATGCACAAGCCTCAACACGCGCAAGCCGTGCGGATGAAGTTTCAGCCAATGTTGATCCAGCTCAGCGAAGGTTAGGCCTGGCGCCGTCGAGTTCGGGCACCCGCTGCCGGCGGACCTGAACTTAAGCAGCTAGGACGAAGGAAACTGCTTTTTTAGTAAAGTTCTGGCCTTAGCGATTTGAAATAAACTACTCCTCGCTTCGCATGGCGTGTACACAATAAGCTACAAGCCGGAACAGAGCGCTCTGCCCAACGGCTGTGCCGTATATATGTATACGTCACCGTTCCCGTAGGCTGCCGGCCGTCGCATTCGCAAGGTAGATATGTGGGTCTGTACTTGTGGTCATGCTGACACATTTCTTAATTCCTGAGGTCTACTGTTTACCTATGCGTCAAACGCGGAACAAGGGACGGTACATTCGGTACAGCCGCGTAAACAACCGCCTCGCTCAGTTATATACCAACGGTGTCAGCGATGGCATCCGCGTTTTCGCGCCTTTAAATGAGCGCTTATGCGAGCACAGTTTTCTCTAATAATGCTTTATAACACGCGCAATCTGCATGTATGATGAAGTTAAATAAAAGCGAGAATCTGTAATAAATTAACAGCCCGATATATGTAACTGGATGACAGTCGCCGTCATTCATACTGACATTCATACTGACTCGTCTCACGGTGGAACAACGCGGCTCACATGCGCAGATATGTGTGTTTTATCCTACCTTTTGACATTATTTCATATCACCGATGCACCTTTTCCCCAATACTTGACGTTAACAACGATCTGTGGCTGTAGATGTCGATGTAAACAAGTGCATGCTTAATCCGACGCGGAAGGCTGCGCGCTCGAATACTTCTTATTTATGCGAAATGTCTAAAGAATGTGTAAAAATAATAAAGAAAGGCGAGGTGTAAGTGCAATAGTCAGCGACAACAAACTCTAAAGCAGCCGCGACGGCAGACGGAACTCAGCGTACGTGTCTTTATATATCGGCCGCACTGTTAACAAAAAGAGCGCACTCAGGCCTGCTCACCCTATATGTATATAGTTGGTGAGTGCTACAAGGCTTCCAGAAACGACGTGCTGCCTCGGAGAAGCCATTAATAATTATTCGTGATCCACGAAACACACAACCGATGCGCACTCAACATCGGCGCAGGTTCACAAATCAACCGTCGAAAACCCCGGCACCCTTCCAAAACATTTCCAGCGGCGTGCGGCAGAGGGCAGCACAGGAAAATGAAAAAGGCGGATTGCCACTCGAGGCACTTTGCGTGCATATGCGGGCTTCTTTCAGGCTCGGAAAAACACTTTTATGTAGCACGTATTGAGCAACAGAAAGCTGTATCGGTAGTTTTTCATGTTGCTCTACAACTTTCTCATTGACACTTTGATAATTAGGACAGTACTTCTCGAGTTAGATAATTAATTACAATTACCTAATGAAATCTCAGTAACGAAAAAATTACTGGCGGCAACACCGCTGTACTGGAAACAATACACACTAGGTTTGCTTCGCGTAACGCCATTCCTCTTTTTTTTTTAATTGTGCTGCGTGATAGCTGGAACACCCTGTATATACGGGAGCCTTGATATGCGGCCGACTGATCATTCTTCGTATTCTCTTCATGCACGCAATTAGTGTGTTCCGTAAAGCCGACAGAGATTAGGACATTGCGCGTATGATCGCTCATTTAGAGAACGCGCAGTTTTCTCGCGGAAACGTCGATGCCCGTATTGGCACCGCTGAAAGTTCACGCTGCTGTATCGAAGGGGCCTAAGAGGCCTCGGCTTGCTGCCCACTTACGATACGAAGCAAACAGTGCCCCTCAGAAGCTAAATAATGAGTCAGCATAACAATACGTTAAAATACACCCATGTACGCGGTCACATTTAATTCAGGGACGTGCTGGCGAGTGCGACTGGCCGCCTTCGAGAACGGCAACGTACGTAGCGATGTTGCTAGCGTGCCGTGTCGTCGCTTCTAGCTTTTTTTTTTACAAGGAAGCTGTTTACCTCTAACCCCCGTGTGCATCCTCCGCAAGCGCTCCCGGAGAGGGGTACCCTGGCCGGCTTACGTCCGTATCAGGGCACGTGGACAGGAATGGCCGACGACGCAAAGAGTAAAAAAGATGTTCGGATTGACGTCATAGTTCTCAGAGAGGTTCCTCTAAACAAAGTAAATTAATTTCTTTGAAAACAAGACTTGGGAATCGAACCCGGGCTTCTGGGTTGCAAGACGAGCACGCTTCACCGATGCCACGGTGGCTTCACCGTGCTAAAGGTGTGCATAGTGCACGCGTGATTGCACACGTCACGTCGCAGCCATCTGACTGACTAAAAAGGTTTCACCAAAGGGATTATAATGTTTTCGCATTTCCACTCGTAAGCAGTCCTAAGTACCTCTGCCGAGTTTTTTATTATTCGCATTTCGCCTGTTTGTCGATAGCTTCCGTGGTCGCGTCTTTTCTAGTCGCATTTGCAAGCCAACAGCGAGCCGCGATAACAGAGAGGTTTAGCTTGTCCGGTAATCGGGTAAACGCGAGTGTACCGGGCGTTGGGGCGTTTTGCCGGAACCGTATACGTGAGCGGCCTGTATGGTGCTACTACCTGGTGGCGCAGAAATCAAACAGACAAAAAACAGCTAATATTTCTGTAACCAAGTGTATTCTACTTCGCTGCTGGTGTAAATGTTCGACAGTCGCGTAATTGTGTTGCCGCCGAAAATTTACACCAGCAGAGAAGTAGAATACACATGGTTACTGCAATATTACCTGTTTTTTGTCTGTTTGATTTCTGCTCCACCAGGTGGCAGCACCATACAGGCCGCTCACGTTCACGGTTCCGGCAAAACGCCCCAGCGCCCGCTCAGCCCGCGTTTACCCGATTACCGGACAAGCTAAACCTCTCTAATAGAGAGTTTAGTTTCACGTACGCAGAAGCTTTGCGGACGCTAACTTAAAACTTCTGCGTGCGCTACGCGTCGCATGCGTGGGACGCTTATAGTTTCGCGCACGCAACCGTCTGTGTGGTGGAAGGCTCGCAAACGCATAGGTCGTTGCTTCCGCATGTCTACTGGCGCCCTCTGTCTGCAGACATGAACGCTACCCCAGCCAACTTCCCTCAACGCGAGACGGAAGCGGAGCCAACGCCCGATTCCCTCACCTCACGACGTGCGCGTTCGTGCTAGCTTGTACTGCGTGCTGCGCCTGGTAGCTCGCAGAGCCAGTCACGTACGTGGGGGTGCAGATTTCACGTGCGTACTTAGACGCGACGGGTACGGTGGCTAAACCGTACGACGGGGCTCCCTACGTTTGGCGCCTACGAATTTCGATCCCGCAAGATCTTGACGTGCGTTGCGCTTCTACGTACGTGGAACTAAAGCTGTCGAATATCGTGTTTCACGGGGACAATGAATAGCGCATACCCGCGTAAGCAATGGCTCATATCCCCGTAAACTCGGCCTCCCCATTACGACGATAGAAGAGAAATGAAATTATACGCTGGAATGATGAGCGACAACGGAGCCAGCTGTGGAAGACGACGACGACGAACGCGGGAGCAGTGGCACGAGCGTGTTCCGCGCGGTTGCGCGCCAACGAACCAGCTGTGGAAGAAGACCACGCTCGAGCCATTGATGATGATGATAGTTTCTGCGCACACCGGACGGACAGGTTTCGGTTTCGCTTCGCTATTATATTTCATCATTATTATCTTTATATACCATCATCGCTATTATATTTCATTGTCACTGTAGCTTCGCTGTAATGATAATATTACGACAAGGTGAAACGGGGTAGCTCGAGACTTTGTTGGGCGCAATTGTTCGAAGTCTGCGAGAAAATTAGCACTGTCCTTACCTCACACGGCGCATCACACAGTAGCAGATGTGGTGATATGCTGGGCGGCCGCTTGGAAAGTGACTTGACACTGCGGTGCTTCTGCACGCACTCTGTCAGTATCCCGCATGGACAAGCTTCCACTGTGCTTATTTTGTCACAAATTACAGAAACTTTCTCACAAATTACAGTACTGTACCGTACCTTGAATCAACTTTTTCCTAGTTTGTCCGCAACTGTTGCCATGCCTAATATAGTAGCATTTTCTTTGTTGAAGAGACCCCAAACGAGGTGTGCTTTTTGACGGGGTCTTTCCGCTCTCCCCGCGCTGCTCCCATGTATGCGAACGGGCACTCCGCGGCTGCTGCTGCGTTTGGCACGGCCATACGCGGCCGCGCGCTGGCTTTATCTTGAAAGCGATCTGCGATGGGGACAGAGGGGCCGAGGACTGATAGCTTCGTCCGCGCTGTGTTTTCGCCACTTAGTTCGCGCCGAAGCGAGAGGCAGCACGAAGGTCAACTCACTCGCTGCTGCTGCTGTGCTTCCTCACTCCAATGTTTTGACTGCGTGTTTCGGCGGTCATCGAGTGCGGTGCGCTCATGTTTGCTTGTGCGCGCGTGACACCATGCTTGTTAATTTAGTTAGTAAACGAATGTTTACAAGTTTACACACCCGATAAAACTACTATCCTTACTTCGTATAGCTGTCTACTAAGTGCTATCGCAATCGATGCTTCGCCTTTCGGGCAAAACTGCGACTTTTTTAATTCTGTATGTAAATAAATAAACAGGTCTGCACTTGCTAGAACGTTTAATGCACAAACATAATATATTCGTTTACAGTTTATGTGGTACAACTAAATGCTTTGTCGGCGTGAATTCTGTAAGAGGCCTACTTACAAAAGTCAAGAGTGGCCGAACAAGAAAAGCCTCAGCCTGGAGCCGTCGTTTCGACAAGCCCCTTAGTCCACAGAATTTACGGCAAAAACTAATACAGGGAACCCTGGCACTAGTGGTTTACGCGAGCCATTAGTGTAGCCGTTCAACAAGCACGGAACGATGGGCATTGCGCAGATTTGCCCAAACTTTGTCTTTCTGGCTTGCCGGACACCACTTTGTGACATTGAAAATTGATCAATTTCTACAAGATGTTGCGGTGTAAATGCACCAAACCGCAACCTACGCACACGTGCTTGCAGGCTAATTGCCTTGATGTGTCTTAGAAATGTAGATAGAAGAAGCGCGGTAAATACCACCACCTTTACGTTTGAAGCCACAAGCTCAAAGAACAGATAAATTCACGTACTAACCATCATTCTCATGGTATGGCTGAACGACCCCAGCGACACGGTTTCCTCTAGTAACTTTTGTAGGAATGTCTAAGGGCATTGTTGAGAGCGAGGCTTCCTTTACCCACTTCTATTGATGATCACATTCAAGTATTCACCTTCCCCTGAACCCTTCGTCTTGTTTCAATATTTAAAAATACGGGATATGGTTCTGAGTGGCGTATAATCAATTATTTTGTCTTCTGTGCGAGTGCTGAATAAATTATGCTGTTCACGGTACCGTATATATCAGCATTGCTTCCCGAGTTACAACTGTAAACTCTGTGCTTCTTTATTTGAAATTTTTGGAGATTTGTGGAAAAACATACTTCAAGCCTTAATTATCCTTCTCCTAATTATAAGTAGAAATAAACTATGTTTAATATAGCAAATTTTATTCCGATCGGTTTCACGAAAGGCAGACTGAATCATTTCTGCAATTTACCTTGCATTTGAATAGACAGGCTCAAAGGTTAAGCCATCTATCTCCTTAACGATGTCCTCCAACAACGTTTCAAAGCCGCATTTTTTTTTCTTGCTCCAGTGCTATAGTCTCTGGGAGGTAACTACAAAACATAAGATCGAGAATTGGTGAGCGCAAATTAAAGATCTGGGGATTAAGAAACCTGCCAAATGAATAGCTATTCAGAGCTGGAATTCCAGCGGCTTCCTCTCTCGTATATTTCACTCTTGTTATGATACCCCGCGCAGAGAATAAGAACATTGCTTTGCAGAGGCGTAATCAAACCTTCATGCTATAGGGACCGAACCTTCGCAGCAATCAAATTTGAATACATTCCCGACGTCGACCAGCTTGCGTCTCCTGTCGATACATGGTACCTGGTAGTGCTCGTCTAGAGCATGTGCCTTCGCGAAAGCATAGAAAAGATTAATCAGCTCTAAATGAACATAAGGCTAGACACACGTGATTCTAACCTTGTCTTCATCTTGATTTCGCGCTGATTAACCTTTTGTAGGAACGGTTGGTCGAAGAATGTGCAAGGCAAAATACAAGTTGCCGCACATGGTGAAGCAGAGAAGATGGCGGGCGAGAAGCAGAGCGGAAAGGGAACGCACGACCCCTCAGCGGACCACATCCCCATCGGGGTACAGTATGGCGAAGGGAAAAGGCCAAAGTCGCTCGAGATCCAGATCCCTCTCACCAATAAGAAGACGGAGCCGAAGTCGTAACAGACGTAAGAGCAGAAGCCGAAGCCGGAGTCGGAGTGGAAGCAGCAACCGGAACCGAAACCGCCCCCTGCCAGACGGCGTGCGGGCCACACACGGCGAGACACAGACAGGGCCGCGCAAAGTCACCTGGTCCGACATAGTCGCGGGAAGAAATGGATACTCTGTAGAAAGCACCCCCGTCACTGGCAGCACGAGGGGAGCCCCCGATGCCCTCCTGGCAGCAAGGATGGAGAAAATGGAGCGAGAGAACAAAGAACTTCGAGAAGAGCTGGGCAGGGCCAGAAAGCAGAACGAACAATCAGCAAGGAAAATCGACGAGTTGCAGCAGACGCTGAACGAAATCTTGAAGAACATGAGAGGATCCTCTCATGAGAGGATCTCCTCCTCCACCTCCCGCGAGGCCGCCGAGCGAGGCGATGCGACCGCGACAGGAGGCGAAGTAGGGGAGATGGACATTTCTTGCGGCGACGAAACGCCGGCGACGGCGGGCTCCAAGCGCAAGGGCACGAGCGATGCACCACCTACGGAAGACGCTGTGGACCACGTACAAGCTCCGAAGAGACCCAGGTCAGGAGCGAGAAAGATAGACGCGATCGAAGAGATGGTGAACAAACTGACGGACAAAACGGAGCGAATGTTTGACATGCTCCTGACAAGGCTGAAAGAATCCGACGCCGGACGGAACGCGCAGTACGCAGCGGTCAACAACCAACTCGCGGCCATGAATAACCGAATCGAAGATCTGGAACGCGGGACGATGCAGCTGCAGCAACAGCAACATCACCACCACCTGCCCGGAAAGGCCGGGGTACCGTCACCCCAAGCGGTAAATGTACCGGCCATCCTCACCAGCGGCAACAAGGCTAACACCACCCGCACTGGGGAAGGAGGGACGCACGGACAGTTGTGTCCCCCCAACACCTCTGCATAACAATCATGGCTGTGTTCCGCAAGTTCGACAACAGACGCTTAGTCTGGCAGTGGAACTGCAGGGGCTTCAAAAACAAAAAAGCAACGATGGTGCAATACATGAAAACGCTTTCAAATAACAAACTTCCTGTCGTGATTGCCTTGCAAGAACCTTTCGACCGGGCCCAGCTCCCGGGCTATGTTACGTGTGGTCCCCCCTTCGAATGCATGGGGAGGGACGTCAGGGTGTGCACCCTGGTTAAGCGCGGGACTGCCTTCATCGAACACGAACTCGTGCTCCATGAAGAGTCGGACATAGACCACGTCCTGATCGAAGTAGTGCCGAGTAGTGGAAGAAGGAAGACCGGCCTCTTCGTGCTCAACGTATATAGCTCCCCCTCGCAAAGAAACCGCACTCACACTTTCAACGCCCTTTTTCGCGAAGCGATGTCCAAGGCCGCCTCCAATCCCCTGCTGATATGTGGAGACTTCAACGCGCCGCACACTCAATGGGGCTACGGAGCCGACTCACCGAAAGGGAAGAGGCTAGCCGGGCTGATGGACGAGCTCGGCCTGACTGTACTCAACGAACCGGCTTCGCACACCAGGATCGGACAGGGAGTGTGCCGCGACACATCCCCCGACCTTTCCGTCTGGTCGGGCACGGACATGGTCACTTGGTCGAACTCCTTCGAGGACCTGGGGAGTGACCACAGGATCCTGTGTGTGACCGTGGGAGAGAATGAAAGCGAGGAGGACGTCTGCCGAAAGGCCAGAATTGTGGACTGGGATAGATTCCGGAAAAATAGAGAAAGAGAAAAGAAGGAGGGCCCGATTAAAGACATCAGCGAATGGTGCAGAAAACTACTCGCGGACGTAGAGAAATCCACCGATGAGATCGAATGGACGGACTGGCGACAAGAACCCCCCAAAGAAGGAGGAGACAGATCCCGCGGAGCTGGGGACGACGACGCTCCCCAACCGTCCAGAGTGGACAGCCGGCTGGCACATCTCGTTGCGGCCAAGAAATCCATGCAACGGAGAGCGAATAAGCAAAAACTCAACAGGAAGATACGCAAGAAGATCGCTGAAATCAACCGGGAGATCGAGACGCATTGCGGCCGCCTGTGCGAACAAGAATGGGAGGAGCTCTGTGACACGATGAACGGGAACATGAGCACGGGACGCACCTGGAAGATTCTCAGGCACCTGCTCGACCCGGGAAGCACCAGAACGGTGACCCGTACACAGATGGCCAAGCTGCGACACAAGTACAAGGACGACCCTGAAGCCTTCGCAGAGGAGATCGTGCAGACGCACCTCACTCGACCGGAAGGGAAGAGTCACCCCGAGTATCGCGGGGCTCCCAACGAGGAGCTGGACGCAGACATTTCCGTGCAGGAAATTAGAGCGGTCCTCCAGCTATTGAAGACCAAATCGGCGCCTGGTCCTGACAGGATCACCAACAAAATCCTTAGAAACCTGAACGACGACGCCATCGAGAAGCTCTGCGAGTACATCAACTCGTGCTGGAAGGATGGCCGAATTCCGCAAGCGTGGAAGTCCGCGGATGTTATACTCATACCAAAGCCGGGCAAACCGCTAGAGGTCCGAAACATGAGACCGATCGCCCTCACGTCCTGCGTCGGGAAAGTGATGGAGCATGCCTGCCTGAACAGGGTGACGACGCTCCTCGAGAAGCAGGACGCCTTCGGCACCCACATCATCAGTTTCCGGAAGGGACTTTCCACTCAGGACGCCATGCTGCAGATCAAGGAACAGGTCGTGAACGCTCCGAGTACGCACGTGCGCGCCTTACTCGGGCTAGACCTCAAGAGCGCCTTCGACACGGTGAAGCACCTGGCCATATTGGACAAGATCAGCCGACTCGATCTCGGGGCGAGGTTCCACCGCTATGTCAGCAGCTTCCTGAATGGGCGCGAGGCGACGGTCAAGATCGACGGGGCAACGCCACGAACGGTCCGAATGGGCGGTGCGGGAACGCCGCAGGGCTCAGTACTTTCCCCTATGCTTTTCAACCTCGTCATGATCGGCTTGTCGGAGCATCTCGATGCAATAGAGGGCATCAATCACACGATCTACGCAGATGACGTGACGGTGTGGACCACGGAGAACACGAGCGTCGGCGAAATGGAAGACCGGCTGCAGCGGGCCGTCCGTGAGGTGGAGCGGCACCTTGAAGGCACGGGACTCGTCTGCTCACCCGACAAGTCAGAGATCCTACTCCACAGACCGCGCAAGAAAGGACCCCTCCCGCAGGGCGTGCTCGACGCCCGTCGTTTGGGCGTACACGTCACGACGAGGGAGGGGACCCTAATACCGACGGTGTCCAAATTGCGAGTGCTCGGCCTGTGGCTGGAAGAGAACGGTGCCAACCGCGAGCTGGTTTCCCGACTGCAGAAGAAAGTAGCCGCTGCCACGCACCTCGTGCGGAGGGTCGCGAACAAGAGAAAAGGGATGAAAGAACACAACGTGACGAGGCTGATACAGGCGTACGCGCTGAGCCATATATCGTACGTCGCCGCGTACGCCGACTGGAACAGGAGCGAAACTGACAAGCTGAACGTGGCGATCCGCTGGGCGTTCAAAACCGCCCTGGGGGTACCCCAGTACACGCCAACCCACAGGCTCCTCGAGCTGGGCGTGCACAACACGCTCGAGGAGGTCGCCGAGGCGCAGAGAATCGCGCAGCTGGAGAGGCTGTCGGGCACCAGAACGGGAAGACGAATCCTCGACCTGCTCGGGATTCGATATCACGAGGCACAGGGACTGAAGGAAACGCTTTTACCGGAAGTCAGGGACGCCATACAGACGGAAAACATGCCGAAGAACATGCACCCGGTGCATGACGTGCAACGACGTAAACGCAGGGCGGTAGCAATCCTCGAGGAGCATGGAAGACGAGAAGGCGTCCTCTTCGTCGATGCAGCCAGGTACCCGCGGCCCGCCGTTAACGTTGGCGGCGAAGAGGGACGACAACCACCACCGCCACTACAACAGAATGTGCGAGACGAACCGGAGATGCCAACACCACCATCACTACTACTACTACGACAAAAACGGCAGCAGCAAAAGCGCCAACATCAACGACACAGCCGGCCGACGGCGTCGGCGCCCGCCTTCTCCATGGCAGTCGTAGATACGAAGGGAAGGATACGAGTCACGGCATCAGCGAAGCTGCCGTCGGCCGAGGCAGCGGAGGAGATGGCCATAGCCCTCGCGGTACTCCACGGAAGTACGGAGGATAGCCTGATCATTAGCGACTCCAAATCAGCTATCCGGAACTACACGAAAGGTTGGGTGTCCGCGGATGTGGCGCGCATGCTCAACGCCAGAGTCGGGGACTTCGTGTCCGGCACGATTACGAACAAGGCCCTCAAATGGTTCCCCGCGCACGTCGGGGAGCTTGGCACCACCAAATACAACAGCCGCGACAACAACGACAACAACAATACCAACGGCCGAAGACACACCGGCCTTCCGCCCAACCACAACGAGCGCGCCCATCTCGTCGCGAGGCAGCTTACCCGCCGCGACGCGATCCCCCAGAGGGCAGCCGCCGCCGTTGTTGTGCGGGGCCCCAACGGAGGAGTTACCAACACAACCCAAATCGCGGCGGATGGAGCTGGGGGCCACGGGGACGCCAACCGCGACATCACGGAGTTTCCGGCCTCGTACCGAGAGGTTCTTGGTCACTACAAGAAAGAACGCAAGAAATATCCACAACCCCACGGGCGGCTGGACAGGTCCCAGGCAGTCGACCTGAGGCGGTTGCAGACAGGCACTTTCACCAACCCCTACCACCTGCACCGCCTGTGGCCCGCGCGGCACCCATCGCCCGGCTGCCCCTGGTGCGAGCACGAACGGGCTGATATGGCCCATATGCTTTGGGAATGTCAACGCCATGAGCAAGAAGCACCAAGAGGAAGGCAGAAGACAACATCAGGACCCTCTGAAGGTGGGCGCCTCACAGAGAGATGGCAAGCCGCCCTCCTCAGCGAGGCACCCGAAGACCAGGAGTGGGCCGTCCAGCGGGCCAGGGCCATTGCCGAGGATCTCGAGAGATTTTTCTCCGGCGATGGACCCCTGGCAGCCTAGCCCCGGGCACCAACAGCCATATCCGTTGGACATATAAAGTTTATTCCTATCCTGACCAACCGTTACTTATCTTTCACGAAAGCATTTCTCAAACATATTTGTACTTAGGTCTGTATAATCTCACTATTCTTTTAATTTTCTATTCTTTTTCTCCTTACTGATTGGCTTGCATTAAGCCGCGCCTGAGTTATCGCCGGTATCGGCCAGTGATCGCTGCGACTGGTCATAAGAAATGAATAGAATCCAGCGAAAAGAATTCATATCATGCGGCCCTTAATCTTCCTCTGGTAATCGCGACTAAAGGAAGCCTTAGATAGAGGCGGTACTAAGGGTTCCCTGCGTGAGCAATTATAAAACTTTTTCTCTCTAGTTTCATTTTTCAAAATTTTCTAATTAAAATGTGCACAGTAAGACTACGGTTTTTTACTGAGTATTTTTTATATCGCACTAACGCAAAATATGCGGTATATTGTTATGCAATCATTACAGACCACTATATTCGCATTGTGTAAAATATAGCATTTTCGTTGGCAACATGAATTCCAGCATTGTGGTGGTATTTTCGCAATAACGTTGCTGGTCCTCTTTACAGAATACATAAGAGCAGCGGGCGTGCATCTGCCATAAAAGCTGTGAAATGGCGGCCGGCGTAGGCAGAGCTTCCCTCTTCAAATCTCTGCTGGTGCCTCCTACGTGTTCCTGCGTGTATCTTTAAAGACGAAGTTTTCTTTGTCTATATATACACTGAGCTTATAAGCACGCCGAATGCAAGTAGAAGCAAACGGGGTTCCTGACCCCTGTATATGACGACCGAAAAAGTAGTGCCAGTCAGCGATCTCGCGTTCTGCGTTGTAAGTAAACAATATTCATATCCTAAATAAAACCTGCACATATCAAGTTGGATAGGTATCTCAAAACACACCGATCTCTTAATGAAACAGTGCATTCTATTTCAGGGGTTCTTTTATTTTCTGGATTTTATGCCATTTAGTCATTGGGTACCTGTCACTGCATGTGGACCCATTGTTGCCCAATCCTCCAAAATGAGCATGTCCCACTGTGACACAAGAAGTACAGGATGTAGCTATAGCTTCATACTTCCTTTTGCATGCAACTGCAATCGCCATTATTCCGTCTACAAGCATCACACATGGTCTTCGCGACATTGCTCTGTATAGACGTCTCACACTGTGCATCCGCCTGATTTGATGTTTGTATTTCGGCAGAGCTTATGAGTGGTGTAATGCATAAACAGAACGCATTGCCCGAGATTAGAGTTGCCATCTCTGTGGTGGATGAACGTAAACATTGCAGTAGGTTGCATGCTGTATAGGAAGAAAGCAAACGGATTTGTACGGATCGGCCAGGCTAAAGGCCGTTTCACATGATGCGATTTTCATCGCACTGGAAGCGGCGAAAATCGTGCGGCGAAAATCGCAGTCGCAGTGGCGACTATGCGATTTTCGGCTGCGACCAACGCAACGTCGCAGCGATCGCTGCGATTTTCCGTCGAAATTGCGCCGAGAGCTATTTCGCGGTCTGTTTAGGAAAAAGGCGTTTGTCGCTCAACAGAACGTTTATAGATACTTTTTTGTACAGTGCTAGTGCACTATCCTTTTTGGTCTATAAATGTTGGCTCAACAAGGCTTGAACAGTGCAACTAATTGAGTGGAGCCGTGGATAGCGCAATCGGTGCGTACCATCAGCACCGACACGCGAACTGTGCAGATAAAAACTCCAAGGTCAGATTCGGTTCTGTGATTTCTATGCGTTTGCTGACACGACACGTTGCTAACACGCGACGCTTTTTTTTACGTTGGCTTCGGGTGCTGATAGTACGTATTTTTGCGTGCTTTTCCGTTATTCAAACGCGCTGCGATTTGGTAAATAGTACGAGGTGTCCCTCACGGGAAGACATGACCTTCAGATGTCCCAATTTTCTGGTTGTACAAGCTACTCGCGATATACGAAAACGCCACAGTTGTAGCGCGGTATGCTTTTATGGACTGAACAATTTAAAGAATATGCAACTACGGAGAAATGCTACGGTCAAATGGTCACGCTATAGGCACGACCATTTGGTTGCAGTCGGTTGGTTGGGGCTTTCATGCGCATTTTACCCAATTAATTGTCTCATTTCATGGTTCTGTTACTTCCGCTGCGAGACGCGACTGCTTACCAAGCTCGCAGAGCGAACGTCCAAACTATATATCGTAATGAATGTTCTACAATAGCATACTTAACGCTTTGACTGGGAATAAACAGTATTGTCAATTTGTTTTCGAAGCAATATTTAAACAGTTCTTTTCTCATTTTTCTGATGTATCATTTTTCTCCTGCACAAAAAGCAATAAACCTTCAGTGTGTTGGAGACTTTGTATCCTTACCGCACCTGTATTAACCCTCACATTAAAAAGTAATTGCATGTTGTACTTACTTCAGGGCATCGAATTTGTTTTGTTTATGCTGGTCGTCACATATCGTAGTATTCTAAGAAACTACTTCTCCATAAACATCCTTGCCTTTCCTTGCTTCCATGTCTCTACTTCCTGTAAAACACATGCAACAATGCGAAAAGCAGGCAAACACCTTGTTTTCATAAGCAGTAGATAACACATTAAACAAAAGCAGATCCAATTGTGCAGTCCAGTCAGCCGGTTGCATTCCTTCCTGTGAATGACAGCATCTTTTCAAGTATGGGTGGTTCTTGCATGTCCACAGCTCATAAAGTGTGCAGACTCCTCACAAGGCGTAGGCATTGCTGATCAAGATGGAGGCAATGTTGCTAATGAGTCTGCAATTATATGTATTACTGCATAAACTCGTACAACCATATCCCATCATTACTCAGCCGAGCTTGCTCCGAGTCATATTCACCAAACTTCTGCTTATCCAATCTTGCTGCGACTCATATGCACCAAAATTCTACTCAGGGAAGCTTGCACCGAGTCATATACACACATCCTTTTTCCAGAAGCTGACGTTAATCACGGGTAGCGCGAGGGTCTCTGCGTTGAAATGACGACTTCGCTGCAGCCGAATTCCGAATACTGCATATGCGATGACAATAGCTATATGGGTTTGTTGATAGGTCCTCGTGTAATTTGTTGTATCGCAGGAAGAACGACACGCGCATAAAAGACACACGAGACAGCACACAGCGCTGAACGACTAGCTGCGAACAGCTGTTTAGGTCCTCGTATTGAACTTCATAAACCGCTGTTGCGCAATCTAAAACAAATTAAACTTCGAAGCGTTTTTAAAGCACAAAACACGCGTATTATTTAATCCTATTAAAGACTGGTCACTAATTTTGTAACGCACGGGTTTTTTCTTTACATTTGAAAAATTACATGAGTTATGCCACAAGATTTGGCAGCAAGCCAACCTGGGCGTCGCATTGTTGAAAACGCAATCATCTGAATTGAGCCCTCAAAAATCGCATTGCGACGCGTGCGATCGCACCGATTTTTTTCGCTCCAGTCGCAGCATGTGCAACAGCCTTAACACCTCCTGGTTATCCTTAGAGTTTGTATCTCTCACTCCCTCTCTCTTGCCGCTAGCTTTACAGCATAGCATTTAAAAACGCTTCACTAGAGCTTCGCATCACCCAGATTCTAACATGTGCGCTAAATAGGCGATTTCTTCTTCTTCTTCTTCTTCTTCTTCTTCTTCTTCTTCTTATTATTATTATTATTATTATTATTATTATTATTATTATTATTATTATTATTATTATTATTATTATTATTATTATTTTTATTCTAATGGGTGTGCAACAGCCCCGAGTCCTCCGTGTTTTTCCTGGGAATGTTAATTAAACTATTGGTTGATTGATTGATTGGCATTATTGATAAATTTTATACAGCACGAAAGGCCACCTAGTAGCCATGGAATCTTGCCACTGAGCAAGCTTTGAATGCCAGCTGCAGCGGTCGCGCTAACGCTGGGCAGCGGTCGCGCTGACACCAACTTAAGCACTGCGATTTGTGTGCACGCCGACAAAACTCAGGCGGTCTCTGACGGCGTCTATTGTGGCCTATAGGTGCAGCTTCGCGGAATCGCCCAATAAAAAAATGGCCGCGATTCCGCCCTGCGAACGTGAATGTCCAGCGAAGCTGTATCAAACGCCATACATAGTCGAGCATTGACTTCACGCGGTTCTTCTGGTGTCTTTAATTTCCGTGGTCTACCCATGGCAGTCTTAGAACGAACTGAATGAGTTGCTAGACGGCTTTCCCTTTTATATATAAAAGCGTGGTTACGTCACTAAGTATATAGATATCTATCACAACTTAGTCACAAAACCTCCTTGGTAATGACCATGAAAGCGAACTCCGCGACCGCATTCAGTAATGCAACTTAAGAAAAAAAGCTACATTGCAAGTTATCTTTTTTTATTATAGCACTCAAGGATACGCAGCAAAAATGATGTTTCTTTATGTATGGACAGAAAGTAAATTACTTCGAAAAAACTGCGCCCCAATTCGAGAAACAGGATGTATATATATATATATATATATATATATATATCATAAGAAGCCAACAAACAGTGACACCAAGGACAACATAGGGTAAATTACTTGTCCTTACTAATTGAATTAAATAGATGAATTACTGAAAATGAAAACGGCTAAAAAAACAACTGGCCGCAGGTGGGGAATGAACCTACGTCTTCGCATTACGCGTGCGATGCCCTCACCATTGAGCTACCACGGCGCCGTTTTCCCATCCACTTTCTGGGGTATTTATGTCTTACAATTAGAATTAAACCCGGGAGTGTTAGCCAGCGCTACCACTCACAAACCTAGGCGATCGACGGATGTGGAGCATCCATCCTGCCACAGGCATCACGAGTGCGTGATTTTTTGGGTGAAGGCAACTGGTCAATAAAGCCACACATGCTACCTGAAGGCATCAATGTTGTCGGATTCGAGCCCTCGTTATCTAATGAACGAGAAGAAAGTTAACCGAGGGGCCCGATTTTTATTAATCACATCATAAGAAGCCAACAAAAAGTGTCACCAAGGACAACAAATATAGGGGAAATTACTTGTACTTACTAATTGAATTAGAGAAATGATAACTAATGAAATTGAAAATGAATGAAAAAAACAACTGGCCGCAGGTGGGGAACAAGCCCACGTCTTCGCATTACGCGTGCGATGCTCTCACCATTGAGCTACCGCGACGCCATTTTCATTTTCATTAATTTATCATTTCTTTTTTCCAATTGGTAAGTACAAGTAATTTCCCCTATGTTGTACTTGGTGTCACTGTTTGTTGGCTTCTTATGATATGATTAATAAAATATTGGTGGAGGTTGCTGGATTTCCCCCGCAGCTTAAGATCCCAAATCTGTGCCACTTTTCACGACGATCCGCAATGTGGCCACGCCGGAGTATTTAAGACTTACGAACGTATAAGCCATCGCTACTACTGGCGGGGAATGTACACTTTTGTACGAAAGTTTGTTCAGTGCTGCCCTGACTCTCAATGTCGCAAATTACCACCTCTAAGTGCGTCCGGCGCCTTGCAGCCACTTCCGTGTCCTGCCAAACCCTTCGATCGCGTAGGCATTGACCTCTACGGCCCGCTTCCCATGACACCGGATGGCAATCGGTGGATCATAGTTGCTGTGGAGCATTTGACACGCTACACCGAAACTGCTGCTATACCGAATGATACAGCGCGGGATATAGCCTCGTTCCTACTGCATCGCTTCATCCTTCGACATGGCGCACATCGAGAACTCCTCAGTGATCGAGGTCGCGCCTTCCTCTGCGATGTCGTCGAAGCTCTGCTTTCGGAATGCCACATTATTCATCGAACGAGCACGGCTTACCATCCGCAAACTAACGGGCTGACGGAACGGTTTAACCGCACTCTCGGTGATATGCTCGCGATGTACGTGGCACCTGATCATGGGAACTGGAACCGCGTACTTCCTTTTGTAACGCTCGCATACAACACCGCGATACAAGCTACTACGGGATTTTCACCTTTCTTCCTCCTATATGGACGGGAGCTATTGCACACCACCGACACTCTTGTTCCCTACCGTCCTGACGCTTCCGAGTGCCCACCTGTGTACGAAGCTGCCCGACAAGCCGAAGAGTATCGCCAGCTCGCGCGCACCTTTAAGTCACAACAGCGCCAGAAGAAGGAAATATACGCACCGACTCACTGCCCAGTCCCACGTATTCCCCGGCGTCTCTTGTATGGCTGGCTGTTCCTTGCCAAACTCCGGGCCTTTCCTCAAAATTCCTTCCAAAGTACGAAGGGCCTTACCGGGTCTTGGAGCGCACGTCCCCGGTGAAGTTTGACATCGAGCCACTTTCTCCATCTGACGACATGCGCCGGCGTGGACGTGACCTCATCCACGTGGCGCGTCTCAAGCCCTGCCATGACCCTCTGCTAACAACCTTTAGATCGCCAGGATGGCTCTTTTTTCTGCGGGGGCGATTGTGAAGAAGAAGACGAGCCTCCGTCCAGCGGCATCGCCAACGCTCGGCCCGCTCTGCTCGCGCTGTTGGTCGCTGGTGTCATTGGAGACGGTGCTCCACGCTGCCTCGCCGTTCTTGGAACACGTAGCGTCCTTGCAGGCCACCGCCAATAAACCTCTTCTCAATATATATATATATACTGTATGCCTGATTGCAAGGAAAGATATGCCGTTTGCCTTCAATTCTTAACCGGGAGTTTTGTGTTTACGCCACGAAATTTTCCGCCCAACGAGAGGTATACGGCTTCGCTGTAAAAGATTTAAATTTCGCTTACCGTTCCTCTCAGACCAGTATGCGTATGGACGCCGGTGTGGTGTGCACACAGCTGCCCAGCCGGAACGCTAATGTCTGCACGCGCAGCGCTTATGCGAGCAGCAGAAGCTACAGAACGATGGAGGAGAGGGTACGTGTCCAGTGGGCTTCGTCGTTTTTACAGCCAAACGCAACGCGCGACACTGGAGGCCTTGCAACCCTGCACGCGCGGCCGCGCTACGATATCAAAACAGCACGGCGGCGATGGCGCGTGCGCACTTTGACTGTCTTTGTAGTTGCTACGGCAATAAAGTGAGCAGTACCCAGAAACAGTCGCTTTTCGTCGCGCGACCTGTGCGGGCGCTTATTACACGCCCTCTGATTTTGCAGTACGGCTGCACGTGGCGTAGCGTTCTCTGAGAAAAAAAAATCATCGACTCGTTGTACACGCGTCTCAGAAAAAAAAAGAAGATAAATCAAAACGTGTGTTCGGTAGTGCGAGAACTACTCGCTGTGTTGGCGGCGTGGCTATATGGCGTTATTTCTTTTAATTCTACGGTCTTAGGTGCCAAAAGCACCATTTGATTATGCGGCACGCCGCAATGAGGGACTACGGATTATTTTTGGCCACCTGGGGCTCTTTGACGCGTACCCAATGCGCGGTACACAGGCGTTTTTGCATTTCACCCCCATGGAAATGGTACTTAGTGCAGAGCAACGCCATGGCGCCACCGCGGCTGGTCCTATATGGCTGTCTGCAGCTGAGAAGTCGTGGGTTCGATTCCCGGCCGCACTTCCTTGGCCGCCATACTCACTATGATCTTGATCAAGTCGGCCTTGCTGAGTGTGACTTTTCTTAGTCGGAGTAAAACCTAGGTGAAATGCGTTTTTCTGAGTTATATTTATCTTTCGTCTTTTTAATAGTTGCGATTAAAAAACTACGCCTTTTATACGAATCGTTAAGCACGGAAGTGATTAAAAAAAGAACGCTTGATCCCAATATCGAAGAACCCACAACAACAAAGAAAGGTTAAAAAATAACTAACGCTGAGTTGTGCGCCGACAGTTCTGGTACAAAGCTTAACCTATGTTACTATGTTACATGTTACCTATGTTACATACACTATGTAATCGATATTGCTCGTTGCTACTCTGTGAACTGGCTATCGCTAACAAACAGTAAACATCTTTTCGAAAAGTTTCCTCACGAGGGAAGTCAAAGAAAAAATTTGTTGGTCTATGCCTATGCAATATTTAGACTTGTGTTCGCCAATGTGTGGGTTTGTGCGAACGGTCACAGTGCCTGCACTTCAATGAGCTTCCACACGAGCTGCGTTATTCAGAGACCGTGAATAACGAAGCATGGAAGGAAAGAGATTAGTTTAAACAAGTGTCCCCAAAAGTTGTAGGACCATGCTTTCGCATAAAATATGGAAAATCATGAGAACAAGCTGCATCATAACCACGCATAAGGTCACGATAACCACTCACCCTCGAAACCGTTGAAACCGTTTGATAAGATGAAGCCGCGCTGCAGGCTTCATCTTATCAAATTATTCAGGCCATTCTAGTGTCACGTCAATGAAAAAAATCTTAACACTGCTTTACCTTCCCCTCCTCAGCAAATCCTCTTGGCTGATTTTTTCCCCATAAATTCTGCCATTACAACAAAGTTCTGAAGGACTCTGTTTTTCAATCACTTTGCTACATATCAGCTAGAACCGATCACTGTAACAGAGTTGGCTTAACATCTTGTCACACAAATTTGTGTCGTGGTTCTGTTGTCTAAGTAACTATCGTCGCACGGAACCACTTTCTCGCGACCATTGCTGCCATAGTTGATGCTCAACAATTAAGATAGCCTTCAAAATGCTTTGCATTTTTTTATTGCTATTGCCAGCTGTACATCGTTTTTCCTTTTACTTTCTTCGCTCCTTTCTGTATGCCTTCGGACCCTGAAGGTATTTTGAATAATTAAATAAATAGCAGTAGCGTCTTTCACGAAGCACAAGCTTTCAAAAATTACGATTGCCTACCTTCCTGATAAAGCATGTGCATGTAGAGGAAATCTTGCACGCCTGCCCTTGCAACATCAATATATTGTTCAAGGAGTACTGGCACGTCATTTCCGACTTCTCAGTTTTTGCTTTCTTTCCCTAAAGATCCAAACACTCGAAATTATCTAAAAATTACTGGCACCTGCCAGAGCAAGCTGTATAAATTGCTGTAACACTTCTTTTCGCAACAATTCATGAGGGGAAGGAGTGGGAGGCACGTTGACTAGACTTTTTCCAGTTTGCTTCTTAGATTACGATACACTGGTTCGTTTCATTATAGTGATGGCTGCGGCTGCCATACGCGATCACAGCAAGATAAAACGCGCGCAGTGCTATTTTTTTATGAGTGACACCAGCATACGTAGCCGTATTTCTACACAACGCCAGCAACTTTTCCCGTGTCATGACGTCACAGTAATGTCAATGACGCCAGGTGTGGCAACACCAGACGAGTTCAGTATTCGATTAAGATATTAAATTTTTCCCAGCCTTTACACGGAGTGCGATCACTTCACGCGCGAGAAGTGTATGGTAATGTGTCTACGACTTGAAAATGTGTCGGTAGTCCTGAAGAAAAAGGAGTGTTTTATAAGCAAAGTCGCAGAGAAAGCGGAGACAGTGCCCTTCTTGCTGTAAACCTGTGACGAGTGCGTGATCGCGCACTGCCAGGAGAAAGCGTAACTGCCGCTGCTACACGCGGAGCTCCGTCGGCAAGAAAATGGCGAGAGGAAAAAAAAAAAGGAGTGAACCAAAACAAAGTCTGGCCGAACGTTGCCCAGGCGACGGCGTGGGAGCCAATGAGCGCGCGGAAGAGCGAGAGGAGGCCAAGGAGTTGAGCGAGGAGGTGCCGGCTCGCGGCGGCGCGAGAACCCAGGCGAAGTTCCGAGCGCGCCGCTACTTTCGGCGATCCAGGGGGCTTGGTTTTACGCGAACCTCGTGGTCAGCGCCGCCAGTGCCGGCGTGCTCGCGGGCGCAGCACCGTCTCTCCCGCCGTGCGTCGCCGACCCCGGCCGCGATGGTGGCAGCGTAACGCGACGTGCCTTTGAAACGTCGCGCGCCCACCACCGGCTTCCACCCGTTGTCCTCCCTCTCTCGCCGCGCACACCTTCCCGGCGCGCCGACAGTGCATGGGCAGGCCTCAGCTGCAATTAGCACGTGAGGCGATGGTTTGTTGTGAGAACTTCACCATCCTATGCCTGCCGGCTCAGTCGCCCTGGTTTGCGTCTGCACCCTCTCACCTGGACGCACCTGCACCGAACCCACGTGATCGTTCCGGAAGCCTCTTCTGAGAGACGACCCGCCCACCCGACAGTCATACTTCGTTGCCGCACACCTTCACCGTCTTCCGACGGGCAATACAACTGTCCTGCCGAGTGCACTGTATCGTTTACGAAGAAACGCCTGGCACCTCACTGGTCGACTTGTGGATTTGTTCCAGTTCTATTTACGTGGACAGGATACGTAAGGTGACATAATACGTTGTTGTACGTGTCCGTGTCGATTTGTCCCCAAAAGCACATTTTCTTTTGATCCATGCGTAAGTTCTGGAAGCTCAGTGCCCCGAAGTGTTTTGGTGTGGAGCCCGTCGTTCTGCTGTGACACCTTTAATTCAGTAACAATTGTTGATCTGTAGCATATTGTTTTCACATATACCGGTACAAGAGCGCCACTACTACGCGTTGTCCTTTACGTGACACCCTTCTTGAAGAATTTACAACTAGTGGCTCCTACATATCAGTTTTCGCAAACAATTCAGACTGTGTTTCCTGCAACTCCCACGGCACTTCTTAATCATTGAGCCACCGGTTTTTCATCGGGGCATATAGACCTAACACTTTCTGTGCACGCTCTTATCTATTTACAACCTACTGCTGTGCGTTCCGGACACATCTTCCCAGGATTCTGGACTCGATTGACTCCTCGCTTGGGGGACTATCGAAACATCTTGCTCTACGCGACCACAATCCGCCGAGTCCACCGAAGTAGCGTCGGACACTTCAAATTACCGATTACCGCTTCTGAAGGCGCCCCCACCAGTAACGCACCCCGATAACCATCGCTTTGTTGTCGTCATCGTTCTGCGCTTGCCACAGCGGCCGCGTCAGCACGTCGGCCAACACGTTCGCCGTGTCGCGTCTGCCTTGTCCCAACTGCCAGCCCGAGCCGGTCGCGACCAGCACACCATTGGACGGAGACTGCTCGTGGGCTTCGTTCCGAGCTTCTGCATGGTGCTGCAAGCCGTGGATCATCTGGGGCGCCTCGTCGTCCAAGGCTCGGCGGGAGGAGGTCCCAGCGTGCGGGGTCGGTAGCTGCCACCACACGAAGAACAGGACCTGCCTCGTTGCGTCCTCACTGTCCCCGTCAACTGGAAGGACTGAACAGGACCTCTATTACTTCTGGGACGACGAGATGGGTACAGCTCAGAGCACAGTGGGGCACGCCACAGCGTCGTCGGGCAGCCCGGGACTGGCTGTGCCGGACAAGGGGTGCTCGAGCCCGTCTTTCCACCAGCAGCAGCCTCGGCTCAGCGTCGGTCGCCGGTCGTCCTCCGTGGCTCCGGGCGCCGTGCTCGCCATGGAGCTGGAGATATCCAAGCTCAAGGCGTCCCTCGAGCGCCGCGACCGGGAAATTGTGCGTCTGAACAGAGAAGTCCACAAGCTGCAGGTAAAGATTTTTTCTTCATAGGTCATGGGGAAGCGGCCTCGAAATCGAGGGCTTTCGGTTCTGGGTGACAGGCAGGGTTCTACGCTTCGTGTCGGTAAAGAGGTGATAGTTTAGTGGTGCATCTTGGGCTACCAGATATATCTCATGAAAGCGGTTTGTATCACTTTGCTTAAATAGAGGGAGAAGATTTGCTTCCAATCCGATGTGCTAAATCACCACTGAACACCAGAAAAACGACGCGGCCGCCTAGCGCGAGAAAGTACGATGCTCAGAACTTCGTACTTTGTCGTACAATGGTTGCCGCCCCGTTAGCAATGAAGCAAAGCGAAATTCGTCAGAAGCTTTAGTGTGCAAAGTTGTGGACATTTCATCGCATGCCATAAAAATTCAACGCTTCGGTGACTCAGAAATGGAGCTAAATTTTCTAGATGCTGTCTTAAACGATAAATGATATTTAGTTTTATTAAACAACGGAGCACAGCCCCGTGATTTCTTGACACGTAGGGTAATATTTTGCTCGACCGTTATGTGTTGACCGCATTAAACGAGCCATGTGATTTGTATGGGTCGTTCAAGTAAATTCAAAATGGGGACAGGAAGCGTTTTTTTTTTTTTTAGTATCGTATAAATCTGCAATTGTTACGTTAGTTCACTCTACTCTTGCCTTCAGGAAAAAAATATCCCCCTCCGGGGCATCAATTTTCAGAGTTCTGTTTTTTTTTACTTGCACTGCGCTCAGCATACCTGCAAGATAAAATTTGCCGAACGAAATCTTCTTAACATTCTGAAAAAGAGGGCTCATTTTTGCCCATTCTAGTCAAGCCATTCCGATAACATGCCACGCTACCCGTTTATGCTTTATGAGTACATATTTGTGGAGCTTAGTTTTTTTCTATATTTTGCTTACATTTAGCTTATAGAGGCCTTGAGAGGAACAAGCTCATCTCTCTTATTTTTGTGAAAACGCCAAGAAACTTTCGATTACAGGAACATGCTGGATGCTGACCTCAACAGCTTTTCCACAGGGGGAAATTTCACACTGCAACGGTAGCCTTGATAAATGCCCCAAAAGGTCATCAATCCCCCGAGGCATGTTTCCTGATCTTTTTTTTTTCTCTCCGCACAAGCGAAAAGAAGCTGCCCACACATTGTACTCTGTGCAAATCTTTACTGCCCCAGAACGTTGTCACTCATTTTCCTCGTCATCGATTGTGAAACATGTGAAAGTGTTTATTTTTATGTGACTACGATGTGAAAGTGTTTATTTTTATATCTTCACGATGCGTCGATAAGTTCCCTATCATGGGCGTCAGCATGCAATTCGGATTACACCGAGTTGCCCGCGTACGCATTTGTTCTTTCTTGAGTATACATAGGGCTAACACTACTGTACGCCGGCCCGTCAACGCTCTTTGCTGTCACGAACTGCCGGCAGTCGCCTTTCACATCATTGGCCTTCTGCTTTCTGAAGTGAAGTTCTTTAATATAATCTTGCTGGCAAAGGGGGGGGGGGGGGAATCTCACGTGATTTGCTTTCATGTAGTCTGTCCAAAGCACTTTAGTAATCGTTGTTTACTCATTGCTACAAATGAATGGACTATAATATGCGCGGTTACGAATCGGCGTAAATGTGGTGCTTACTATTTTGGGCAGCTTTCTACATGCCTGTGGCCAGCGGCAGAAGCACGATGGCGGCTAGAGCGGCTATTTGACAGTGCTCCCAATTATTTGCAAATCACAAGGGCTTTCGCGAAAAGCACCTTTAGAAGCGATCCCGGCTGGCTTGCTGAAGGAATCACAAGACATGCTATATTCCCTTCCGGGTGTACTGTTATTTCACAGAGCCATACCTATTGTGTGGCCTTTCTCGTACACGGAAGAACAATGAGAAATGAAGCGCGAGATGTTTCGGTAGCCTTTCAGAGAACAATGTTTGGCGGAAAAAAGGAGTTTTGCTGCGGAAATAGTCGTTCACGTCCTCGGCACTCTGCGATTTGTAACGCGACTTAACCATCGCATATGTCATCGGGCATTTGGTTGACTTTTTGGGGTGGCTACCTCGTCAAGGGTGCCTGTGGCGTCTAAAGCATTCCAAGACCTCGAAGGAATCTTCTCGCTCCGATATGCGAAAGCTTCCTCGGCAACAACTGAGAGGCACCAAACCATCATCGCGTACGCGTTTCCTCGTAACACTGCTCCGCGGTAGAACTACGGGGGGGTACGGTCGGAAGATTTTCACCACTGCGACTTACTCATCTCGCGCACACAGTCGCGGTCGCATGCTTGAACGCGGACTCCAAGTGAATCCGCTTTGTCAGCTTTCTCTTTGCGTCAATCACACGTGTTTTTTCCCCGATCGATTTTGCGGCCTGAACACTCATTGCGCCTCTCCGCGACAGCGTTTCCAGAGGCATTTTCTTTTTCGAGCCATTGGGCTTCAAAGGTTGTCGGGAAGCGCAGTGCGTCTTCGGGGCCGCGAAATCGATGGGAACGAAGCAAGTGTGATTGACGCTGAATAGAAACTAACGCAGCGCTCTAGCTGAAAATCTCTTTTGCGTAGGCGACCGTCGCCGGCTCCAACAGATCGCAGTGACGGCCGCCTAAGCAATGTCAATTGCTCTAATTTTCGATGTGGGCGTGGGTGTGTCTCCCTAATAGTTATGGGGTCTTTGTATTCATTTGCAAAAAGTGGCTATGTGTGGGAAGCGAAACCAACTTATCAGACTTCGAGGCTCTTGTTATTTCTAGCCTGTCCAATTCAGTGAGACATGTAACGCGACTTTATCGCTGATTCTCTTTATTAAGGAATGTGCTTCACAGGAACGGCTTTTGTTGGACTGCTGCGTAATTACGTACTTACTATTTTTTAATTTAGTTCTTTACATACTCTTAAGGCCCGATGGTATTCCAGAGAGTAGTGGTGAGTACATGTGAAGTCGTTAGCAATCTTCTTGAAATTAATGGCGTCACAGATGGCAGCGATTATTTCAGTACTCCATTAAATTTGCAAGCAAGTTAGCGTTGAGCTTCAAGACCTTAATTTCTTGGCGTCCAGCTCTATAGTGAAGTTTGCGATTTGTTGAATAAAATAGTAGCTTGTAAATTGGGCATATTTCTGCTCGTTATATGCTGGAATTTTTTTCAGAGGTCCTATTCAGCAAGTCTCCTTCCTGCCTTAAAGCGTCTTGCGAAATAGATCGAGGGGGCTTAGCCACACTTCACTTGCTACGTCTAACATGACAGAGCTCGCGCTCTCGAAGCACTGTCGAATGCGAGAATACCGTGCTTACAATTGCAAGCCGAAGCGCGGTCAGGACCAGCTTGTGCGGCGACACTTTGTTTGTGCTTGGTATAGGGCACCCAGACATCCCCGCCGTGGTTGCTCAATGGCTATGGTGTTGGGCTGCTGAGCACGAGGTCGCGGGATCGAATCCCGGCCACGGCAGCCGCATTTCGATGGGGGCAAAACGCAAAAACACCCGTGTACTTAGATTTAGGTGCACGTTAAAGAGCCCCAGTTGGTCGAAATTTCCGGAGTCCCTACTACGGCGTGCCTCATAATCAAATCATGGTTTTGGCACGTAAAACCCCATAATTTAATTTCTTAATTTAGGGCACCCAGACATAGCACATATATTTGTGTTCCTGGAGTCCTTGCTTGCTTTAAATGAATAATAATAATAATAATATCCGTCATTTAGTTATCATTCAATCAGTCATTAATTTACCACGTCCAGGAACAACCTTGAGGTCAAAGTGGTGGTGCACGCTCACAGCATAAAAAAACGGCAGGTGAAATTCAGGTTTCAAAAATGAATGCGATGAACAATCTTGAAAAGAAGAGTGTACATACAACAAGGCCAATGGTGAATACAAAAGAAGGAGGAGAGCAGTTGAACAATATATGAAACTATGGCGCAACCGTGCAAAGCTCGGAAAAGAACTATGACAGCGAGTTATGAAAAATATCAAGATCATGAAAATAGGCGTCATGATGACTGTATGCTATCGACGGTTGAGTGTGGGTGATCACAGGCAGGAACAGGGAAATGTCTATATTATCGGGTGATATTGCTCGTCATACGAAACACGATACAACTGAGGAGGTCGGCGTAGGTGAGGGTACCGTGAACGAGTTTGAAAAGAAACGGGTCTGCGCGATTATAAATTGGCAGCGGAGTAAAGGCAATGACAATAATCGAAGACATCGACTTTTCCAACTTCGGTCCCAACTTTTCAATTCATCTTCGTGCGGCGTTATTATGTTGGCAAGCATCATCGTCTCATCCCAACTGTTGTGGTCGCTGAAGCGCTCGTATAATGCGAGCCAATCGTCCATGTCGTTGATGTCCGGCCGTGCCGCAGAATGTGCCGGGGATGCTCAAGGATTACCGTTGACGGAGCAGGCGTTGACTGCGCACTGCTTTCAGGCATCGTCGCGGGACAAACGCGGCGTCCGCTACGTAGATCGAGGACTGGGTTGTAAGGAGGTGTGCCACGCACCTTCCACTAATAGGTGTTACGAGGAGTATTTAATCGGCAGTACCTTGGGGGTTGGTATTTGTCAAGCTTCACAGCACAAAAAAAAGAACATAGGCTTCCGCCTAGCTCGAGTGTTCAGTCAGGCCTACATCGTGGTTGTCTTCATCGCAGAACCGCGACAATCTTATCGTTCCTTTAGAGCGCACCTCTTAGGCGCCCGTTCTTGCGGTGAGCCTCGGCGTGCCTCGGCGTCCCTCGTAACCGAGTGAACGAGCACAGCGAAAGATGAAAGTGAACGCTTAACGCAGCGGGAGATGAAAGAACACGCGAAGAGGAAAGTGGAGGAGGAGCGCAGGGTAAACGGCCTGCGCATGCGCCGAGTTGCCGGTGCCAGGGCATCCACAGACGCGTGGGCGATGATCTCACCTGCGCTTCCGAAGGGGGGCCAGGGTGGCGTGAGGTGGGGAGGGCTACGCTCGTCCGCGGTACCAGCGTGTGTTAACGGGGATCACTGCTCCTGCAAGGAGCGATGGCGAGTGGCTACGAGTAAGGCTCGATGTGACGTTCCCTTGGGTGTTGTCGCCGCTGACACTGGTGGCATCATTTCCCCGCGACGATTGGCCGCGCTTTTCGTTGGTGGAACTAAATCGTCGAAAGAAAAGTGTAGTACCGCGCAAGACGGGCTGTGCGGCGACGATGGCTACGATATGGCGCCAGAGTAGCGCACGTCGTCTGTATGGAAAGAAAGCGCGCTACTCACAGCGTTCTCTTCCTAATATAAACGGTGTACCTACATAATCATAATACAAAATACTGACACGCCAAATGAAAACACGTATAGAGCTGCGCTCAAATGTTGCTTTAGGGAGCATCGTAATCATCGGTGCATTTTTTCCCCGGCTCTCTACTAAGCTCACTGTGCCTGGTCATAGTGCTAGACTAAGTTGAGTGGTGTACGCCACGAAAATGACAGACGCGTCACTTCTATGCAGTTAGATGGCTTCTTTCTTTTTCTCGATACTTCGCAAAGAAAGCAAAAAGGCCGCTTTGGCCATATCGAGAGAAAATGCCGAAAGAGGGTGCGCCGGGTTTGCCGACCACTGTAATAAATAAGTGCTTTATATATTTAGAGAAAACTTCGCTCGCTAATGAAACCACGTGCCCTCTCATGGTTCAGATCGCAGCCTGTGAACGCATGCATCGCATCACTTCTAATTTCCATTGCGACGTTCTCGATGGGAATGCGAAATTGTTGCCTTTGCGGAAAACTTCAAGGCCGCGCAATTCTGCGGGCAAGGGCTCCAAGGAGCAATAACGATGGCCCTTAGAATCAATAAGGGCGGAAGCGTCATAGAATCCGGGAGCAGCGCATTTGCCTTCCGAGTATGAAATACCTTTCTCTGACCCCATTCACCTTTAACGTAACTGTAAACTTAGAAAACATTATGCACCGGAAGACATCAAAATTTGCTGCATCGTGTCCTGGAACGAAAGCATGGATGAGCAATCTGCGTGCCGAATTAAGTGGGCGCAGACGAGTTATAACCTGAGCCTTAAACCACGCGAGGAATTCTGAGGCACATTTGAGCACTGGGCTCTGCAAACACTCGAGCTTCACAGTGGTGGGGTGCATGTCGGCAGGCACAAAGAAATGCGGGACACCTGTTTTCGAGAGTAAATGAACTCGAGAGTTACAGTCTACACAGTCAGCAAACGCAGGGTAAACTGTGAGATTTCTTCGTGAACGATTTACCTTTTCTGCTGGTTAGGTATTGTTAGGCTGCTACTGAGCCCAACACAGGTTGAGCCTGAGGCCGTTAAGGCAGCGTATGAGCTCTGGCTGCAAAGAAGAAACAGTAAAATAAACTTATTTTAAAACCCTTTCGGTGCACACGTTCAAGCCCTTCAATTGCGATCGATACCAATCCGGATCCGTGGACTTCAGCGTCCGTGAAGGCCAACGGTATTTGTTTTTTTTTAAGAACACGAAACCTCGAAAATTCTAATTATAATTCGGAACGCTTCCCATGGATAAGTAGACGCCTGCTTGTCAGGGATTTCTTGAGCACTGAAACTGCTGAAAAAGAAAAAAAAAAGAGATGAAGAAGGGGAGTTAATTCGTTTTTTTTTTCTTTTTCGAGACGTAGTATCAATAAACGAGAGAAAAAAAAAGAACACACGCGTAAAGAAAGCAAATAAACAGAAAGATGTGCCGTCGACCTTGAGGCATTATTCAGATTTATTCAACCCTATTTCGGCATGGTTCGCTTGTGTTCGCATAATTGCGCTTCGAATGAACGAGAACAGGTGGCGAAATAACCATGCCTATCAAGACCTCCTTGCTCTTGTTTTATCCGATGTTGTTACGATTTGCAGGCTTTGTTAATGCGGTTAATATTCTGTTAATATTCTGTAAGATTAAGTTTACCTTTGCCCCAAAACGTAATTTAGCACCTCATAATGTCTTCTTATCCTTAAAAAACTCGGCAATTTTCGTATCGAAAATTAAAATTTTCCATCTCAATGCCTTATCTTTCAGCTATAGTATACAGGGTCTCCCAACTATCATGCACCAAGCTTTAAAAACATGCAAATGTCACATAGCTGGACGGAACCACTTCTGTCAAGCTTTTGACAATCAACTGTTCAAATTTTTATAATTAGATGAAAAAGTGTCAATGAGAAAATTGTAGAGCAACATGAAAAACTCAGCTTTCTGTTGCTCAATACGGGCTGCATAAAAGCGCTGTTCCGAGCCTCAAAGAAGCCCGCGAATCCCCTCAAAGTGCCTCGAGAGGCCAATCGCGCGGCAATCTACCTATGCCTGCAGGGAATCCGGTGCTATCATTTTCTTGCCTGATTTTTTTTTCACCAATACTCTAAACGACTCTCACTTATCTCGATCAATAAGGCTTCGACTGGAGCTAGTTGGTGTGGCATCGTTATGTTAACTGCGCTGTAATTTTCACGCACAAAGTACAACATAAATGAAACGAAGACACATGGGAGCAATGTTCGTTTCATTTATGTTGCACTTTGTGTGTGAAAAGTACAGAGCAATAAACAGATCGAGGTCATCTCGACTGCGGACCAGTTCATGCTTCCATCCGCTTCAAATCCCCGCGCTCCTGGAAGGTGTGCGTTTTCTACGGGTCTCGCTGGATGAATACCTTCACATCCCATTAGGATGCGATGAGATGTCTCCATATTTTTGCTGCAGCACAAATATGCCTCATCCTGTTGCAAATATTTGCTCCGCTATGTCTTTTTTTCTCCTTAGGCGACCAACTCGGGCTTCAAATAGCAACGCAGTTCCCTTCGCGCCATCCTGTAGACTTTTCTTTCCGATTTCTTTCTTCTCATTCTTGTAAATCTCCATGGTAGACCGACCGGTGAGGCGGAAAGCTAGGCGCGACGGTGCATGACTTCCAAAGTTGGGCTATTTCGGAGGCCACGTCGGCAGGCGCGGAGCGATTTCGCCGCGGATCGGCCCGCGTAGAAAGTACAAATACAACGTGCTTTCCGCTATCATTGCGCTGTCGCTCGCACTTCTCGCACGCAAGCACACGCAAAGCTTGGCTAATACGAGATTATGTCTACCATGTATGCAAAATTAATGCGTAGTTAAATAGCATTGCCGGGACATAGACAACGCTATCACGCGTTACTATAACTCGCTTACCGCGAAGTTCGTTTGCAGAACGATAAAGGATATTTCCCTTAACCCCACCTATTATGCCAACGTTAAACAAAACTGTCTAATAGGGAGTTTTTTTTAGGTTTTGCGCACCCAGATTCTGAGGAAGCAAAGCGCTGGCTTTACAACAGAATGCAGAGAAGAAAGATCTGCACCTCTTTTAAGGTAATGGAACACTTTGGTTTTAAGCACTTAAGTTTCTTATTAGCAAATAATTACTTCTTTAGTGAGACTCAGCACGGATTTAGGCGTGACTTTTTGACCACTACGCAGTTACTTCACATAAACAACGAAATACTGGCAATCTACCAAGGTGGGCAGGTAGATATGCTTTTAGTAGATTTCGAAAAAAAAAAGAAAAACGTTCGATTGGATTTCACACACAGAGACAAAAACATGCGCATTGCACGCACTGTGAGAATCGATGTAACCGAAGCTTTCTATGCTGTTTGCTTTGATTGACGACAATTGTTGTTCTGCTTGTCGCTTCTGGTCGTGGTGCTCACCACGCTCGTCATCTTTCATGGCCGCCACACGTCGTCGCCTTGCCTCATGAGGTCTTTCAGCCACCATACATTCGCGGTCTGCACCACAGTTTCACTACGTAGCGAAGACACTCCTGTTCCGACGCTTATTTCGGGCCTGGGTGTCCTCGACGCTGAGTGCACGCCTTGGAGCCATTTTGCTGGCGCGCGTTTACGTGCTCCTTCTGCGTAAGTGGCCAGCACGCTGTTGAGACGCGAGCTCCAAGCGCTCTTTTCAGCCTATGGACGACTTTAACGTTTACACTATCACAGCCCAGCACGCGACCTCCTCAGCCCAGCATCTGCATTTTGGTCGCATAGGAAAGCAAGCACAGAACGTACCATACGCACAAACTGTTGAACGCTGCCGCGGTGGCGCCGGCCGGATTGCGCGTAGGCGAACGCCGTCTGGTGGTGTATGCAAGAAACCCATCGGCGCGCGCGAGCAAGTTCACAGCAGCAGCACCCGGAAAGTCGGGAAAAGAGGCAAAGTAAGATTCGCTATAAAAATGAAGATACAGCGAAAGAGCATCCTACAGAGCGAACAAATTTTGCATTAGCTTGATTCGTACTTGACGCATCGAAAACAATTTGGCAGCGTAGGCGCTTCGAATTTAAAGCTCGCCTCAGTAAGTTCGGGTGTTCCGCAGGGCCCAGTTTTAGGGTCACGTCTTTTTCTCATTTACCTGCATGACCTGACTTCCAAATTTTCTCTGCGGAGCCGCTTTTTTGGCGGACGAGTGTATTGTTTATTCGAGAATTCAATCTGCGGATGACTAATCAAGCTTAAACGACTCTTCGATAGCAATACACAACTGGTGTCTCTAGTGTCATATGACTTTAAACATCGCAAAATGCGCGTACACAGTTATTACGCGTAAACAAAAAAAATCCGGTAGTTTGCGCTTACAAGATAGAAAATATGGACATGAAACAAGTGAAGGAATTCGCATATCTCGGAATAACAATAGATTCTAAGATTAGTTATAAAACTTCCAGGTTCGGTACGTTTCCTAGGCAGCAATAAAAAAGTTATAGTTATTAAAGCACCGTTTATAAACTGCACCAGTGCTGCCAAAGTAACGGCATATAAAACAGTCATTCGGTCAATGCTCGAGTATGCAGATACTGTCAGGGACCCGCAGAGAAACTGACATGTACATAATCGAAAGAGTACTAAAGAAAGCACTTAAAGTTATCTGTAATGCTTATCGCTGGCACATTTGAATCAACGTTATGAGATTGCGATCTGCGGGTTCCAGACACTAGAAACCGGCCGCAAATATCACCGTCCGCAAACAACGCATAAGATCGTTAAACCCCACTAAAATGAGATGTGAAAACTACCTGCCGCACACCTAGTTGGCCGAGCTGTTTTAGCATGCTGATGTTGTAAATGCGCTTAAAGACATGGACGATAGGTGAAGACGAGGCACACATAGCGCAACTTTCAACTTGTTTATTGAGAAATCCGGTAATCACTTATATACGCTTTCACGCGTGACACTTGACCGGCGTACTGCCCTCATTATACACCCAAAAAACTGAAGTTCCTTTTCTGACAACGTCAGGGATACTACACTGACACATTTTCCTACTTCAGCACTGATCGAGTTCGCCTTGATAATTAGCCTCGCCCATTGAATACGATTCCGGGCTATAACGGTGCAGCTATCAAGCTTTGCTGTGCAGGTGCACTTTTTGCAGTGCGTGGCGGGAGGCCCGTTCTCCCCGTTTTTTAAATTATTGCTGTGTTCCCTTAAGCGGTAATTTAGGCAACGAGCGGTTCGCCCAATATGTACCGTTCCACACAAGAGCGGAATCCTGTAAAACACTCCCGTTTGACACTCAACAAATTTTTCTTTATGGTTCACAGTGCAACCGGACGGCTTTGTGTAACATGGTGCCGTTAACTTGTACAGCCTGGACAACTTCAAGGGAGTGGCAAATACTACCTTAGAACTTCACAGTTCAGCTACTTTCTTAAGATTGTGTGATAGGCGATGAATGTACGGAATCACCGCTACTTATTCTTTCTTGTTTGTTGCATCGCTTCTCTGCTCACAGAAAGATTGCTTTCTGATTCTTTTAACTTGCGCCTCAGCTACTGAAGGTAACGCGTGGTCAGGGTAGCCAGACGCCTTCAGGCGACCTACTTGCTCCCAAAAAAACACAGCTGTACAAGTGGAGAGCAAGATTTTTTGTTTCAGTGCATTTTTAACACGCACGTTAGTAATGCTTCTTTTAACGAGCTTAGAATGATCCGATCCGTAAGGCAGTATCGGCTTGCCTGATCTTGGATGGTAACCCCAGCATGTTTGGTCATTCTGTACATCATTAAAAATGTACTCGCGTAAACGCACTTGCGTTGTATGTTGAGTTGTTTCTAGCTTAGAAACGACGGATCAAAGGCATCGTCTTGCATCCAGGATCCGCTGAACGAGCCATCCTGTCGCCCACCATATATAATGTAAGAATCCTTGCCTATGAGCGTCAGGTCCTTACACGCAGGATTAGTGCATACTGTCTCACAATGGCTGCGTTACGCGGTGTTATTGTGCCATCATTCAAAAGCAGCCCGACTCCTAGAGCAGTATATCTGCTGGGAAATATCGTTTCGAGCGTTTTTCCATAGTATTCAATTCATTCTGGCCTTGCATATTTTGCTCAACATTCTTTAGGATAGAAAGGCTTCGGAAAGATCGGGATTTTTCTACCGAAGCTGAATTCACATTTACTCTCTTAAATGCAGTGACATGTATATGATTTATATTATACCAGGATATTGGTGTTAAGTAATTAGTAAGGTATTTATTTCTTTCACTCTAATTTATTGTGCAAGCCCTTTAGTATTTCTATTATTTCTATTCATACTGTTATCTCGCTTACTGTTCTTTTTTGTTTCTTTTTAATAGCTATATGGGATAGTCGCCTCTTGAGCAGCCAAACGCAATCAATAACCAACAACAAGACATGTAACATACCAGATAGCGGACGTTCTTCTTATTTATAATTTTTTATGCTTCTCTCAAGGAAAGTGTAGCTCTATCTCGTCGGGGCACCACCATTTATTCATAAAGACCATCACATATTTGGGAGAAAGCTTTGAAACAGTCAGTCGATAACACGGTCTGGTTGCACTAGTGAAAAGTTTCTCATAAGGGGACGGTCACGTCTTTGTGCAGCCGGGGAACAATTTTTCTGTCGTGCTTCTACGCTATAGCGAGAACTGGGTCGTCCGAGTTATTACAGCACCAATATAAAGCAGAAATTACTGGTGATCCTTGAGCAGTGACACTTTGATAGGAATGCGACACGTGGATATTCTGGCTGTACGAGTCCAAATGGCGAGGGCATGCACCTAATAATTCAACTCTGCCGCCCACGCGTGGGTTGAAGTGGGTTATGCCATATGTTTGAGCGATTTACACGCTAGGATACGACCGATATGTGGGTGTACAGCGCCGCAGCTCTCTCTTTCTTTTTTTTAATCGGTTATGCGAGAAGTGTGGTGTTTGCTCTATAGAATAATTGAAACATAGTATTGAAACCGGCCTTCTCAAGTACCTATGTAAATGATGAAGAAGAGACGTCGTTCTAGGCAAAAAGCGCGGTTACGCTGCCTTTGAGAGATACTCTAACCTTACACTCGAGACCATACCCATCCTCATTACGTCACTCTCTCTGGCCTCTGGATTTCCAGCGCACCGTGAGCTTTCCGCTCACTTCGGCGTCGTTCCCCTTTGCCTTGCCGCCGCTCTTCATCGCACCCTTCGCGCCGTCTCTGGAAACTGTGTGGATATCCGGACGCTGCAGTTTCAGGAAGCGAAACTGGTTCAACTTGAACGTTCAAAATTGCTCCTGCCTAGCACAAAAAAAAAAAAAACAAAAAAAAAACAGCAACACACATGTCCCTCAAGGAGGGGTACTGTCACAGACATTCTTTATTCCCTAAATGGCGCGGCTCCCACCCAATAAGAGAAATTGCGGTACGCCGTATATGCCGATGATATCGCAATTTGTGTTGCTAGATGATCAGTGGAAAAACCCCAACAGATACTTCAACAAGAACTAGATACAATCGCTGGTTTTCTCCAGGATGTGAATATCGAAGCATCTCCTGAAAAGACAATGTGTTGTCGTCATAGACCTTAAATAGCAGCCGAAAAAAAAGGAGAAATATTCCATCTGCCACTGGGAAACCAGACGATTGTATGACGCTCTGCCATCAGCCTTATGGAAACATTCACGGGTCTCCAACGACACGGGTCTCCAACATGACTGAAGAAAGCAATCACATCCTTCGCCTAATACGACGTAACACAACACTGCGATGGCGCTCGGAAGAGCGGGATACCCTGCGAACCGTTTAAGTGCTCATTACTTCACGTATATTATACGGGTATAACTACAGCAGCTTGACATCAAGACAAGCAGAACAGATGGGGAAAAAGTTACATCACAAAAGGCATGCGGACCACAACAGGTCTACCAATGCACACGAAGCTGGAAAACCCGTACATACACAGCAACTAAAACACGCTAAGAGAACTGGCCCAGGAAGCCAAAGAGGCAAACTTTATCGCTTGCGAACGACCAAATCAGGACGAGATATTCTCGCCAAGCTTGACTAGCCGGCGACAACACGCGGCGGCTCGTAAAAGCGCGTTTTAGTTGGAAAACCAGAATAGCCATCACTTACGGCAAACATGCACCGTGCAATATATTGGTATTTAATTCACACAAAAATGTACAGCGATTTTACAAAATGTGACGAGGAAGGCAGCCTGTCTGTCTTATGAATGTTATCAAACCTGATCAGACCTGTATAAACCCTTATCAATCCGTATCGGTCGTTATGAAACTTATGAGATTAGATCCGACCCTTATTGACCCTTATCGGTTGTTATCCACCTTACTGCAATCAATCCGATCCTTATTGTTGTAGCTTGACACCGGGACCGGGTTAGAACGTACTTTATTATCGAGGTGCACACTGGCAGCCTCAACTCAACAACAAGAATAGAACATACAACGATACTCGAGCGCGTATATAAGCACTGGCTATCTCTCGGCGCATGCGCAGCCAGCACTAGTTTGCGAGCCCACAATTTATGACACGCGATTGTCTTATCGCATGACGGATGACGTCACAACACTTCCTTCACGCACAATTGTAAAAATTATCATAAGTCAGGCGATCAGGTGGGCGCCGCTCCCTTGTGCTCCTTCGTAATGGTAACGGCTGCTCGTGATTGCCTGGACGCAATGAAGTCGTTGCTGGTGACGACGACTCCGGGCTTTGGTCTGTCGTCGGTGTAGTATCGGTGACGTCAGATGCATGTGGCAGTTCCACTTCAGCCACTGGGTCATGTCGTACCTTTGGCTCGATGTTCGATGGTCGCAGGTGGTCCGCGTGCACGAACCGCACTGTGTTTCGCACTTGCACTAGATATGTCGAAGATGACTTTACACGCGTCACTTCTCCAGGCCACCAGTTCACCACTTCCCCACGCACAGAACGCACCAGAACTCGATCACCCACAGCAAACACTCGCGGCGCACCTCTGCGCATATCCGCAGATGTTTTTATTTTTGCGGTCTTAGCGCTCATTGCATCTTTTACGTCTGGGCGCAGCAGCGACAATCGGGTCCGCAGCTTCCTTCGTACAAATAATTCCGCAGGTGTTCTTCCCGTGAAGGTGTGAGGCGTTGTTCGATAACAGAATACGAAGTTATCTATTCTGTGTTGAAGCGATCTGTTAGTGCCATTTTCTGCGTCTTCTAGTACCTGTTTGAGAAGAGCTTTTTTTGTTGTCTGAACTGCGCGCTCCGCCGCACCGTTAGACTGCGGGTGGTACGGCGGCGTCAGTGTGTGCCTCACACCATTAGCTTGAAGGAAGTCTTTGAACTCAGCGGCTCGAAACTGTGGCCCGTTGTCCGTCACTACCTCCAGAGGAAGGCCATGCGCCGCGAACCAAGAACGCACAACCTCAACCGTCTTCGAGGCGGTTGTTAGCTTCATGATCTTAATTTCCAACCATTTGGAATACGTGTCAATAGCGAGAAGAAATGTCATCCCTTTTTCTTCGGCGAAATCTAAATGCACTCGTTCCCATGGATTTTGACACACCTGCCACGACGACAAAGGTACTGGTGACGCTGCAGGGAGAACAGTCTGGCATATTTCACATTTGTGCACAATGTTTTCGAGGGCCTTGTCCATTCCAGGCCACCATACTACTGACCTCGCTAATGCTTTCATTCGGGTTATTCCCAAGTGTTGTTCATGCAGCAATTGCAAAAGGCCATTTTGCAATGACTCCGGTATCACAACTCTGTTTGTCCATATAACGCACCCGTCGTCTACACTGAGGTCCAACCGGCGTATCCAGAATGGCTTTAGCTCCTCAGATACTGCTTTGGGCCATCCATGCCAAATCATGTCACGCACAGCCCTCAGCACTCCATCGCGTCCCGTCTCCCGGCTGACATCCTTTGATGTCAATGGCAAGTCATTTAGGGCCGAAAAGTAAAAGATTTCTTCACAGCTGCTGCCTGTGTCGGGCAGCGGTAAACGAGACAATGCGTCTGCATGCTGGATGGCTGTTCCTGGCTTGTGTTTGATTCTATATCTGTAGTCGGCCAAAAATGTTAACCAGCGATGCACTCTTGCAGTGGCCACTGCACTGCCCTGCCGTTTAGGATCAAACAAAATTGTCAAGGGCTGGTGATCGGTTATTATATCAAAGGGTCGCCCGTAGAGGTACTTGTGAAATTTTTTTACAGCAAACACAATACTAAGTGCTTCTTTTTCAATTTGTCCGTAGTTACGTTCGGACGCAGACAACGACCGTGAAGCAAAAGCAACTGGCTTTTCTTCACCGTTTACCACGTGCGATAGCACTGCACCTAACCCATAATCAGATGCATCACATGTAACCCAAATTTCTTTTTTTACATCATAGAGTTGCAGCACACTTTTATCAGTCAACATTTCTTTGCATCTTCGGAATGCCTCATCACAATCACGTGACCAGTGCCACGTAGTTTCTTTTCTCAGCAAGTCATGCAATGGTTCCAAGACCGAGGCCAAATTCGGCAAAAATTTCCCATAGTAGTTTATCAAACCCAAAAAAGCCTTCAGCTGGCTCACGCCAGTGGGCCTTGGTGCTTTTTTAATGGCTTCTACTTTTTCCGCCGTTGGGTGCAAGCCATCCTTGTCGATCTCGTGCCCCAAGTATGTGACGCGCTGCTGAAAGAAACTGCATTTCTTAGCGTTCACTTTTATGCCGTGTTCACTTAGGCGTCGCAGAACTTGCTCCACTCGTTCGTAGCACTGCTTGTAACTCTCACCTGCGATGACTACATCATCTAAATAGCAGGCGGTACCCGGCATATTGTGCAGTATCTGGTCCATGACTGCCTGGAAAATCGCCGGTGCGCACGCTACGCCATAAGGCAAGCGGCGGAACCTAAAGAGTCCCAAGTGGGTGTTTATTGTGAGCAGTTCTTGAGCTTGCTTGTTTAGCTCAAGCTGCAAGTACGCTTTCGAGAGATCTATGATAGAAAACACGGTTCCACCCTGCAGGCTTGCGAATATATCTTCAGGCAGTGGCAAGGGATATTGATCGACCTTGATTGCTGGATTTACCGTGACGCGGTAATCGCCACATAATCGCAGTTCCTGTGTGTTCTTTTTTGGGACAATCACAAGCGGCGTTGCCCATGTACTGTGCCTGACCCTAAATATGACACCAGCTGTCTCTAATTTCACCAATTCTTGCTCGACTCGCTCGCGCAAGGCATATGGCACTGGTCGCGCTTTCATAAACACGGGGCGCACGTCATCCTTCAATTCAATGCTGCATTCGAACCCCTTAATGGTACCAAAACCCCCGCCAAACACTTCGGGAAATTTCTCAGCAGGCGATGTCTCCTTATCCAAAACTCTTACAGGCAAGACTTCAGACCAATTTATTTTGATTTTAGAAAGCCAATCTCGGCCAAACAACGTGGGCATTCTTGCCCCCTGCGCTTCTTTCGCTATGACCAGTGGTAGTTCGTAGCATTGGTCTTGGTATTGCACCTTTACATCCATGACGCCTACAGTAGGGACTGCCGTGCCATTGTAGGTGGCTAATTTGACATTTGCTTGTCTGCAAGAGGCATTCGGAAAGTGTTTCGCACACTCTGTTTCCGACATTATTGACACTGCTGCGCCCGTGTCAAGTTCCATGGGTATCACTTTATCATTTATCAAAACCTCGAGTAAAATGGCGGGCGCGCCTTCCTTTTGGTTCGTGTGACATAAAGTGAGTAGTTCGTTGTCGAACTCTTCGCTCTCTACACTGTGGACAAGCTTAGATTTGCACATTTTTGCAACATGACCCTTTTTCGTACACTTATAACAGGTACTGTTCAGAAATCGGCAACTCACGGGTGAATGCTGTCCTCCGCATCGATGACACACTCTTTTCGTTTCTTCTTTCGCTGACCACTTTGCTTTTGCGAAGCTGGACTGGGCCGGTGCTTCTTTCGTTAGGGCTTTGCTTCGTTGCGCGACTTCCTGTTGCCAGTGGATGTCTTCCGTTTCTGAAGGCGCTCCTTTGGCATTGGTTTGCAGCATTTCTTTCGTGTCTTGCGTCGCTGCTTCCATGGCTATGGCTACGCTGCACGCGCGTTCCCATGTCACTTCGTCATCTGGCATTGCCAACAGCCTGCACCGTACTCCCTCGGTACGTAGCCCAGCAACGAGCTGGTCCCGCAGAGCTTCCGTCAAAAAGGTGCTGAATTCGCAGGTTGCAGCGAGTTTCTTCAATTCGACTATGAAATCTGCGACGGTCTCATGCGGTTGTTGCTTTCGCTGGTGAAACCGATACCGTTCCGTGACCATGGAGCGTTTAGGAGCGTAATGCTTCTTCAGAACATCCACGACTTCCGTGAATGACGCCTTAGTTGGTGTTTTAGGCAGCAGCAAACTCCGCAGCGTGACGTACGCCTTCTCACCGATAGCCGTTAAGAAGACCGGTAGCTTCTTGCCTTCAGCTATGTCATTGGCCGCGGCAAATACTTCGAACCGCTCCAGGTACACCTCAAAGTTGCCGTCATCTGGATGGAACTCCGGTAGCTTCCCAACAGTGGTCGCCATGCTTCCGTTCGGACTGGTTGTGGTGGCCATCCTAGAAACCCGGCGCGGATCCCATCCTCGTCGCCAGTTGTTGTAGCTTGACACCGGGACCGGGTTAGAACGTACTTTATTATCGAGGTGCACACTGGCAGCCTCAACTCAACAACAAGAATAGAACATACAACGATACTCGAGCGCGTATATAAGCACTGGCTATCTCTCGGCGCATGCGCAGCCAGCACTAGTTTGCGAGCCCACAATTTATGACACGCGATTGTCTTATCGCATGACGGATGACGTCACAACACTTATCAACCCTGATCTGTCCTTGTCAACCTTATCGGACATAATCCTACCCTTGTCAACCCTTATCGGTCGTTATCAACCTTATCAGTATTTATCGGACCATTATAAGCCCTTATCGCTCTTTCGCACTTTATCCATTCGCGTCGAACCATTATCAAACGTGATGAGACTCATATAACCCATAATCACTCCTTATCATCCTTATCAGCTCATCGACTGCTTATCTGTCGGTGTTGCGCGACGTGAAGCGCATGAGCCCTCAGAAATCGGTGGCATTTTGGTCGGTGAAGGAACGCCCCAACAGAAGGCACATCCCGCGACCACCGAAACGCATCGGGGATGCGGCGTGCTTGGCAGTAAATTCTCGCAAAATCAGAATTTTCCTGATGTCTACAATGCTCCAAGTAGGCTCTACATGCGGTCCCAGAGAGGCTTTTTGTTCCACCATCATCAAATCCTTCAACAAAGCCTTGATAGAAACTGTTCTCCTTTGATTTCTGTTTTGTACCGCCGGTACAACACATTCATGTGGTTCAGACATAACCACCTACTCCTATCGTGGGTGTTCAGCCTGACTGGATGCACTTGTTGGACGCATGTGTGTTTGCCCGAGTTTTCAATTTGTAGCAATGCTTGCTCTGAAATATATGTTGTGTTCTGCTTTCCATGTAATAAAGAAAAAAATAAGAAAAAAATGGGTGTTTAGCGCAGTGGGTAAGACACCAGTCTTCTGAGCATGGGATCGTAGGTTCGAAACTCACCACCGCCAACAGTTTGCCTTTCGAATTTATTTGGTTTTATACAGTAATTTCTTTATGAAGATTTGTCTTACGCGACAGGCGGACGGAATGCGTAAGCATAGAAATGCTTACGCATTTAAAAGCTGCATGAACAGCAGCTTGACTCGCCCTACCCGTCCTTTTACCCAGCAGCAAACAGCATAGTTTGGTACATAATTTGGGGAAACGACCACGCGAGCAGGGGAAGGAAAATCTAAATTACAGACTATATACAACGCAATAAGTCATGATCACTATACACAATCAACAATATTTAAGTATATCTCAGTTAAACACACGAATTAGTACAGAAAGTATGCAGACTGGGTTTAGGAAGGAGGCGTAACGAGTCTTCAGTTAGTCGGCGGTCATTAAGCATGTGGAGTAGAGAGTCAGCCAGCTTTTCAAAGTCGTAGTGAGTGCTCACACGTGGTATGTGCCAATATTCGCTATGTCTTGTGTTGCCAATGCATATAGTATAAAGGAAAACTCAGAAAGAAGACGCAGACCGCGAAAGCGCCTTAAACATGCGCTGTGTTACGAAAATCAATGAACAATTTCCTATTATTTATGCTGACACGACTAAGAATTCCTCTCAAACCGTTGAAGATGTTACAGTGGTATTGTGGGTGATCTAGAAGCCCATTCGGCCAGAATAAGATATTTTTTTCACGGACAATACGGCTGCGGAGTTGTCAGCCGTGCTCTGGGCAGTTCAGTGGAAACAAGAACTTTATCAGGCCTGCAATGTCTACAGCAATATTCGCATTTATATCGAATCGCAAGCAGCATACAATGCCTGCCCTAGCCCACAAAGACAGCACATGCTAAGGAGGAAATTGAACAAATCGTGCACACCGGCACATGCCGGAGCAATAGGAATTGAATGGGCAGGCAGCGAGGCAAGGGTGGCCCTTACAAGACAATGCTTCCCGTACGCAGAAGACATACCCTGCCTGCCCCTTCACTCACCCATACCAAAGCCGCTCGGCAAGCTTTGCTTCGCACAGCAAGATAGGAGAGGGAATGCGATTAACCTTTTCCGTAACTGCCGAAGCAGTTAGCTCGAAGAACACAAGTACTTTTAAGAAGTCTGGTCAGAAATGCATTGATGTCACCACGTTAGATGGGCACCTTCTTTGGTAACGATCCAGATGAGCGTATATGTGCACAACATACCAGCGAAACAAGGCACTACAAAGCATATGATGTGGAATTCTCCAACAGATAAGGAATTCAGTAAGCTCATCATGGACGGAATACCACAAGAAACTTTTTGTTCTTCTTTCTGGAGTTTTACATGTCAAAATCAGTTCTGATTATGAGGCACGCTGTAGTGGAGGGCTCCGGTATAATTTTGACCACCTGGGGTTCTTCAACGTGCACTACAACGGAAGCACACGCGCTTTTTTTTGCATTTTGCCTCCATCGAAATGAACCCGTGACCTCGTGCTGAGCAACGCAACACTTTAGCTAACTGAGCCACCGTGGCGGGTTCCCACGAGGAACTCAGACAGTCACATTAGGTTATTGGACTCGACCTTGCCACAGCAATCAGTAACACCTGCACACTTCTGTAGGTGTAAGTCACCTAATGTGTATACAATAAAGACGGCCCAGGAAATCGCCTCCATGGGAACTCCTTTGTATGCCTGTTGTACGTATATTTAATTTTGCTCGCAGGTCTGTCTTTATCTGTTTAATACACTGCTAAAATATCTGTTCCATCTACCTTTGTTAATTTTATAGCTATTGCAACTACGTTTTTTTCCGCCTGCTTATGCTCTGTGTGTGGTTATTTTTTATTTGCTATTTGTCGCAGTATTCACTTAGTTTTAATTATTATGTCTGGAGTGTCATGACGTTGGCAGAGCAGCTTATTTGGCTATAAACGACGCAATCATCTGTGAAGAGATACATTTTTGAAGTAAAAATAGTTCCGATATCATTGATGTAAATTAAGAATCGGTGCGGACCTAGGACAGACCCTCGAAGAGAGCTCCCTAAGCGACTTGAGTGTGGTTAGAAAGGTAGTTTAAATTGTTTACTTGAAATCGGTTAGTTAGCAACTCCTCAATCCACGGCGTCGTGTTATATGCAACTTGGATGTTTTCAACTTTCAGTATTAGGTGGTTATGTCGTACTCAGTTGAAAGCTTTATAAAATGTTGAAAAATGGCGTCTGTATGACCAGTTTGTTTAAGCAAAGGTGAATCTATATGCTACATGTTCGTATAGTCGCGTTTTACGAGAGCGATTGTCAGGAAAGCCATGTTGGTTAGGAGGAGCAGGTAATTTTGATTAAGCTAATGTTGGTGCACATGATATGTTAGACTAACTTTCAGCAAATAGATGTTCGTGATATTGATCTGTACTTACTGTAGGAACCGTGGTGTCACCAAATTGGAATAGCGGTATTAATAATAATAATAATAATAATAATAATAATAATAATAATAATAATAATAATAATAATAATAATAATAATAATAATAATAATATATTTATTGCCAATAATAAAATCAATACATTCATACAGGCCTGCCAAAGCCTTCGAAGGCTTGAGCGGCAGAGCCTGGCAGTCACCAATGCTGATTTCCAATTCTCCCATGCTACCTTTAACCAGAGATTACCGAACTTATTAAGAAAAATATAGTGGATGGTTTATTTTAAAAGTTTGGCATGTATATCGTCAGGGCCTGAACTAGGTTTGTGAGGAAGCCTGTAAACTGCCAGAATGACACCACGTTCCGAGATGATGATGGCTGAAACGAGGAATCAAACAGATGGTTGCTCAAGTGTGTTAGCTTTGTCCAGCGATAGTTCGTCAGTAAAAACTGCAGAGAAACATTTCACAGACTTCTTTGCGCTGTCTCTTGAATTAATGTTCTCGGAAATTAATGAGGGAACTGTGCAGTCAGGATTTGGGTTTACTATTGGCGAAAAACTTTTGGGAGTTAGATTTTAGCGTATTATTAACAGCGGAGCTGTTTCAGCCGAACGTTAGTCCGTAAAATGCGAACAGAAAACCCAAGCCGCGCGAAAATTAAAAAAAAAATGCTTGTCGGGCAGCGTATTCGAACCACCGTCCAACGGGTTGCGAGACCTCCACGCTCACCGATTCAGCCAGTGTCGGTTCATCATGCGCGCCCTTTAAAGCGGGGTTTTATACGCATGAAGAAGTAGACGTAGCGCAAGGCGCACGTCCGTAACATGTGCACCTCATCACACGTGTACGTCATTCATAATTCAAGCTTACCCGGATCCGATACGCCCCGGTAAGCCTGGCGAATTCCGCTAAACTTACCTTAATCCACTTGAAGCTTGGTTATGCAGAGTTTGGTTGATTTGTAAGCCTTGGTAAGCTAGTGATAATTGTGTCAATCATAATTAAGAAATTTCTAATCGATAGACAAATAATACCCAATCGATACGTAATCGATAATCGATCAATAGTCGATAAATTTTGGAAAAACTGCTTGGTAGTGCCCCGGTAAGCATGGCAATGCACAGTGTACGCTAATCGATAGCCAATCAATACCTTTCAAAAATCGATTGGTAACCAATAGCATTTGCTTATATAGTGCACAGACATGGAAACTCCCCAAAACACTTTACATAGGCTATGAACTTGGTAATACGGTTAAAATCCCAAGCTTAATATAACTTGGCAAAAAGACTAGCGAAAACTTTGCAAAACTAAGCAACATCGCAAAAGCCAGGACTAGCTAGGTGCCCATCAGTTCCGCTGTCTCTTTAGCATTGCGCCTACAGGGCAAGTTACGCATTCTTTATTTTTTGAAGAGTCCAAGTTTTAAGAAAACTTGCTAAAACTTCGACAGCTATAGTTGCCGTGAGGCGAGCTATGCTTTTGTAATTTTGCCACACTTCTTGAACATTTGTTCGCGAAGCTTCTCTGAACGCCAATTTTTCATGTTCGTGCATTTATTTACGTCACGGTTAAAACATGGATCGTTCGGGCATAAGGCGATTTTCGGTATGCGAACAGTTTTAACTTCTTTGACTTTATCGCGGTACAGACACCTGCTATCATATACCGTTCTGTTCCTAAAGTTGTTTGCCAAGTCTGCTGCAAATGAGTCTAAGGAAACCAATAATTTTGCCGGTGTCAGCGCGTGCGTGGTTAATAATGCATTTTTTGTTCAACTTTCGTTTTGCTCGACGGGTTTCAACGCAAACGAAAAATGCATAACATTGTGATCACGTATTCGTTCTAGTACATGGGTCGCAGCGAGGTCTGGATAACTTGTTAAATTAATGTTTACTACGTGATCACTCCGCGTTGGTTAGCGCATGACATCTGGGTGCTCAAAGGGAAATGACCGCAGAAAATAAGGTCATTCACATCTGTTGTTATTTGTACTCAAGGATGACATCGGCCACTCAAAACCAGGGTAATTGAACTCTACCTCTACTATCAACGCGCATTTCGGAAACGTGGATATGAACTACGCTACAGCATCATTGAAGAAATTAACAAATTCGAGCCGGCTGTCTGGTGGACGATAGCATGTAACAATGACACATTCTGCATGTCCAATGCGTTCTCTGACTGAGACACTCCAAGAGGTGAGTCGAATGTCACAGTAGGAAGTTGATGTTTTTTTTTTTTTTTTTTGATGGCTGCAACTCGGTCTTCTCGAGAGCCTTTCCTGTTTTTACCGAAGATCTAGAAAATGGGTGATGTGGAAGTTCGCTGTTTGCGATGTCACTGGAAAGCCGTGTTTCCGTAGCGCGCACTAGATCTGTGGTGCAAAAATGGATGAGCGGTTTTAGAACGACAATATTGTGATAACAGCTGCGGAAAATTGTTGAGAGCAACGAGACAGCTCCCATGGATGTAACTACGTTTTTCTGCTGGTCTACGTCAGGTACTAGAAGGTTGGTTTCCTTCGGACACCTGTACAACAATATGAGGGACCGAATCATACAAGTAAACAATACCTTTCAAGTGCAGAGTTATAGCTAATTTTCCAGGGGCGCTATAATGTAAAATGATTCCAAACTGTTTTGATTCCAAATTTTGCAATCAGCCTCCATGATTGGTCAAAACATTTTCGGGTCACGCCCAACTTCCACTGTCTGTCACGCGACGTCACGAAAACCGCGATAGCTCCCAATCTGATATAACGTGTACCCACTGATTATGCATGATTAAACCCCACAAAATAAAGCTAATCATTCCTGATTTGACGCCTTTTCCCTATTAGCCCTCTGCTGTCCAATGTTTTCTGGCTACGCCCACTTCGCCTGTTTATCACGCGAACTCACAAAACCGCAAAAACTCACCACGTCAAGGTGACGTGTACGCGAAAAAAAATGCATTAATATGCCGAACAAAACTGAAAATTTTTCTGAATAGCCACAGAATAGCGTGGCCTAGTGGTAGAACGCCCGCCTCGGCTGCGGGAGGCTGTGGGTTCGATTCCCACCGCCGCCGGGCACCCACTGGTTCAAAAGGGTACAAGCGTACCCCGGCCTGGCGTTCGGCTTCCTTCAGGGGTGATACGCTTGGGAAAGGAGCCTGCGCCCTGAATTCCCGTCGAAACCAACGTGAGCACCCTTTCCGAAAGGAATAGAAGATGGCTGCCCGCCGATCGCTCAGGCCCTCGCTACTCGCACCTACCGGTGAGCATGTATTTATTTGCGCATGATAAACCTCTTTGCGTGGCAGTAAAACATGATCGAGCCCTTTTAACGGCATGCATACGACATCGCTCTGTCAACTCTTCCTTGCTGAGGATGCGTTTTAGCGACATTCTTATCCTTCCGTTGCACGCCGCCGCGATTTTCGACCAGTCACCGCAAGCTAAGTAAGGCGAAGCGGGCCAGTCGGAGAAGCCGGCACCACCCTCTTCATGCGGTTATGTATTTTCACTGTGCTGGCTCGGCCCCATCGAAGCCTTCTCCACTAAAGCGTGCTCCTCGCCTCTTGTCAGCCAATTAGATAAGAAAAACCGCTGAGTGTAGACAATGTTATTGGTTTTGAAAGAAACAGAGGTGACCTCCTACAAACGAGGAGAGTGTTTGATTGGGTTGTTCAGACAACGTCGGTGGTTACGTAAATGCGTCGGTGGTTACGTAAATTTGACGTCAGGAGTTTGGAATCAAAATAGTTTGGAATCGTTTTACGTTATAGCGCCCCAGAAAAGCGTTCTTTTTCTTCACGCCTGCTCTTCTGCGAGCCAATTTTACGTGAGGTGAAAAGTGCTCCTCTATCGACAGTTAAGGTGATTCGAGCTTTTTTTTTTTCAATTTGTTGGCGTTCCACGACACTCCTGTACTTATTGTAAATTCAGGACCTTAATGATAATAGGCTGGTTAAAGGCACGACGGTGCCGACCATGGCGCCGTCCATGGGCTCCTTTAATGTCGCCATTTTTTATCTTCAAGTATGTAGAAAAAACGTTTTCACAGTGACTACGCATTCGGCATTTCCTTCGTGGTCTTCTTGATGTATACACGTGATGAGAAGGTTGTTGCGCTTCATTCTGTTTCTGATATTGTTCACAATGTCTGTACCTCAAAAGCCTGAATACATAATGGAGGAAGAGGACAAGCTAGTTAGAAATAGAGGACAAGGTAATTCAAAGTGTAAATAGACCAACGGGAATCATCAAAAAGCAAGTGAGAGGAATACAGATGGTAAATTGATGTAAATTAAGAATGGAAACAAAAAAGGACAATAGAGATTTACATACATGCAAGTAAGAAATCACAAGGGAACATCTGTACAATAACACAAAATGCAGTTCCTTGCTATATGAGGCTCGAGCTGGCTGCCTAAGGTCAAAAACATACCGGAGCAAATATTCGCAAGAGTATGAGGCATGTGTCTGGTGCAGCGAATGTCCGGACACGACTCAGCACATCGTATGGGAATGCCACCATACTCACCCAGCAAAGACAGTCCACTTTCCAGAATCGGTGGGATTCAAAGCAGATGGAAGCATTAACTGATCAGCAGTCAAGACAAGCAAGATACGTTTAGAGCATTGGTGGGAAAAAAGACGTAAAAAGACTTATACAGCCAGAGTCATTAAAGGCATAGGTAAATGTACAACATAAATGGAGATATTTCAATGTAGACAGGAAAGATCAAGGAGAGATCGACAAAATGATAGACTGCAACAGATGTATATAGAACCTGATTAGCATACATAGGCTGAGTGAACCTGTGGCAGGAAATTGTACAACTGACTCCGTGCTGCTTCTGACCGCATATATGCCCCAAAAGGGCGGGGATCCGGGGCAAAGTTGCTTCATCTTTGCACTTTGATTAAGGAAGCACCACGTCCTCGCGGAGTTAGCCGTCCGACAACTGCGCCGGAGTCGTTTAGCACATGAACGAAATGGGTGCTCTGTCCGCCGTCCGTCATATTTAATAATGAAAGATTTCTGTCACGGGTATTTAACGAGTTCATTTATCAAGAAGTTCTGCACCACGTCGGCTTTCGAGTATAAGCAGGCGGTCAGGTCGACTAAGGCTTTCCTTTGACAAATGAAGCACTGAAGGAGAATGAAATGTGCTTCACTGAGTACGAAATCGGCTGTCGGAAGAAAGATAACGTTCACCGGTGGAAGCAGGAAGTTCTAGTAATGTTTGGAATATGAGTTTACACGCGCAAACAGGACTTCCAGGGTCGTTGGAAGGGTTTTCAAGATGAAAAGTGACAGGGGCGTGTAGGAGGAGATCCACTGTTGTAGCGGAAAGCTGGCTCATGTAAGTCGTCCGTGCAGACGCGAGGGCGTGTACAGTAAACTTTTTGGCACCCTTGGTTTGTCCCATAATGAGTTAACACGCGTAACTTCGGAGGTCAAATCGCATTGATGGGGACAAACTTTCTTACTTTTGGGGGGCTACTTTCAAAACTATTCTGGGGTTTCACGTTCCAAAACCACGATAAGGTGATGAGGCACGGTGTAGTGGGGAACTGCGGATTATTTTTGGACATCTAGGAGTGTTTAACTTGCACCTAATACGCGGTACACGGGCGTTTCAAATAAATGCTGTTTGAAAGAAACTTCAATGGCTATTGCTCTCGAACTCTTGTGGCGTATATTTCTGTGCCTGCCAGGTGGCGAGAAATAATACACAATTTTCAACTGTGGCTTGTCTGATCGCAGGTTGTGCTCACTGTCGTTTACGACATTTTTTTTTACAGCCTTAAGGAGTTACGAAAAAAAACTTCCAATCACCTAAAGGGTGCAATAAGTTTTACTATGTGCTTGCGGCTTTCACTTCTCCACCCCAGTTTACAGCGTCAATGGACATTTGGAACTCCGTTGTAAAACATGCGGCGGCGCTAATAGGCGGCCCAGGTTACGCCGGCGTGGTATGCGTGTTGATAACGATCCCGTAAGCTGTTGTTTTATTGTCTTGTAAAATACTTAACATTAGCGTGCATTAGATGCGACTCCTACAAGTGTAAATGTTTTTGTAAATTCTGTTTTAAATACTCGTGTAACGATTTCATTTACTTCGGCGCAAATTAGACCTTTCAAACTGAGCACAAAAGGATATTTTACGACTGTCTCGTACGACGTAGTTTCTGGTTAGCCTCCGTGCCTTTCCTTTCTCTCTCTCTCCTTCAAGACGTACTTCGTCCTCTCTTTGCAGCTGCGATAACGCTTCTCCAATGGAACTACCGTAAGCCCTGCGGGAAGAGAAGTACCCAAAGGAGAAACGCTGTTCTATCGCGCAAAGTTATTCTTTAAGCCGGCGAATGTCACGCACGCTGAAGAATGGGAGGAGTTACCCAATTTCTCTATTTTCCGTGCCAACAAGTACTTACGCACAGAAAACAGCCGAACGCGAGAGACACGCAGCACCCCGGGCATCGCCTTTGTACGCAAGGAGGCTTTGAATAACGCAGACTTGTTGCGTCACTCGTCTTCTCCGTGAAGCTAGATAAAAGGCCGGAAATATCACTGGCTGGCAGTGCTCTTGCAAAGTGCAACAAAGAGAGAAAAATAGGCGCAGGAATTCGATGGGAGCGCGAGAAAGCAAATAATGCGCGCGCGTACAAATACGGTAACACGTGAGAAACCAATTACCCTGTAACTATAAAGGGCGGAGAGAACGCGGGCGGCGGCACGCTCTGGGAAAGCACGGCGCCCAGCTGCAGGGCGGCGGAGGATGACTGAAAGGAGCTTCGGGAGAACAAAGATGTAGCCGCGGGGCGAGTATAGCGAGGGCTTAAAGGAGCCGTCGCGACCGCGCGACCGAAGGCGCCTGTCTGGCGCTCTCGTTATCGGCGTCTTTCACGCGTCCAGAAAAGCGACAGGGCAGCGCGCCCATAAGCTCCGACTACATGGAGCCGCCGCGGCTGCCCGTTCTGCGTTCTACTAAATACACTTCTAACTCCACTGCCAAACCGGTCCCTCTCTCCCCCGTTTTTCCCCTATATCGTTGGCGCGCACGACGCAGTCGACACGTCTCGGGCGCTGTCGCCCGCGCTGCCGTCGCAGGCGATAAACGAAGCTTGCAGCTGATCGGCGCGCTTTGGTAACCAGAGGGTCTGTCGTGTGTCACAAAATGATGCTCGATGCACTCGCGACGTGTCGCTTCTGATCGTTGTGGCCGTGCGTAATCAATTCGCGTAAAAAAAAGAAAAAAACGTGTCCGACAGTTTCTTTGGGAAGCTGTACGTTGCACTCGGTAAGCAGTTGCCGCTTGTTGTTTCGTGCGTCTAATTTTCTCATAGCTTACGCGCTTGTCCATAGACTGACGAATTATCAAAACAGAGAGAGAACAGAAAAATACAAGGCAGGAAGCTACTCTTCACAGGGTAAAAGGCGTTAAGGAGTAAAAGTGAGGAAAAGCGAGCAAGATGCTGCTTCATCCGGAGGTGCGCATAAACAGTTGGTCACTGAGGTATGTTGATGTAGGTTTCTGAGCAGGCGGTATTCGTTTATGGCATGGGACGGCACGGCATGGAGAACATACGTGAAGTCCTTGCAGATATGCCTGAACTCTTTGCTGTGGTCGCCGTGAAGATGAAAATTAACGGTGGGGAGGGAGTAAACGCACTGCGGATCTCACCGGGTACAACTCGTACAGGCTGTGCCGCCAACAAATAACAATGAAGCTAACTAGTGAATTTATGTTAATTGGTCGATTATGCATTTCGATTTCTTGTGCAAGTAATGTCGGCCTCTAAGTTATCCAGCTCAATGACTACAATTAGGCTATCCGCCACAGCCGCCTTTCAAATATTTCGTTTGGCCTAAAAAAAGAAAAAGAAGAAGGGAAAAAAAACTGTATTTTACAAGCTGTCGCTGGGAGGCGCAGTCACATAGACGGCTTCTTTGAAATATTACGGAAATAGATAGTAAATGTTTCTTTTATTTCCCCGACATATCGGTATTTACCACCATTCGGCGCAGCGTAAGACTTGCCCCGGAGCTAGGCCAGTGCCCAAAGTGACAGGCCACTGGAGTTTACTTAAGCCAATGCAAGCGGCCGCACGCGGCAGCAGCGCCGATTCTCCGGAGGGAATAGGGTCGACCGAGCGGGAACTTCTTCCGAAAGATTCGAGCGGCCCTTTTTAAATATGAAAGCGCCGCCCCCGGAATGCATGAGCGTCGCGTGACTCTGCTTCACTCTCTTATCGTCCATATACGCGACTTTGCGGCAGACGTTCCCGGCATGCGTAGAAGAGACGCGGTGGGTGCCTTGCGCTGTGAGAGTGCCACAGAAGAGGCTGGTGGCGTTCGGGACCAGAGGATGTTGCCGAAGCGCTCACTTTAAGATGCGGACGCTCCTGTTGACTCAATAATAAATCGGCGCTTTCGCCACGCGTGCTCGGATGCGTGCTCCTGCGCCCCTTCAACGCGCCGTTTCCAAAATAAATACTGGAATATTCCTTTTATTTGCTATTTTTTTCTTCTGCTTGTCTGGAGCAGAATATACGTAAGGCGTCGCTTCCAAGGTCGCATATATAGAGTTAGCAGAATTGCGCCAGTCATAGCTTTTCTGAAAGGATATATTTTCTTCGTCTTTCTGCCAAAACCAGTTCTGATTATGAGGCACGCCGTAGTGAAGGGCTCCGGATTAATTTTGACCACCTGAGGTTCTTTAACGTGCACTACAACGCAAGCACACGGGCGTTTTTGCATTTCGCCTCCATCGAAATATGGAAGCCGCGGCCGGGATTCGATCCCGCGACCTCGTGCTCAGCAGCGCAACAGGATATATTTTTCTACAAAAGCTGCTAGGGCGAACCCTGGCGCTTCGGTCGTTCAGCTACCGTTGGAATTGGTGTGAAGTACGGTGATTTGTCTCATTTTCGTGCTCGTTGGTTCAGACGTTCTTGTGGCATTAATTATTACGCCTTATCGTTTATCATTTTTTAAGTCATTATAGTTTTCTAAATAAAGTGAGGCAATGGGCATCTCCTCTAATGAATAACAATTGTTGAAAATTGTCAATTAGCACGATCAATACACAGGTTGAAGCCAGCACGACAAAGTTTAGCCAAATCTATGTACCGCCCATCTTTCTTCTGATGCCTGAACTGCCACACTAGCGACTCCCGTATCGCCACAGGTCCCCATAGCGATTTTTGTACGAAACTAATGACCTTCGTCTTGTCATGGTCGGATAGCCCGTGTCCGGCCTTCTAATTCGCTTCTAATGTCATAGGCAAGAAAGACGGCTTCGAATTTATTCCCCGCACGTTGACTTTTGTTCCTCCAGTTTGCATTGCTATCGACTCTCACGGAACGTGTTTAAGTAGCATGCAGTGAACGTCCAGGAAACGTGCGGTTGTGCTTTCATAGACCCTCAGTGTGTCGCCATCGGGCGGACTAACGAGAAATCCCGCTGTGCAAACTGAACAATGACGTAAGTGCAGCGAGTGTCAGCGAAGAAGCAGGCCGTAAGCGCTGCTTCCATGCAATCAGCATGTACAGTCGCTGATTGCGCGGCAACTATGCAATCAGTGGCGTAGTCGCACCCAGAAGCGCACGATCGATGGATTCATCTGCTGCTGGTTGACCAGTCTACGTAGGATGAGAGTCCAATGGACGGCTATCGCGTCCCCATTCTGTCGAGTAGGAGTGCGAAGCAGCGGCTGATTTTTCTGATCTAATTTTCGCCGATGTGTTTGTGAAAGCAGTCGTTTCCATTGGCTCACGCGCACCTGGGGCGGTATTCTGTAAGAGTCTACCTAGTGGACTGTCCATTTCGGCGACCGTTGATTCGCTGCTGCTTGACGTGCAGGAAGGAGACTGGCTGGCACCTTCGTGCACTTCAAGCAGCAGCGAATCAACGGACGCCGAAATAGCGAAATGGACAGTCCACTAGGTAGACTCTTACAGAATACCGCCCCTGCTAACTATGGGTACATCTTTATAAATTGCTTCACATCTCGAATGGCACGCTCCGAAAGGCCGTTCGCGGCGGGGTGGTAGGGCAAGCAAAATTTGATAGTGATGCCATGATCTCGAGTCCACTCCGCTTGTTTAGCACAACGGAAGGCAGGTCCATTGTCACACACTATGGTCTTTGCATGTCTAAAACGTTTGGCTCGGAGAAAAGCAATGGCGCTGTGGGCATCTTCCTCTCCTGCCTTCGCCGTAATCATTCTGGTGCATTCGTCTATGCAAAGTAGAAACGCTTGCGTATTCCTGACACCTTCACCCGCATTCTTTAACTCTGTAAAATTCAAGTGCACGACTTGAAAGGGGACTTGGGAATGCTGCGAGATTATCATGACGTCTGTCGCCTGTCTGAACTTCACTTTGTTTACTTGATATGTGGGACATGTCTGTGCGTATTTTCTATTGTCTTCTTTCATACATGGCCATGTAAAGCGCTTCAGTAGCTTGTTGTATGTGCGCCAAAACCCATCATGCCCACCTGACTCTGGAGTATCACTGAAAAGGTGACGAATCTTCGGAACATTTGTCAGTGGCATGTAGTACTTTGCATCGACGTCTTTCATTTTTTCTGTGGCTTCCCACAGCTTACGCAATTGATCTGTTCTGGGTGTTTGCTTGTTTCGGAGACGAGCAATTTGGACAAGGCATCTGCATCGGTGAGCAGCGGATAGGGCGGTACGAAACGATCAAATAAAATTGTTGCTGGTAGTTAACCGACCTCGTGGTTGTGCCATACCAAGAAGGTGTGTCAGTGCCTGATGGTAAGTAAAAAGTGTTTATTTCGCTCCTTCTAGATAAGTTCGGAAATACTGAACTGCTTTCAAGACGCCTAGTGCTTCTTTTTATCGGTGGTGGTGTAGTTCACTTCTGCAGGCTTCAGTGTATAGCTGTAGTATCCCCCCCCACTTGGTGCCCTTAGTGGTCAGGTTGGTTTGAGAGTTTCTTATAGAGCACTACCCCAGATGCATAATGCGATACATCAGTGCGCAACACAAACGGTAGAGAGAAGTCGGGAGTGCGGTAAATAGGGTCGGATGATTTATGACTTACTAGTTCACGGTAGGCACTTTCACACTCGTCATTCCACAGGAATGGTACGTCTTTCTGCATCAGTCATGTGAGGTATTTTGTCTTGGCTATATAGTCTCTCATAAAGGTCCTAAAGTGTCCAGAAATGCCCACGAAGGCAAGCAGGGAATGTACGTCGTAAGGCTTCGCCAAATTAGAAATTCTTTCCACGGGTTCCTAATTTGTGCTTTTGGTACAGCCATCAAATGCCCTGCCTAGAAATACCACATTTTCTTGGAAGAATGCACTTTTCTTACAGTTTGCTTTAGATGAGCGAGGCGGAGGGCTTGGAAAAGTAGGGAAATATGACTTTTATGATCTTTTGTCTTCAAGAAAACGATTATCTCGTCGATATAAACATTGCAAAAGCTGCCCAAGTATGGTTTCAGGACATCATTCATGATCTTCTGAAACCACGCTAGGGAATTCTTTCATTCGAAAGGTAGTCATATTAGAACAAGTCGAACGGCGTAACAAATGCGGTGTACTTTTTGGTCTCCTCGGTCAAGCAAATCGGCCAAAAGCCTTTGCAGAGGGCGATCCATGAACACTAGTGGCAGCCACCAGTTTCATCGATAATAGCATATATTTTTTGAATCGGAAAAGGTATTAACTCGGTTTGGCGGTTTAGAATCGTATAATCGGTGCAAAGACTTAAAGTCCCATCGTCTTTAGGAATGATAGTTATAGGCGAAGCAAACGGTGAAACTGATGGTCCGATGATCTTGGCGTCCAACATTGCTTGCAGCTCCTTTTTCAACCAAGCCATTTTCTGTTTTGACATATTGCATGGGGCTTTCCGAACCACTGTTTTGTCTCCGAGTTAAAAGGTAACGGCATGTGAGTTCATCTCCGGAGGATAGTTTTCTATGCGTACGAGCTCTGGATGCTTTGCTCTCATGCCTTCTTTACGGTACCTAACCTTAGAGAGCTTGGTGTGTCTCCGCTTTTCGTCAGTTTAGTATTTTGTTCAACGAAAACCCTATGATCCCAATAAAGCTTTATCTTGAACTTTTTCATGTCAGGACGAGATAAAAGGAAGTCATAGGTGACGTCAGACATTGCCAACACGTCACTCTTTACACAATGTCCTTGATATTGAATCACCACAGATGCCCACTCATTGCGGGAGCTTACGGCCCCATTGTAACCCTGGGCACGTACAGTCCTCCCACTGCGCAGACGACTGCTGTCAATTATTTTGTGGTTGATGATGGACACAGACGCTTCTTTGTCCACGAGTGCGTTCATCTGAATATCGTCAACCTTGGCAGCGACATGAAGCAGGCTAGAAGAAGCCAAGTACACACTTCCATGGCAGTCTTTCATGAGAGGCCAGTAGTCTTTACCCATGCAGTTCTGTGTGTGGTTCGCAGACAATCAGGACGAGTGCTACCAGGACTATCCGAGTAGCAATTCGAACACTTCAAAAAGTTGCTCTCAAGGCTCCCTGAAAATTTGATTGATCGCATATGCGACTGAGGTTTTACAAGCTCGTTGATCTCATTACTGTCCAGGAGAAATTATTCTCCGCAAGCACGACTTTCCTGTGCTGGTTCCACTGGCAATTTTTTCAGACACTGCGTAAGGTCGTCTATTGTAACTGGGGCTTTCAGCTGTGCCTGCTGTCGAATACTGGCAGAGTCCCAGTGTTACCAAGGCTATAACTCTGAATTATGAGAGTTCAGGCTCTGCCATGCGTAACAGACGATGCTTTTCAAGAGTACTCTAGTAGGGAGCCACGCGTGGGTCTGAAGCGTAGCGCCAACAACCATCTCTCCGATGGAGTGCATTGAAATGCCACCAGGAAGCTGTGTTTCCACTTCGCCCAATATGCTGGCTTTTGATCCAGAATCAGCAGATTGTACCATTTTCTGCCAGTGACACCAAGGTAACGTCACATGTTCTGTACTTTTTTTTCGTCGGATAGCCACGCGTAATTCTCAGACGCATACTTATAATACCATAACAAATGTTGCGGGTCTTCGGATCCTCCTTCAAAATCAGCAGGTTCAACCACATCCGGTGCTCGTTTTCTTTTCCTCATAGACTCAGCTAGTGCTGCCATAAGCTCAGTTTGTTGCATCATCTGTCGCTCTTGTGCTTCAAGAACTTGCAAAACGTGGCTCACCTTCACCGCTGACATATCCTCAGTCGGAGAACCACGGCGCATAGGTGCCAATACAAACTCTGCTATTGTCGATAGCTGCAGGTTCACCTTGAGTGATCCTGTCGGCAGCGCAAAATTATGTAGCGTTTCTTGTAAACGCAACTGAAGGAAACACGTAGCTTAATACCGACGGGTTTATTCCGCCTTTGTTGTTGTTGTTGCCTCCACACATGACTCGTAGTTCCGCCATTTTATTCCAACTAAACTTCCCTCCTCGATTTCGTCTTGCTTCGTCCCCGTGGTTCTTCCTCTTCTTTTGTGGATAAAATGCAGCATGCTTCAATAATAAATACAGAGATTGCATTTTTGTTTCCTAGCAAGATGGAAGTCATCGTGACAGAGGAATGAATAGAATGTTTCAAATCTTTGAAGTTAGTAAAAAAAAGAAAATGCGAAAGAACTAAAGCGAGAAAAAAAATCTAATTGCTTTCAGCCTTTTATCGACCTATATGGCAGCAGCGTTTACCAAAAGTGATGCCCGGGTACGTTGAACTGTTATCCTGCTTCTTCTGCGTGTGAAGATGTGCGGCAGCATGAATGCGATAAATATGGCTGATGAGGTTGCAGCTTTGCAGCTTCTGCGATATGTGTGTCGCAGTGGCGTAGCCAGAAATTTTTTTCGAGGGGGGGGGCTCAAGTTGCAACGCGGCCTCCTCCTTATAAACGTTGTCGAGGCATCAAATACATGAATAATAACTGCATTGCCATTGCCAATGCCATTGTATATTAGGTGCTGAAAACGAATTATTTAACGCTACGCACAGTCAAGACAAGTAAGTTATGTGTTTGTTTCATAAAAGAATAGCTCCGTATGTCCCAAAAATGGTGGCAGTAATAGCTGATATCAATGCTTCCGCGGTTTTTTTTTTTTTGGTCTATCTAATAAGTAAAGGAAATATCACGCAAACTTTAGAACTATATCAGTTCGAAACCAGCAAAGCAGTGCATGCAGCTGGTATGAAAAACGTAAAGGCCATAAAATGAACAAGTTGACAAATATTTTGATGAATCTTTGTCATTTAACAACCTTGTTTACATTTTTGTGCATATGCAACGGCCAGGGAAAAACCTCAATGGCGCTGTCCTTCGTTGCAATGGATTGCGTATGTCCCAAAAATTGTGGCAGTAATAGCTGATATCAATATACCGGTCGTATATTGTAATTGCACCGAAATTATAGTTGCAACAACGAGTACATATAAAAAGCAGAAGTTCCGCAAAATATACATTAGTAATGCGAAGATAGAATGGAATATACAAATGCCAAGATAAACGGGAAGAAAGTGTCGCGTGAAACCAAGTTCACTGCTTGTATACACAAAACCTCGCAACAAGATATTTAAATATACGTATAAGTCTGCAATAAATCTACCTATCTAAGGAAACGTCATTGTATATAATGCGTCAAACAAGACAAATAAACATGTTGCACAGTCACAGATAGTAAACTTCACGCATACGAGTATAAAGAAAGACGATCCAGACAAGAACAAAACTATGACCTCAGAAATTGTGATATGCATTTGAGCCATGCTGCGATCGCGACAGCACCATGTGGCTGGAATAAGAGAAAGAGAATGCAGAAATCAATACGAAAATGCGTATTTTAACTGCCTGCACAGCGGCAACAATTATTCTGCACCCAAAGTCAAAGAAGGCTATTGCTTCGTTTCAAAAAAGAAGTAAATACATGTAGCTAAAAAGGAAAGAAAAGGACAAACGAAAGTCACAGATGATGCGGCAAGTTGATTTATCTAACATCCGAGTGCGTTTTTGGGAAACGCCGCGTGGGCGGGGCTTTCAATGAGGAAGGTTTGTCAAAATTGGTTATTGATGTGCCCGTAATTTTTGTATTCCCAGGATAATTTTGATCATGCTAACTGTTACAATAAACGGTGAAAATTTCTGTGGTTTTAAAAGCTAATGAACAGTCATACGTTTTCATAATTACGATAGGAACGTGAAGGAACAGATATTTTTCAGGCATTGATTTTTGCGGCTTCGCTATCTAAACGATAAACTTCACTCGGCGGGGAGCTTTAGCGAAGCGTTCAGTAACTTCGGACACGTTGATGGCGACGTCTCTGTGGGCGTATAGAAGCGCCAGCATAACCATGCGTTCCTCATTGTAAAGCGCAAGTGGTTTTTTTAGTAATCTCACGTTTGAAAATCTCTCTGCGCTGGCAGTGGCACTGGAAGGGCGACTAGAATATGCAGCAGTTTGTACTAGAGCACTGCACGGGCCGATTTTTTTCAGCCCGGACCCGGGCCGGGCCCGTTTTTACGTTGGGCTGCCCGCCCGAGCCCGAACAAAACTTTTATGGCGAGACCCGGGCCCGGCCCGGCCCGGAAATAATCTACGTTACCCGCCCGGCCCGGCCCGCCACCCCTTTACCTTAGGCTAGAGGCCCGGCCCGAGCCCGGCTCGAAACCGGCCCGAACCCGGCCCGAGACCGAAAAATACATGTTTTTCAAAGTTGAAACGCTGCACGTTACATGCACACCACCAGAAAGCCGAGCCCGGCCCGGGCCCGGGTCAAAAAGCACACGCCGTGCCCGAGCCCGGCCCGAGCCCGTGAAAAAAACTGCTCTACCCGGCCCGGCCCGGCCCACGGGCCGGGCAGGGCCCGGGCTTTCGGGTAAGTCCGAGCCCGTGCAGTGCTCTAGTTTGTACACATGTACAACTGCAGTTTGTAACCTGCAGTCTCCATGAGAGGGGGCATCTATTCCTGTGCTAAAACCTAAAAACACTTCGATATCGTTTCCTCAGCACCACGCTCGACAAGGTAGACAGCCGTCCTCTTACGGAAGCCACAATTCTTGGTCCCTGGTCCCAGCCGACGTCGGAACGAACTGCTTTAAAAGCGCTATTAAGCTTTTTAAAAGAAACAGGACTTAGTGAAAAACTGTAGAATGTGCGGGCTGATACGTTTCTTTTAGTTTTCTTTTAAATCTTCTTTTGTTTTCTAATCTTTTCTGCCCTTACCCCATCCCCCAGTGCAGAGTAGCCAATCGGACACTTAACCTGGTTAACCTCTCTGCCTTTCACCTCCTTATTTTCCTTCCTTCCTTCCTTCCTTCCTTCCTTCCTTCCTTCCTTCCTTCCTTCCTTCCTTCCTTCCTTCCTTCCTTCCTTCCTTCGATATCGTTACCATCCTTGTTTACGTACCTTGCACAAACAGTAAGCTGTTCGATTCCAGCAATATCCGTCGTTTCGTCAGCAAGTACGGAGAAGCAGCCTGCGGCGTTCACTTTTGCATGTAGGCTTTCTTTGATAATTTCACTACAAATTTCTATAATTTGTTTTTGTACGTCTGGTTTAAATACGAGGCATTACTGGGGCAACTTTCAAAATGGTTCTTGAGATGTGTATCTCCACAATCAGCTCGCATGCGAAGAAGCGCTCTGGAAATAGCTGTATTTTCAGCGGGGGCTTTGCTTAAATCCATAGAACCAGTGTCCCTATCGCCACGGAGAGCAAGACCTTGCCGCCCGCAAAAAAGAACTGTCTCAAATTAAATAGGCCGTTGAGTTCCTTCTGTTTTCTCTTATTTTACTTTGCCTGCCCTTGGGCACGCTTCCTGAAAATGTTTGGAGAAAATTATCAGATGCCAGCTGACAGTCACGGTGATATTTAATATTTTCGTGTGTGTGGAAGATTGCGAGCGCGTGCTTCCATTTCTGGAACGGCTTGGACACGCGCGTTCGAGTGCGTGCATGTTGGTCCAGGTTTATAAAAACATTAAACCCAGAAAGTTCCAGAATTAAAAATCAGAAGCACGCCTTTGGAAATGTCAGTGCACTTTTCGCGTCAAAAGTGTATGAGAACTTTATACCCATCAAGTTTCGGAATTGAAATCCATGCGCTCCGTAGATTCCGGTGCCGCTGCGAGATGCGGTGACGCGCCCGCTCGCTATCGAAAATCCCTTGAAAATTTGTGCTCGGCTGGGGCTCCTTACGTTATGTGACTCCAGGTGCATGGGCGTTTCCACGAAATGCAGCCCGAGTTCGCAATTTTCGCGCCGAAATGTCTTTTCGATTGTCAAAAAGACATTGTAGACAAAATCCACAATGATTCCCGGCGCCGGTCGTTGTTTTGGTCGGTGGTGCATGACAGCACGAAAAAATTTCGGGGGGGGAGGGGCTGAAGCCCCATCAGCCCCCCCCCCCCCCCTGGCTACGCGCCTGGTGTGTCGTAGTGGCACCTACAACGCTGCAGTAATAATAATAATAATAATAATAATAATAATAATAATAATAATAATAATATATAAAAAAGGGAGTGCTACTATACAAGAGCTATCGAAACGCACGAATCGCACACGAGCGCACTTTCTGAAAGTGAACTTCTCGTTCGCGCAAGCGCTCAATTGCTTTTTTTTTTAGAATTCGTTTATTTGCGTCGAGTGCGGAGCGTCATTTCACTTGGCGCACTTATTGATCACCGCTACGGTAAACAAACGTAGCGAAACACGAAGTACTGATGTGCAGCAGAAGATGCCGAGTTGCACGCTTTCTCGCCGGTGCTTTCACGTTCAGGAGCCAGGGCGGCCTCTGCGCGACTGCGTCAACTTCGTCGCTTGGGAGCCTCCGCAGCGCCAGTTTAACGCGTTCGTGCAGGAACAGTGCTTTTGGTGTTTGCGTATCAGGTGTGTTGCGTGTGCCGGTGCGAAATCTGCCGTATTAAGAGCCACAGGCTGTATTGGTTAGGGCGTATTGTGCACGGCGCAAACCGCTGTGTGTATGCTGTGGAACTATAACTATTTTCAAGGCGCGAACATCATGTAATAGTTATTTCCCTGGGCAGCCCGCTTTCGCTCGCTGATGGGGGGGTATCAATCAGTACCGCGTTTTTTTTTTGTTTTTTTTTTTGTAGCACGGAATCCTTCTTCGCCTCGTTGATATATTATCAACTTCTTAGAGGTGGAAGCCAAAACCGAAACGAAGCAGTTAGGAATAAATCAAGGGATGGTAAGATAAATAAAAACAAATCTTGAGACTCCAGAAGTAATCTGTAACGCGCTCGAAGTAATGTGGAAGGAGAAAATAAAATAAACAGCCTTCGCTCCGGCGCAGTGTGTAGTTTTCAACTCGGGTGGCCGCTTTAATAGAAGAGGGTGGCGTTGGCGGAATTTCCTGCGCCGTGGAGTCATCAGAACCAAATGGAATTCTCTATAAAGAAGGGCTTAAGGAACAGCGTATCAACCATCAATGACGAGATAGCGGAAGCGAACAGTTTGGACAACGCGAATGATAATAAATGGTGCCCAACAGGAGCGTTCGTTTTGCTCACGGGTGCGCAATGTCGTATTTCACGTTTAAATTTTTACGCGTGTCTTGTCTGGGCTGGTCTGGTCTGTGTAACTTCTGCGATATACGTGAATCTCTTGATCCCAGCTTTCTACTCTCACACGTGTCTTTCATCCAACATAAATGGCTTCAGTGAGTTCGATCAAACTTCCGAGGCGTACTCTCGACTCTTGGCTTGAGACACAGGAGCCTGAGCACTGGTGCTTGTAATTTGTGGCGGGACCCGAGACAAGGTCGTGGTAATCCATATTAACCTCTCTTGTTTATTTCTCTTACAAACTTACACAAGCCACAAATGTTTTACATCTTCGAGTCACCGTTCCCTTCTTCGGTTCTTCAATAAAAGCATTACTGTTAAATCTGTTTTTTTTTCAGTTCCAAGATTTCACGTGCCAAAGCCGCCGTAATGTGGGATTCCGGAATAATTTCGGCCGCCTGGGGTTCTTTAAGCGTGCACTCGAGTACGGTACACGGGAGCATTTTGGCGTTCCGCTCCCATCGGAATGCGGCCGCTACTGCCGGTATTGTACCCGCGACCTCGTGCTACGCTGCTCAACCTAGACTATGGGCCAGCTCTGACATCTTAAATGGTCATACATCCTGCCTCATCTTGAGTGGCTTCAGGCGTCTCCAAGGAGCGTTCTCCCGTGAGAGTTCTTGGTACCGCGGATACGGAGGGATGTTATACACGAGGAGACCAGCGCTTGGACCCCAAAACGGGCATTTTATTTGTCGCTTCGACCGGCGTTCCAGCAAGCATTGTCATAGCAACCAAGGCGTTTTGCGCCGAGCTCAATGTCGTGGGTTCACTTGTCGCGGACGGAAGCTACATGTTGACTGGAGTGGTCTGCAAAAAGGGCCTGTCTGCTTACATTGAGGGGCAATGTAAATCGCTTCAGGTGGTCAAAGTTAATCTGGAACTCTCTATACCACACGGCGCCTCTCACAATCTTTGTTTTCCCTTGGGACTTTATACCCCGTTGAATGAAAGAATGCTCTCCGCGAACCTCCTCCTCAACGGTGGCGCAGCCCGTCATCGAGACCGGAATTAGAGACCTCCATTGTCCCGCACGCTGAGAGCTCTACCGCGGCATGAGATGCCGATGCCTGTCTCATTTCGCGTCAGCTTTGATGTAGCCTTCTACCAGGACCATGCTTATACGGAGATCAGACAACCTATAGGTGTTGGATTGCACGGAGCGAAGATGCCGCCGGACAAAGAGCGCGTCTTCCTTCCGCAGCACGTAAATTTGAAAGTCAATGTGACCTTGGAAGCAATTTTGGTTGTGCAGGGAAGCTCACTTGTTTGGGAAAAGGTACCCAGACTAAGGTGGCGCCGTCAATCTGCCGTAAGAACGCTTCAAGAAGATATGTGGTGAGAAAATGCAATCTCCCGAGACGAAATGCGGGCTTTGTCTTGTTTGAAATGTCCTTTTTTTTCGCATCGTGCGTCATCGTGCGTTGGTGTTACACTCGGTAAAAACTATCGCCACCGTGCGATCTACATAACCGATTTCTTAGTGTGCAATGTTTAAACCTGCTGAAGGCTCTAATATATTGTAGGCTTTATCAAGTTCGTAGTACCCCTTGTAGAAGATTGCGATTTCTGCTCTTTCCCTAGGATTACTTAAATAAGAGGTCAATATTCGCACGTTTATTACCGTACCGCCTTCTCGCTACTAATCGCGCAGCACTTTTTTGTATATCGCAGGTTTTCTTTTAGGCTTGCGAAAAAAATATGTAGCACTTATTGAGCAACAGAAAGCTGGATCGGGAATTTTCGAAGAAGGTTTACAATTCTCTCATTCAGACGTTTGCTCTGAATATAATATTTGAGAAGTCCAATAACTATAATCAGGACCAATTATGCATTTAGGCGAAATGCAAAAAATAGTTCTATGTGCTGCATGCTCCGGCAAAAAAGATTAACTTGACTCTGTCCATCTACGTGGCACTAGCATACTTTTACGTTTTGGCACAAGTTACGTGGAACACATGATATGCTACACAATTACGTTGTGAGAGAGTCTGCCGTCAGGGGAGCTGAAACGTCTTTTTATATTATTTTAGTGGTCAGTATCCTCCTTTTTACCCTATACTACAATATTATTACCAACGGGCCATCGATTATACCACGCTGAATACCCCGGTTCTCGTCCGACAAACTGCGACTGTGGCCACATCGGCGAAATCGAATATTTCGTAAAGTGCCCGAAACAGCACATAAATGATGTTGAAAAGAAAAATGCGGCTTCCAGTGCTGTTGCTGAACACTTGGCAGCAGCCAAGCGTGAAATGGATCGGGGCAACGCTTCAGTAATCGCCAAATAAATAAACTAGATTTTACGGCTGCATCTCGAGCCCTTGGCCATCCGAACACCAATAAAAAATGATGAATGGCAACAATGGTAAGCTTCCGTCCACGTAGTCAAGATGCCTAGGTAGACTAGTGAAACAAACCGTCATCGATCGACGTACTGTTTCTTCCTTTAACACGATGCTTTATACCTGACCATATGAGACGCCGTCAAACTATCAATTTCGCCAAAGTGCACGTTGAACGGCAATGTGTTTCGCAAGACATTCAGCCTGAGGCGAATTTCGCCACAGGCAACAGCTTCTTTGTTGCGACGTGCCGTTCTGCCTTACGCAACATGGGCTCCTTGCACGCGGCGACGGCGCAGCGTAGAGAAAGCGCGCGCTGAAAGAGCATCCATGAGATTCAGATTTCATAATACCGTGCGTACGCAGACTATGCATGGTCGATTGCCGCTCCAGCTCGCACACGGCGGCAGGCCACAATCGTTAAGCGTGGTTGGGTGGCCCACGACCACTTGGGTACTTCAACCGTACTTCGCTACACCGAGTCTATGAATCGAAGAGGGAGTGATACAGCCGTTTCGATAGAAGTGAACCGTTCTTCGTAATTTCGCTATAACGTCATTAGTACGCCCTTTCGAGAATTAACGGTGTGCGTATATCCTCGAAACCCGGCTAACTGTTATTCATCATTACCGAGAGGGTGCGATGCCCGGTTCCAACAGCCGCACTCGAGATGTGAGCGGCCGTGGAGGAAAAACAACACTCAAATAAATTCTTAGCGTGTAATATTTGCATATGAGGCAAATATTATCACTGGGACAGAGTCATGGCTTTGTGACGATGTTTTTCACAAGGTTTTAAAGTTTACAAAAATGACCGCATAAATACGGTTGAGGTGTATTTGTGCTTGTCGATAAAAAGTATAGTGAGCCAATACAGATGTATGACCGGGACTGTGAACTGTGTGGTGCAAGGTAATTCTTCGAAACGGGTAACGTGTCGCTATAAGATGTCTTTTACCGCAGTCCTGGTAGTAATAGTCCTGCACCCCTTCAGTATCTTTCTAAGGCCCTAATGAGCAATAACTTGAACGTTCTGCTGCTATATATATATATATATATATATATAGTAATTTCGACATGTCACGTGTTCAGTGGGCTGACAAATCTCCTGTCCCCATCTTGCCAATCATCTTTCTCAATGGCATCATTTCATTTCATTAACCACGGACGGGCTTATATCAAATCATTGATTTTCCACCAAGATGTAACGTCAGTTGTGATTCCACAGTCGCTTTGCTATTCTCTAATTCAGCAACCTTGGTTCATTCAGCAGTACCTATTTCCTGGCATAAAGGGATCATGAAGTTGTTCTAGCTAAGCGATCATGCGCTCATCCCTTGAGAACTCACCCGCCTCCACGCAAGGTATTCTTATTTCCTAAAGACAATTACACCCTTATTAGCCACTACCTTCAAGTCTCCTATGATCAATTTGAAGAAATCAGCCGCGTTGACTGCGTCGACAGACTTTGTGAAATATTCAACGCTAAATTTATGCCAATCATTCATGATCACTTACCGTTCAAATTTCTTTCAAATAGGCAAAGAAATAACAAACCATGGTACACTCGCGAAATTTCGGCATTGCTAAATAAAGAGATGGATCTCTTTAGCAGTTACCTAAATGGGAAGAGTGCTCATATTTATCAGAAGCTAGATGAACTTCAGAAATAAATTAGATTGAAATTAAAAGGTACCAAGAATAGCTACTACTCTTCTTTTAATGATAAACTTAAAAAAAGAACTCTGCAAATTCGTCAAATCAAATGGTGAGGAAGAAAGCACTATTCCCTTAATGTTCACTAAGCACGGCTTCATTACTGATTACGACACCAAATCCGTTCTCTTTCACATCTACTTTAAATCTGTTTTTTCTGTGCCCTTGCCACTGGTTTCAGTAGAGGTTTACCATGCTCATCTTGCGGACATGCAACCACTTTTCATATCACATGAAGGTGTAGTAAAACTAAAGACTAAAGTAACGTAAATCAAACTAAAGTTAAGCATAAGACCAACTGTGCAACCGGGCCTGACCACATTCCAATTCACGTCTTAAAAAAACGTGCACTTGCTATCACCAAGTACATAGTCGTGATCTTTGAATGGTCTCCACTGACTTTGCATTTACCCATAAAATGGAAAATGGCAAACGTCATCCAACTCCACAAAGTCTGTAATGGGAAACTTCAGAAGGCGTCAAGTTTCCAATTACAGGCCTATCTGCCTAACAAGTTTGTGCCCCAAAGTTCTAGAAAATATCCTCTGTGCATTTATATTCCGTCACTTGGAAGCCAATAACTTCTTTGTTCATTATACGCATGAGTTTCGAACAGGCCTATCCTGCATTGCACAATTAGCGGGATTTTCACACGATATTTTTTCTTCATTTCATGGATCAAAACTAACAGGGTACATTGCGCTAGCCTTCAGGAAGGCCTTGGATACCCGAGTACAGCATTTCCTCCTGCTCCTTAAACTTTCTTACCTAGGCTTACTTGTGAATATCATTGCATCTGTGAGTATCTGGCTGGTCGTTCTCAAAACGTAGTAAATAATGGCTCAGGATGCCTGCTTGCCGCGGTCACGTCAGGTGGGCGGCAGTTATCGGCACTGGGGCATTTGCTGTTTTATGGTGCATTAAGGACATAGGCCGAAACGTCACATGAAAAATCAGATTTCAGTCGAACGCATTTAAAACGAAATGCTTGGGGTCTCCGAAATGATTGTCTGTATAGGTCAGGTCACTTCATTGTATATACAGACGATTGGGTCTTACACAGAGGAATGAATTCCTTAGACGACAACGCCACCTTGCAGAGTCACCTAAACAGTTTTTTTTTTCTTCGTGGTGTCACAAATGGGACAACAAATTAAATTCGTCTAAGTGCAATTGTATCTGCTGCAGCCGAGAACGACATATATTAAAATTTAATTACTGTCTTCGTACAGGCTATATTACTGTTGCCGAGAACATTAAATATCTGGGCCTAACCTTTTCTTCAGATCTAACATGGAACAAACATGTTGGAACAACGATCGACTTTAAAGGCCGGTGTAGTTCTTAATTCTATTAAAAGAAACTTGGAACACGCATCTCAGAATGTAAAACACAAAAATGTGCTATACACAACCGATGTGCTGTCTATTTTGCAATATGCGGCAACTGTACGGGATCGTGACGCTAATGTACTGATTACTAATACACTAATGAATAAGACATTGTTACGCTAAGACACTCATGACATATGCAGTGGTTAGAAAACCTCACTCGCAAAGGAATATAGATAGTTGTATTCGGCTGCCTATACACGTAGGTGAATGCGTTTAACGAGTGACTACATAGTAGGTGATGTGTACGATAAGCAAATACATGTATTGATGGCCAAAGGCCATTTGACGCGAGGATTAAATGACGGACACCATTAAAAAATGAAAAGAAAAAACCAACAAAGGCCGCATGCTGAGATATGTGCGCATGTTAACCAAAGACACAATTCCAAACAGGACAGGTCGCGCGGACGATGAGGACTTGCAATGATCAACAGCGGTCAAACAAGAGCAGCCTGGAGGTAACGTTCCGGCAGAGTTCGACAGTTCTTGCCCTCACAAAGGCAAGGCAACAACTGCGAAAGCTACCAAATACAGCATTTGTCCTAACGAAGACAAGCCGCCTTATCGAAACGTTGGTTCCGGAGACATCGGTGGTTCGACCACTGTTGATTAGCGCAGATATTAGATGTTCAAACCAGTGAGCACGAGTTTGCGTATAGAAAGACATAACCTACATAGTGATAAAGGCGCGCTTAATTTTTCTAATAGAATTCGTTTCATAGCGTCATCGTGAATCAAGGTATTAAACTTCGTTAGTTTGCGTTCTTCTTTCGACAGCGAAGCTGGTAATGCGACTGCATGCAGTCAAAGTGTACCGTATAGGACAAAAACGTATCCCACGACGAGACATGACCCGAGAAGCTTTTATTGTTACGATGAAGGGAAAGAAGATGACAGGAACTAGAGGAAGACACTGTGGCCGTGGCCTGAGCGCCATATACATCGCTTGTAAATATACATGGTCCTACACTCGTTGTCCTGCTTTTTTCCTGCAACATCTTGGTGGAGGTGCGGAACGAAAGCACATTCCAAAACGGCTTGAGGAGGTTCGATAGCTTTAGGGTGGCGGAGGAAATTGCAAGAAATTATCATATTACTGAGTCAAAATAAACGCGCTGAAGGAGTTTGGGAAATACTGAAACCGTTGCCGTCATAAAACTATTGGGCAGATAAAGCTGAAAAAGTGTAAGAAGAAAGTATCTTGGAAGACACGTCGATGTATAGTTGCAATTCTGGGGTGCTATGCAGGATGCGCCCAGTTTCTCGTTCGCATGGGTTTTACCCGAGTTTGCTCGATGGCAGTCAGTGAACGAAGATAGCAAGGAACGTGCAATAACATCAGGCAAAAAGAAATGTCGAGATAAAGCCGCATATGACAACATGAGCGCACCCTGCGCGGCACAGTGCTTCCTCGCTTCAAGCATAGAAGACTGCGCAACAAAACGCGCCAGCGCCGCGTATTGTTATCAACGTATTATCGCAACTTAGCAATACCGTCACTGTCCCGCCGTCTATCTGCACACTTACCGTGAGCCCCTTGCCACGCCTTTCTCGGGCGCGTCAAGGGCGTGCCTCCTCTTTCGGGCATTTTCTTTCTATCCTCCATCGAATGCGAACAGGGCACATGCGGTGCATTCTTGCACCTACACTTTCCCTCAATCGAATACATTGAAATGCAACAAATAAGATAACAAACATTTTATTTCTTAAAGTTTCGGTTTTTCCATTAATGCTATAAATTTGTGATGCAAATGGAGATCGAGCGAATTATTAAATTTTGCACTTTTTTGCCGAGAGTGGCAACAGTGAGCCGAAAGGCAGTCAGGAAACAGGATTAAGTATTGAACGTAGCGAAACACCAGTAAAGGGCAGAATTAGACGACCAGGAGTCAAGAAAAGACGCAGACAGGATAAGAATAGAGAAGGTAAAATTTGCTACGTTAACATTCAGGGGGGTCGAAAGCAGGAAAAATGGCTGGAAATTCAAACGCAGCTGAATGATGAAGCGATTAGCGTATACGCCTTGACCAAAACGTATCTACGAGATTTGGAGCAGCCGCCTGTTATTGACAATTTTGTATGGGAAGGGCGCAACAGAATGACCGGGTCAAGGAAAGGCGGAGGCGAAAGCGTACTAATTAGGCGAGGTCTGAAGTGGCGAAGGGTAAAGGAGACATGTAAAGAGCATTTATGGATTAACAGCACATGGCAAGGTAAAAAGACGTGGCTGGGAGTAGCTTACCTATGGACAGGTAGTGATAGCAGAGAAAAAAAATAAGGAATTGGTTGATTGCATTAGAAGCGATATTAATGAGTTCAGAAATTCGGGCCAGGTGATATTAGTGGGAGATATGAACGCACACATGGACGATTTAGACGGATATACTGATTACAACGGCTCTCTAGTGTTAGATCTGTGTGATGAACACAACCTTATAGTAGTTAACAGGGAGAATAAGTGTCATGGACAGGTAACGTGGCAATGAGGAAACATGCAGTCATGTATCGACTACGCCTTAGTCTCAGAAATTGTCGACGAACAACTAGACCAAATGATAATGGACGAAAATGGACAAAATAGCCTGGGAAGCGATCATAGACGTTTAGCATTAAAGTTTGGGCGAGATACCAGCGCACAACATGAACCAATAGCCTCAGAGTTTTTAAAATTGAATGACGAGCAAATAACAGAGATCGCAAACAACATAGAGAAGAAAATTGAGGCTTTTACTACAGCAGTCTGGGAATATAAGGAACTGGTGGACGTTATGCAGCATGAAATAAGGCGGACACGGCAAAACAATTGTTGCATTGGAAAGAGCAAATAAACAAGCTATAGAAGAGCGTAAAGAGGCATCTAGGCCTCATCGAGAAGCCAAAAAGTTGGGATTACAAGAAGAAGAGTTGGTCCTTTGATGGATACATACCGAGAAAATAAAAGGGTTGCGAGTGAGCTCGTGCAAGAGAAAATTAAATGCGCAAGTAAACGTTGGGTGCATAACATTCACAAAAGAGACAAAGGCGCTCCAAAAAGATTCTGGAACCATATAAAAGCACTCGGAGGTCCAACTAAAAACTCGCAAACGGCTATAAGGGATGAAGACGGTAACATCTACGAAGGAGACGAAGCGCTGCGGTACATCACAGACGTTATTATGGATAACTTCGGCACGAGAAAAAGCTTAGTTCAGACAACAGATCCAGCAACAGCAGAGAGGCGAGAGAGATCAAAATCTAGCATAGGAAGCTTTTATTGGAAAAAGGCAGCAGAAAATGTCCCTAACAACACGGCAGCAGGAACCGATGAAATCCAAATACAGCTAATCAAAAACCTCGGTCCAAAACGCAAGGCACTGCTGACTAATGTCATAGAGCAAGTGATTAGATCAAAGAAAATTCCCGTTGGATGGCGTGAAAGCAAGATGAATTTAATCTACAAAGGCAAAGGAGATAAGGATAAGACGAGCTCGTACAGACCAGTTACAGTAACGTGGCTGATATATAGAATGGCAATGCAAGCCATAAAATTAGAACTGTCGAAGTGGGTGGAGGAAAACGGTGTATTGGGGGAACTACAGAATGGGTTCAGGCCAGGCAGACGCTTAGAAGACAATATGTTTGTACTAACTCAGTGCATAGAGATTTGAGTAGCTCAGAAAAGACCTTTATGGGTAGCATTTCTAGATATTAAAGGAGCTTATGACAACGTAGACAGGGAATTGTTGTGGAATATTCTTCAATACGAAGGCATAGATGACGATTTCGTGGAGCTGCTGAGAGAGATATATAGAGAAAACCAATTACAAGAGGTATGGGGAGGTCGAAAAGGAAATGAAATGGTGGGAAATCACCTTGAAGCAAGGATGCCCTCTGTCACCATTGTTGTTCACGCTTTACATCAAGGGTATAGAAAGACGACTGGAAAACAGCGAATTAGGTTTTGATTTATCCTACATGCGTAATGGACAAATGGTGCAACAGAAGGTCCCCGGACTGATGTACGCAGACGACATTGTGCTACTAACGGACAATAAAAAAGATTTACAGATACTTACAAATATCTGTGGGAATGCAGCGACAAATCTAGGCCTTAAGTTTAGCACAGAGAGATCAGGAATTATGATCTTTAATGAAGAGACGAGTAACTTCGTCAATTCAACAGCAAGTAATACCCATAGTGAAGCAATATAAGTACCTCGGCGTACACATAAACGAAGGAAAGAATTACTTAAGCAGCCACCAAGATAATCTGAAAATAAAGGGGAAGCGAAATGCAGCAATAGTCAAACACAGAGCACTGTGGGGCCACAATAAGTATGAGGTGGTGCGTGGAATCTGGAAAGGAGTAATGGTGCCAGCACTAACATTCGCAAATGCCATTATATGCTTAAAATCGGATATCTTGTCGAGTTTAAAAGTTAACCAAAGTTAACCGCAGCCGTGGCCTAGTGGTAGAACGCCCACCACGGCTGCGGGAGGTTGTGGGTTCGATTCTCACCGCCGCCGGGCACCCACTGGTTCAAATGGGCACAAGTGTGCCCCGGCCTGGCGTTCGGCTTCCTTCAGGGGTGATACGCTTGGGAAGGAGCCTGCGCCCTGAATTCCCGTCGAAACCGGTTGGCCTTGGGAGTCCACGGTAATACCACAAATGAGGCAGTGCAGGGTGACATGGGTTTGGCCTGTTTTGAAGTCAGAGAAGCACAGAGCAAAATTAGTTTTGAAGAAAGGCTCAGGAACATGGATGAAAATAAATGGGCGCCTAAAAAAAACAAAACAAGGAAAAATCTTGTCGCTTCCTGCATGTGTGCAGCTGCCGGCCGAGCGCGCACCGAAAAAAACTACCAGTAACCAAACATCTCGGCAAATCTCGGATTCTCCGTGATCTCGACGCAAAAGGTCACGTGTTGGGCCACCACTGCTGGCTACAGAAAGCATTCGCTTGCCAAGGCTGGCTGCGTGACGTAATGCTCCCTCCTATATTTTTCTTCCTCCATGGTCGCACGCACGAGGGAGTTCATACGGTGAGCAGTCTCCAGGCGCGCTGCAGTGCTATGTTCGATAAAGTAAGTCATGATAATGATCTGTTCATTCCCTGTCTATTAGGGGAATGGCAACGCAGCGCTGCGGTATGCCGGTTCACCGCAGGTGCTTCACTGAGGCGGCTATTAAGGCAGCCGCTTTACCAACTGAAACGACACTCTAGCCATAGAGACGGGAGCAACGGCTGTCACTTCAAAATGGCTGTGCGGTATTCTAGGGTCCGTAGTGACGCAGCACAGTGAAAATACGCCAGTTTATCTGCGTGCGCGAAGCCTCCGCGATGCACTGCGATGAACAGCGTGCTCCCCAGCGACGCAATTCATCGCTTGTCATCGCTTGCCCAGTGAAAGTGCATCCGTGCGCATGTACGCAGTATTTGAGTGTGTTATGCACTTCAAGGGGCTTGCCGATTGCCTCTGCTGCTGAGCTAACAGCGATCACAGATGAATATCGCAACGACAGCGCAGCAGTCGCGTTTTGGCGGGTGAGGGCTCTTGTGTGCAGTTCGGAAATTAGACTTCGAACGCAGAAGGTATTGCAACTGTTTAGTGTGCCGTGCTTGTGAGGAAATGCCATCGCACTGGGTCTAGAAAAGCGAGCGTTTCTCGACGCTTACCGTGTTTGCGACACTGCGGCTCCGATACATCACCGATGACAGAGCAGCCATCTCAAACGACAGCTGCGATACGTTGTCGTTGAAAAACACTACGCACTGCTCAGCATCGTCGTCCAACACGGCGCATCGACGCCTTGCAAGCAGCTGCAGTGACGTGCAGGTAATTAGGGAGTTTTAGTATAGCGGAAAACCCTTACGTTAGCGTTAGCGTGCGACGCAACGCTAACGCAAAGAAAGGCTGCACTGCGCGGTACAAGGTAGTGTTTTAGAATAGCGGAACAGAGCAAAACGCGAACGCTGACGCAAATACACTTGGGCGGCATCTCGAGGCGGATACAGCAAACATGAGCAAACCCTCACGTTAAGCCTACTCCGCCGCTAATCGAGAACATATATCGAAAGCAACGCCCATTTGTCACCTGTACGCCGTTGTCGAAGCATCATCACGCAAATCTAAAGCAAGCACGACCATTAGTGGCGAACGAATGTACCGAACAGTGCAGGCCGACGACTCGATAGATCCGAAGTGTACGGCTCTCGCTTCAACAAGTGCCGCCATCTTGCCCTACGTACGGAATACCTTGCGAGCGTTAGCGTTGAACGCTATATTCCGGAAATAGCGTACGTACGTAAGAGTTCTGGCTACGTTTACATTCTTTGCATGCGCAGTTTGCAGAACGCAACGCTCACGCTAACGCTAAATCCTTGCGTTTGCTGTTTTCCGCTATACTAAAACTCCCTATTATTTGCTTCGCACTGCGTCGCCACAATGCAAGCAATGAAACCGTGTTGTGGGGCCATGACAGCGCAAGAAGATATATGCATAAGCCAGCGAAAGTCGACGCTTTGTTTTTGATAGCGGTGCTCAGTACATCACCGATGACAGTGCGTTGTGCGTGTTTTATTTCGGCGCTCAAGATTGTTGATGGCTGAAAGCAACGAAGCGACTGCGCGTCCGCCGGTTGCAGTTTATTGAACCAACTGGTACGATGGTGGCTGGCGCGAGCCCTCGTCCTGCGTTCCAAACCTCTTCTTCTTCTATAGTTTTCAATACACTCCCGCGGCCGCGTTGCGCGTGTGCGCTTTCGGAAGGTAGATACGCTGCACACGACGTTGGTCCTGCGGGTCGATCATCAGTACTACGTATCAGGAAGGACCCTTTCAGAGCACTTAAAAACATCTGGTCCACAGTGCATTGAAGAGGGGTGGCACATAGAAACTGGAGTTAGCAGACGATGCTGGATGTGCTGGAAGCATGTCGAATGTGGCGGAGGTTATAGAAGTCGGTCTTATAGGAAAGATACTATAACACATTTGCAGGAAACGACGGTTGCTGTCGGGGGTTCTGGCGCTTCTAGTTGGCATAGGCACAGCAGTGCGCGGAATTAGATCCAACGACGTTCACAGATGCGGGCGCTGTATTGAGGAATGGCAAGCGAACAACTGGCTGAATTCGGGGGCTAAATAGGACTTCGGTATAACGGGAGTGCGGTACGAAGTCCTTTGGTAGAAGGGCGGTTCTTGAAGGAAGGCGAGGAAGGACGGCGAGATGAAAGGACAGGTAGGTGGACCTGCCAGTAGTTACAGTAAGCCCTGAAGGCTGGCTTCTCCTGGAGCACGACATTGTGGTCGTCCAACTTGCCGAATCTTTTCTTGCGACGGAGGTCGTCGATGGGAAAGCGAACGCTGCTCCAGGTCGGCTCACCGCCTTTGTCGATCTTCTTGACGCGAGCCTTGAAATTGCCTCACTTGCGGTCCAGCTTGTAGCCGAAGATGGTCAGGAAGCACTTCAACAAGTTGGCCATGTCGGCCAGGGTAGCGGCGGACGGGCTTCGTGCGGCGAGGACCTCGACGAGGCCTCTGTGGGACCTTTAGACGCGAAGAGCCTCTTCGGCGGAAGGCTACCGTAGTCTGGGAGCGGCCAGCTTCGTTGCTGAAGGTTTGACGAGAAAAGCCGTTGGGGCGCGCTTTCGTTGCGCTCGTGGCATATTTTCTTCGGCGCAACAGGTGCATTCTCTTGTCGTTTTCCGAGTGTGCAACAACAACAAGACGAGCTGGCTGCTGCGGCGCCAGCGGTTGCGGTTGCTGCTGCCATCCCACCAGGATGGAACGGAAGCCCATGAATCAACCGACGGCGTCCGAGCGATGGGCGGAGCCGCAGTGTTGAGAATGTCGCACACTTTCACTTGACCGTGCCTGAAGTAGAAGTTAGAGTCGTCGGGCGTCTCCGGCGGTGGTGGACTTGCCGTTCTCGGCGTGATGTAGCCCTGTTGGTCGATGAAGGTGAGCCTTTTGGCCGATAAAATCGGTGCAGTAGCATACGATCGGGTCGGGGTTTTCACGTGTGGTCGTGTCGCTGACGTTGTGCTGTAGCTGGTCTCGGGGCTACTGTTTCGAGCACTGATTTGCCGGTGATGCTCGGTCTCCTCACTGCGGTGGTGGTAGGAGGAGTGGTGATTTTGCAGAGGCAATTTCCATGTCTCCCAAACTTTGTTCACGAAGTAACCGAGAAGAATGTACTTCTCACTGTAGAGGTTGGCTTGCATCCAGTGAGTGGCCTTTGACGTGCGATATGCGCGCGTTGCGTGTTGACTGCTTTGGCCTCGTGCAAGACTGTAGGGGAGTAGATGAGCGGTTCAGCAACTGGTCTCTTGGGCATCCTCGTCAACTTTGACCTTCGTATCTGTCTTGATTCAGGTGACCTCACTCTTTTCAGGGGCTGTTTCGTGACTTCTGTGTCACAGTCACTCGTCCCTCCGGGGTTCTCGTGGAGCCTACTCTCTTGCTTAGCAAAAACGCTGTTTACAACAATGGTAGATTCCATCATGGGCTTGTAGTTCTCTGGAACTTTGAACGAATGGTCCACCTTGGTGTACCGTGTTGGCGACTCGTTCAGATGTGGCGTGTCGTCGTGGTCGAACAGGGTGGACTTAAATTTCGAGCATGGGCTGGAACGAGGCTGACTGAGGTGGTCGACGTTCGTTGGTGCCTTCTCGGTGTCGGTGATGCTTATTGCACGAAGTTGCCACATCTCCGTCGGGTCAGCAATGTCATGTGCTGTTTGCCCATTCCGCTCACACGCAAGGAATAGGGCAGATGCGCTGGCGTTCCAATTAGGCAAGGCATTGGCGGGCCTTACTGGGTAGACGCCTTGCAACAGCCAACTGAAGACCGTCTCAACCGCGCATAGATCGCTGCTTAGACGTTCTATTCTTCCGGTCACTATGCGCCAGTAGTAATCTGACCCTATAAGAACACTGATTGTCGGTATCGGCCGATAGGCCAGTCGATTATCATCTGCGACAAGCATCTTGCGTTCACGTAACTGTGCGACGAGATCTTGTCCGATAGCTGGAGTCTTCACGGTGCAGACTTCCGGTACCTCCAACGCGTTGACGGGGGCGTTGCGGGAGTCGAACCGACTATGAAGTTCGAGCTTGACGCTTCGACCGCTGTAAGGGCGGGAACACTTAGAAGTGCCAAACGTCCAGAGAGAGCGGTCTTCTGTTCCGGGGGAAGGCAGGTCGAGCCTTTTGGACAGGTCGCGTCGAATAAAGGTTCTCTGGCTGCCGGTGTCAAGCAGTAGTCGAACTAACACGGAATTGTGTTTTCCGGACGCCCAAACTGTGGCCGTTTGCATCAAGACAGGTGCAGACGTGTCACTACTAGCTGGAGCACTTGTCACTGGCGGCTTGACACTTTTCGTTGGATCATGGTTGACAAGTGGATCACTGGTCTCTGGAGTCGGGTAGTTGCGATCTTGGTTCCATATGGTGCAAAGTACGGAAAGGTGACGTTTAGAACATAACTTGCACTTGAGCCACGCGGCGTTGCGGCACATTCGTGCTACATGGCCCTTTCTGCCGCATTTAAAACAGCTCTTTCCAGCAAGCTGGCGTCCGATCTCGTGGGCTGACAATGTGGCGTGGCAGTCCTTTATAGTGTGGTGACGGTTTTCGCACAGTACACAGCAGGGATGCTCGTTCGATGCAGATCCTGCGGCCAATGCTAATGCTGACGGTACCGGTGGTGGTAGACAAGGTTGTCATCGCCCGTGTCCCGCAGAGGTATTTTTCGGTAGGCACCTTGGACGGGAGGCCTGGCTCTCTTCCCTGCTCTCGACTTGCACCTGCAGGAACTTCATGACCTTTCGCACCTCCTCCTGCCGTGACCTCGGAGTAGCCCCCTCATCGGGCTCAGTCTCCTTCATGCGTTGACGGTAGAGAATAGCAATATCTTCGGGAAGCGATCGCATAAGAACGCGATGAAGGATGACCGCGTATTCTGACGATGGAACCCCGAGGCTGTCAAGACAGCTTGTACGAAAGTGCACCTCTTCGTAGAGTTCCCGCAGCTGCGACACCTGAGAAGAGCGATCAATGGGCGCGATGGCAAGTAAAGAGTCGATGTGGCCGTCAACGAGGGCGGTATGACGGCCGAACCTCTCTCGGAGCATTTTCACTGCTACAGCGTAGTTCGCTTCCGCCAGACGCACACCTTCGATTGCACGCTTCGCTGTTCCAGTTAAGTAGGATCTTAAGTACAAACATTTCTCGATGTCGGACAGCACAGCTCGCGGTTGTTATGAATCGTGGCCTCTAAATGTTCCCAGAAGCCCTGCCACTCGCGAAGATCACCTGAGAAAACGGGTACCTGTAGTTTCGGTAGGGAAGCTCGGTGTAACGGTGCTCGGGAACTTGCTTGAGTGGAGACGCCTTGGGTGGCGGTGTCGCTCAGAACGCTCTGTGTGGCGCTGTCTCCGGCTCTTGCAGCAGAATTCAGAATGAAGCGGACCCGGCTCATGGTGTTGCGGATCTTGTCGTGGTACTTCAGAGCGACGGTGGCTTCCGCCTCATACTCGTCACCGTCGTCCATGAGGTCGGCAATCGTCTCGTTGAGCGCTGCTAGCACCGAGTCCTTGTCCTGCAGGTCATCCAAAATAACTTGCAGGTCGGATGGCGAAGGATGCTCGGCTTGTGGCGCTTCGGTAGCGGACGAGATGAGCCTTGTACCAGCGGCTCGAAGTACGCCTCTGCTGCGTCGCAGTCGATCCATCGTCGGTGCAGGACGCCAGTCGTCTCCCGGGTTGCGGCACCATAAATGTAAGGAACGAAGCGACTGTGCGTCCGCCGGTTGCGGTTTATTCAACCAATTGGTACGATGGCGGCTGGTGCAAGCCCTCGTCTTGCGTTCCAAACCTCTTCTTCTTCTATAGTTTTCAATAATGGCCTCTCAGTTCCGCACCACATCGCTGTTGCCGAAAAATAAGTCGGGCGTGGCCCAGCCGTGGTGGGCGTGTGCACAAGAGTTACATGCCTCGCGCGGGGCGTGACCTATGATTTTGATTGCCAGGCGAACTTGTGCCCAACTCGTACATCGCAAAACCCCCCTCGAATTGAAGTCGCGAACATGGCAGCAGCAGCAGCAGCAGCAGCAGCCTGTGTCATCGCATCCAGCGGCAGCAAGCGTCAATATGACCGTCTGGACCCGTTCACTACATGACCGACGTAGAGCTTCAGCGTCATTTTTGTCTTTCCAAAACGTCAGTGCGCTGGCTGTGTGACGAGTTAGGCGAAGGCCCTCGTCTACAGAGACAGCGTGGCGGGCAAATTATGCTTTCCGAGCACAGACTCGTGTGACTAGGCTGCGGTGGATACGTTCGTGCGATCCCTTGGTCTCTCTCCGGCTTCAAGCGCTGTTCGTCCACCGCGCCCCAGTCCCAGGCCAGGTCCGCCGGCCCCATCGGAGTACTGGGGCACCTGCTAGCAACTGGGGTTCAACCCGGACCAACCAACCTGTGAAGGCGAAGTGGTCACACTATATAGGAAGACTCAGGATGGACGCCGGGCTGCCTTCCGGTGCAACAGGTGCCGAAAGCAGCTTTCGCACTTACATGGTATACCGCTGCTCTGCACAGCGACGAGAGCCGAATGAAGTTACTTGGCCAACACGGACCGGCTCGGCCGTCCGAACGACCACCTCTCCAGGCGGCAAATGATTTGGCTCACATGCTGCGTGAGCAAAAGCATAGACATATGGCTGTTGAAGGAGATGACCGGCGACTTGTTCGCTCAATCGGAGCACGCCACCGCCGACTTGAGGAACTACCCCCGTGAGACCGCGAGAGACGAGTTGCTGGCGCGACCTCCACTCGGTGGCCCCGGGAAGATAGCGCAAATTTACGAGTGCCTTCTTCGCGGCGAGCAAATTACAATCGCCTAATGACGGGCGACAACGTTCCGCCGAGCCCCCAAAATTACGGCGATGTTAAAGATCGTGGCCCATAGATCTTCGGCATGGTCTGCGCGACCAAATGGGTGCTGCGACTTTTCAAGGTTGACCGACGAAAGGCGGTGATGCTAGGCGCCATTATTGCAGCCAATGTTCAACCGGGGACCATTATTCATCTTGACGAATTGGCCGCATGCAACTGTATCCCAAATTTAGTGGATGCTAACGGGGCTATGCATCAATCTGCATTAAGAGGCATTCAACCACAGCGTGAACTTTGTGGACCCCTTCACGGGCGTTCACATGCAAAAAATAGAAAGTTATTGTCAAAAAAAATGTGAAGCGCCCCCTCGTCAGCGGTGGGTGCAGTGTAACTGCACCGATGCTGAAGTCCCACCTGGGATGGATGTGGTGGCAGTCAACGGCCACGTGCGCTGCAAACACCCTTTCTTGCGTTTCTTAGAAGCCATGGATCGCTCGGGCTACCTAGTATAAAGACTCTTTCCTGCAGTTGTTAGAATCCATCGCTCGGCGCTTGCCGGTATGAAGGTGCATCACGATGTAAAAGAAATAAAGCGTAGTTTTCTGACCCTTGTATAAGTGCTTTCCGGCATTCCTTAGTGCTTACACGGTAAGCGCGCGGCAAACCACTTCTGCGCTAGCCGACGCTCACTTCGTCTCGCAGCCTTACTTTAGCACGAGCAACGTGCGATCAGTTGAAAGCCCAGCATGAAAACCAAGCGCTCACCAATCGTGCTCGGAAATGCTAGCGCAAGCACGTAGCGAAACGCGCCAATCAGATCCAGAGGAAAAAAAGAGGGCGAGCGTCCCCTCGTGGTATAACGCGAAGCGTATTAAAATACGAATTAGTCTAATACACATTCAGTGTACATCTTGTAAACATTAAAAATGGTTAGAACCCACGTTAACGTGACCGATAATATTGTACTAAATACGTTTATTTTATAACTTGCTTGTGCCTGTAATGCACTCGGTGGAACGACAAACAAGTGAAAGAAGGCACGACCTTGCACCGACCGTATGATCACGTGAGCCCCAGTTTGTCGACCGCCCATATGGCAACGCCCAAGAGATGATAGCCACCCAGAGTGGATCTAGATAAACGAATCAAACTGGAGGCGTCCCGACGGACGAACTTTGTCTTGTTACCATTAATTCTTTCATCTTGGGGCGTCGCCAGAGCTCGTGAAGATACCGAGTTTCGCCAGACTCGGTGCATCCTGCATAGCACCCCTGGTGGCAATTCTAGTGGTAAAAAGTATCAGTTTCGCCCGAAAGGCGAAGCATTCATAGCGTTCGCAAAATATGAGACAGTTACACGAAGTGAGGTTTGTAGTTTCTTAGGCCACCGGAACTGCTGTAAATTCATGGTAAAACTGCAGCGACCACGAAGAACAAAGGATACAGGTAGTTCGCGAACAAGCGCAGTTTTACCATGAATAATTACCAACTCGTCCACCTTTCAGTTCTTTCGCTGTAAATCTTCACTTACAAACCAAATAGGATGCCATGCGTGCACAGGAAAACATGAGCAGCTATCACTCGATGACCACTCACTGATGAAATGCTTGCGTGATAAGCGCCGGCAGTGGGGAGCGCGCATGCTTATGTGGAAGCGAACGCTTCGTGGCAGCCGTTCGCTGCCGCGTCTCAAAATTCAGAGCACGTGACCTTAAACACTATAGGCGCGCGCGTGCATGAAGCCACCTGCTCCCTGGGCCGCTATTTTGTAGCGATGCCTTTAAAGTAATAATACCTTTTCGCGCTTATCGCGCTTTGTCAGTGGTCAGAGCGACGGTCCGTTCACGATATCAACGATGATAACGCGAGCGGAGCTCCGTCGCTCTGACCACTGACAAAGCGCGATAAGCGCGAAAAGGTATTATGACATTAAAGGCATCGCCACAAAATACCGGCCAGGGTCGCGATTTTGTAGCGAGGCATTATGACTTATTCTACTCTAGTCTTATCATCCACCGCTCACGGCCGGCGGATCCCGTTGATAACGCGAGCGGACCGTCTCTCCGACCACTGACAAAGCGCGATAAGCGCGAAAAGGCATCATTACTTTAAAGGCATCGTTACAAAATACTGGCCCTGGCATGCTCGCCCTTCGTCCCGGCCAGCGCAGCAGACGACATCCAATGCACGGCGCGCGGGCTGTGTATTGCAGTCTCGGCCACATGGGCAGCCCCCGGCCAGCCGCAAATACACGCAAAAAATGCCGCGAGACTGGCCGCTCGAGGCACTTTGCGTGTATTCGCGGGCTTCTTTCACGCTCGGAAAGAACACTTTTATGTATCACGTATATTGAGCAACAGAAACCGGTATCTGGAGTTTCTCATGTACCTCTACAACGTCCTCACTGACAATTTTCACATAATTATAATGTTAGAGAAGTTGATTAATTAATTAAGACTAATTACGTGATTAGTGGGTACGCAACAAAGAATCTCAGTATCTCCAAGCGACGACAAACAACATTTTGTGTCCAGCTACGTGGCATTCGCGTATTTTTTTAAAGACCCGCCGTGGTTACTGAGTGGCTATGGTGTTGGGCTGCTGAGCACAAGGTCGCGGGATCGAATCAAGGTCGCGGCGGCCGCATTTCGAAGGGGGGCGAAATGCGAAAACACCCGTGTACTTAGATTTAGGTGCACGTTAAGGATCCCCAGGTGGTCCAAATTATTCCGGAGTCCCTCACTACGGCGTGCGTCATAATCAGATCGTGGTTTTGGCACGTAAAACCCCATGTTTCTTTTTTTTTTAGTTTTGCCCAAGTTGCGCAAGGGGGTTCCCGCTATAGAAGCTCCAGCATTGCTTCGCACCCGACGCGTGCTCTCAGTCTGCCGACTACTGTGCCTGGTCAGTCTGTGAACTTCGCTCGCGTACTGCCCTACTCTTGCGCGCTCCAAGGCGCCAGTAGGCAGGAATTCGTCACTTTACACCTGCATACGGCTGGCGTTTCACTCTAATATCATGGGCGTCTCGAGCTTTGCCTCGTGGACGAATGTGTGGCATACACATTCAGGGTGGAAATGTATTATTTGTTCGTTCTGACGAAGGCCGTACTCACAATCGAAGCGTTATAAATAATTCCGTTTCTTTTACAATTTTTTTTTCACTGGCGCCGCCAAAGCACATTATAAAATAAATATCTCGCCCCTTTTTTACTGACTGCAAGTTATTTTTGTACCAGCACATCCATAAGATATTTCTGGAGGGCTTGCGACATGCCCTGAACTACGTGTTGCAAACCACGATGGTGACGAATAATGCGAGAGATTTATTACCACCGTCTTTTTTTTAGTCTAGCCTGTGTACGGACATTTACACCATTCATCTTTCGGAACGTCACTGTGTTCGGACGCGCCGCTTCTGTCTATTTCGAAATAGCACGGCTGCCATTCGCAAGCTCCGTGCATTCCCACACAGCACCGAGGACACGCTTTCCGTCCTGAGTCGATTTCCGCACGGGATTAGGAGCAATCGGGCGTTGAGGGCGCTGTGGGGAAATACTGCGGAAATTATAATCTTTGCGCTATTAATTTAGTTCTGCGCTTTTGCCTGCCAAAAGCACGATCTGATTACGTGGCACGCCGTAGTTCAAGACAGCGGATTAATTTGGGCCACCTGGGGTTCTTTAACGTGCACCTACATCCAAGTACCTACACGAGTGTTTTAGCATTTCGTCCCCTTGGAAATGCGGCCTCCGCGGCCGGGAACTGAACCCGCGACCTCGTTTGCTTAGCAGCGCGACGTCATAGCCACTAAGCCTCCACGCCGGGTCGCTTTGAGCTGTTAAAACGCGGACAAATTGTGGGATCTCGTCGCTTGCGGCTACGACAACCCAGCAGCGTAAATTATACCTGAGACTAAAATTACCGAATGAAAGAATGCAAGCTTTATCTAGAGCCCGTCGTGGTTGCTTTGTGGCTGTGGTGTTCCGCTGCTAAGCACGAGGCCGCGGGATCAAATCCCAGGCCACGGCGGCCGCATTTCGATGTGGGTGAAATGCAATAACGCCCGTGTACTTAGATTTAGGTGCACGTTACAGAATCGCTGGCGGTGAAAATCAATCCGGAGTCCGCCACTACGGCGAGCTTCATTATCGGATCATGGTATTGGCACCTAAAGCACCAGAACTCATGTTTCATTTTTGCAGCAGTAGCTCAGCGAAATTTTGTGGCGACTGTCGCAGTTGTCACCGTTTTCCTGTCGTCATCATTATTACCGTCTTCATCGTAGTCATACTCATCATCTTTCCTTCGCTAGAAAAGAAAGCTGTTTCTTCCAATCAAGTATACGTTCATTCCCCGGTCCGTGGCGGTTCACAACGCTCACGTATTTAGATCTAGATGCACTTGTTATTCCTAGTGTACGGAAACGTTACGGTACCCCAAGAGCGGCAACGAACTTTTCGTGTATGAATTACCCAATAACATTTAAATTTGTATTTATTATAATTACGCATGGTTTATTGTCACATATGCTCCAGATGACCCACATTTGCTAAGCTGGCGGTGTGTGTTTGTGTGCTTGAGATTTCCTTTTCAAACACTTTCATCGGCCTTTTCTTTAGTTTATATTAATTACTACCCAGTTGTTTGTATGCGCAATCGTTTCAACATAATTACTATAATGCTTAATGGCGAATTGCGTCTGTTGTATCATGACATTGCGCTGGATTTTGTAATGTCGGATTTTGCCCCAAGCATCGGCTACAAGAAGTCCTCATTGGCTTTGGTCTGTGGTACCTTTTCCTGTATATTCATGTACAACTTACTCAACATTTTGATGTGAATTATATGAGTACGTTGTAACTGAAAGTGTAAAAGTTGTTTGTCAATTATGTAGTTTAGCGTAACATGAGTCAAGGGCTAAATGTCGTTAAACTCGACCGACCATCGAGTGTTCTCATTTACAAAGCCGCCAGCATAGCACGTGTTTCTGCGACCACTCTCGCAGACGGTTAAACGTAGGACATTCGAGAGCAAATTGTTTTTGCTGGCCAGGTTTCATAAACCGACTTGAGAACCTACACGGGAACCGCCAATACGAGTATTATTTACAAAATTTAACTATTCAACTTTCTGATGATTAACTCCGGGGGTAATTGCAGAATGGAAACCAGTCAGTATTCAAAGCCTGAGATACGAAGCGCTGCTATTTCCAACCGTAAGGTTTTCGTTGCAAATTTTGAGCACTCATAAAAACTGCCGCTAAGCACAACGTCCTCCCAAAAATGTTATACTTTGAGTATTGGTCGGCTTAACTGTGCAAATGGAGCAATTCCCTTACAATAATCAACCAAGAAGTCAAGCAGTGAAATTTTGTTTGGAATATCACCGTGTTGGCCAGGTTATCGCGAAAATTCTGATATCGCTCTGTATATCTATATCTCCCCATTATCACTATGGATGCCAAACCAGCGAGAAAGTTCACGTGCTCCTTGCGCCCTGAGCATATATAGCTCTAGTTTTTGTTACTTGCTGTAAAACAGAAAGAAAGCAATAGAAAAAGCGCAGGGGGCATGGGTGGAGAGGGTTGCGAGGTAGTCTACTCGGTCCCGTATAAACGAACAGCGTGTCGAGTCCGTACGCGAAGTACCAATATACGGTCAGCCGAAACCGGAAGGCACGGAAAAAGAGAGAGAAAAGATAACGCTGAAATGGAGCTCTAGTTCGTCGTCATCCGCCAATTGGCTCACTTTGTCCTAACGAGCATAGCAGAGTGCCCGACGGTTCTTTCCGCGAAAGGCCAGAGGAGGGGGGCGTACGGCGAGCTGCGATGCGCTGGTTGAGAGTTTTCAGAGGCAGGGGGCAGAACGTTCTGGCGTAATGTCAGTCTCGAACGCACATACGCTAAAGTCAAGGGCTCTCACCACAAGGACATTGCGCTAAACAAAAAAGTATAATAGAAGACTGAAATGCGCGAGCGAGTAGGAAAGAAAATCTAAGCACGGATCAAGCATCCTGGGGTGCGAGAGAGAATAAGAGAGAGAGAGAGGAGCGTGCAAGCACCACGCCGTACCCGCAGTGAGGCAGAGCGAGGGAGGGAGAGTGTGTGTAGCAGAAGTGCGTAACTGACGAGCGTGGATACACGTACGCGTCCCGGTTCGCCTCTGTTCTGTGTCCACACTCGAGTGCGCACCCGCAGATACGTGAGTGGATAGAAATGCCACCTCCTTCCCCAACTTTTACTTTTTTTTTATTATTCTTTGCTTCTGTCCTGTTTCCTTTCGACCGTACATTTCCCCGACGCGCCGTGTTTCCCTGCTGTCGAGATGTTCCCGCTATTCCCTCAGTCGAAATGGCCGTGGCTCTGGGGGGGGGGGGGGGGGGGGGGATTCTCGCTTTATTATTCTTTTCTCTCTCTTTGTCACGGCCATGAACACGGCTGTCCTCTTTTACTTTCGCGGCACTGCAGGTCAGTCTGCCACTATCGCTCGATCGTTCTAATCCGTCAAATGTTGCCGTGCTTTTTTTTTTGTGATCGGCTTTGTATCCGGCTTTATCTCATGTGTTTTGTTGTTTTTTGCTTAGCTGAAGGATGCGGACCCTTGGAGTTTCTCATATTTACTTTTTCGCTCTGGCAAAGGTCCTAGTTAGTTGAACACAGTCTACTGCTACAAAAACGCTGAGACCTATTCGGTGTGCTCTATTTTGTTTCGGTTATTTTGTTTTATTAGTATAGTTGCACATCGAGATGTACGCGTGTACTGGCGCTGATCCGGGGTTCAATTCCAGGACCAGGGTGACTTTTACAGCGAAGTTGTATATGTCTAGGTTCTGGCGGATCGCGTCCGCGGACAGAACGACGCGTAGAACAACAAATTGGGTCGATCCTGGTGATAGTGCAGAAAGGGTCCAAGCGCAATGGCACATACCCCTGTGGGCTCGCGAACCTGTAACGCGCCCTCAATTGAAGTAGCCTTGGCACACGTGGGACCCAGCGCCCGAGCGATGAACGCTGTTGCCAAAACGCTAGTCTATGACGATGCGTGTCGAAACGTCACTGATAAAACGTAATAGTCTACCAACCTATAGCTGTGCCTCCTTCTCTCTTTATATTGCCATTTCCCTAGCGACGTCATCAGTTGCCTCTGGGAATCGGTATGGGTTTTGTGGTTATGTTAAACCACTCGCCGTATACCATAGTGATAACAAGGCGATGGTTACCATGGTTACAAAATAAATGAACACCGGGATCTTTGGATGTATGCCCTTTATTCGCTCAATATAGTGAATAATGATAATATATAAATTCTGTATAGCAGACCCACTATAAGCACATCTTCGCTGGCTTCCATCTTCACAGTAGTGGAAGGACTCTGCATTTGTTATTTAACTGGGAAGCTTTACTTGTGAGTAGGGGGGGGGGGGGGGGCAAGAGGGGTAGCTTTGTAGCTTCGTTCTTCAGTTGGCAGGATGACCATTGTTCCCTTTCATAAACGTTCCCCCACCTTGCGGCCATCCGCATAACTGATCTGGCGTCTCACGAACGATGTTTGTCTGCATTGCGACAGACGCAAATGCGTGGGCACCCAATAGCGCTGCAGCGCCTCTTTTCGCTTGGTGGTCGCAGCGGTACGGTACGATGTATTAAGATCGCGGCCGCATACGCACGATGAGTGGGCATTATTTTACAATTGGAGAAGGCCAGCTCCAATTACAACTCGGATTATATGTTAATGACTTCGAGACGGGGAATGGTACATTGGTTTAATCATTTGTTTTAGTCGTTCCTCGTTTGGCTCAGACGTCGCCGCCGATCGGCTGCTTGGCGCATAAATGAAAAGAATGGAAAGGGAAAGAAATCGTTAAGAAATACGGCCACGAAATGGGCTCTTTATTTCGAAGATGAAAAAAAAAATGGAGAAAACGAGTCAACCTTTAGGTACATAGAAAGCGTGTGGCGGTCGGAAGAAACCTGGCGGCACAGAAGCAAACCATTTTTCGAACATACGCGAATAATCTGTTTTGAGAATGCGGTATTTTTTTTTTGGGGGGGGGGGGGGGGGGCATATCGTGCAAACAATGTTTGCACTTTTGTTTACAACCGGGCAAATGCTCAAGATTTTCAAACTGGTTGAATGATTATCCTCAAAAAACATACTCGTCTAATGGGCAAAAGCACATTGCAAAAGTTTTTTATGACGTAGGGATTCGGCGTGTGGACTTTAATGTTTAAAAGATGAGCTGGGTTTGGTTTGGTTTGGTAAGGTTGCAGTCGGCGTTCGTGTCAGAGTTACCGTATAGGACGAGGCTGCTATCTGCAGGGGAGCGACCCGTTTCGCAGGTCCTTCCTCATACTGTCCAAATAATCATGATAATCTGTGTATACAGTAAAATCAAATATCTTTAATATAACGAATGTTATATATAATATAATGTTATATATATATATATATATATATATATAATGTTATATATAACGAATGTTATATATAATAACGAATGTTCCCCTTCATTACGCCTTGAATGCCGGAAAATTGTCGGTTCTAATATAATGTCTTGACTTGCGCACGCATAGTAAGATTTTAGTTTTTTTTCTTCTTTTTTTCAGATGCGAGTTGAAGTCAATCCCTTCTTTTCCATCTTCTTTTCTGCCCACTCTAGGGTAACAACCCGGATCCTGGTTAATTCTTTGCCATTTACATATCATTCCTCTATGTCTTACGAATCGTAACTTTCAGCCCGTCAGCTGTTGCTGTTCAAAAATGTTTCATGGGTGTGTTAGAAAGAACATGGCGCGCTTTCTTCCGTGCATGTCAGTAAATGGGGAGCTCTTTCTTGGTTAACCGTTTGGCGAGTAAGCATTTGGTTCATTGAGCATTTGTTCATGCTCCCTGAAAAAAAAAGGCGTAGAGCTATTGTAAAATAAGATTTTGTGCGCTATCTGGTTAGCGTTTGACCCGTATTCCCTCTTGTTGGCCCGAATTCATCGGGTCATCATGCTACAGGTTGCCAGAATTATGCGAAAATTAAACTGGGCCCATCTTTACGGAACTTCTCGTGTGTAAGTGCTGGCCACGATTCGTCATAACTGCGGTGATTGCCTCTTTATTATGCCGACTGCTATAATGAATGACGGGCTCGAACGTTGACCACTCCAGCGACGCTAGTATACGTAAGAAAATTTTTGTAATGCGGTTCCTGGCTAGCGTTTTCCGATGATTTTTGCGTTTAATTCTCATGAATGTCCGTATTTATTAGAAATGTATCGTGTAGTAAAGTATGGCTTGTCGAAAGCGTAGCTCTCCCGCAGTCATCAATAGTCGCACTATGAACAAACTTACGGCACATCGATCAATCGTTGCGTGACCCCCCACCAGTGCCTGCGAAAGTCGCAAAAATGTTCTTCAAAGTCGTTTTACGAGAGTAAAATGATTACGTAGGCGATAATCGGGGTTCGTTATTGCCAGTGTTGCCCATATGCGCCCACTAGAACTTAGAGGATCTTTTAAGTGCCACCGGAGCGCTCTTAGATGACTAGTCGAAAACGCCGTAATTTTCTCGTGGTTCTGGCTGCGGAAGTCGCAATAAGTATAGCGCAGACATTTTTACGTTTACCGAAGGCGAGTGGAGCTTGCAATGCGTGCTCACATTCAGCAGGGTCCTGTACATTAGGCGCACACGATGTCTACTAGATGATAACTGCCCAGGTAGTCCATTGATGCTTTATTAGCTGGGCCATTACCGTCGAGCGCTTGAGTCGCATGGCCGCAGCAACTTTTCTCGGACGGTAGTAACGCCAGCACCTCAATATGCGCGGGTTCCGCGATTACAAAAGTCAACTCATGCAATTACAGCATGTCAATTGGTGCATGACGCAAGTTCCAAGGCTTTACGAAACGTTTTGTGCGGCAGCCGTTCCTCCGAGCACGAGTGGTAATACAAAGTAAACATTTGAAGCCGTGCTACCACATGAGTTGCCACCGCAAGTAAAGAATTGTCACTGATAATGTCACATTGGGCCTACAGTAGAAAGGCTTGAACGGTGGCACATGGTGTCCCATGATAAGTCCGCCACAATGTGGACAAGAAGACATTGACAATCATGCGGTAGGAGATTGTGTCGTGGCGCATACCCTCTGGATGCTGGTTGCTAGAATGCGTGGCATATCCGACTGCGTAGAAGACATTGGCTTGAGTGTCTCGTGTATATACCTACAGCGTAAGTCATGTAAGTTTGGTAGAACTTTGAAATGTTTACAGAAACACTCGCTAAACAAATAAAACGACGTTTTCTTTTTAATTATGGAGTTTTACGGGCCAAAAACAGTATAGAACGATGTACCCCATGCTGCGCAAAATTTGTATATTGTTTGTGTCATATGAAATAACAGCTGTTTAAACTCGAGGAAGCCGCGTTTCTTGGCCCGCAGGGCTACGCGCGGTATCAAACAGTGTCTCATGGTAAACGAAGGAAGGAAAGAGTGGAGAAGGAAAGCCAGGGAGGTTAACCATTTCAGCACATCCGGTTTGCTACCCTACACATGGGAGCGGGATGGAGTGGAATGAAAGATGGGGAGGAGAGACAGAGAGCACACAGCACAGCACACACATCGTCAGTCACAGTCCGTCACTCTTGCGTGGTACGTGACATCACTGTCACAGCCGCTTGTCCAAGCCCGTTTCTTTTAAAAACCTAAGTACTCCCTTCGTCGCCTTCAGCTGCGATATATTCTCAAATGATGTGCTATAGCGTATATCCCCTAGGGATGTTCAACAGTCTCACGAGCATTGTAAGGTTTTTGAAAAAAAAAATAAAAAGGCTAAAAAGTTCCACAGCGTAAAAAGTCTGACTGTTTGAAGTCTTTCGATCCAGCGGCCGTCCTTTAGTATGTAAACTGTAGTAGCCTTTCACAGACTGTTTTTGGTGAGGTGTAACCGAAGCATAAACGTTATGAATTGCCTGTTCTGTCTTTTTGTGCATGCGTTTGTCTCTTCTGTGCGTGTGTGGGCGTGCTTGCGTGCGTGTGTGTCTGCGCGTGCTGGCGTGTTCGCGTCTGCGCAGATGAATGCCTTCTTTTTCTACGTTCTCATGAAAGAAAAAAGAGAAGGAAAGACACATAAGCATTACGTACATGTTTTCTTGGCTATTGTTTTCGCATTGTGGTATTTTATTAAAATTCCCACTGTCTAAAGCGAGACTTACCGCTCGTTCATGTCATATTCCACTTTTTAGCTGTGTTTAACGGTTATCGCTAGAGCGTTTATTATCCGACATTGCTGGGCCGTTGTCTTTTTTAGCGTCGTCTTTTTATCGTCATTTAGGTGCTAATATTCGTGTACTTGCACTGTAGACGGAGAAGTCGTGAGCTAGTGGCGATGATCGAGAGCTTAATCGTCCAGCTGGGGAGACGCACGTCTACTGCGTCTCTCGCGTGCAGGTCGGGGCGTAAGCGTTGAGCGCTGATGCCCACACCCTACGTACCGTGGAGGAGAGCCCGCGATGACCTGCCGCCCTCCCCCGCCCCTCATTTTTCCTGTGCCTCTGTTTTTTTTTTTCTATGTTGTTTTATCTCTGGCACCCCCGAAATGTCATCACCGTTGCCAGTGCTCCGCAAAATCGATTTCATGGTCTGGGGGCGGGTCGTCCGTATTCGAGACGAAGCAGTGTCAGTGGGCGACTCTAATGGAAAGTCGAGGACAACGCCAGATGACGAACCCTTTGAGCTTTCCCAGAAGTAAGTTCAGTATAGTGTGACCTTATCGTCGCATTTGAGGAAATGGACTGCTCTGAGGTGGGCGCTAATAAAAAAAGAGAAAAGGTCGTGAATCTTAACGGCCTGCTTCACGGCTTCCGCGATTCCTTGCAAATGATGCTAGCAAGAAGATCGAGATGAAAGTTGAACTATGACTAGGAGGACAGGAAAAAAAAATTATGTGCGAATATTTCGCGATCCTCTTTTCCAGTTCAGAGAGAAGCGACTATAAGCAATTACGAAGCTGTACGTCATCATGTGAGCTTGTGTGCTAATGGTCACTTATTCACCTACTGTAGATAACTCTGTGTCTTCTGAATAAGTTTTACGTACATTAAAAAATAAAAATAAACGATTTCTCGAAACACTCAGTTTGCCGAGGGGGAGAATGAGTCCTTCGCATGTGCGGCGAATAGCAGGCGTAAGCGATAGTTGCTTAGAAACGTCCTGCATATCTCATGCCTGTCGTTTATTCGGCCTGCTTCTCCTCCTACTCGGTCAAAGTGGACAACATATGGTCATCGAATGGCGGTTTCAACTAGACTATAGATCGACATCAACTTCCGCAGAACTTGTTGCTCTCCGGGAAGCAATTCGATTTCTCTCCGAGTAGCCTGCTCGCGCATGAACCATATTCTGCGATTCCAAGCCGGTTCTTCAAACCATTGACGGTGTCCTCAGATGGGGCCCGTATTATTCAATGGCTATAGAAATCACAGAGCATCTCGCCCATGCAAATAGAAATGGCCATAATATCACCTTTCATTGTGTATCTTCACACTGTTTCGTGATAGGGAATGAACAGACCGACGCTGAGGCGAAAAGTGCTTTAAGTAATTTTTCTGAGGAACGCATTCTGTTCTCACAAACAGACACAAACGTCCAACTTTGTTGCGTAATACGCAAGCGTACGTTGGAGCACTGGGCCCAACGAGATCGACGACGCAAGCGAGTGCATAAATGGGACCCAAAAATTCCATTCGCCAGCATACCTCACAAGCTCAAAAGAAGCCAAACAAGGGTGGTGCACTGGATTCGCCTTGGCGTCGCATTCACCAAGCGTTATAGCCATATGATTGGTTGTAGGGTTACTAGCCCAAATTGTGAACACTGTCAGGTACCAGAAATGCTTAATTCTATATTTTGCGTTTGTCCCGCGTATGCGCAAGAACGACAGAAACTGGTATCTTCCATTGTTAACGTCGATAAGAGGCCGTTATCATATGAGGTTCTTTTAGGTCCTTGGTCCAATTTACGCCTAGTAAAGTTGCCAAATAAAGTAGCGTTTTGATTTTTTCTTTATTATTTGAATGCAAACAGCGCAGCCCTAATAACAAGCGTCGCTATAGCCTTTCTACAAGCCGCCGGGCTGGACGCACGGCTTTAGAGCTGCCACTGCGTTGTGAACTTGTATATACGCACCTCCTCCTCCTCCTTTGATCATCATCATCATTCATTAGCCCATTTCGTCCCCGTCCCTTTTCCCCAGTGTCGAGTAGCAGGCCAGAGCACATTACAGCTCAGGCCGACCTCTCTGCCTGTCTGTAAATAGGCGTTTCTCTCTCTCGCTCGCAGTTTTGCCGTAGACGGCGCCGAACATTGTGTGCGCGTTATAACCAGCTGGGTTGCAAGCATCCCCGTTGCTCTGCCGCGACGGCCCCTTCTGTGCGAATTCGTGTGTTCTCGTCCCCACCACGCAGCGACTTCCCGCGCTTCGTGCGTGCACACCTGTAGTATGCTTCACACTGCCCTCCTGTACGTGGTTGGTGACGATGATGATTTATAGTATTTAATGGCATAAAGGCTACTATTTCCACGGATCGCCACAGCAATGGTGATTGGTCCGTTCAGCGTTCCCGCACGTGTGTGCCTGACTGCGGCTTCATTCTTCACTGCCCCCGTGACTCACTTCGGCGCCTTCTATTTGTTGCTGCGCGACACTTCAGGATTGTTCATTTTTGGTGCCGATCGCGTTAACAATCCCGTCGTCGTCCTTCCGCCATCGTCGGCCATCGTTCTAAACGTGGCCGCTGTTCACGAATGTCTCGTGAGGGAACCAGACACACCGCCAGATGAACTTCACTAGACGCCTGTCGCCTAGCTGTTCGCTTACACTTTTCCCTCTCCCGCCTATAAACGAGATGCAGCGACAGTTGCACAAGCTATGCAGAAAACACGCCCGCGCGTTCCGTCAGCTCACACCCGTCTCTTTTAATTTCTCCTTGAATGTAATCCACTGTACCTGTTGCGCGGTCACCTGCTATCGATACACGCAAGTTATCGGCCCGTCTAAATGTGCCTACGTACGGGATATCCCCCTGGATGAGCGTATGAACGAAATTTATTCTTGTTGCGCGCACGAGCCAAGAAGAGCAAACATAACGCGGTAGTTGAAGTAATTTACTTTAATACGAGTCTTTGAAAAACGCAAGAAGTAGTTCTCAAGAACTTACCAACGCTCTTCTCAAAGCAAAATGACGACTTGAGTTTGACAACTTCCGTAGGAAAACTTACAAGTAAGGGGCGTTTGGGAAGCCAGGCTCCTGTTTCATCTCCTCTTCTATGCAATGCTGACTGACGTGGGAGGCGAACTGCTCGGCGACGTTGCTTTAACCTCGAACGGCACAAAACACAAAGACTGAGGGAAGGGAGTCGCAAGACGTCCAACTATTCAATTCCAGAACATAAGATGCTTTCAAAGGCAGTCGAATTTAGACCAACGCGAATACAAAACCCTAGCTGCTACGTTGATTATCTTGCGTGCTGTCTGCATTTCGTCTCAGCACACAAAGCAGACTGAATGGCCTAAAAAACGAAGACCGAATTTTCATTCGTAAACTTCGTGCCGAGAAGTAAGCACCAGAAAAATGATGAATTTTGCGGGTTTTCCTCCGCTGCCATCTTTTGGAAATAAAATCTGGATGAACGTTCTCTGGCTGAGTTGCCGTTTTTATGCAGTATGGGCCACCGTCGCTAAAACTTCGGCTGCCAACCGCAGCGCCGTAACATAGCAAGTGGTGGAAACCGTTTACAGCAGCACATGCTGAGACTCTACCTCAGCAAGTACACCGGTGATCAATTCAGGCACATGTGCCCAGCTTCTGACCTGGCTGGGTACCGGCCTGCTAGAACGTCTGAGCGCTTGCGCTCTATACAACGCGCGCGGCCAAAAACTCTGATTGGCTGGATGCATTGGGTATGAACAAGTGTTGACGAAGACACGGGTCTGCCATCGTTCAAGATGTGCTATTTTCGTGAAATCCTATACCGGATGGTGGTAGCATATTTTAGTATAGGATACTTGAAGAGCCGTAGCGCCACCCGGTCCAGCGCTGGTTCCCAATACAGCTAAATTTTATGACGTAATAGTTCAGCGGAAATCCGCTAGGTGGCGATAAGTAATTAAAGAGAAACTGAGACATCCACCCAAATGTAGCAATTTGCTACAATGGTAACCCAACCGAGTTCCTCGAAAGAAAGCCTATGATGCCTCCAGTGAAAAAAAAATTATTATGCACGAAATAAGTGGCTTCTGTAAATCAATAAGCTTTCGTGTTTCATTCGAAGTTAGGGTATACGTATGTAGATTTTGCGTATATATCAAAGTTTTCTTTACTTTTTCATTTGTTTTAACGGACACCGTTACAACTAAAGTGTCGTGGTATAACTGCAAATCGTTTTGCTCGAATGTCGCTAAGATCGCCAGTTCTCCTTGAGAACACAGGTGTTCATCTTTCAGCAAGTTACGCATTGCACAGTGATGCGTCTGCCCACGACCGGGGTAAAAAAATTTATGTGGTTAAGGCATGAATGTTTATCATAGGGAGGTTCACAACAAACGGAGTAGCCAAAGGACTTTTTTTGTTCTTGTACTTTGGACGTGAACGACTTTCGCTGCGGTGAGCGTAGGGGTTCAATTTCTAAAACCACATGTAACAGAAAAATGGTAATAATATTATCGCTTACATCTTTGCAGCCGTACTCCCCACGTGCCGTACTTTTGTATCGCTGTGTAGAGGAAAGAGGCCATTACTCGATCGCGCATGTGTCGCGCGCGCAGGTAGTGCAATTGTCGCGCCACGCAAGACGCGGAGCTAAATTTAGCCCCTCGCTCGGCGTTCAGAGAGGCCGCAGCTCGAGCGCACATTGGTCCATCCGAGCGGGAGTGGTCGCGTTCGAGAGAGCTCACTAAGGCTTGGTGGGCATAATCCGTCAAAAACTCAAACCAGGGCTCATCGGGAGCTAGAAGGCGTACAAGTGTGCAAATACTGGCGAAAATTTCACGCATTCTCGGTTATTTCGCCCCCTTGTTCGATGCGCAGGGTGGCGTGAGGACACATGGGCCGGCGAGACAGAGGGATGCCAATTCCCCCCCCCCCCCCCCCCCCCCCCCCCCCCCCCCCCCCCCCTGTGTTTACGGCAAGTCCGCTGCAAGTAGGGAGCGATCACGATTGCAAGATTACACCGCGCACCCCTCGCTATAGCTGTATCATAAGCTAGGCACTTAACCCGCCGTGGTGGCTTTGTGGCTTTGGCGTAGCGGTACCAAGCCCGAGGGTGCAGGATCGAATCTCGACCGTGGCGGCCGCATTTCGATGGGGGCGAAATGCGAACACGCCCGTGTACTGGGAATTGGGTACGCGTTAAAGAACACCAGGTAGAGAAAATTATTCCGGAGTCCCCCACTACGGCGTGCCTCATAATCATATCGTGGTTTTGGCACGCAATACCCCCGATTTAACGAAATAAATCATAAGTTAAGAGTTGTAATGCGTGAATAAATTCCACCTGTGTATTTGGTTACGTCATTTCTGTACCCCATGGTGATCAACGCACCTCAGCAGCACGCGCAAGACATTTCGCCTACCCCATTGCGGCTGCGTCCCCGATACACCTTATGTTCCTTGAGGAAAAGGGACAACTTGAAGTCAGAATGGAGACAGGTGAAGCGGCGTCCTGTTTTGTAAGCAACCCAGACAAGGTGCACAGCAGTGCAGAGCCAAGAGCCATCCGTCTGTGCGCATTTGCATATTGTGACGACTGGCTTTTCTTTTTTGTTCCTTTTCGTCGAAATGTTCGACGCCCAGACGTGATGCGCCTCAGAACGAGCACCGCTGCGCAGTCCTAGTTTTCGTTCCCTCGATAAGGAGCCTTGTCATGCTAATTTCCTTTTCGCAGTGGAGCGGCTGAAATACAAGAATATTCTGCATGCCAATGGTGTGTGTGTGTGTGGATATGAAATAAAAATAGAATACAATGTGTTTCCTTCAGTGATAGCGAATGGCGACAAATGCGTGATTAAAGGGGTGTTGGGTTGCAGCAAGGTCGATATATGGGTGAGTTGGTTAGCATTCGTATTCATTGAAGGGTGTGGGGGGGGGGGGGGGGGCGGACGCTGGGTAACGTGGACACAAGTCCTGTCTAAGGGATCCCTGTTTACGCGTTAGCGAAGCTGTTAATAGAAACGAACAAGTAAAAAAACACATGGTGCAAGATATGATTATAGGACCTGCGGTGTTCGGTGGTCTGACGGGCCATTGAAGGTATCGTCAGGCTAAACCAGCCTGTCGTTGCAACCCACCACCACCCCCATTATAATATGGGGGTGGTGGTGGGTTTTCCAAGTTTAGTGCTTGTGCACTAAACTTGGAAAACAGAAAATTTGTATTCTACTTATATCGGAGAATTGTTACTGCAAGAAGTTACGACACGAGCAAAATGAGTTTCGCCGCTGCCACAAAATAGCGCACTAGGTTTGCTTGACATATTATGATTTTAGCAACATCTCGCCAGGAATTCAGCCTGGCCTTCTTAATTATACTTATTACATGCAAACTGAACCAAAATAGTATAGTATACAATACATTTCATATTAGTAATGGCATTATCACAGGCTACGCTCCTGAAAAGTGAAGACGCAAAAGAAGAGGGCTATATTGGGATTCTTTACCTGCTTGCTGTGACGTCGCATAATCTGATCGGGTCTTTGTCGGTGTTCATTTGTTTAATAATTATTTTTTTAATGACACTGCATGGCATTGTAAGTGCCAAAAGTCACCAAAAATATTTTTACACTCGCGCGCTAAGTGTCGATGTCCATGAAAATAGCAAACAATTTTTGATGTAGCACAGTGACGTCATCGGTGCAGCGGTTACCAGCAAGACTCACAGGGACAACCTTTTGTTTCTACTCTAACAGGTATTACTCTTTTTATTCAAGTACCCTAAAAGCCCGAAGGCATTACATAGGGGGGACACAACCATGAATAAAACAGGGTAGCGCAACTTCTTAACATACACAACTTAGCATAAAAACAAACTACACACTGAAGAAAAGATTGAGTTGCAGCATAAATAATGTGACGTAAAGTTGCAACAGAAAATAAAATTGAACGAGTTGGTAATGATTCATTGTCGAACTGCAGCGTGCACAAAAGACGGAGGACGCAGGAAGACGTAACAAACAAGCGCCTGTTTGTTCACTCTTCCTGCGTTCTCAGTCTTTTGTGTGCGTTGCAGTTCAGCAATGAAATTCTAATTTATGTGCCAGACACCACAACGAGGCGCAGGATAGTTTATGACGTAACGAAAATGAAATGACGTACGGTTAGTAAGACCATCGCCTGAACCTGCCCGCCGTGTCGTTCGCACGTAGTATGCGCGGATGTGCCTCACATCAGAGCAAGCACTCCAAAACCACCGAGCTAACGTCAAAGGGGCTCATTTTAGTCGGGCCGCATCTCGTTGCCTATTTGAAGGTCGTAGTACGAGAACACACTAAAGCACAAAACAAGAAACAACAACTGGTGCATGATTGTGAGAGGTGACAGACGCGAGAACGTAGCACGTTTCCGCGGCATTCCTCGGCCACTTAACCCTCCCAACCACCGCACCGGGGGATCGCTGCTTTGCATTCCTAGCGTGCACTGTTTGTGCGTCTCGTGTTTCGCGTGTCTTTCTCTTTGAATCCCAAGGTCTTTGCATCCGTGGCAAATATCTCAAGTACTCTCCGGCTTTCCGAACACTCGACGCTGCTTCGCGTGTGGCGTGTCTGACCTCTCCGCTCTTCGTCTTTTTCCTGGTAGCAATTTCCTGCCTTGTCGCTCCGCCAAGCTCGTCCGCCGGGACGCGGAAGCTTGCCGTCGGCAGCGCTCGCGCGCGCCTCTTTGTTATTGTTTAACGAAGACTTGCCGGTGTTGCCACTCTCGGCGCACGGCTCGCGAAGCCTCCACAAGTGCTAACATACAGACTAACAGCGCCGTGCGCGCCCTCACATGACGCTTGTACAATATAGACTAAGGAGGCTCGAGAGTGGGTCGTGTCGGAAGTCGTGATGACATGGCCCGACGCGGCTGCGTTTAAACCAATTCGTTTCCGCCAGGTCCAGATCGCAGCGGCCACCGTGGTCGAGGTGACAGAAGAGAGTTCCTGCACAAAACTGTCGGTGTCAGGTTGCTGACTGCGCAGCAACTACGAGCGTGTGTGCCCTAGATGCTTTAATTGCCGCGCTGGTCGAATTGTGCGAGTTGCCTGACTGAGCAGAACTGACGCTCACTGCTTCTTACCCAGAAGGGCTTGCACGATGTTATCCCGTTAGACAAATTTAAGCACGACAAGCGCACTGCACCTACTTTTGTCAAGGTCATGTAGACGCTGTGAGTGACATGTCGCCACTGCCAAGCGCATACCACTGCGCTATCGCCATCATGGAACCTTCCGTAACGCTGGCTTCAGTCGCGAAAATACTGCGGAATGAGCATCGCTTCCCACACCTCGCTCGTACAAGCACTCGTTTCTAACGTTGCAAGCCGGCACCATGGGTGACGCTGGCTACTATCTGTCTATTTAGCCGCATAAGATTGGTAAATTACCTTAGACTCAAGTAACTAATATAATACAACCAACATGATGCACAATTGCACCTGACAATAGAAGACTGCAGATTCATTGCTGCAGCTAATTGCCAACAGGCCTGTGTGCCGGATCGCCCGCCCTTTATTTACTTCGCATTCAGGCATGCAGTTACATTTCCATATTCGGAAAACACAAGTGCCAGAGTTGAAGTTCCACATTTGCTTTTCTCGTGGTAGTAAGAAGGCGCTGTTCAATATATTCCTCGTTATATGACCAGCGAAATCAGAACTGTGCGCTATCGCGTGCGCCCTAAGGCTTAATGAGTTTACAACATGACAGTCACACTGAATTAAATGGATCATACCAAGAGAATCGCATTTGTCATTGCTGAGAGTTTCTGTGTGAACTGTACACAAAGTGTAGAAAGTATATCATTAGGATCAACGTGTATAGAAATGAAACTACCCTAACTGCATAGCTGATTTAGATAGTTATGTCTTCGTTCCGTTCCGTTCCATAAACAGACTATGAACAGACAAATTCTCCAACTTATCTATCCTTTTGAGAGTGCCGTACGTGAACCTTAGTTCCATTAGACTGGTATCTGCTACGCGGTCAAGCTGTCATGCAAAAAAAAAAAAACAAGGACCGATTCTCATCACGTTACAAATAAGGAACAAATGATGCATATTTGAGTCAATTCAAAAACTTGCAGCTGCCTCTTATTTACTCTCAATATTTCCATCGCTCCTGTGTTTCCGAAACGCAAACACGTGCTCACCTTACTATTCTCGAATCGTGACGTCTCAACTCTAGTCGGTGCATTTTTTCACCACTTTTATCATGCGCCACTTTCACCTTTATCGCCACCTCATCGCCTGTTCCAGCCGCATAACTGATAACAAACCCATTCGGCCCCCTTTCCCCCACGGCTATAGCGTTCTCTCTTGTGTGTGTGGCGACAATCGCACGGGGCTGCAGGACGGTCTGCGGCCAATTGATCAGTGCGTGAACCACTCCGATCTGCAATATTTCAAGATTGCCCTCAAGTTAACTATTCTACTGAAAACAGAGGTCATACCTCACGTAATTCACCCTCTCTGAGGCCGTGGTGTGTAATAAGTCAGTAATTAAATAAATAAATAAGTAAATAAATAAATAAATAAATAAATAAATAAATAAATAAATCTAAACGTTACACGATGAAGTTCAGCCCAATGCACTGTGGAGTGCAGCTAGTTCTGCACGACGTTACAATTTTGTCGGCGATTCGCCGATATTGATGGAAGACAAATCACACCGCCATACATTGCAAGTACAGTAACTCTTCGGTAAGCGCTGAAATTCAGGAAGAACCGGTTCAGTAAGGCTCCACACCGAGGCAATGAGCCCTATGCGCCCTAGCTCGTCGAAGATTATCATCTGTTCTTGTCAGTACGCAGGCACGATAAAAAATATATAACATGGATAATAAACGAGAGACATAACGTAATAACCCCTTGCGACCACCAAAATGCATCTTGAAGAACGTGAATATTCCTTTACCTTCGCTAGGCCTGTGTTCCTTGCCTTCCCAAAATCGACGAAGCAACCAAAAAGCATTTCTGCTAACCCAATCGGCGGCTGGATAAATGTCATGGGTTGCTTAGTGCACGTCTTTCGACCTTTTCTGTGAGAGTTTATTATGACTCACTAAAAAGAATACGGGGTGATGCCCTTTTTAATTTTTATTTTTTTTATTTTTTATTTTTATTCTTTTATTTTGCCGCATAAGGTACAGCCCACTTTAGATTTTCTACGGTTACAAGGCCAAACAGATTTCAGCCACCTTGGAGGGCGACAGAATATATTTATTTATTTATTTATTTATTTATTTATTTATTTATTTATTTATTTATTTATTTATTTATTTATTTATTTATTTATTTATTTATATAAACCAGGCAGTGCATTACACCATATGCACAGGCTCGCCGAGTGAGGCATCGGAGGAATGCCCGTTACTTGATCACACTGAAGTCGTCACGCTAAAGAAGACCACACGCTCTTTGTCGACCATTGTCTGACTTTCTGATGACAACACACTTGGAAGTCTGTGCATCACAATAGACCATAAGCGTGTTTGCCGAGGGAGCTAGAGGGGCACTTGCAACAAGTGTCAGATGGCGACGCTTGTATCATCCTGAGTTCTTTGGGGCCGTCTAACTGGATTTGACAACACAAAATCAGCGTTGCAACATTTGATATAACGGTGAGGGGATGGGCCTGCATAAATTATTGTATTCAGCCGCTGCCAACAATTACTTACAACACGCAATCGTTGGGTTACATAATACCGTCACGTAACAATTGAATATCTGTCCGGATATAGCCGCCATAGCGTTGCAATCTCTGTAAGTTATCACCTTAAAAAGAAAAAAAAACGAATAAAATCGTTGGCAGGTTTTAACGGCGCGTTTGATTGCTTTATCTCGACTTATTTTAGATATGTTGGTGAAAACTACTTCATCGAATATGCAGAAAAATAATAACGATATAGGTTGTATTCTTAGACATGTGTGCTATTATTTCTTTCTATCTGTATGTACCCATTCTGACGTTGTCTGTCAGTTTCATTTAGGTTGTTTTTGCATAAGAGTTACACTAGCACGTTTCCCCACTTTTTTAGGTTTTTTTTCTGCATCTTGCATGTATTTTATGGCATGTGTGATTCCTTGTGTATAACTTCCTCAGCACCATTGGCCTAACTACTGATAAACTTGTGCTGTAGACTTTAACAACTAGTATTATTTTGTGTTTAATAATTAAAATCTTTTATAGCAAGCCAGCATTTTTTATTATGCGCTGTAGAGCGCTTTCTGTGCGGGGTCAGAGACCTCTATCAGGGTCTCATTGTCTTTTGTCCCTACATCATTTCGTTATGATATGTAATTTCAAGGAATACATTCAAGTTCAAATAAGTTACTGGTCCCCAATGTTTTACTGTGTGTTAGCGCAATTCTTATATATATATATATATATATATATATATATATATATATATAGAGAGAGAGAGAGAGAGAGAGAGAGAACGAGAGCGAGTCAGATAGACGGTTTGTGACGCTTATATAGTACAATGTGAAGGCAGCGTTTTCCATTGCAGGTTTCTGGCATACGATCGAATGAATGATTGGACACTACTCACTTTTATTGTCAGCCAGAAGCAACGAATGCCATAAAGTCGTGTGACGAACACATACGTATATGTAGAGAAGCGTGCAGTGATTCAGCGAAGTTTGAGCTCGCGTATTTAGTTAGCCGTGAAAGCGCATAAGGTACCCAGGGGATCTTACAGAAACTTCAGATTTTGTTATAGATGCCAGGTCCTCTTGTGCAGATGCTGTCTAAAGTTGTGTAGAATGCCGTTGCGAAAGGAAAAAGAAAAAGAAAAAAAAAACAAGAAACACGCACCAGATTTCCACTTTACGTAGGATCGTCGCGAGAAATTTAAAATACGCCTGCCGTGGTCGCGCATTTAAGTGCGAGTCACAAGCATCTGAAGTGCGCGTTGCATGCAGAAAGGACAAGAAAAGAAAGTTCGCTGACGCCGAGTTCCCCAAAGTTGTGCGTGTCTTACACTACTTCCACTATAGGGGATTACGCGTCTGGGTTTAAACCAGAACGTCTTTAATTGCTTCTCATGCGCACCGTTGCCATCGCCAAGACGGTATTTCCCTGCGCATATTAGAGGCAAGCTTTCCCGTTCAGGCTTTGAGAAGCGAGAAAGAGCAATAAAAAAAAAGAAAATCATTCATCGCTCGTCTGGATGTGCGGAGTGGACGAGAAAAAATAGCCACACGTCGCGTTCTCCGGGACCTGTCATCTCTCTCTGATTGGCGCCCGCCTAGTCCGTGCGAGCCCTCGTTGAGTTCATGTCGAGAAACCACCAGGAGCGAACTAGCCACGACACTAACGGGAGTGCGCGCGCTCCGCTGCTCCGCGCCCGGTTTCTTTCCCTTGTTTTTCCCGCGGCGCGATCTTTCGACGATGATGGATGGCCGGCGGGTGCAGCGGCGTGTGCTGCGCGCTTCCCGGAATAGGGAGCCGACTTGCGGTATTCAAAGCGCGCGCGGTAACACACCAACGTGCTCTGCTCCGTCTTTATGTCACGAATGCGCTTCTTCTTCCGCCTCGCCAAAACCGTGCAGTACTAACGTAACCGCGGGCCGGACGACGTGTCGGCCAATGCACGTTAGAGTTCGCGATAGTCCTCGTGCGCTTTGCGAATGGTTAGCCGGCTCCATTGCTGCCATATGGTTCACTGTAATAACTACCCAACGTAAGAAGCAATTGCCTTGTCTTAAAACGGATTACGTGTACATACGATAAGACGCCCGAATTTCGCCACAGATTAGACGACGCCGATCCCAGTTTCCGTAATAGTGCGCGGTTCTAGCGAGACAGTGCGCGGTATTCGCATGTAAGGACTCACTCCTAGCGAACCTTAATCTGCACCCTCTTTTCTTCATCGCTGCGGAACTGACAGAGCATGACGAAAATTGGCAGTATATTTTTTGCCAGCTATCCAAATTCTCATGGGCGAAAATGAGCTAAGAACTACATAACTACCGGCAGCATTAAGCGAATACGTATATGTATCTCCTGTGTGTGAGTGCATTCTTCTTTTCTGTACGCGGCAATGATCGCTCGCAATAATGTTCATCAAAGTTTCTAGCATTCTTCGTCAACATAGATTCATCGCCTTCTTACGTGAGAAAGCAACTAGCAAACGAGGCGAAATATCACCAGGGCACACTAAACTAGGCAAAGGAGAAAAGAGCGATAAAAATATGAATTATAAGAGAGAACAGAGAATTTATGCTCACACGCACACGCGTGAGATTTCGTCACTTAGTCAAAAGCCGTCGCATAAACAGCTGATCTTGAAGAAGGTGCAGCAGTGATCTCGAGGCTTTCTGCATTCCATGCGCACTAGGTTACGGTGAAAAATCTCTCTTTCACTATGACGTAAATTGTGTATCTTCTAACCTACTCATAGCTACGAGAAAGGCAAGTCCTTCGTAGTTAAACGAAGGAAAGTCGTGTAAGCGGCACTTTGTCGTTGTTTTCACAACCATAAGCACACAACCGCAAGCGCGGCCGGCCATTACAGCCATGGAAGAGTAAGTGTTGGTGATAACAACGCGCGCTCATAAGTGAGCGGGTGACATCGCGGTGGCTGTGGGTCGCCTAAGTGCAAGTGAAAGCTGCACCTTCGCTGCCCCTTTGGAAACGTTGGCTCGTGGCGTTTTTGGTTGCCTCGTGGTTGATTATTTTCATGTATGTAAGTAGAATGGCGCAGGAGTGATTAGTCAAATCCGCAGTATTGCACTTCTTCATTGTGACGGCGAAAGCAACAGCGCCAACCTGCTGCGACGCGTGCGCTCTCGACAACGGAGTCGAAGTGCATTCCTCTTGCCGATTGGCCAGCTTCATCGGAGGGTGTTCTGAAGACGCACAGTGTACCAAACCGAAGCGCAGGTAACTTCGCAACCCAATACGTAAATTCACTCTTCCTTGGTACCCACACAAAGCGGGTTGACGTTAAGAAGAAAGATGAGAAGATAAGAATAGCATTGCATTTGCTGTTAAAGTTAGCTGCACGCCAGGCTACCATGCGTGTAAAGTGTGCGCGTGAGTGCAGGCATAAGACAGTTGTTAAACACGACGAGTGAAGTGCATTGCAGGCTAGGAAGTCGTTTACGTGGCATTCATAGTACGCGGAAGTCATAGTAGTCCTTTCCTTTTTTTTTTTTTTTGTAGCGTCATTTGTGCGATTGTCATCATAACAGTCAATCTTGTTTGCCCGGAATCCGGTGAATCGTTCAACAGTGGATTCAGTGACGATAAGAGAGACGTCGCCAAATAATATCCCCAAGCGTATACACTGGACGCTTTGTCTTTGTTGTTATTGTTCTAGTCGGCCATGCTACATACTTGATTTCCGAATAGAGGACGCGACAGGGGCATGTATCGGAGGTTTAAAGCGCATGTGTTTGCCAATGAATCATTGGGGTCGATTCTGAACCTCTGCTGCATTGTTCTAAAAGCCAAGTTATACCTGATAGCTTTCTCTTTTCTGTGGCCCGTCATCATATGAAGGCGCCTAATCGTAGATACTGTTGTCATCACTTCAAAGCAAGGCTGCTTATGCTACTATTAGGGAGAAACATTTCGCGCAGTTATAAAGCCAGTAGAACTTGACAAAGCACTGCGGGGTCTGTCAGAATACCTTACAAAGCTATGAATTTAATTTTGACACTATTGTTATATGCAAGGGAGTAATTATTTCCCAATTGTTGTTAGCCAGACTTGTTCGTAGGACGACATAATATGGCAGACAGCGTAAAAGCGGCACAGAGATTCTTTCTGGGGTTTTACGTGCCAAAACCAGCACTGATTATGATGCACGCCGTAGTGGAGGGCTCCGGCATAATTTTGACCACCTGGGGTTTTTAACGTGCACTACAACGCAAGCACACGGGAGTTTTTGCATTTCGCCTCCATCGAAATGCGGCCGCCGCGGCCGGGATTCGCACCCGCGACCTCGTGCTTAGCAGCGCAGCGCCTTAGCTGACTAAGCCACCCCGGCGGGTATGGCACAGAGATTGGAGAAATGAACGACACTGATGTTGACCGCATTGCTTGGTTAACTTAATCCGCCTTCCCAATTTAGCCAATCTATTCCCCTAGTCATAGTAGTATAAACAGTTTTGTTATGAAGCGTTCACTTATTCAATTTTTTTGTTGAGACCTTGCAATTGAATGTATTTAAATTCCCTTACAAGGCCGATGTCAACACACAAACAATTTTTAATACCAATGTGAAAAAATTTAATAGGCGTGATTTTAGGCGTGATGTTCACTCAGCTTTCATGGTGGTGGATTAGGCAATGTCGCTCGTCACGTGGAAGAAATATTCTTGAGGATATGTGGTGCTCTGCGATGGCGTCATCATCGGCGAGTGTCACAGGTTCGTGATCTTTGATCAGTGATTCTGCAAAGTCGGCATTGGTCCATTTTCTTCTTTATTTCTTCTACATCTTTATTCTTCAAATTAATCTTTGAGGGAAAAAGCTCCGCAGAAACGTAAATAAATCACGAGCTTCTGTAGCATGTGAAATGACAAATATGGTTAAAATATATTGTATAGATATATTTAAAAAATAACGGTAGGCGACCCTATAATCTTTGACTTAGGTGTCTCTTAGTGGCACTCGTACCTCTGCGTTGTTCTGTGAATTGGTGTGTGGTAATCAATGATTTATAATTATTAACGCGAGAACGTTAAGGGCCATGTGTCGCAGAAAATCTGGTGTCGGCATCGGCGTCGGCGTTAAGCATCGGCGTCTGGCGGAAGTAATCATGCCGAACTGCATCATCCCGAACCACCCCGACCACACAGGCCCTCCGCGTCGCGCCAGGCGTTAGTTAAAAAAAATTGAATTTCTCAAAGTAAAATCGGTCAGAAAAATCGTAAAGTACGACTTAAGCACAACCTACAGACGTAATAGCGTCGGATTGTAATTTGAATATACGAGAAAAAAGCCCGCTAAGCAGCCAGGGGTCTTTGAATGCTGTCGCATTCCACTCTTAAAGGCGATGGTGGTGTTTCTGATGGTGTTTCGCTGCACTTTGGTTCTAGGCAACATTGTGGGGAATGTTTAAAACGGAGCCTTTCTAAATTTTTCTAATTATTCCAGACATCTCAGTAACAAAACTTGTAACTAAACTTATGCTCTGATATTATATCTATAATGAAACCTATGAATTTTGTACTATACTATTTTTTTTTCTATTTTCTATGTGAACCGGAAGTGCTGCGCAAGAAACAAGAGTGTCACTCGATGCTCGGGCCACTTAAAAACGCCGTATCCCACGCCAGTCTGTTTGGATTACATGCTTCAATCCTTACAGAAAAGGCAAGAAACTGCCGCGAGAAGATGCGGCAAAGAGTTTGCGAGCGTCGCTCGGTGTTTACAAAGACGTTGGGAAAGATTGATAGGCAGCAGTGGAAAGACTTTCGACTGACGCTCATATTTATTTTTTATTAACTGTGACATTGTCGGCGGGTTTCTACAAGAGCCCGCCATCCCAAAACGTACGCTAAAAAAGCACTAAGCGAAAGAACCACATACGTATACAAAAAAAAATATAATGAAAATCTTTCACTGTTGCTTGGAATAAAGGAAACTCACACTACACATACGTTTATGTAGGAGAAATAAAAAAAATGACGCAGTACTAGTTGGTTAAATGTACTTAAATTTCATCCGCAGTGGTAGCCCAGTAGCTGCGGCATTGCGCTACTAAGCGCGAGGTCGCGTATTTGATCTCGCTCGCGGCAGCCGCATTTCGGTGGGGCAAAAGGCAAAACGCTCGTATACTCTTGTAATTAAGTGCACGTTAAAGAACCGAAGATTGGCGTGCCTTATAATCAGATACTGGTATTGGGACGTGAAACTCCAGAATCTAATTCTTACGACTTAAATTTGTGACCAAGAAGTTACGAAAAAACCGCACTGAATCATGCACAGACACGATATACCAATCGCAACTGTCCGTATATGCATTAGCCATGTTTTTTTTTGTAATTCTTTACACACCAACTCAAGGAGAAAACTTGGTAGTTTTGGACTTGACGGGTATAACATAGATAATTAGACACAGAGTGAGCGACCGTAGGCAGATAAGTGTCACATGTGCTGAAGGTATTTACGGATATTTACTGCTTTGATTATGGGCCACATTGCACCACTGAGGTTGCAAGCGCGCCAATTTGAGAGTGAGCTAACTAGGAAGCAGGATTCGGATTAGGAGGTTTTGGGAGTGCAGCCTCCTCCTGAGCCTGGTATGCATGCTCACACCCGAAAGAGAACTAGAACCGTGATTGAAACTATTATTCGAACCAATGTGCTTGCAACTGCCTAAGATGGTTCGTTTGCAGGCAATATTTTGCGCTTTATAACTGATTTCGAACGTCGCACAGTGCTTGTTTGATCTTCAAAGACTGGAATGTTACAGTGCCATGTAAGCTTCACCGACCACATCGGTGCTTGAATATCGTGTGCACAGTGTTGGCTTCCGAACGCTAGTCGACGTTAATGAGGATCAATGACATGGTATTTTACGTAATCGGACCTTATTATTGCGATAACAATTATATGGACACTCCAAAGCGGATTGCTGCCGTCGCCGTCGTCGTCGCCGTCGCCGTGAGGTTCCGTATGACGTCACTAGAGATGAATGTATGTGCGAGTGAAAGGGCGCGAGGGACGGGCGCTTTCACGGGGAGTGAACCCACGGCGGAGAACAAACGCGCGTTCTGCGCCGTGCTCCCTTAAGGGCTGCAGAAGTAGGCGTCTCTTTCCTCCTTTACAATCACCATATATATATAGAGCAAACGCGCCTTCTTCGGACGCGCGAAAGGCCGTGGGGGAGGGGGAGGAAAGGGTGGCGACGTTTAGCTTGCGCACCAAGTGCCTATTTATATCAGAGGCTCCGGCAACAGTCACTAACGCCGCACGCATTTTGTGCGAACGCGGGCAAAACGCCGACGGCGTCGACAAGTTCTGCGTGTGGCCGGTGCTGCTGCATATCCAAGTTTAAACAGCTGATAAAGCTACTATCATTACTCCGTATAGCTCTCTACAAATTTGCTATCTTAACATCCCTGCCTTCTCTTTCTCTCCTCCTCCTCCTCATGCTATCGCAATTGATGCTTCGCCTTTCAGGTGAAACTGCGACAACCTTTCAGCTGCAAATTTCACACTGGTTGCTTATTTCGTATATCAAATAAATACAACCATTTTTCTAGTCCCGAAGACACATTTAACGACTGAACTGTGACACCAAACGGCTGATTGTCAATGAAGGTAGATTTTGGAAAAAGACTAAACAAAAGGCGAAAACAAAACAGAAGTGGTCCCATATTTCTGGGCATTGTGCCTTCGGAGTGGCTGGTACCCATCAGTTTTATTGCGAGAGCAATTACACGGACGCTCGAGACGCATTCCCGCCACCGCCGTCGCCGTGCTGCGCCACTGTTGACGGCGCATGCGCGGCTCGCGCGCGCACGCATGGAGGGTCTTCAGAGACTCGGAGCGCGTTTGTCTGTAAGAACGACTAAGCGAACCGTCAACGCTTCGCTCGATCAGCTCGGTGGTGACGGAGCCAGGGAAGCGTTCTATCTTACGCTGCTGGCACGAGCGTTGTACGCACGCATATACTGTCAGCACACTAGCGTTGCTGCGGAGCTGCTGGGTGCATGTATTGGTTTATGAGCGGTACGGACAGTGAACGGCGTCAGGCTAAACGTTATGTAATGGTTCACTAGGCGTCCACTAACGCCAGCGCGTTTACCGTCGTTCTCATCTCGTGCGCCACCCCGATGCGAAACCTGCAACATCACTGGCGGCGCTCTTCTTCACAGCCAGCGTTGTGAGACGCCTGGCGCTGTTCACAGGGCGCTGTTTCTTCTGCACCGCGGCCTTGGTGGTGGTGGTGAAAACATTTATTTCGCTATGGAGGGACAGGAAGTATGCTTGGACCAGCCCGTAAGGGACTGGTCCTTACAAATACTGGGTGGAGGTCCCTAGTTTGGGACCCCAGTGGCGGTAGCCGCCGCCCGGGCGCGCCCAACTTAGGCTTGTTGGGCCTGTAAGTCGTGGCAGCCGAGCACGGTCGCCTCCCAGTCTTCCCTGGTTGGGTTGGGGATGGGGGGCATGGCCGGGTTGGAGGGGCAGGCCCACACCATGTGATAGGTGTCTCAAGACACCGCACCACAGTGTGGGCAGTTGCCACTAAAGGAAGGGTCAAAATGTTTTAGAACTGCCGGGCACAGCAAAGTATAGGTTAAATGGCGGAGAAATAGCCGCTCATCCTCCTTCCTAAGGCCTTTACATGGGCGGGGGTAATGGCGATGACTATCTTGATAGTATATTGTAATATCTTTAAAGGTATAGGTCGGATTAAAATCGGGTTCCTGATCGGGTGGGGAGGAGAAAACAGCCCGGTGAGAGAGAGCGCGGGTGGCTGCGTCTGCTGCCTCTTTTCCTGCTAACCCCTGATGAGCAGGGCACCATATAAGGTAACGGTGTGCGGAGTCCTTATCCCGTATGCAACTTTGTAGATGTGATAGGCTAGAGAGGGGGTCCAGCCTTGTTCGACGTTCCGACAGGCCCATCGCGAATCGGTGATTATGTATGTTGAATCGGAATGTGAGGCCGCGAGAGCGATGGCGACTTCTTCCGCGTGTGTTGCATTGCGGGCTCTAATGGTGAGGCCGTTAACTGTGTTGCTGTTGTGAACTACCGCCGCCGTGTACCATCCGCCGTGGCGAGGACCGGAGGCGTCCACGTAGTAGACACCTATTTTGTTGCCATAATGTCGGGCTAGAGCTTCCGCGCGCGCTAGGCGCCGGCCATTATGATCTTCATGTGACATGTTAATTGGAGCAGGTCGCCCGTGGAGGGCGCGCCTCCACAATTCTGGGATGCGAAACCTATCATCCATGGGAATGGTGTGTTGGATATGGAGTCGAGCAAGAAGGCGGCGACCTGACTCCGTTTGCGACAGGCATGTGTATTGGTTTGTGAGATGCGCTTCCCGGAGCTCCCGGAAAGTGTTCACCGCCCCAAGGGCCATAAGACGGCTGTTGGACGTGGTGACGGGGTGGTCCAGGGCACGCTTAACAATTTTGCGGAGGATGACCTCAAGGGCCTCCTCCTCTTGTTTCCGTAGGTGAAGGTAAGGAGTCGAATAGAGAATTCGACTGGTCACGAAGGCGTTTGCCAGCCGCAAGGCATCCTTACTTCGTAACCCTCCGTGTGTGTTGGAAACCCGGCGGACCATGCGACCCACCTGGTCCCCCACGTTACGGAGTTTGGCCAATGTAGTATCTGGCCGTCTGTGTTTGTGGATGTAGAGTCCGAGTACCCGGATCCCTTCAGCTTCGTGTATGGGTCCACTGTCAATAGACAGAGAGATTTTAGTTGTGCATTTCGGCGAGAGTCGGAGGTGCACAAATTCTTATTTTTTGGGGGAACATTGAAGACCGCAGCGGCAAGCGTAGTGGTCTACTATCGTCGCCGCTGTTTGCAGGCTGGTTTCAATGTCCGCTATGCTGCCCTGCATGGCCCACAGGGTGATGTCATCGGCGTACAGGGCGTCCTGTACGCCGGCAACACCACCCAGCTGGGCCGGCAGGTGCATCATGGCCAGATTGAAAACTAGTGGGGAAAGTACCCTGCCCTGGGGGGTTCCCCGCGTGCCGAGTAGGTAAGGACCGTGCTCTCTGTCTTGAATGCGGATGTAGGAATGTCGATCCCTGAGAAATTGGTGTATGTATCGGAATGTGTTGAGGCCACAGTCGGTCTGATTTAGGTGAGTGAGTATGATCTCGTGTGTTACGTTGTCGAATGCCCCCTTACGATCCAAGGCGAGTACTGCTCGGTCATTATGGGGGCATTCGAGGGGGTCAAGGACTTCCCGATTGAGTTGCAGGAGGACATCCTGTGCGAATCTGTGTGGGCGAAATCCGAACATGGTGTCCGCAAACACATTTTTGTGTTCAAGATATGCAGATAGCCGGTCCCGCACCATTGTCTCCATTAGTTTGTCCGCACAGGAGGTGAGAGAGATGGGGTGGAGGTTATCTGTGTCAATTGGTTTGCCTGCTTTAGGAATAAAGGTTACCAGAGCCGTTTTCCAGTCTATTGGCAAGGGGGTGTCCCCGCGCCAAATTGCATTGATGTAGTCGAGGAGGGACTGGTATGCCGTGTCGGGCAGGTTCGCCAGAAGCTTCACGGTGACCTTATCCCTTCCTGGGGCAGTGCCTCGTTTCATTTTGGCAAGGACCGCCCGCAGATCATGGAGCTGGAACGGTTGATCCAGTTCCGTGTTCTCTCTGCCTGCATAAGAGTACGCAGACCCACGGGAGTCTTGGGCTGTGCACAAATACTGGTCCTGGGGTTTCGGTGCCAGTTGAGTTGTGTTGCTAGGGAAAGCGTGCACGGCTCTCTGCAAATGTTTCTGTGTTTCGGTTCGTGTTTGAGTTGGGTCGATGAGGGCTCGAAAGAGGCGCCATTTGTTGCGGCTGGACATTTGTCGCGCGGCCGTGTTGCATCAATCCACCCAGTTGGAGTCGGCGAGTTGGGCCGCGTACTCGGCCGCTCTCTGGGTGAGCTCGCAAATTCGAGCTTTAAGCTTTGTGTTATGTTTCTGGCGTCGCCAGCGGCGGACGAGGCTGCGACGGGCTTCCCAGAGGTATAGGAGGTGGTTATCCACGTCCGTGACTGCCTCTGACAGCTGGATCTGAGTTTCATGTGAGCGAAGGTGTTTCAGCAGTTGTTGGGACCATGCTGAGTAACCCTGCTCGGAAATGGGTGTGTTATCTAATGTGTCAAAGTTTTGCCTAAATGTGGTCCAATCTGGGATACGGGCTTGTGTTTTGGAACGCTTGAGGGGGCGTGTGTATAGTGTAGTGTTAAGGATGCAGTGGTCGCTACCGAGGGTTTCCTCGGTGTTGAGCCACTCTGCGTGTCCTAGGTTGCGAGTGAAGGTCAAGTCCGGGCACGTATCTCGTGTCACGGAGTTTCCTAGCCGGGTTGGGTGGACGGGGTCCGTGTGGAGGGTGAGGCCCAAGGTAGACGCAAGCTCCGCCAGCTTACGTCCACGCAACTCCTCTCTGCGATACCCCTACAGCTGACTGGGGGCGTTAAAATCGCCCACAATCAAGAGGGGATTGCGACCCGTTACTCTTAGCGCGCGGCAAAAGAGGTCCGCAAAAGTCAATCGCTTGAATTTGGGAGAGCACTGCACGTTGAGCACATGCAGTGGAGGGTCCCTGCGGCGGAGTGGTAGGATAGTCACCATTACATAGGAATACTCGAGCTGTAGGTCGACATCCACTAACTTGGCTGCGTCTGTTTTGTGCACGAGAAGACAAGACGCGGGATCCTGTTGGAACGTCGTGTAGTTTGGAAGTGCGGCGCCCAGTCCTGGCTCCTGGAGGGCAATCACGGCTGGTAAAGATTCGAAGGTTTCAAGGTAGAGGCGGAAATTGGCCCGCTTAGTACGGTTCTTAAAGCCTCTACAATTCCATTGTGTTATTGATGTTGAAATGGCCGAATTGGATGTGGGGGAACGCCTTTGATTAAGGTGTCTCGCCATGGTTAGAATTTTGTAAGGGGTAAGGGGAGGGAGTGGCTGCCCCAGAGCCAGCTCTCTGCGCCACCAAGGGGGTGATGACAGAATGAGCGGGGCAGTTGTCCTCATTCTCCTACTCATTGATCAGACAGTTGAATTTTGAAGGACGGGATACGTCCTTAACGGGCCCCAACCGGCGAAGGAGGCGGCGGTTGTCCATGATGTGCTTTGAGATCATCGCGGGGACGGCAGTCATGACCTTGATCAAGATCTGGTCCATGGCGGTCTCGATCATAGATCCCAGTTTGGAGGTAAGGCGCTCCTCCATTGCGGAGATGGTTGCCACGAGGGCAGGCGAGAGCTCCGCGTCGCTCTCCATAGCGTCCGAGTTCTGCGGGCTCGGAGCAGCGGGCGCCAATTTTGATTCTAAATTTTGAATTTTGTTGAGCAAAAGCTCATTTTCTGCCCAGAGCACGTCGATCTGTTTTTTGTATTCCGCGTCGAGCTGGTAGACGGTGGGAGGGGAGGAGGAAGGGCGGGGGGAGGAGGAGACAACCCTAGCCCAGCTGCTCACCTGTTTGCCGTGCTGAGGCGTTGATGCCCGGGCGCCGGCAGCGCCATCTGTCTTGAGGGCCGGGAAGTGGCTGGTGTCCTTGCCGCTGGGCGGCGGCGGTGGGTGCGCCGTCTTCTTCCCGTGCGCTGACGTCACCGACAGGGGAGGAGGTGACAGTGTTTTGGGGTCGGTGCCGTGAACACCACGTGAACCATTGGCTTCTGGAGTCGGATGACTTGGTGGCTTCTTAGGTCGCCGGGTTGTTCTGCGTTTATGGCGTTTGGCCTTGTGACCGGGCAACTTGAGTTGGCGGAATTTTCCCGTGCAGTCGCGGGAGTTGGTTGCATGGACTTTCCCACATACTGCACAGGACGGAGTACATTCGTGAGGTGCCTTCACTCCGTCGGCGGTCGGCACCGTATGGCCACACAGGCCACATTTTTCGTTGTCCGGGCAGGGGCATATGTCCGCCCGGTGGCACACAGTGCCGCACCGCCCGCAGGCCGGGATGGTTCTCTTGTACGCACGCACAAGGGTCACCTCTGAGTTATAATGCACAAATCGCGGCATCACTTTGCCCACGAAAGTGAGCGCCGCAACGTTGGAATTCCCAAGCTTGCGGATATCGACAAGCTCTCCAGCACGCCACTGGATCTTGTTTTGCAGAGACTCACTGGTCTCGTGGTTGGCTACGGTGATGACGCCGCGGCACACCTCGCCGGTGAGTTTCAGGTGGCCGTGCATGAGAAGCTGGCCTTTTGATGAGTCAAGTTGAAAGTCACGCAGAAGCTTGTCCGCGACATGCGGGTCTCGGGTGCCTGCGACAATGACATTTTGCTCCCATGTGGGGAGCAAGCTGAGCGACGCTGCGGCCTGGGTTCCCAAGTAGGCCGCGAACGCTGCTCCTAGCTCGCCATGTTGGTATACATCCTTAAGAGCGACGGTCACCCGGGGCTTCAGGATGATAACAAGGTCTTCGCGGTGAAGCCGTGGAAGCGGCTTTGGTTTCCAAACGGGTCCGGGCTTACGTGGGAGCCAGTCGTGAAGCGCTGAAACGCGCGCACTAGCGTTTTGCAGTGTTGAGTGTTCTACCGACGTGGCGGCTGGACTCTTGGAGTTGGCGTTCCTCTTGCGGGAGCGGCGTTCGACTAACTTGAGAAGTCTCTCGTTCTCGATGGGCGTAGAATCCGGGCTATCAGGCACTGAAGTTGCAGGAATCTCGGACCAGGCCACGGTGCCCGAGGCGGGGCCGCGTTGTAGCTCTTGGGAAGCCATCTTGTCACTGTAGGGTGACTCACTCGCGACCAAGCGTCGGCGCAGCCGTCAGGCCCAGCGCCGCCGCCACGAGACGCAAATGAAAATCGGCCCTAAAAAGCCGAAAAATAGTCCCACCTAGGTGCGAGTGGTGTCCCCAGGTAGCTCTCAATTTCAGGAAAGCAGTTGCAGCTGTTTTGGTAGGGTTCCAGTCGAAATTCCGTGGCTTCAGCAAAAGTTGGCGGAGCCGATGCACTGCACGTCCGCTCGCTCCGTGCGCTGCCCCGGGGCCTTGCGTGCTGCGTCGCACCAACATGTCACACCCGCGCGTTGTTTGGACACCGTCACGAGGAGTTCAGGCGCAGCGCTTAACTTTGCAAGCTAAATTTGGCAAGCGTTTCAGCAATGAATGCAATTTTTTATAGATTTTGCACGCTTAATTGTTGCCAATTAATACGTATTCCCAAAAATACTCTCGCACGAAGTGTTGAAACCTTTAAATTGAAGGCAGCAGGAAGCAAATGAAATAAATGAGCTCCTTTGCTGATGAGGAGCGTCTTCGCACACAAAATAAAGCTGAACGTATATGTCCCATTTTCCTACAAAGGGTTAAGGGCCCATTCACACTTGCGACTAGGCGAGGTCGCGCGACCAAGTTGGTCGCAAAGCGACCAGTCGCAAGTAGTCGCAAATGGTCGCTTTTCTCGAAATGCGACCGTTTCGGACCAGTCGCTCACTGCTCGATTTTTCAGTCGCGCGACCGCAGTCGCAGAACAGCTGAACCAATCAGATGCGAAGTAACAGGACGTCCGCATACGCTGACGCTTATTTTACGCGGCGATGACATTTCAATTAGACTGAATGGCATATCTTGATACATTTCGGTTTAGCGACTCGTCGGTCGCATTTATAAGTGTGAACATCGTTCGTCTTGAGTAGTTTTCTGGTCGCCAGTCGCAATTGGTCGCGCGACCTCGCCTAGTCGCAAGTGTGAATGGGCCCTAACGGGGCTCTGAAGACTCACGTGAGTTGTACTCAGGCAAGGGAGGAAGCAAAAGTGTTCTCGTTTTGCATAATCGAAGACTTTCTGGCTGTAGTATAGAGGATGTGGGAGATGCCGTTGAAGGACTCGGAAAATGTTCGTGTGCCTAGAATTCTGTAAAGTCCGCCCAAAGCTCCATGCAGGAGCTTTCTAACGCACCGCCTAAAACCGCGAGGCCTCAGCGCGGCAGGGAACAAAACCAGTGACCTGGTGGTCAGCACCAGGCTACTTCGCGGTTGTGTACTTTTCGTTTGCCAACATTTTCAGGCTTGATGGTAGATGTCTTCCTGTGGGGTAATTAATGGAGAGCTTTGGTTTAGCGTTAGCTTGATAGGTTGCGCAACCGCAATTGCGGATAGGTTGCGCAACCGCAATTTGCGGAAAGCGGGTTTTAAGTAGAGGGTGAAAGCGTTGTTAACTTCCCGGGAACGTTGAACGCCGATCATACGCATCATAGACGCGCAATATTAATTGAACGTGTTCGCGAGCGCTGTCTCGTAGCAAAAGTAGATCGTGCTCTTGGATGTCAGGTAGAGCGACAGCGAGTCCAGCCCGAACCAAGTCGCTGCTCAGAATTTTGCGGTGGCCGCGTTTCTCAACAAGGCATCTCTGAACAAGAGTGGATTCGAAAGCGCATGTTTCCGTTTTTTCCGGGGCGCCGTCTATTTTCCCGCACTTTTCTCGCAGTGCGTTGCACCACGCAAACGCTAGCAACATGCCGAGACAGCGTCCTGGCTCGCTTCTATGCTAGACTGGATGGAAGCGTGTGCCCAAGGTGCGACTGCGGCATCCCACAGCAGAGCAGAACAAATACGTTCAAAGGAAGTGAAACTAGAAACTCACGTGTCGTTGCGCATGCATGCAATAGCCCAACTGGTCGCGCATAAAATATGAACCATCCACAAAATGCGATAATTTATATGTACCTGAATTGTTTACGGCGTTTCTCTTGTTAGGCTTCGAAGCGTTCGAAACGAGAAGCGATCTCGCAAACTCTGCAAATTTATACATAGTACTCTGTCGTCAAAGCGGCAAAATACTAAGCCAAGGTCGTTTTACGCAGTCATTTGCTACGCGCGAAATGAGTTCTACAACAGCAACGCCAAATTCAGGCCGAACTTCATGGGCGGCCGGGTTCGCCGCTATGTTACCATGCTATTTACGTAAACCGCGCAAAGCCAGTAATGATAAATCTGACAAATAGCGGGCGTAACGCATCGAGTAGTTTGGTGTATCGTGCATGCGCACTTCGAACCCGCCATACCGATAGGCCCGCTCCTCCGCTAAAGACGCCAATCGAGTGAAGATGCCGTGTTGCTGCTGAGCACGCGAGGGCTTGGATTCGATACGGGCCGCGGCGGCCGTGTTTCCTTGTGGGCACAATGCAAAAACCGCTCGTATACCATGCATTGGGTGCACGTTAAAAAAAACCACAGGTGGTCAAAATTACTCTGGAAACACCCACTACGGTGTGCCTCATATTCAGATTGTGGCTTTGGCACGTGAAACCCGAGAATTTAGTTTACTTGGAAATAGTTATAATAAGCCGTTTCGTCTTCGCTGTTGTATCGTTAAGCAACGCGCTTGCTCGGCCAGCTCCGCAAGATAGCATGTTAGCGCTCTAAATTCTGTGTTTTCAGCAGCACTCTAAAAACGACGCCCCTCTTCCATTGGCGAGACTACGTTCACTGTCGGCTTCTTGCATGCCTTCCCGCCTGGTGCGCCGATGTCAGGGCCGGTTAAACAATGATGAATTCATCTTGGCGTTTATGAGGAGCATCGACCGACAGTTCGTGCTGGTACACGGCTTTGGCTTCTGCTTCACGCTGGTGCCCCTCTTATTGGTCGAACGCGATTAACTTTCTTTGTCGACAGTGTTTCTTGTCAGATCGCTTAACATGGCGGCTTAAATGTAGATAAAGGAATGACGTCTCAGCGCGGATACTGCGCTCCGACAAGGAATGGCCTCGTCGGCGCAGCAGGTGTTGCCCTTACAAAACGGGGCCCAGATTCACAAAGCTTTTCTTTCGTAAGTTGGCTTTGCCATTGGCCACCCGCCTTCGCTAATGATATGTCTGGTATCCGGATTGGCTGAAATTCTTTCTTACGAAAAAATTCTAACGTAAGAAGTTTTTGTGAATTCGGGCCCAGTTTCCTAGTCGAAGTGTTGGTTTCGCGCTGTCACTTTGCTTCTTCGCACACTGTTGGCAAATTCGAGTCTGCACGTACCTGTGACCCCTTCGTCTTTTTAGGGTAACATTGAGGCGTCTGCCCTCTGAGGCCATTTAATATACTGCGTCTGTTTTCCGCGGCATTCCTTTCCGTCAGTCTATCGAACATTCGCCGACTTCCTTGTTTTAGCCGAGATACGGAAAACAGATTTAGAGCGTTGTTTGGTGTGCTTTGTTAACTCATGTATTACTCGCGCCACCTTTTAGAAATTCTTACTGGTAGCGGGGTCAGCACGATTAAGACAGTCATTTAATATTCAAATGAGGTTAACCAGATACTTTCTCCAGTTGGCTGCCCTGTGTTGGAGAAGGGGAAATGATGTACAAATAATAATAATAATTTCATTTTTTAGGAAGGAGTCGACGTCCACGTACTGTCACACCTAAATACAGAGTGCTTGTGGATGGACAGGCACATCTAGCGCAACAAACCACATCGTAAGCGCATGAGCATACGATGCGTAACGTACTCGAGAATATTTGAAGGAAAGGCGACATTGTGTAATTTCAGAAACTGCGTATAGGAAACACGTAATGTGCAACTTGAAATCAATGTATATGTGACTATCCAGGCAAACGTGTTTCAGTATTTCTAGCACGGTTCCATACAAAAGAAAAATTAAAATAAAATGAAAGAGCTTAAGAAAAGAAAAAAAATGAAGCAAAGAATGAGAAATATCTGTGTGTCACACCGTCTGGAAAGTTCTTTCCGACCGTCTCGTGCTACCTGTACTGGAGCCTTTTGCAGACTTGTTGCTGCCTTGAATTTTTGCCGACGCTAAACTTAGTCTCCTTGGTGAATGCGTTGATACGGTGCCCGTAAGTAAAACGATACTTTTCCCAAGCTTCCCTTTCTTCTTTCTTTTTTTTTCTTTTCCTTATTTTTTTTACCTCTAAAGTGCGTGGGTTCTACGCTAGTAAATTGGTATTTTTGATCGCAAGCTAAGCAATATTGCCAACTTAAAGTCTGCCCCACGTAACGCAGTTTTTCGTAAAATAAACGAAACAGAGCTGTTCTTTATTTTTTCAAATATCTCTGCTGTTTAGAAACACCGCTGCCATAGTGTAGCGATTATGACGGTGGGTGAATTAAACCGTGGGATGCATGCTTTCATTCTATGAGCATTCGCGTATATATAGTCGCCTTTTTTTTTTTGCATCTTTGCCGGAGTGATTTCAATACGGATGACGTGAAGTTTCGCTGGAGCCAGGCAGACGACACCTGCGCGTAAATAGATAAATGGAAAAATCACTCGGCTTTATACCCGCATACCTTTTTTTCTAGGAGTTTTACGGCTTGCTTACACGAGTTTATGTCACGCGGTTACAAAACGACAACAAATAAACGATGTCCGTGGATGGCGCGCCCGTCTGGCTGCCCTAACATACACAAGGAGCAAATCAAAACGCACCTGGGGAAATTCTAAACTACATGTTTGTGCAGCGCTTGCGCTGCAAATCAATAGCAGCAAAATGTTTCTGCATTATGAGGGCTCACTTTGTTTTATCCTCGCGCTTCCACCATAAATAGCTCGATAATGTTCCGCAGCGGTGCATTGTCCCATCGAGTATGAATTTGAGCCGAGGGTGGATTATGTTTTCCCGAAGTCCCCTGACGCTAGCAAGCCGGAGAAGTTTCGATTTTATCAAACTCTTCACCCGATCAGCGTAAACATTGATGTCTGTGCCGTATTTCCTTTCTCATTTTAGTTTTGCAACGTTCGCACAAGCGACTGGAAACGCTGTTTGTGAGAACTAATTAGCCCTTTAACGAGGTTCTTGCCGGGTGCGAAGAGCTGAGTGTGATGGGTTTACACTGTGGAGAGGGAAAACCTCGTTATAACTTTTTGCGCCAGGATTGCGTGACTCCGGGAAACCAAGGCATCCTGAGAAATTCGACACGGGTTGGCGGAGTTCGTAAAGAGGGTGCTAAAGCAATGGCGTAAAAACCATTTCGAAAAAAAAAATAGTGTGAGTCTGTGTGCGGGAAAGGGGGCGGGGGGGGCGGCAACTACGGCGACAAGACCGCAAGAAGCAAAAACGATTGTTCAATAAGCGCCGTCACGGCGATCTTCGCGCTGCGAACCCTGATGCGGACGACCTTTTGGCCCAAAGGGTCGCCCGCATGGCAGAGCTGAGGACCGGAGGAGAAAAAAGGGCCCGGGAAGGGGCTGAGGGCGCCAATGCTGGTCGCTAAGGCCAGGGCCCGATACGCCGTGGCGGACGACACAATCGCTTTGTCAAATTTTGTACGGCAACGCAACCACCCAAACGGCTCGCGAACGCCGCCGCCATTTCAATGTTGCGCCTGTGCCGGCGAAGTGGTTGCAGACATGCTGAACCTTGTGTGATTATGCCGCTGAGGTTGAAAACACTCTAAGATAAGCATCGTCCAATGACGATGACGTCATTCATTGGTTATATCCCGCCGCGGACTATAACTGTAGACACTTAATACTCACCATGAAGCCACGCATCGGATGTCTCTGAAGGGAGGCCTGTTCAGTCCTGCGCCTCGAGCCACGTTTGTAAGTGTAATTAAGTTCTTTTGACATGACGTGTGATGGGCCATGTATATATATATATATATATATATATATATATATCTTCGTCTACCTTGATTTGCCCGTTCCTCATTATTTTCTTTATTTTAATTTAAACCGCAGCTAAATTCCCCTACGCTTTCATTGGCTTACTGTCTTGACTTTATATGCTTCTGATTAACCAAAATTGAGCCCCTCGCCCTTGGTTTCCTTCTTATCGGTTATACATACATACATACATACATACATACATACATACATACATACATACATACATACATACATACATACATACATACATACATACATACATACATACATACATACATACATACATACGGTGTGTTAAGCTCCCTGTTAAAGGCCCGTTATAATTGTAGTCAGCAATCAGTTGAAAGCCTGGAGATGGCAAAAACGAAACAATACAATAAACTACAAGTTTACTTCTCCTGGTGAACGACTTCAACAGTGTTCAAATGTGCTGTTCCGGAAGCCGTCGGCAAACCGGCAAGTGGGAAGGAATATACTAGTATCCAACCGCAAGCGGCCTCTCTGTGAGAGATGATTGATTTGGCTGGAGATTGTTTCTGGCCGTCTCCGCATATACAGAACTACAAGTGCGGTAGCATAGCGCATTGTGCCCACATCGTATTGTTTTTGTGTTCTCACGTGCTTTAGTTGCCTCCTTTCTAGTAGTTTTGCAATACGACGCAGCAGAGGAGAGCTTGTGCAGGAAATAAGACTGCAGAGCGAGAAAAGCAGACTGAAGTTTGGGACACGGAAGGGATGTTTACACTATGCCTCCTTTACTTCCTTTCACGCCTGTCTGGTGTCTTGGAAAGAGTGATCTTGTTTTGGGCCGCGTGATGAAGAAGTAACTCACTCTGGAACAAGTATCCGTGGAATCTGCGGTGTGCTGCTCTGAGGTGGCAAGGGTTTGGTACGCCAGACGCTACTCCGTCACTTGTTTTTTCTGCATGTTCATTTTATCCGCCGGCGGCACAACCAGAAGCAGTTGATGCAGCTGTGAGCTGAAGGAGAACGTGGACTGTGAGTTAATGACGTTTTATCGTAGGTAGCTTCCAAGCTGACGGATATTTCATGTGCGCAGATGTTGTTTGAGCAGCATTTGAATTAGAAATCGGTGCATAAATGCAATTCGCGTTAGTTAGCGCGAAGAATTAGCGGAACCGAAGGGCTCGATATTTTGTTACAACCACACCAAGCCAACCGACAATTAAGTCACGGAAAGAATGTGTGAGGTAAGTGTTGTTCCTAATTGAAATCTTCATTTAATAAGGAAGAGTGAAATGAACGTGGATGGAAAGAGAACTTTGTGCATGGGGGAGCCGTACTCGCACCTTCCGCATTACATATGCAATGCTCTACCGCTGTGTGCGAGATCTAGGTGTTCTGCAGGAGTGTTTGCGAGCGCCACCAACGCGCATGGTGACGCATGTGGAAAGTCCTTTAAACCGCTGGCGTAGGCGTTACACATCTGTGTCACACAACGCAGATTTTCTGCTTGAGAATGCGTTTTGTTTCGTTTGTTTTGTTTTAGCATTGAAATAAATTACCGTTTTTTGCAGTATCATTTCTCGTGTGCTCATTAATGCATGCAGGCGCCCCATGTCGTTGTCAATTTAAGTTTCCTGTGCTTTCATAACCGATTGTCTCGATAAAGAATTCATTAGACACGCAAATATGATTCGCATGTCTTTTTTTTTCTTTGAGGTTGCCATATTAGGAGGGAGAAAAAGCAGTAATTTTAGCCCGAACATTTGAATGTGGCAGAGGAAATGTGAAAATGTAAATCCCTTTCAGTTCCAGCCTTTTTTTTTCCAACCTTTGTCATATCAAGGACTTAGGGTTGTGCTTCTTTCTTTGTCAAATTGCGCAAAGTTCTGCTACATGCGAAGTGGTGATCACTGATGCCTCGCGAAAAAAAAGTAGGTGCCCATTTAAATTCTCGCGACCAAATACGCCGAAATTATTCCAAGCCATTCACGAAGGAGTGAACATGGAAGAGGTGAACAACTCACAGGAAGATGTTCGCTTTGTGACGTGCTTCAAAGAGCAATCGCGGCGGAAATTCACGCGTGAAATGCGTGGACACATACGATACTGTAAATCATTTGCGCCATATGGCGACAAGACGAATGCACCGATACGGTTCTCATTTCGCGCCAACGCCTGTTCGAGGTACTGGAAAGGAAAGCTGGTTGCGTAGATGGGCCTCAGCAATTGTGAGGACTTACAAAACCCGGAGCAACTCTCCCATGACCACTTGTTACCTTCCCTGTGCTTGTGTTTGCCGGTGTTGTCCCCATTTACCCAGAATTGTCTCGACATGTGTTTTCTGGCAGAGTTATAGGGTCGTTTCTCGTAGCTTGCTCGGCACTACAGTGCAAAAAACAGCGCATACTCTGTCGTACGATTGCGACAGAAGTTTTGGCGATCAGTGTGGCGCGAATAAAAAAGAAAAAAAAAAACACGTTCTTTCTTTTTTTTTTTTTTTTGCCGCTGTCCGCGTACGCAGCACGAAATAGAATTATGCAATTCACGAATGGGTTTCTGGTGAACGCAGTCATGTTTCGTTACCAGGTTGCAATGCCGCGTTAAAAAGAAAATTAACCCTTACGCTGTTGCCTTAATTGGTGTCGATTAACCATAAACGCCCTCCGCAGTAGAACGCTGCACTGGTGTAATTCGCTTGAGCACAGACTAACTATAACTTCTTCATACACGCGCTTGGACGTTTTTTTTTTTTCATACCATCAGTATCAGAATGCGGCCGCCACGGTGTGTAATCGAAACCGCGGCATCATGCGCAGCAGCAGATCATGTAGCGACACAGTGCGTGTGTAAATAAAACTTTCAGCCCCAGATCAGTATTTACGGTAGCGGCGTATTTGGAAGAATATAAAGCGTTCTCTCTTTCTTGCTTTTTTAGTGGCACGAGTAGCGAGTGACGCTCTTGTTTCTTGCGCCGCAACTTCCGGTTCCTCACAGAGGTGGGACGAAATTAAACATTAATCACAAAAAAACAAAAACAGGTAGATATCGATAGTTCTACTTATGGTTGATGATAGATTTGACATCAGAGCACAGATTTGGTACAGTAAAGAGCTAATTAAGTGTCAGGAATAATTAGAAACAATTTAGTAAAGTCTAATTGCCGTACACCAAAGCACACAATCGTACACTATTGATGCGCAACGCATCAGTACAGGTTCCCGTGGAACTCCGACTAGGAGTGACGTCATAAGTGACGTCACACTCAAACCATGGGTACCCGCTCATTACTAATTAAAATACAAACAAGGTAATTGCAGCTACACACCACCCGACACAGAGTGAACGCCTGCCTAACACAGCGGAGGAATGACGTCACTCCATCCTCTCTCGCTTCTCCTCTCCACGCGCACAGCTCGTTCGCTCGCTGGCGCTCGTTACCAGCTGTCACGTCAGCGGCGTAAGACGCGCTTCGAGCGCCGTCCGCGAAGGGGCTTCGCGTCACGCCCCTCCTTCGCTCCCTCTCCCGCTCCTCTGTGCGTGACGGTTTCCCGCCAGTTCCGTTCGCTCGCTCCTCCGAGTTCGGCTTCCCGCCGTACACCAGGGTACACCAGTGCCGATGTGCGAGTGCCAGTAGCAGACACCTAAGTAAAGAATTAGGGTCGTTTCTCTTTTTTTTTTTCTGGTAAGATTAATGCAATTATCACATGCTGATTCACAGTTGGGAAGTTTCATTATCTAAACAGTTATGTAAACAATAAAACTAGCAACCAAAGATACCTCTAATGTAAAAATGAAGAAATAAGAAAGAAAATGAAAAAGCTACCTGCCGTGGTGCCGTAGTGGTTGTGGTGTTGCGCTGCTAAGCCCGAGGGCGCGGGAACAAATCCCGGCCGCGGCGGCCGCATTTCGATGGGGGCAAAATGCAATAACTCCCGTCTATCATGCATTGGGTGCACGTTAGCCCCTCCCCCCCAGGTTATCTAATTCATGTAGTTCGGCATGATTATGAGGCCCAGTACGGCGGGCTTCATAATCAGATCGTAGTTTTGGCACGTAAAACCCCCGAAATAATTACATTAATGAAAATGCTACTGCAAGTTTTTTCCGCACGTCATGGCGAGGCGTTGGTGAAACAGACGCCTTATTATTATTGTCATTAATTTGTTATTATTATTATTATTATTATTATTATTATATTATTATTATTATTATTATTATTATTATTATTATTGTTGTTGTTGTTGTTGTTGTTGTTGTCGTCGTCGTCGTCGTCGTGTCGTCGTCGTTACTATTATTTTTATTTCGTCAAACGTAATAAGCTCCAAGTTCAACGCGAATATTCGTTAGTGTGTCGCTGTTTGCCGCTCTCGTCTACTGACTAGTACCATCCCCTGAGCAGTTTCGCGCCTTCACCCGAAAGATCAGCGCAAAAAAGAAGAAGACATATTAGGACAATCAAACACGCGTGGTAGCGAACGTAAGTGAACGGGGCGAAAAGTAGCACCCGGCAGCAACAAGTTGGTGCACCGGCATTCGGGGCGAAACGGGGCGTGGCGGGGTCGATTATGGCAGCCGCGGTGCCCCGAAGCACTCTCGCGGCTTGATGGAGAGATCGACCGGCCACTGGGCAGCGCTTTTTTGGGCGCCGATAGAGACGGCGAATGACATGGCTGTGCCCCGCGCTTTCCCGAAGCAACGGGCGCGCAGAGCAGATAAACAGAGCGGCCCCGGCGTCGGTTCCGAAATAGGCCGCCAAGTGGGAGAACCACCGCTTGCGGCGCCACCAAGAGCAATAAGGTGGTGCCCTCCACTCTTACCCCGCTAAAACGGTGCTCCACTGAGCGCCAGTTGGGGGGCGTGAATTCATCGCGTGGCACGCGCCCACGTAAGAACGATGCGAAACAAGGAGTCCCGCGTGCATTGTTTGTGCACAACTCTGTATGCATCATCTCTCTTGGCTGTTGTGGCCTTTCCTCACGCGGGCGCCGGGTCGGCGGCTCTCGCTTGCGCCGAGCTCTCTCAATTGGGGCCACAACGCGAGCTTCAGCCTCCGCTACAGCGCACGCTTCTACCGAGGCGCAGTCTATGGGCAGACACGGAGAGATGGGCCGAACGTGCATCTTTCCTCCTCGAGGGCGAAGCAGCCCGCGTACACTGTTTCCGGTCCCGCTGCTCATTGTAGCAATCTGTGGCGCACTCGTGATTCCGGCAGCGCGGCGTAGAAAACGCGAGCACTATCGCCGCACTGTGCTACGTGGGATAGCTGGGCGAAGATGCAATGGAGCGGGCCATGTACGTCTCAGCTGCGAAGGCCTTCGAAAAAAAAAAGGGGGGGGGGGGGCTCTGGCGTTTCGCGCTAGTACTGCCAACACGCTAAAGTAAATGTTGAGAGCCGCTATTTGTAAACGAATTGCTTTGTATAATTGACGCTGAAGGTCTTAGCGCAAATAGTTGGGAGAAACAAATACGACGCGTGCTGCGCGTCTTTCTTTATCATCTGTCCTACCACATCGTTTGTTGTTCGTGGTTAAGCGGTTCTGATTGGTTTCTTCTCTTTCTTGTGTCGTTTTCGGCTGCCACGTCCATCTCTCGTCTTTTCGAGATCAATTCAAAGCGAGATGCGACCTGAATTGAAGAGCGCTTGTCTGCACTTATGAAAACTGGGAGCAGCGGAACTGCAATTTGTAAAAACCGTTATTTCATAGCACTTTTCAAATCGAATCAAATCAAAGCCAATCATTCAATCAAACATGTTTATTTTGCTGGAAGAATACAACATTTCCCTGCGGGAGGTAAAGACTAAAGGCGAGGAAGCCTGACGAGGTCTTGGCCCCCTGATCCACAACAGTCTGCAACAGTTGACACGATTCAATATACACTTCATCAAGTACAATGCGTCTGCTTCTCGGATCACATCCGTAATTGTTCATACATGTGTATTCAACACGCTCTACGTACATTATACATTAAAAAAAGATACATTGAAATGGAATCGAACAATTTTGTTTAATTTTTGCGATTACCAACAAAAAATTTAAAAAAGCTGCACAACATCAAATTCAAACAAATTCGCGATACAGAACTAGATCCGAAACTACAAACACATTTTTTTATCGGGTTTCGCACTGAAAGTAAACGCTAACTTGGTGAGACAACCAAGTGAGTAGCTGTGCAGAGCGTGTGAAGAAACTTCTGGCGAGTAATTCTGCTGCTCACTAATGGCGTCGTTCGAAGGCGTTGAGGTTTTACGTTTTGTGCCACGCAACAGGCGAGCGATTTTAGCAAACATGATGGCTAGGACTAACAAGTAATGATAACAATAAAAAGAAAATAAGTTTAATGTATTATATAAAGGAAAGGAACAAATTAAGCATGCACGAGACTTGCGTTCACATCGCCGTAGGGAACACAAGCTACCAGCCTGTCGTACAAAATCGATCTAGCAAAAGGACAAACTGTGATCTATACCTTGCCCACTTTAGAGTATTCAAAATGCTCGTGAAGTCACAGCGTTACGATGAAGTAATTTAAGCTGGTCTCTCCACCAGTTTTCATCCGGTCTTAGCAGACGTACAGTAGGTAAAAAAAAAAACAATTGTAATTTCTTTCGCCACGAAGATCTAATGAAAGCTAGTAGCAGGTTTGGGAAAGTTGAAAACCCAAAGAAACCAAAGCTCCACAGATCGACGAAGCCATCTTTAATCCGAATTCTTGTGAGACTAAGAACGTTCCTCAATATCTAATTATTTATTTGTATTGGGCTTCTTAGAAATCGTCTTGCAGGTATACAGAAATATTTTTTTCTTTATTTTTTACGCGAAAAAGGAAGCGCAGAAAGGAAGACAGGAAGGCTGCACCTGGTCTGCTTCCCCGCACTGCACGGTGAAGAGGGGGAAGCAGGAAGAAAAGGAAAGAAGGAAAGGGAAAAAAGATATGATAGTGAGTTATGTGCGTGCACTTGTAAGAACAGTCTCTTAGCATTATACGCCCGGCGAATACGCGCAATGTATTACCTATCCAACGCCGCGGATGGGCTCGCCGGGTGCCTTGATAAATTAGTATGCCTCAGTAAAGCGTCGGCTAACCAAACAGCCGCCATAGTTAATTGGTTTTAAAGCCGCAGACATCTGAAGACTCTTCCGCGTCCGTGCGTGTTTTGCATCGCCGAACGGAAACTTCGCCATATAATTGATTAAATAAAATATCGGCTTGCTCGAGAAGGCAATGTGAATGCGCGTATTTTTCATTAAAAAATTATTTCTTCGCGCAAGTTTTTCTCACTTAACAGTCCACGTGCCTTGGAGTCTTAAAGTTCCCCTGTCTTCGCCGCTGAAATAATCTTCCCTCTTGTCTGGATAAGGATCCAATGGCTGATACATGCCCCCACGTTGCTATTCCGGTCTCGTCCAATTGTTTGCTGGCCGAACGCTTGCTTCACTGGATCATGCGCAATTAGCACTCTATTGAAATGCAGATGTCAGCGTCCCTGTGTCTATGTAAAGTGCCGTATTTTCCCCTAATGTGACAACAAATTAACTTATACCGGTGAAGCCTTCCGTTGAGGCTCTATTTGAATTTATTTGCAGGAGAAAGGTCGCATAAAGAAATGAAGGTTAAATTTTGCTTTTCTTTTATTTTCGCGTCGAACGCGCAGCGCCTTTTCGTGAGGGGGATGTTTGAAATTCCAAAGGATATTCGTGTACGTTTGAGAAGTTTTTGTGCATGAAATGTTAAGGTGGCGTCGTCACCACCTTCCTTTTTTTTTCATCTTTTCTGGCTTACGGGTTTGCAGCTCACACTGAGTGACATTTTATTTTCTTGTATCCCCGCAGAGTTGGGACTCACCAATCCAGCTTTGCTTACCCTTTACTGTCCCTTCAGGATGAATCGGCATTGCTATAAGGCGTACAGTGAAGTGGCTCTTCGCTATTGACAGCGTAATGGCGCTTTCCGTGTGTTTTCGTAACTTGCCCTTCCCATAAGCGCCGGCACATTAATGGCGCCGTAGCTGCAACACGAAAGGACTATCCGCCGCTATCGTTGTGCTTTGAGCGTAGCTTGCTTTTGTGGGCACAGGTTTGCCCAACAAACAACCAGTTTCGTCATGCACAGTTTTACGACTGTTTTCTTCACTGTCACTACTACGTGACAATACAAACCAGCCGCGAGGACCTTTGTCTGCTACTTCCACAAATAAGGGTCACAGGCGACAGCCAAATCGCAATGTCCAGGTTGTTCTCATTGCTCTTCGCTTTGCTTATCCCTTCGAAATTCCTTTGATGAAACAGAAATAAAAAAGTATTTGGTGATCTGTTATGCAGGTTACTTCAGTATACCTGCCAAGTTTTATGAATGTGTAAACACGCACACACACACACACACAGGCAAAAATTCACACTTTGAGGAGTTGCTTTGTAACGTAATAACACCAATAATTCCATGATCTTTCATTATTGTAGGGCGCCGGATAGAACGGAAATAGAAAAAACAAGAGAAAAGATCCAGCCTTCTACGCAGCCCCAATCTCGAAGAACAGTTATGGGCCGTCCAACGGGCCCACGACGCGGCGGAGAGGCTCGGCCTTTCTGTCCCGACGTGGGAGCTGCCGGCTGCGCGCTAGAGCGCGCCCTAAAAGAGCCTAATAAAGTTTTTCGTCCATCCATCCATCCGGTCAGTAGCAGGGCGTTCACGTTTTGCTCAATTTCGCGTATTTATTGTGTTGACATAGGCGCGCGGGGACCGATGCTCTGACGTCTTCATATTCCCAAAGGTGCCTCCTGCTTGACGCAGCATTACTTTACTATATCTGCGATCGCCTTCACACCTACGCCATCGCCTTCCTGATCGTTACGTTCATTTTCTGTTTGTTTTTCGCTACTTTCTTCTACGACGAAATGGTTCGCAAGAACGTGCACATAGGGCGCGAGAGCACGGTCCACGTTGCTACACAATCAGACGGACGGAGAGGACGCCACTCCGATCTTCTTTCGAACGAATCAATTTAAGTGAAGATCCACTCACAGACCATGCATCGCTTATAATAAAAAACCGAGCTTGTGTGGTTAGCTTTACTGCAGTACGGGTTACGTTGCGGTGGTTAATCTTTTGCAGGCAACCTTTACAGAATTTTAATTGTACATGCCCTCGTGGTAGCTCAGTCTTCAATTCAAGTGAAGATACACGCACAGTGCCACTTGTAAAATTACACGACCTTGTGTGATTAGCTTTACCGCAGTACGGGTTACAGTGCGGTGGTGCATCTTTTACAGGCAACCTTTATAGCGTCGCTTGTAAAAATTTGGAGCACGCTTAAGGCGGCGGTCCCACTCCGGCGGCACGAGCCCCCTGTTTTCAGTACTTTTGGAGCAACCGTGGCGGCTCTTCTACTTAAGATATGAAGTTGTCGTATAAGCCATAAAAAGCTTAATTCTTGTAGATTCCAACTATACATAATACAAAGAAATTAATTGGTGTGATTTAGAAATAAATGTTCAAGAACAAGCACGAGAAACATGGTTTTTGCGAACTGTGTCTCAGTTGTGACCATATTTAGAAGAAACTACCGCACTTACTGCATTGCGGCTTGCTCTGTAGCTTTAGGACATATTTATCTAGTTCCTAGACGTAGCAAATTAATTTTAAATTTTTACTTTTTGGATAATTTGCTTTTGAAAATTGCCAAATATTGCAATCTTCTGTTGTAAACAGCCCGGCAACTACATGCTCAAGGAAGCTAAATTTTGGATAAAGTAGAGCTCATTGAATTTCCATTTAGGACACAAAATTTCATTCGTCTAACTTTATTAGCTTTCCTAATAATGCGGCCGAAAAGAAGCAATATTTAGGATTCTGGTTTTATTTCTGCCCAGTTTTGCGGGAAGGTAATAAAGCTGCGAAGCTGCGCTTTAAAACTAATAAAGTTACACGAATGATATTTTGTGTCCTAATGGAAATTCAGTGAGCTCTACTTTATCCAAAATTTAGCTTCCTTGAGCATGTAGTTGCCGGGCTGTTTACAACAGAAGATTGCAATATTTGGCAATCTTCAAAAGCAAATTATCCAAAAAGTAAAAATCAAAAATTAATTTGCTACGTCTAGGAACTAGATAATTATGTCCTAAAGGTACAGAGAAAGCCGCAATGCAGTAAGTGCGGTAGTTTCTTCTAAATATGGTCACAACTGAGACACAGTTCGCAAAAACCATGTATCTCATGCTTGTTCTTGAGCATTTATTTCTAAATCACATTAATCAATTTCCTTATATTATATATAGTTCGAATCTACAAGAATTAAGCTTTTTATGGTATATACCACAACTTTATATCCTAAGTAAAAGAGCCGCGACGGTTACTCCAAAAGTACTGAAAACGGGGGGATCGTGCCGCCGGAGTGGGACCACCGCCTTAATTGAGAGTGGAACGCGATAGCATTCAAAGATTCCTGTCTGCTTCTCACGTTCTCCGGCAACTGCGGCTTATGTAACCGTAATGTTTACCGGGAAACGCTGGCGGCGGACGCTATGCACGAAGGCGAGCTTTCTGATAGAAACGCGGCCTCTTGCGTGGGCCGATCATCTGTTATTGTTTCGCACTTTTAATATTTCAAGCCTGAGAAGATTTAACATAAAAGGAATGCGCTGTTGGTGTTTTGTTTCATGACATTTGTTTCTGGGCTGTCATTGTCAAAAATTATGAGGAATAACTTTGTCAAGAATGTAAGAATGTAGGTATGAGCAACTTTATTTAAGAACTTTAGTGCCGTATAGAATGTATACGGCCATTCTCGCTCACCGGACGCCAACGTCAGCTACGGCGCCGACGCCGACACGGATTTTCTGCGACACTAACGCTATCGCGTTAGAATTACCCAACCTTGTCTGATTAGCTTTGCCGCAGTACGTGCGACGTTGCAGTGGTGCATCTTTTACCAGGCAACCTTTACAACACAATACTTCTACAGACCCGTAGTGGCTTGGTCGCAATTTGCTGCTGTGCGCAAGGAGGTGGGTTCGATATTCCGCCACAGCGGCGGCATTCAAGGAAGAGTCGAAATGTGACAACGCTGGTGTTCAGAGCTTTGGGTTATCCCGTAGGGATCAAAATGAACCCGTAGCCCTCATTACGGTGTACGTCATAGCCCCATTGCTTTGGTATGTTAAAACCTGTGAATTACTTTACCGTGGCGAAACGCTTGCGCTATGAAGAATAATAATGCTCCACTGGTTCTATTATAAAAATATAAGTATACAATATATGTAAAAAATATATAAATCGGAAGCTCTGCTAGTTTGCTAGGAAGCGGTCCTATTGGTCCTCAAGATGTTTTGCCGAATACGCAACGTACCGCCACTGGTGCTTATTTCTTTTCACGGCTTACCGGACTCGGTTCGCTTGTCATCCGTCTGTCCTTCTGTGATTCGTCTACTACTAAGTGACTCCGAGGTTCGTCAAGAACCGCCTCTTACGACCAAGGTTATTCAGTTAGTCTAAGTACAGTGTTTGGTATCCGCCATACTGCGCGGACCACACGACTCACTAGTGCTCGAAATTTGAGAGCTTCTTCATTATTTCACGCAGCAAGGACACAGCGTAACGCTGTAGTCGCTTTCAGGCCACTGTGTCATATCATGGACAAAGACCACGCCGACGAAGCAGCCTGGTCTCTTCATAAATGCGTTTGTGGGAGCTCATGCTTTTGTGTAGAACAAATGCGGCAACAAAATTTCGCTTGCTCAAGCATGGCACCAAATGGTCTATGTTTCTAACACGCCAGCCGGCTTGGTTCGTACCCTTCCCTCCGATTCTGTATCCTATCTGGAATATTCCGAACCCAGACTGTTCCGATAGAGCTGTTGGAATGGGTGGAACCATCCGTGTAGATATGTATGCGGTCAAAATAAGACTCGTATAGGCGAAGCAAAGACACCTGCTTCATAACTAGCGGTGACAAGTTTGCCTTCTTAGCAATCCCAGGAACTGAGAGGCTCACGTGAACTTGCCGGAGACACCACAATTGTATTTCAGTGGTTACCGAATTGTCGGCAACGACAGCGCAGATGAAGCTGCTTGCTCGGCTCATCAAAAACATCAGCGGGTTCCTATACCACTCTCAAGAATGCATGCTGCGCGGCAACTTCAATCACTCGCTCGCCACATCACACTTCTACGATGGAATTCACCGGGTTTCACCAACTCGCGCTTGCACTCTCTCGAACCTAACTTGCGACTTCGCCCGCCACCTGTACTCTTCCGTCGCGAAACAACTTTACTGTGTCGCGTGTGGCTGAGCGTCGCATTTACAAATTCCTTTACATTCCCAATAGGAATGGCCAACAGTGCGGCGTGCAATTTGTGCGGGTGCGATGAGACTGGAGAGCACCTTCTGTCTCATTTCCCATCCTTTAACGCTCAAAGACGTACTCTACAAGCTCAACTCAGCCTATTAGATAATAGAGTGCTCTCGGAGGAAACGATCCTGAGACCATTGCCTATGCATTCTTGCATGCGAAAGGCCACAAAAGCCCTTTTGCACTTCTTGAAGGCGACTGGACTGTATGAACGCTTGTGACAGTAGACATTCCTCTGCGACTGACTCTGTGAATGACTGACCCTTTATTATTTTTCTTCTCGCTCCATCTTATCTATTCTTGCCCTTTCCCCGTCCCCAAGCGTAGGGTAGCCAACCGGGCGCGCCCTTGGTTAACCTTCCTACCTTGCCCTTCTCGGTTCTCTCTCTCCGAACCGAGACAACTTTTGTTTGCGGCATTTACCTTGATGTAGCTTTCGCCAATTTCTTTTTTTTTTGCTTTTCTTTTGTTTTCCGCGTCAGTGTGGCCCACAGTGCTGCCTATGGCGACTGCGGCAGCGAGGATACCATCGAGCATGATCTATGCCGTTGTTTTCGCTAGAATGTATATAGATGACAGACGTGGACGCTCATTATCGTGCCACCACGTCTGGACGACCTTTGCAGCAGAGGATCTTCGAGTGCCGGCCAATGCGATGATCACAACAGAATGCGATCAAGGTGCGACTGAGTTTTCTGCGTTCAGGTGACTTATTGATGGCACTCTAACAGTACCACACTTACATTCGTGAATGTGCTTCCTGTCTTCGCTTTACTTTCTATTTTTCTGTCTACTGTTACCCTTGCCTCGCCTTTGGATGGGAAACCGGGTGTTTGTCTTCCGGTTAACTTCCCCGTCTTTCCCATTTGATTTATCTTTCCTCTCTCTCTCTCTCTCTCTGTCTACTCCGCGAAAAGCACGGTCCTGCAAACGGGGCCAGGTATCAAACACAAGCTAAAAGGCCGAAACATTATAAAAAGCTCGGCGGTCCTTATAAAGAATACAAGCACAGGAGCAGTGGGCTGCGCAAAGCGATGATGGAAGGCAAAACGAAGCATGTCATAGTCACATGGCCGAGCTTTTAGCGCGGTCGCGAAACGGTTGCAAGTACATTAAAAGATACACTCGTGATCAAAGTTCATGCCCACAGGCATCATAATTCTTGATTTTGCTAAGAAACAAATATCAAGGGGTCCTTATTTTCCGCTGCGTCTGGGCAGAAAGAAATGAGCTTTTGAAACGAAGACCCGCATGTGCCCTAGCCTCCATTCCACAAGGCGCCTCAACCGTTGAGAATGTGCGACAAACGTGCAATTATAATAGAAAAGCAAACTACAGTCAATAGAAGTGCGTTTCTTTTAGGGGTATTAAATAAAAACACCAAATCAGTCTATACTGACGAGATATTATTTCGAAACCTTATTTTAATGAATGAGAAATTCATTTCTCACTTCATTAATGAAGTGAGAAATGTTTGGTATGTATAATGCTTTACATATTACAGTTCCTAGTATTTTCCCTAAGGCTTGGTTGTAGGCACTGCGATTCAAGGTGTTATACTGAAGCCATGCAAAAGGACGCTGAGCTGAAGACTCTGGCGGGGCATTCCGTGTTTACAAAAAAAAAAATGTGAAAATAATTTTAATCGCGCTTTTCACTCAGCTTAGCTTACTGAGATGCGCATTTCACAATGTCAACATCACGCGCATGCTCCTAATACTGGAAGCTGTGAGGCCCAGCCAGTTGTAGCATTCGGCGTTTTACCGCAACATAATTATTGACCAAAACGGAGAACAAATGAATGACTGAATGAGCGTGCGAGCGATAGGCAAACATGGGATCACTTACTCTTCATCATTTTTGTTTTTATTCGCAACGTCTTTGTCCTTGCCTGCTTTTGCTCGCACAGTGATCTAAGTTCATTCGGTAGGTCTGTGCTTCAGAATTTATTTTGTGATGGTCACGCGGTTCGATATAAAGGCAAGGTAAATATACCTGGTAGCGAAGCTTCCATAGAAGCCCATACGTTCAAAACATCGCGGCTTATTGGCTGTTCGTGGCGCTTAGCGCCATCTGTGTGAGGAGAGAACACTTCCGACGGAAGAAAAAATAATTTGACGTCATATACGTTAAAAACCGAAGTGACGTAATTTTTTTGTCATAGGCGCGAAATTTGTTTTCGGAGGCCTGCCATTAGAGCTGTACATTCAAATGCCCCGCCATTCGACCTGATGGGCGTTTCGAGCTTTCAGCGCGGAAAGCGATGCAGCAAAAGGTCAGCCGTAGGGGTGTCGAAATCGCATCGCGGCACAGAACATACTTTCTTTGGAGGCGGACGAATGCTTTGGGCGTAGATTGCGTAGAGTGCTCGTCCTTGCGTGGGACGCCAAGCCGGTCGGCCAGCGCTGTCGCACGAAAACAACTAAAATAAACAAGTATCTGACGGTCGCAACTCACTACTTTTGACTGCACAGGTTGAGAAACAATAAAACTACCGCGTCACCTAATTCAGACAAACGTCGACATGCAAAACAACACAGCATGTGATGGGGGCGTATTGTAACAGGTGAAGTTTACGAGCGCGCCATTCCACGCACTCCAAGAGCCGCATTACATTGCAAGTGATAGCGGCGTCAACGCCCGCCGCTATCAATGGGCGCTCTCACGGTGGGCGCTGAAAAAAGGTATTTATTGATAATGATGAAGTAAAATAGAGTTGTATCTTCTTTTCTCGCCATGCGTATATAAAATGGATTAGGAATTTTATTTTCGTTGAATGAATCTAACTGCATCTCGCTTTATTTAAAAAAAAATAGTTGCAGTGGCTTAGCTCGGCTATGCCAGGATATACGTAGCGTTAGCAAAGGTTCAGCTGAAGGTCCGAGTCGCATTGGCGCTTTCGCTGAGTTTCACAGTATATTCAGTCGATCGGCGAGCCTTGACGTCATCGACGGCGTTTTGTGGTTGCTGCAGGGGTGGTCGGACACTACGCTCAGCCTCCTGGCGACGCCGCTTTGCTAGACGTTCGTCCCTTTGCTCCAGTGTCTCCGCAGCACGTTTAGCCTTCTTCTGTTCATTCCTCCTACGCTCAACCGCTAATTGCCAGGCAACTACTTCGGGATCCGATGAGTCAAGCTTCTCCGTTCTTCTGCGCTGTTGAGCAGCATTTGCGCTCTCCTTCTCCATGGCTATACCACACTGGCAAACGCCAGTCAGAAGCGCAGCGGCTCTAGCGCAGTGTGAGACGGCGACTGCAGAGCGAGCGCGCGCCGGCGCCAATGCGTCTACCACGGCTACGACGTCACTCCTCTGGAATGCGCAGACCGGCGGCGGTGAGTCGCGCGCGGCTGGCGGCGGAGTGCGCGAGAGGTGCCGGCTCCGGTGGCTCCGGTGCGCAAGCCGTGTGACATCACTGATCCTTGCGCATGCGCAGCACGGCTCTTGATGTGCCGCGCGAAACGCGCTTGGCTAGGCCAGTGTAGCTAACGCTACAAAATACAACGTTACGGCGTGCGCGCTAAGCGAACGCCGTGTCGTCTGCTTGTCGTCTGCTTTGAGCGGGAGACACGGGCGCCGCCGAAGAGAACGCGGCCGAGCGGCACCACCGATCCGCCGGGCTGCTGCTCCGGTGCGCAAGCCGTGTGACATCACTGATCCTTGCGCATGCGCGGCACGGCTCTTCATGTGCCGCGCGAAACGGGCTTGGCTAGGCCAGTGTAGCTAACGCTACAAAATGCTTTTTTTTTTCTTTCCCAGTGTTTATTCCCTCCAAACATAGTCGCGCTTCAATCGCTCCTCCCATAACCACCCTTGCTGATGTCGGTGACAATTGGTTCTGAACCGCTTTTCGCCCGAAGCTTCGCGACGTATGTGGATCGACCTTGGCAAAGGTGTCATAGCCTGATGCGAATTTGTAAGCAGGCTCGCTCACGGCTCACTTTGCAGCCCGCCTTCAGACAAATAGGCGAGCGAGTGCCTTCGATCCCGCGAAAGGCACCCAACGCAGTGTTTAACTTTCTTGCGAAAAATGTGAATAGGCGGGGCAGTCCAGAGAGGAATGACGCGCTACCATCATGGTTGAGACGCCTCACTCGCAGTGAGTCCAATATACGGCGACCTTCGCGGGAAAGTGCCTTCAATCGGGAAGGAAATTCAATCACTGCCAGCAGTGTCGGGTTTCCCGTCCTTCCTGAAGATAGAGCTCGCTTTGATGAGAGTCAGACATGGAGAGGAGGGGAAAAAATGGACTCTCGTCTCTCAAGAAAGAATACAAGCCCGCCTGGAGAAACTAGATAAAGGGGCAGATCATCCTCGACAGAAACTTTACCCAACGGGCTTCCTCTTTTCTCCTGCCCGCCACTACCCTAATTTTGCTCACAGTGAATTCGGGGAACGAAAGGGACAGTCCTAATCAAATATGAAGTGCATGCAGCTGCGAGCAAAAAGAGAAAAAAAAACGAAAAAAGAAAATGGATCATGCGTCACGGAAAAAGCAGGTCGTCCGCAGAAGTGAAGAATACGGGCGGCGCAGCGTAAAACTAAATATTCGACTAATTTTACTTACCAGCCATATGCCTTTCACGATAATATAAATCATATGGTGCCATTTTATTCCACGTATTTTTGACAAGGAGACAATAAAGACCATAATAAAGGTAATACTGCACTCATAAAAAACATATATGTGTGTGTGTGTGTTTACGGTGTGGGAAAGGGGATGGGGGGAGTTATCGGGTGGGCATAATGCAGATTCCTTTTTCCATTTCATGAATGTTTGACTTTCACATTACCCCTATGACATTAGTTGCTATCGGAACGTCACAGCTACAAGGAGATAAAAAGTCTAACCTCACAATAGCTCCGAAATAGTAAGCAGAGTTTAGGTAACCTGATGCAGCAAGGACCATGTCTATCGTAAGTGAGGAACGGAGAAGATAATGCAGAAAAAAAAAGATAGAAGAAACCTAGGATAACCACGGTGTCTTGAGATGAAATCGGAAATTTCCTTTTTGCTAAGTTGAGCAAACGAAAGACTGGAATCCTGAAGGAAATATAATCTTCGTCAAACTTTCTGACAGGCGGACAATCAAATCGACGTACACATGCGCACTACAGAAAAAAAAAGACTGGCAGAGCGAATACGCAAGACAAGAAGCGAGAGTGCAATGCGAGCGACGAGCTACGAATATAAAAATAGAAGTACGGTTTCAATTCTACGCGCGACTGGGTTCTAGAGGACGAACGCTATGAAATAAAAAGCATCATGTTAAGCCGGGAAAAGGCCCAGTCGATGCTTATTTATTTAATTCTCATTTCTTCTCATGTTAAGCCATTGCACAAGGCATGATCACCAGGTCAATAGGCATGCATTTGTCACGGTAAAACGTTTCACATTCGATGACGGAAGTGTGCTATGGTGCTGTGCGAACAGTGTTCAGCTTTCTAGTCGTCCCTTACCTAATTTGAGAGGCGTTCCGATTAATTGCTTACCAGAGGTGGTAAAAAAAAACAATGAAAGGAATACATAGCTCAGCTGTGTATGGATTGGCATTGACGAATGACTTATACAAGTGCTGACTTGTACAAGGATTAGCCGACGATGGTGGCTTAATCTCGCGCGCGCAAGGGAGGAAAGAGGGGAGGTAGCGCGCCGTCATCCATCGCGCGCAAGGCACCGGCGGGGGGAGGGAGGTAGCGGGAGGAAAGGGGGGTGGGGGGCTTTCAGCTCGGGTGGTTACTGCGTACGGCGCGGCCGCGCGGGCACTATCTTGAAAGCGATCTGCAAAAGGGACAGAGTGTGCCGAGTACTGAGAGCTTCAAGTGCGTTGTGTTCTCGCCGCTTAGTTCGCGTTGAAGCGACAGGCCGCATGAAAGTCAATTCGCTCGTTGCTGCGGCCGCGCTTCGTCACTCCAGCGTTTTGACAGCGAGTGTGCGCGGTCATCGAGGGAGATGTTTTCATGTTTGCTTATGCCCGCGGGACACCACGCTTGTTAATTTAGTTAGCAAGCAAATGTTTTCAGGTTTATACGGCCGATAAAACTACTATCCTTACTTTGTAGAGCTGTCTAGTAATTTGCTATCGCAATGCATTCTTCGCCTTTCGGGCAAACCTGCGACGTTTTTTTTTATTTGTAAACCTCCCTGAAAATTAAAGGCACTGTCAACTAGGCCAAAGCTGAGGCCAAGTTTTGGAAAGTGCTGTTATCTTTGAGGTACAGCATACCTGCTTGGAAATTCTCCAGAGCTGTAGGTATATCATCTGTCTAACGAATGGGCATCGAACGTCCGCCTCAGCAGAGATGTGAATTTTTACGACTATTTTCTGCTTCCTAATCAAGACGGATGGAAGTGAATTTTTAGCGTAAATGTTGAGCAATTGCTAGAGAAGGGTAGTCAGTATCTCAGGGGCCACTTTTAAGTATTGTTTTTTTCGAGTCGTTCGAAGACATTTTGCGAACGAAATGATGAATGCGTTGGACTTGGCGGCTATACCGCAATATAAACGGAATATCTCATGGCGCTGCACTTTTTTCTCTCGCAGTCGGGCTGAGAACTTTCCAACACCAACGTTGAAAAAAGAAAGCTTTTTAAGGCAGTTCAACCATGAGTATGAAAAACAAATTACGAGAACGAGTGAATCTTAATACGTGTTATATAAGAAAACCAGCGCGAAAGAATGTGAAGGCAAGACGGACGGCTGGATGAGTGCTCTTCGTTTGCTAGCTTTTGTTTTTTTTTGCTAGTTTTCGATGACCAACCTTGCACCCAACGATAATCGTCATCCATCTGCGTACACTTTGCGCAAAGGGCAGTGATAAAGTGGCACAGCAGAGAAATTGACAGTAAGCACGGCAAGTTCTCTGCTGTGTTTCCGTACCACTTTGTCACTTCTCGATTGCCTCGTGCGACCCGAATACAGCTACGGAACATAATCATTCTTGAAGCTCGTTTTTATTGTCAGCTAGTATGTTACGAACATGAAAACAAGTTTAATTTAAATAGCACAGTTAAATGCCAAAAGTGGCATCTACATCTGCGTGGAAGAAGTAACCATCTCGTCTTGTTTATTCATGCATATCCAGAATGAATATTTTGTGTAATCGTTTCCGAGTGAATAAAAAAAATTGAAGGCAATGAACAATAAATTGTACGAAGGGTCTTAGGAGGTTAGAGAAAATGTCGCAGCAACTAGCCCAGAATTTTAATATTCTGCTCACATTTCATTTGCTTAACCCTCCTTATAGTGTCCTTTCAGGAACGCCGTGTCATGCGGATACACACTTGTCGTACGTCAACTGAAAAAGGCACTGATATAGTGCGCGCGCGTGTTGATTTACGGTACGCCGGCAAAACGTGAACACACTACAGCCTAGCCTCATGGCTCACTCAGCGTCACCAGCAGCTTAGGCGCGCTCTGACGCCGCCGCCGGCGCAGGAATAGAACATGTATATTTCACGTTGGAGTAGCTAGACCACAACGCACCGCCGCGCGCTAGCTGGGCCCGGCCGGCAGCAGGCCCAACTCTACGCAGAAGCCTTTATCAGTGCTGCTCAAGTTCGTTGGGTCTGCGGGCCTAAATATTAGACTTTAAGAACGCCGATGCTTGCCATTGCTGGAATGTGAACGCGGTTTGCTTCGTGAGTGCTGCTTTCCCTTTCTTCCCCCCTCACCTTGTGCAGGGTAGCCAATCGAAAATGCTTCTGGTTAACCTCGGCGCCTTTTTATAGATCCTTTCTCTTTATATAACCACATAGAGCAATCTAAATACCTGTAGTATTCTAATGTGCTTGATACCACAACTTCCATGCATTGACAACGAATTCATTGCGCTTTATACAAAAGGCGCGAGAAGCAGTAGCCTTCATTCTCGTCCATCGTGCTCACAAACGCAAAGGCGATTTCGCAACATGCCTCGTTCCTTTGAAATGGGAGACGCAGATTTTTCTTCTTTGCATCGTGCGACACACACACTGGGGTGCGCTAGAGTTGCTCATCGGCGTTCCTTTATCGTCCTTTTGTCGGCTTTCGCCCGTTTACTGAAAGGTCACTTTGTGCGCGAGCTCTTCCCGCTTTGAGCAAACCTACGAGGCCCTAACGCACAAGATACAACCCCCCCCCCCCCCCCACACACACACACAAGAAACAAAAACTAGAAAGCTCAGAATGGAAACGAATAGATATAACGGTGACAGTGAAAATATGCAGGCACGGAGAAAAACAACGTTGGGCCGGTGCTATACTGGCGGCATCTCCACAGAGACGACAGTGTGCGCGGGTGCAAGGAGGTCGCAGAATACGCACAAACTCTACTGGACTGTCTCAGAGCGATCACTGACTACGGGGAACTCTCGAAGTATATAGCAGTTGCGTGCTTCCTCCAAGAGACAAAGAGACGGGCCGACATATGCGCCAAAGAATGGCGGAGCGCCGCCTGGCGCGGAAGGCTTAGCCATAGAAGCGTCTCCCTTGGAAAACAGGCGCCGAATTCATAAGGCTTTTCGTTCGTAAAAGGTGTTTGGCACTGTCCGGACGCCATCGCTAAATATGTGACCCATCGCGATTCGCTACCACCTGCCTTTACGCATCGTTCCTCCGTTAAGATGTATTGATCATTACGGGTTCAGGTGTGTGTGCGTGTGTTTCTTATACCATGTTTTTTTACGCGCCTGGTGTTCAAAGCACCACCCTTATGAATAAATTTTCGAGAAAAACGCTGCGTTATTATTTTATTTGTTTGCACAAATCCACGCTTTAGAAATATAGAGCTTTCTCTCCTTTGTCCGCTTTTGTAAACGCGCTTCTGCTGTCGTCTTTGTATACTCTCACATAAGCGATACATTGTTCCTTGTCGACCAACATGATTCAGCATGCCCCTTCTGCTTTGGCTTTGTGTCACCTCTAGCTCCCCGCGAGTCATGACGGAGACTGTTGAAGACATGCAAACATTCTTTTGCACACGCACTTAACTTCGGGTGGCGTATGCAAGAAAAAAAAAAGTGGCTTCAACATTACAATGGAGTAGGAGCAGCGCGCTAAAGGGCGCCACATCATAGCTTTCATTTTTGGGTTCCTGTATTTCACACATAGCCGTGGGCTCGCTTTGACCTGGAACCACGTCCCGGTTCGCCCCATGGCCCGGTATTGGCCACTTAGCCTCAACAACCGTCCCAAACCTCGCGTGGCTGTCTCGTATTTTATTAAAGTGTCTAGAAAAAAAGGGAACCGACAGGGCCAGATTTTGATTAATCATATCATAAGTAGCCAACAAACAACCACACCAAGGACAACATAGTGGAAATTACTTGTACTTACTAAGTGAAATAAAGAAATGATAAATTAATGGAAATGAAGGTGGATTAAAAAACAACTTGCGGCTGGTGGGGAACGATCCCACGTCTTCGCATTACGCATGCGATGCTCTTACCATTGATATACCGTGGCGCCGTTTTCCCATCCACTTTCCGGGGTATTTATGTTTTACTACTACAACTAACCCTGGTAGTGTTAGCCAGCGCTTACCACTCACAAACCTTGGCGGCGGATGCGGAACATCCTTTCTGCCGCAGGCGTCACGAGTACGTGATCGCTTTTGGGTGAAGGCAACTGGTCAATAAACCCACATATGCTACCTGAAGGCACCGGTGTTGCCGGATGATTAGAATGTCTAGAAGCTCGACTCCACCTTACCGGGGCAGCCATATTCGCCGCACGTCGGGGACTGTCACAAAGAAGTCAGGGGCGCGATCTTGTACGCGTTCCAAAATAGAACGGAGGCGGTCCGTTCCATCGAGCCGCGCACGATTGGTCAATCTGATCGTCACGGTTCAAATTGACCAATCGTGTGGGGCTCAATGGAACGGACCGCCTCCGTTCCATTTGGGAACGCGTACAAGATCGCGCCCCAGTAGCCCATAAACCGAATTAGGGAAACCTTGCGTGTTCATAAGAGCTGCATCTCTTTGGTTCGTCACTTTCGCTGGTATTACGCCAGACATAGCGTATCAAAACAAACCGGAACCCAATCTCCAACTAAACCCGAAATCGAACCGTTATTCTTGGAACGCGCCTAAGCCGAATTAAACCGGAACCGAATAAAAAAATAATAATTGTTATCGGTTAGGTAGGAAACGCGTCAAGCATATAAGGCGACATCGATGCTCAACCGATTAGGGCTTCTTCGAAATAACTGGTACTTTGGTCGGTGCACCCCCTGACGGATAGCATGGCGTCCTGCCTCATAAACAGAGTGAACGCTGCTAAAATTGTCCACAAAAAGAACTGGACTTTAGGTAATACCACTTTTTAAATACGATTTACGATGGTACCGCGGAAAGTCCGGCTTGTTGTATTGCTTTTTGAGTTGTCAGACATGGCGCTAGGTGCTGAGAATTTCGTAAGTCCTGATCGGCCCACTGAATCAACTGTATTTGCGCCTATGACACTACGTGCCATAAATGCAAATGCGTAGTTCCAACAGTTGCACACCTGACATCCATATTTACTCTTAATGGCGCTGACCTCGAGCACCAAACACGGAGAATGGAAAAGGACTAGGAGGAAGCGTCACGTGGCCTTCTTGAAGCATGGCCATTAAAAAATACAAAGGAAATGCTAATGAAAAATAGACCCTCACCACGTGATACGCAAGCAGTAATTTCTAGCCGCTGATCGCACGGAGTGTACGCGAGAGAATATACCGGAGAGCGCGTCACAAGGGTCAGTCTTGATGAAAGCGCCAAATAAGAGCTACCACGTACCAAAAAGAAAAATTATTTAAAAGGCCCGGCAACTGCAGGGTTGCCTACTTCCCAAGAGTCATCGCTCAGACAGACCTAAGAGAGAAAGTGGTGGTATGGCGTGAGAGGAGGCTGGCTTGCCTATAGACCAGCTGCTTGGCGTCACGCTACCTCCTAGCTTTTTTCCCCGTCATCGGAGGCACCAAAGTGTCCGCGCAAAAGCTACATTGGTGACGTTCAATCGAACTACGATTCAACAGAGCTCTGCTGAAAATCCCGCTCACTTCGTTGTCCTCGAAGGATGCACTGGAGACTGGTCACTTGGAAAGTCCGGTCACTGTGCAGAAGCAGCAGGAGTACCACTCATTATAGAAATTGGCACACGCGTAGATGGGCGCTACGACCAGCAAACGAGCACTGCCATGATGTCAGTGGTCAGTCGCGCTGAACGCTAGCCACCATTAGTTGGGGGAGGGGTTTTTTTCAAGTGCCACGCGGAGCAGGACAACGCTAACTACATCTGCGTATTCCCGTGCTTGATCTTTTCTACTTTTGCGCCCTCGTGATATGTACGCGGCGCGTTGCATCGTGTTGCAGTCGCCGCAGAAACATTAGCGATGCTTCTTTTTAAGGTCTGCAAAATAAACAGAACTCACCCAGGCTCGCTCAAAAAAAAATTTTTTTTCTTAGGGTTCACTCGGATTCAGTCTCACCAAAGCTTTACGCAGCCGGGCCCCACTCGGACTCAAACTCACCAAAGCTCTGCTCAGTCAGGCTCACTCAAACTCCGACTCACGGGTCTGTCTGAGTCTGAATGAGTCGACTCATGAGTGAGTTTGCCGACCTATGGTCAAAAGCAAGCGCATTGTGTCCCACGAATAAATTCTACTACTCGAAGAGCCATGTACTCTTCTTGGCTAAGCCCAAAACATGCGTTGAGCCATGCCACATAACCAGACCAGAATTCGTGTGCCGTTTACATCCGCGATTACCGCTCACTCAGGTGAGAACCTTCATTAGAGAACGCAGTGCTATGGTTATAATAAGCCATGCAGCTGAGCTCGCTGATATCCCTCATCGATGACATAGTCTTTGCCACTCTCTGTGTTCAATTTATCTAGCTTTAGTAACACTTCCACCTAATGGCCGAATTGCAAGCTTCACCAGAAATGTTGATTCCACTGAGCCCCTGAAACAAATTTTCGGCCGCGGAACACAACTGGCATGACCGACTTCAGGGCCCGAATTCACAAAAAACTCTCACGCTAGAATTGTTTGTAAGAAAAAAACTTCTGCCAATCCTGACACTGGACATATCATTAGTGAAGGCGGCTGGCCAATGGGAAAAATCACTTACTAAAGAAAAGCTTCGTGAATTCGGCCCCAGAAGTGCAAGCACCTCGCCCGCGGTGGCCCTAGTCTGTCCCCATTTTCGCACGAAACGCAGCCCCTGAGGCTCAACAATCTGCTAATTGGGTGCGCCGATTGAAGTAGCATAGTTATTCCAACAGTCGTGGAAACGATCAAGTTGTCGCCTTATATGCTTGAACCGTTTCATGCCGAATCGGTAACCGTTATTATTGTTTTTTTCGCCTCACTTCGGTTTGGCTTAAGGCACGTTCCAAAAATATCGGTTCGGGTTCATTTCAGCCCAAAATTGCGATTGGGGTACAGTTTTCAGTCGGGGTTCGGGTTCAGTTAAACAAGTTCACTTTTTCCGGCTTGGCACCATGGGTAACGTCACGACTGGTTGGCACCATGATAATGCAAACACTTCTGACGTAAGAAATTGAGGCCCATGGGTGGGGGATAACAAAACCATCCTACACCAGTTTTTTTTTTTTTTTCATCTCCCACTTCTTCGCTTGTACCAGCTAACATATAAGTAGAAAGAAGCAGCTTTTATTGCGCGTAATGGAGGAGGTCGGTCGGAATGGCATAGATATCGGGTAGGGATAAACAGGATTTAACTGGGAAGGTTCAAAGCAGTACTCTTTCGGCTGCTCCATTTCACTTCTACGAATAAAATAGTAAACTGGCCTTAACATAAATAAATAAAAATGATAATAAATAGAACACCTAAGCAAGCGCAGCAACTCACAAATACAAGAGTGAAAGAATCGGAAAAGCGTGTCATTGGCCTACTACTCCTGGTAAGAGTAAGGAAAAGATGAGGGACATAGAAAGGAGGAATGCACATGAAGACGCCATAATACAAAAAGAAAAACTGTGCAGCAGCGTCCAATGCAAGGGATGCGTTCATTTCTGGATGCAGGAAGTACATCCACACAAGAACACGATTGTCCAAGCATAGTCCCGCATAGAGCACTGCACGGGCTCGGGCTTACCCGAAAGCCCGTACCCGGCCCGGCCCGTGGGCCGGGCCGGGCCGGGTAGGACAGTTTTTTGACGGGCTCGGGCCGGGCTCGGGCACGGCGTGTGCTTTTTGACCCGGGCCCGGGCCGGGCTCGTATTTTTTGACGCGGGCCCGGGCCGTGCTCGGGCTTTCTGGTGGTGTGCATGTAACGTGCAGCGAGTTATTCTCGGGCGTTTCAACTCTGAAAAACATTATTTTTCGGTCTCGGTCCGGGTTCGGGCCGGTTCCGAGTCGGGCTCGGGCCGGGCTCGGGCCGAAGGTAAAGGGGTGGCGGGCCGGGCCGGGCGGGTAACGTAGATTACTTCCGGGCCCGGGCCTGGCCCGGGTCTCGCCATAAAATTTTTGATCGGGCTCGGGCGGGCCGCCCAACGTAAAAACGGGCCCAGGCCGGGCTCGGGCTGCAAAAATCGGCCCGTGCAGTGCTCTAGTCCCGCATGCACACGAACGTACACACGCTTGTCTGTACTTTAGATACAAAGCAACTAACCAACCAACCAAACAAGGAAACAATAAAAAAGCGTAACAGACACTGTAGAGTCGTGGGCGTCCAAGTAGTACGTTGCGACAAAGCATAAAACTGTGCCCTCATTCACAAAAAAGGTTATAACGCCAGAAGTTTTCTTAATAACATGTTGGACATTTTGAGTCGGTATCTAGAGGGGTTGAATACATTGTTGGGCATTCGCGACGTTTCAAACAGCTTTTACAAACGAAAAGCTTAGCAATTCTGCCGCTGCTCTTTATATCGCGTTGAGCGTGCTCGACATTCGTCCATGAGCCCAGAATCTCCTCCGAAAAAAAAATGGGGGGGGGGGGGGGGGCAGGGAGTCCAGGCAGCGTCCGTGGCTCGAACCGCGGGGCGCAGTCGAGCAGCGACCGCGGTGCAGCGCTTAACGATGAACTCGGCAGCCTTACACTGTCGCGACCAGCAGCGCCGAAAGGTCAAAAGCTCGTCCGCCCTGGCTCGCCCCGTTCTACACGCTGCAACAAGTGCTCCTGCGGAACAGGTGTCGCGCCGCCGCCGCCGCATTTGTGACTCGCGCTCGATACGCGTTTGTGTGTGCGCGTCGCATCGAGGTTGAAGAGCGCGTGTCGGTGGCAGACGCAGGCTCTCGAGCACCGCCCCGACACCCGATACACTGCCCGAGCTGGCGGAAGTGCTCGACCGAGAGGGTCGCCGGTCGCGGTGTTATCGCGCTGTCCGGCTCTTGCAAGCCGGCGCTTTTCGCGTTGAGCGCGCCACTTCGTAGTACAGCGTGCTGTCGCCGTGTCCGAGGCATTCTGTCCGCGGCGTTTTTTCGAGCGGGCTCGTTCGAGCGGGGAAGTGATGACAGGGACAGAACATGTACACACGTTTAGATCAATAAAAATGCGGGCAGAATTCATCCACGATAGCTGTCCAAGTATATGTGAATTGCATTCTTTCGAGACGAAAATGAATTCGCAGAAATATTAAACGATTTTTTTTTCGCTGAAGAGCGCCGTGAACGAGGTTATGGGCTGACATGTTCAGATTGCAATACCTTCGGGATGAGCCCACATTTTTAGACTGCGCGACTCGCGGGATCGCCCCACCAAAACCGTCATATAGATAGCCGGAAAGAAAACTGGTCTGACAATGCCAAGAATGTTATTCGCATGAACACAGGATGAAGACGCGGAAAATTGTGCGCATTGTGAACTTGCGGAAGGGCGCGCAAAGGGCTTCTGTAGTGCGATCGCCGCCGCTTGATCGTTCGTCATAGAAACGCTGGCAGTGTGCGGCTGGTCGATCACGGAACTTCCTATTATATACCGGGAAGTCGCGCTGTGCCGCTTTTATTAGATTTCCGGCGGGCAGTTGCGAAAGGAGTAGTGGCCGATGAAATACAAACTGACTACATTAATGCTGCAAAATTCTAAGGCGCAACAACAGTGAGCAGTTTTTTTTAAAGGAAGTACGCGCGTAGGCTTTACTTATGCCCCGCCTCACATAAAAGAGATGGCCGCCGTGGGAGCAGGTGCACAAGACCACAAAGGCAATGTTGACTGGTCAAAGACAGAATTTGTAATCCCGATTCAATACCCTCGCCATTGGCGCTTTAACGTAAAGCTATTCCAAACTTTCCGATTCCAATTCTGCATTCAGCCAACCACGTTTGGTCAAAACACTTTTGGGCCACTTCCAATCTCTCCTGTCTGTCACGCGACGTCACGAATACTGCGATAGCTCCCCATCTGATATAACGTGTACGCAATGATTTTGCATAATTAAACCGCACAAAAGAAAAATAACTATTCCTGATTCGACGCCTTTTCACAATAAGCCCTCTGCTATTGGTCCAATGTTTTCGGGCTGCGCCCACTTCGCCTGGTGGTCACACGACCTCACAAAACCACGAAAACTCACCGCGTCAAAGTGACGTGTACGCGAAAACAATGTATTTGTATGCCGAACAAAACTGAAGATTTCTCTGAATAGCCATAGACTGCCCCGTTCCGAAAGGAATAGAAGATGGCTGTCCGCCGATTGCTCAGGCCCTCGCTACTAGCACCTGCCGGTGAGCATGTATTTATTTGCACATGATAAACCTTTTTGCGTGGCAGTAAAACGTTATCGAGCCCTTTTGGCATGCATGCGACATCGCTCTGCCAACTCTTCCTTGCTGAGGATCCGTTTTAGCGTCATTCTTATCCTTCCGTTAAACGCCGCCGCGATTTTTGACCAGCCACCGCAAGCTAAGTAAGACGAAGCAGACCAATCGGAGAAGCCGGCACCACCCTCTTCATGCGGTTATGTATTTTCACTGTGCTGGCTCGGCCCCATCAAAACCCTAGTCCAGTAGAGCGTGCACGCTCCTCGCCTCTTGTCAGCCAATTAGATAACAAACATCTCTCATTGCAGGCAATGTTATTCGTTTTGAAAGCGCACAAAGGTGACCTCCTATAAACGAGAAGAGTGTTTGATTGGGTTGTTCAGACAATGCTGCGGGTCAACGGCCGATGCTTACGTCGGTGGTTACGTAAATTTGACGTCAGGAGGTTGAAATAAAAATAGTTTGGAATAGCTTTACGTTATATCACGCCAGGATAACGCAACGTTTCTTTTCCCCATCGCACTTTGTCCGAACGGCGCTCCGCCTACATTATCACCATGAGCGGTGATAAGCGGTGGATGATAGGAAGTGAATTTAATCGAGCGATAGGAATCGCTACATTACACCAGCCCTGTTCTTAAAACGCCGGCGCCTTTGTGATAGCCTTTCGTGATAACTAACAAGACAATAGCTGGGACGCAGGCCTATAATGAAGCTACCTGACATGTGGGCAGTAATGAGAATTCGGTTTCCTTGCGGCTTCCTTGCGTTTTTTTTTTTTTTGGTTGGGTGCAGTGAGACGACAGGTCAAATTTAATATGCAGTTTGATAACAATGCGTGCGTGTGCCATAACGGGCAGGCTGCTGTCACGCGACCAGTCGTGCGTGCCCAACTGCTTTGTGAATGTCGGCTCAAGGCACCGATTAAAGAAGCGCCTCTTTTCGTAAGTACTACCTGTGATTTCTTGTTGCCACGGCCCTATTGCCTCGTTGTAATGTTTCGCTATCGTTGATGGCGTGTGCCCGAACGCTGGCCAGTGTGAAAACTTTCTTGAAAAAAAGAGAGTACTCGGGATGAGATGTGTCACATTCACGAAGCTTTTTAGCCGTGACAGCTGCTTCGCATTGGCATGCCACCTTCGGTGATATTTAGTTACTTATCAATTAATACGGTAAATAAATAATGAGATTATAAGTACAAGGGCAAGTACAATATACAATGGTAGGAGTTGTCAACAATAAACATATCTTCTATCGCGATTGCAAACCGCCCCATCACATACGAATCTTTCTAGCTTGCGAACTGGGCGATATTCTCGATTGTTCACTTTCGGGGATACGATCACTTTCGCGCCATTTCGCGGGACCAGCACCGGACACCGACGAAAGATTTCGTGGTGCTGTACTGACACCGCGCTTGGCCCTGTGCCAGGAATGCGGTCAACCACATATGTATAGACGCCGACGCGTTTCTGCAATCTCGCAAAAGTTAGTGTATCCCTGCTGCTTTTTTCGAACACGTGTTCTATTATGTAAACATTTTTATTGCGATAGCAATTATATGGACACTCCAGGCGCATTTTTGTCATCGCCTTCCTCGTCGCCGTGAGGTTCTGTATAAAGTCCATGGGCGATAAAATCGTCGCCGCGCGCCGTACGCTGTATCTGCGAGAGAAAACATGCGACGGTGAGCCGCCAATCGCGGCTCGCGAACGCAAGGGCTGGAATAGGAAGGAAGTGCGCAGTCTTCCAGTCGCCCTCAACGCTCCGGAGGGAGGGGAGGGGGAGGGGCCGCGCTTTACTGCAGCCGCACGCTTCCGCCAGGCCGGAAGGCTCCGATAATGGGGCGTTCTGCCCTGCGATGCCCTTTGGGCGAGGTTTGCGAGCCAGCAAAACCAGCGCAGCACTACGCGATAACGGAGCTACTGAAACGCGAAAGCGCGGGCGGCGCAGAGTCAGCGAAAACGAAACCTTTCGACCGGCCGCGTTGTTGTCAACGGTGTAATGTCAATTAGTTCTTTTTTTCTAAAAATGAAATAGAACTGGTGAAGTAGCATTTTCGTTCGTCTTATAGTACAATACAATGATATTTTTTATAACGAGTGGTTGAGTATTAGCGGCACAATTTAAATGAGGAGTGCCTTCGTCATCGGCCAAGTACCTGAATGTCCAAGGGGGAGTCTCTAGTGGTGCCCTGCATTTACCTAAATTTCTCGATTACTAAGGCTCTGTTCGCGATAATATTGACGCCTTAGAGATACACGAACGCTAATTCATCTCTTAAGCTTGACTTAGTATTTGCCTTTAGTGTCCCTTTAACCCTCCACGATTGGCCAAACATTTTTGGGCCCACGCCCACTTCGCCTGTCTGTCAGGAGAAATCCCAAAAACCGCGAGAACTCCCTATCTAAAAAGCACATGCACACACCGGTTATGCATGACTAGGCTGAAGATAAACAATATATCCGATTTTACGCTTTTGTCCCCATTATTCTTCCGCGTTTGGGGAAAAATGCTTCCAGGCCACGCCTAGTTCGCCTCTCTGTCACGCGACGACAAAAATCCGCGGAGTCTCGCCACGTCAAAGTGACGTGTGCATATTAAAGATGCATTAACATGGAGAACAAAACTGAACATTTTTTTAATAGCCGGTGACTGGGGGGCCCCGTTCCGAAAGAAATAGGAAATGGCCGTCCACTGATTACTCCGGCGCTGTATACGTGGAGCTGCCGGCGTGAATTGATTTCTTTGCATATAATAAAAAATTTGCGTGGCAGTGCAATGTAGTTGAGCCCTTTTGGGCACGTACATGACATCGCTCTGCGAACTCTTCTTCGCTGAGCATTCGTTTTGGTAGCTCCCCGTGGCACGCCACCGCAATCGTCAACGAGCCACCGCAAGCTAAGCAAGAGGAAGCGAACTAATCTCAGACGACGGCACAACTCTCATTGCCCTGTTATCAACTTTCACTGCGCTAGCTCGGCCCCACCGAAACCTTTTCTTCTTCTGATAACGAAAACCTGTCGCGGCAGGCAATGATATTGACTTTGAAACTAAACAAAAGTCGGTTCCTATATAAACGAGAGCGTTTGATTGGGCTGTTGAAACAACCTTGGGGGTCCACGCCCGTCGGCGGTTACATAAATTGGACTTCAGGAGATTGGAATAAAGTGAAAATGGAGTAACTTTACTTTATAGTGCACTTGGTTTTGTATCCCGAATAACTCGTGGTTTCAGTTACCCTCATTGTTTCATTATATTACTTCATTCTTTGGTTGTTAGTAAACTTGAATATTGTTCGGTGGTATGGAATAACATTGGCGTTGTTCTTGAGGGTGGACTTGGAAAAATGCAATGCAGATTTGTGAATAAAAGTTTTAATAGGTACATGGGTTATTCCCATTATCAGAATAGTTCTTAGCAAGTACCACAGGAAAACATTAAATTGGCGACGTAAAATTGGAACTTCATAGTTTTGTACAAGTTTATTTATGGGTATATTGAATGTCCGCTTCTGCCTCACTATATTGGTTGTTAATGTCCGGAAACTCGATGTCGCCGGAATCGTGTGTTTAGAGTTCATAAAATTTGTAATACGAGTCCCGTAATTTGATTAGATTGTTTATCTGACACCGTTAGCAGACTTGTACGTAACGAATGAAATGTAATTAGTTACTTGTAATCAATTACAGTTTTGGTAACATTGTAAGTTAAGGAATACATTGTTTAATCGACTACGCTAACTGTAATACCTTCTTATAATAAATATCTTTATAATAAGTTCTTCACTTCGAACAGTCTACGACTTCTCTGATATTGACATAATTTACTGGCCGTTAAGCTCATGTCTCTATGTGTTTGATATTACATGACTCATGGGCAGCTATTTTTGTTGTTCTAACATTGCATGGGTAACCCCCTACCCACATATCAGCGTCCCGCAGCTGCATCAGAACATGGCAAGATTGCAGATCAGCAAAATACTGTTGGAATTAATCCCGACGTCTGAGCATTGCTCTCATAACTAAATTTCTTTATTATAACTTCTTTTCGCTTATCACAGTGTATGACTTCTCTGATATGACCTCATTTGTTGGCTGGTAAACGCATGTTACTATCTGTTTAACATTACGTGACTCGTGTACAGCTATTTTTGTGATGGTAAAACACCAACAGTGTTTATTTGGCCAACCTATATTAAAGTTCATTAGAGATTTGACCAACTTTTAAAGGAACCCGTCAATGTTTTCTGGCGTCCGTTACAATGAGTAGTTTTTATAAATAGTAACGATTGAAGGGCGCCGAGAGAAGGGCCACCAGACGTTGGCCGACAAATTGAAACGGCGCTTCTATGGCTCGATAGCGACGGCCACTTCGGACGTTGATGCCAGGAAAGCACCTAATACGATGTTGCTGTTTTAATGCGTTCGCATTCTTAGGGTGCTGCACGCACTTTCTGGGGGCCAAGTATCTAGCTATGTATGTTTATATCTACGTATATTTGAATCTAACCATTTTCCCGCCTACTGGGGTAACTGGCTATCGTTCGTGGTCGAATGGGTACCGCAGTGGGCTGCTGTGCTGAGGGAACATTCTTGGAAACCAACCGTCGGCATAAATTGGGTCACCAAGAATCAGAATCAGAACTTTGTTATTTAAGGTTGGGACATATAGGTCGGGTCCCACATATAGGACAATTAACATAGGTTGGGTTGGGAGTAGGTGGCAATGTGTATATATGTGCCGCTGTCCATGCAACGAACCTCTTTCATGCCGACAGCGCCCTATACAGGGTCTTGAGGGGGGGGAGGGGGGGCAGCGCTGTAAGCTGCGTGGTCGCTCATGCCGGCTCTTCTCCTGCTGGGGAAGTGATGTTGTCGACGTGCCCCGGTGAAAACCGCACTGCTTAGCTATACCTCGTTACTTTTTGTATCGAGCGCAAGAATGTTGCTCCGATTCTTCGAGGGTCATGTTATGAATCTATTTGACAAAGTAGAAAGTATCCGGCGAAGCGGTGACGTTGTTGATACGCCCAGGCGCTTATTGGAACGGCCAGTCCGCCGTTTTTGGTCTGAGCGTCTTGCCTATTAAATAACCCCGAATGCCCATCACTTGCATGCGCAGGAGCAAGGAGATGTCGAGATGAGTGCTGGCGACAGTGACGTTTTTCTAGTACAGGATAAACTATAAGCATAAAGGTACGCTGTGTGCACCATATATAAACGCTCGCATGTGAGGCTATATTGTGGCGGAAATGACCATTTTAACCGAGGTACCGTGCTCAGCGAATGAAATGCGATACTGGGAGCGCATGGTTGCCGTAAGGGCTGCCGGCGATTTTCGGGCCACCGGTGGACGCTGGCGACACCAAGCTGATGCATTGTGGTATACGATGGAAATTAGAGCCTTTGTGGCGCATTGTGACTCCATGCGGCCCTCCAGCGATCGACCAGCGCTCACCAGGGGTGCAAAAAGCGCCGACATGCGGCCAAATTGTCGCGTTTGAATCGTCGAGCACTGTGCATTCGCAGGCAATGTACTGATAGATCATGTCAGAAGAACATGCTCAAACGAATGGATGGAGGCCTGTTTTGCGAAGGGGAATAGTAAATTGATAGTAGGCTTTTTATGAGAAGCTTACTAACAAAAACTATAGAGGCGCGTTAAACAGAAACCGACCGATCGATAACAAGAAGACCTATTCAAACAGCACCAAGTTCAAGCAATTTGTTTTTCCTTTGCTAGCTAATTCTTGCAAAGTCAGCTGAGGAACGTTGTTGATAAATGTGGATTACAGCAGCTTGCTCATATAGATTGGAATGTGATCTGCAGGTGTCAGCTGCCGGATTATCCCTGGAGGCCATTGTGTTCCCACTACTACGACAAAATGTACTCGCATACTTTCTCAGCAGAAAATAAAAAGTGCATAGGGCCAAAATGTATGCGTAGTTTTCACAAAATAGTTGACGCACACTGCTCGTTGTAAGTGACATTTTCATTCAGTCTCACTTGTCTTCAGATTATTCCATTCCATTACATTACATCACGTGTCAAGCAACTACCTAAGTGTTTCTGGTATGCAGACAAGGTTATAACTCTACTCGATATAGAAAAAAAAAGCTTTATTCAGGATTATTATCCGCCTGAAATGTTTAGCCTCTCAATAGACGCTGTAATGTATCCGTTTGTGAGGATTCTGGGATGCTTTTCTTTACTTTTCCCAACCTAAGGAGTGCTTAATGAATGGCTGCAGCGTAAAGATTGCACATAAAACAGTGTCTTCATAGTTTGAGTTCCAATGAAAAATGCGCTTTATTCATCAGATCAGTCAAGAACTGGAGATATGAGCTGTTTAATTCGTGGCTCAGTTACCAACGTACACGTCTGGATGGCACCGCGAATTGCGATAACGTAGAGAGGAATGGGCTGAACCCAAACTCTCCGTGCATCACTTGGACTGGAAACAACGTCGGCTGTCACGACACCAACTGGAAGAAAAATAACAAGACATGGTAACATTGAAAGTTCCAATTTTTTTAAGTAAGTAGGTCTTGAAAGAAACACTAAGTGGACTGAGGTGGCGTTACGTGCATGAAAGAACACAACATTAAAACTTCGTATCGACGCAGTTCTTGAATTTCAGCGAACTGGCAGACGGTGATGTGTTTCGTTTTTGCAGGCGCTACAAAATTGAAGAGTGGGACGAAAAAAAAACACACGAAAAGGCTCGTTATCGAAAAAAAAATGTCGCTATTTGCAATGTCTGCAGGTTGTGTGTTTTGTCAAAGTCACGTGAAAGAGGATCCAAAAAATAAAGGGCAAGTATGTGTTACTGAAGCGAGAATAGGAAAGCAGGAGCGACGCAGCGCACCTCGGCAAACATTGAATTAGGCCGCTGTGCCCGTCTATTTGCGCTTCAAATATCGCCTCCCGTTTCTTTTTGGAATGGGCCAGCTGTCTACAAACCTTTCGGAGCGGTCAAAAAGCTAACTCGTGTTCCTTTGCCCTGGAAGGGTGCGGCCGTGGTTTTTATTATATTTAGGTAAAAGCCTCCCCCCCTCCCCTCTCCATTCGCCCGTCTTACGTTTTTTTTTTTTTGATAAAATGCTTCGTGACCTTTTTTTGTTTCCTACAGCACTCACCCGGCAGTTCTTGGAATAGAATATTGAAAGACACCTACAGAGACTTAGCAAGTGTCTGCGTGGCTAGTGAAATGTAAAAGAATGTCGTCAACTAACTGACATCTTCAGCGCACGTTTCCCGGAACCAGGAGCCTTTGATTCTGGGCAAATCTCGTTCCATATTTGCTGCGATGGTTGTGAAAAGAAGTCTTGAAGTGTAATTAATGGTACAGATTGATGAGCCTTTTTAAGTAATAAAATAGACCTTCGTCCCGACGTTCTAGTTTAAACATGAGATTGAGAGAGAGAGAGAAATTAAAAATGATGTTTACGACGAAAGCCGTGCAAGATTTCAAGAGCGCATTATGGTGGACCATTCCCGCTCACTTGGTGTTTTTGAGATTGTGTGGCCTTAACTTGGGTTGATTCAACTATATTTCATTGGAGCATTAAAAAAGACGAGTCACAGCCCAAGACACAGTGACACAGGACATAAGAAGGGAATTGGACGAAGCGCTATCAGCCAATGTTTTATTACGCACACAGCAAATATATACAGGTGCGTGAAAGGGGAAGAGAGGGTAAGAGACATGACAAAAAAGAAAGGGATGCTTTTGAACATCGGTCGCCTGTCGCGGTCGGCCGCACGACTTTTGTCAATCATTATTGTTAGTGTACCCTAAGTGGTCGCGACGGCATTGCGGCGAACACCAGTCTTTCTGACACCCTAAGGAAACCTTGAGAACATGATTGGAGAGGACAAGGCAAAGGGAAAATGGCGAGTGTGCGACATGGACGAGAGCCTTAAAGTTAACTTTCGGGGTTGTACGTATGTGCCAAAACCACGATCTGATTATGAGGCCCGAAGTAGTATTGGGACCAGGGGGTAATTTTGACCAACTGGGGTTCTTCAAGGGAAACCCAATGCACGGTAACGAGCGTTTTTGCGTTCCGCCCCCACGATCGAACCCGCGACCTCGAGCTCAGCAGGGCAAGGACAAAGAGCCTGAGCTTATGGGTGGGCTTCAAATGCTTTCTAGATGAATTTTACCTCACTAATTTCACGTCGAGCAAGTTCCCCACTACCGTTTAGTAGTGTGGTTCACTGGGAAAGTTGGTGCATAATGACAGTATAGGGGGTTCCAGCAGTTCCAGCACAAGAAAAAAGAAACGCACAGGATAACGCTGGAATTACAACTGAAGTTTGTGGAATGTATTCGTAATAAACGTCAGTTGCAAGTCCAGCGTAGTCCTGTGCATTTCTTTTTTCTTGTGCTCGTGTCCATAATTGCTGGATACCCCTATACTGCCCTCAGTATCACTCAATATGTTGTCAATTGCTGTTATTTCGACGCATTGAGCATTGCGTGACAGCTTCTGCCATCTTAAAGTTTGAACATAGAAACGATGCCTATAGTTGCCATTATCTTCACGAAAACTATACCTCATCTCACTTCCTTTTACGCCAGCCGCTCGAGCCCCGTTTGTGAAGGTTCATAAACCACACACACCATCTAAGAGCGCAGCTCTTAAGGGCCCGTTCCTACGGCGAGCGTCGGCGTCCCTCGAAACCGAGCGAACGAGCACAGCGAAAGATCAGAGCGAACGCGGAGCGCAGCGGGGGATGAAACAACGGCGAGAGCGAAGAGGCGCGAGGTGGAAAGCGGAGAGAAGTGTGCAGCGGAACCATGAGGCGGAAACCGGAGGAGGGCATGGCGACAGCGTGACAGGAAAAGCGTAGTGCGGCGACGATGGCTACGAGATGGCGCCAGAGTAGCGCGCGTCGTCTGTGACGTCTGTCGGCGGCGGCTTCTGTGAATCGGGCCCACGCGCTACCCGCGCGCTGGCTCTCGCGATCTCCGGATTAGCCAGGCAGTCGCGCCACACTTCGCTCCGTTTGCAATGTGGCGCACGAGACAGATTGTACGCGCCAGCCAATATATCGCGAAATGAGAACACGTATACAGCTGCGCTCAAATTGCGCTTTAGGAAGTATCGTAATGATCGATGAACTTTTTTGCGTACATCGTCTCGAGGTTTTCAAATAGCGCCCGTTTGGGTGTCGTAACATACGCCTTCGTCATTGTTTCTCGATAGTGCGTAGAAGGCAGAAACCCTTAGTTGGCTGCGTCCTTTCTTTACTGGCTTAGCGGCCTGCTCCCACTAAGGAGAGCGGGAACACTTAGACGAGATCGCTAGTTTTCTACATTATGAAAGGAGTGCTGTCATTAAACAAATATGCTAACGCGGTGTGGTAATGCATTTTTTTCGTTAGTTATGTTCAGAACAATTGTTTCAAGGTGTGTGTGACTATGTGTGACAGGCTTTTCAAGAGTCCGCGTTGGGGCTTTTTAGCCTTCGGGCGCTAGGACGATGAACACCTGCAGTGAGGAATGTCGGCCACGTCTTCGGGTAAGGCAGCAGGGATATAATACAGCTTTACGCCAGTAGAGTACCCGCCGCGGTGGCTCAGTCAGCTAAGGCGTTGCGCTGCTGAGCACGAGATCGGGGGATCGAATCACGGCCCTGGCGGCCGCATTTCGATGGAGGCGAAATGCAAAAACGCCCGTGTGCTTGCGTTGTAGTACACGTTAAAGAACCCCAGGTGATCAAAATTAATCCGAAGCCCTCCACTACGGCGTGTCTCATACTCATAATCAGAACTGGTTTTGGCACGTAAAACCCCAGCAAGAAGAAGAAGAAGAAAGAAGAAACGCGAGTGGAGTGGCGGAGCACGTGGGTAGGTGGTTAAGCAAGCTGTGCGGTAAGTAATAAAAATTGAATGACGTTGGGGTCGCGCAGGGTATACGAGATTTCCGCTGTCAACGTGTCGTCCGTCTATCATAGGGCACCATATAGCATCCCCATGGCCTCCAGTATGGTGTGAATTGATTAATAGAAACGACTGAGCAAAGCTGCGGAGCGACGGAACGTGCATTCTCCTGCAACCTTTCTATCGGATAGACGTCCATTTTCTTATTGGGAGCCAATTTCAGGGGCTCGCCACGAGAATCCAATATGAGAACCGTTACGCGCTATCTTATGTTGTAATGAAAGCGCAACAAAGAGACCTTTCTTTCCTTCTTTTTTTCTCGCATTGTGAGATGTAAGCTTGTCGAAGGCTTGTAGATCGCGAGCCCTTGAAACTTGTCAGCGAGTGACCCTTAAAATAGCGAACATTAAAGAAAAGAAATCAGCGACGATTACGATACTCCCCAATGCTAAATTTGAGCCCAGCTCTATACGTGTTTTCATGTGGCGATATTTTGGCTGGCGCGGACAATCTGTCTCGTGCGGCACGTTGCAAACGGAGCGAAGTGTGGCGCGACTGCCTCGCTAATCGGGAGACCGCGAGAGGCAGCGTGTGGATGACGTGTTAACGCGTAGGCGCTATTCACAGCAGCCTACTGCAGGCAGATCTCCGCTCATGCAGCGCTTTGTTTCTTTCCATATATGGTATTGGTGGCGTCATCGGTGAACAGACGACGCGCGTCACTCTGGCGCCATCTCGTAGCCATCGTCGCCGCAAAGCCCGTCTTGTGCGGCACTACGCATTTCTTCTCACGCTTTCGCCATACCCTCCACTCCCCCTCCGTTTTCCGCCTCATGGTTCGGCTAGACCCCTCTCCTCCGCTTTCTTCCTCGAGCTCTCTTCGGAATCGCGGTCTTTCAACCCCCCCGCTGCGCTCCGCATTCGCTCTATCATCATTCGCTCTGCTAATTCGCTCGGTTACGAGAGACGCCGACGCTCGCCGCAGGAACAGGCGCCTAAAACTGCGCTCTAAAAGGAAAAAAAAAATTCAAACTCGACCCATTTCCAAATATGAGTGATTGCTTTCCCCTACAACATACATCTCGAGGCCAACTCTACTTTTCACAATAGCATGTTACAAAGAATGCGGCAGGCGGCAGTCGGGTCGCCTTTCTTCGCGTGTTCGCTGCAAGGACATGCTGTTCCAGGAGGAGCGATTGATCCGCTTCTCGCGCTCTCACTGTGGCAAATCCGCGGGTCGACGTAAGCGAGAGTCGATCGCCACGCGCGCCCGCCAAGGGCTTCGCGTCGCTGGAGAACCGAAAAATCCGGCTGGCCGGCTCAGCGAGCTTCTCGTTTGGGTTCTTCCCTCTCCTCATCGCAGCCATGGCCCCAGTGTTCGTTACTCGGTCACCCCATCAATGCGGTGCGAAGCCCTCTCAACATCCGACGAGGACTTAGGAGTGAAGCCCGCTCTAAGCGCGCCATCGCCGACTGGCGTCAGGACACGGTCGCTCGCCGTCATCGGCAACGGTGGGTCACGGCTCCGGGAAAAGAAGTGCTCTGCGCCAGAGGAACTGGAAGCCCCGCCGAGCCACTCCGGAACGTGACTCGCGGCCGGTCGACAGGATCTCCAGTCAATGGCAGCGGCCTCGTCCCGCCGCTGTTCGGTGGAGAGGGTGCGGCGAGCACGAATTGTGACAGCAGCCGCTGTGCTCCATCCTGCCGAGCCGCGGGCTCATATTGTGTCGTCGCGCAGCCCTTTGATTCCCGCCGTTCAATGCCGCGTGAAGCCCTTGTGTCAGGCGGGCAGCTAACCTTGGTCTGGACGCTGTGTCGGTGACCCACATTGCTTGGAAGTCTTAGTTTATTTACCATGGGACGAACGAATGATTAAGTGCACGGCACGCCCTCAGCACTGCTCGGCAATGTTAGCGCAGTTAACTCGCTTGTTTTGCTCCAACGGCAAGCCTCTACGACTTAGCTGGTACTCGAAGTTCGTGGTGAACGTGTGACCATACATGAACTACACTACGTAACGCGTGCCGAAACTTAAAAAAAAAGTATGCGAGTGCCACGTAACTGGACGGAACCAATGTAATATTGTTTGCTGTCGCTTTTTTTTGTTTTCGCCTCGTTATATACTTAGTTAAATATAAATGAAATAACTTCTCAAATAATATAATCAGGCATATTGGCAGTCAGAAAATTGGAGGCAATCTTTAACGGTTCGCGATCCATCTTTCTTTTGTTCTATACGTGCTGCACCAAAAAAGGTTTTTTCCATGCCTGAAAGAAGTACGCAAAAGCACGCAAAAAAGTGCCTAGTCGCGCGGCACTTTTTTATGTGTTGCGGGATTTCTTCAGCACGAGCCATGGCTATGCTACAGCAGGTCCAAGGCAGCTTGCAGTGACCGTAAAATTATAGTGTTTTTAAATCGGCTATCTTCTTAGGGCAATTCCACACGTTTACCAGAGACACGAAAAAGAAGGGGAAAAATTATATTATTTTTTACCCCAGTGCTGGGGTTTCAAACCCCTATCATTATCTTCGAATATGACCTCTTGCACAGCTACTTCATACATCGGTTTCTGTCGGGTCCCTAAATTGAGCTGAGAGACGCTCTGGCATGCTACTCCAGATGAAACTGGTGTGGCACGAAAGGACACACTCGTACACATTACATACGCACATAGAACACGCACAAGTAACAAGCGCTATATAGCGTCAAACATCTAGAGCGTCTGATTCAAGCCAGTGTCATGGAGGTAGACTGAAAGCGCCTTCGTTGCGCGCAGAGCAGTAGCAGAGCTGCTCCAAGGCCCAAGAATATGGTGCAGCTGCGAAGAGCTGCCACGTCAATTTAAAGCAGATTTCAGAATCAGTGTTGTGTCCGGAAAGCGCTTGCAGACGCACAAAACATGGTGTAAGTATAGCAGCGTTACCAATTGGGCTAGTTCGCGTTGCATCGCTTTTGTGTATGCAGCGCGAACATTTGGCGGAGGCACAGAAGCAAGAGCACACGAAATCTTCGCGAACATTGCACATACTACGCGGTGGTACCAGATGGCAACAATTGCAGCTTGTGTAAAAGAGTCTTTCATGGTATAGGTGGCGTTTAAACAAATTTATTTATTTATTCAGAGTACCTTGCATGCCATTTGAAGGGTATAGAGTAAGGGGTGTAATGGTTACTGCAGAAGAGGAAATAGCATGCAAGCAATGCGGTATATTCATGTGCAGTCACGCCTTCAAATGCCACTCGGCGTGTGAAAATTATATTTTGGGTCTATAATTCGAATGGGTTCGTACTGTTGCTGCGCATCACACCAGAGTGCACATTGAAAGCGCCATGCTATGGCACTCACCAGGGCTGATGCGTCACTTTTAGTGAATGTCACGGGCACCGGTTGCGATTGGTCGTGATGCTCCGCTCCAGCAGTCCGGTTGCCTTGAACGTTGCCCGCTATGCCGCAGTGGGCGGGCAACCACTGAATCACGATGTCGTGGTTCAGTCTACAAGCGTCTGTGTGTAGACTATTGATGTCTCGAATAAGCTCATCTTTGGCTTCTGGCGACCTTAGGGAGGAAAGATCCGCTCCAGAATCAGTGAAGATGACCCATCACTTTGCCGGTTGGTCCAGCACGCGAGCGAAAGCAGCACGCAGCTCCGCAACAGTGGTAAGCGTCCTATGGCTGAACCTCGCCGAAATTCTTGGCTTAGTAGAGGGAATCGGAACGCCTATTGTAGAAGATTTGGATGTCATTAAGCAATCAGTTGAAATGTGACACCGACCTTCACAGCATCTTGAGATGCGCGGAAGTTCAAAGTATTTTAAGGCTACCAAGGCAGTGTTAGCCTTTTCGTGTATACAGGATGTCCTACGTAACTTTAACCAAACATTAAAAATATGCAAGTGCCACGTACCTGAACAGAACTAATGTAATGTTGTTTGCCGTCACTTGAAGATACTCAGGAAATGTTTTGAATTCCTCCTAATTACATAATTAGTCCAAACTAGTTAACTAATCAATTTCTCAAATAATATAATTAGATGAAATGAGAAAATTGTAGAGCAACGTGAAAAACGCCCGATACAGCTTTCTGCTACTCAATACGTGCCACATAGAAGTCTTTTTCGGAGGGTAAAAGAAGCTCGCGAATACACGCAAAATGCCTCGAGCGACCAGTCGCGCGGCAATGTTAATTGATTGGTTGGTTGGTTGGTTGGTTGGTTGGTTGGTTGGTTGGTTGGTTGGTTGATTGATTGATCTTTCCCTTCTAAAGCAACACTAGGGCTATGTGAGATGCTGTAGTAGGGAGGCTCTGGTTTTTTTCGACCACCTTTTTAACGTGCTGATGATGATGGTGATATATGGATTTTATTGGCGTAAGGGGCAGAGATGGCCAAAGAGCGCCAATGTTCATTGAAATCCTGCCCTACCGGAATGCGGCCACTGGCGGCGAAACTTGAAGCCACGAATTCGCTCTCATCAGCACGTGGCTATATATACACAGACCCACCACTGCGGCTACGGGTTGACTTAGGATGTTGTGATGCACGTATGCAAGCTCCACTGGAAAAAAGAAAGAGAAAAACTCGACCATAATGCGACTAGGCTAAGCCTCGTGTCACTCCGTGGCTTGAATATATACCGTGTGTTCCCGCTAACGTTAGCCAAGTTGTTCAGAGCAAAAAAAAAAAAAAAAAACATCACAAGATTAAAAAAAAGAAACACGGGGCAAGTAATAATTATAAAATCAACGGTGTTCGTTTTTTAGAGGTCTGACAACCGAACACCGTACACGTCTTCAAACTGAACCTTACACCGTGTTTTCTAAAGCTTTTTTCTTTCTTTTTTTCCCGAACATCTTGGCTAACGTTAGCTGAGACACCCTATACGTATCGCGCCACCGCCGGCGTTAGAACAAAGAGATTTTGATCCCCATTGTGACGCGCAATCGGATCATTGCGAAGGTCGTTGTTCCTTGAATTTCTCAGGCGCGCTCGTGGGGTGCACATAAAAGCGGTAAAGAGAAGCGGCACACCATCTACTTTTGTTTTATTTCAGTTATTTTTTCTGAGAAAAAGGGCGAGCTTAAGCGCCCGTCTTTTTTAGGCGCTGTTTCTCCTCAAAGAGTACGAGGGAAAATGTTCGCGCGCGGATATTTGCTCTTTCGTTTGGCGGTGTCAAGCTTTTCTTGTCCGTTTGCTTTTGTCCTTCACCAACCTCTTGCTCAAAAATTCGTCACTTGAAAAGGTCAGTATATACTATACTGAGCTCCGTACACGTGCACTGTACTGCGAAATAAGAAACAGGCGCGTTACGCTACCCAGCCGTACGCACTTCAGCATACAGTATTTTTTTTTCCTTTGTCGGAAAGCTTTCACCTTATGCATGACGAGTACGAGCGACTAGTGTTTCTCACGGCGTTAGGCCTTCTTCCTGGCTTCGGCGTAATTTGCTTCGCCGCGTAGGCGTCTTTCTGCTTCGTCAGTGCGTACTTTTCTGTCTCAGCGATGTTTCAGCCGAAGCCCAGGAGAAAGGTTAGAAGCAGGCGCAGCATTTCCGGGCGCGAAATTGGCGCCGCGCTCAATTGGATTGGATCGTCGTCGAGTGCGGGGTGGTAGATACGCCGGAAAGACGAGTTGAGCCCCGGAAGGGTCGGTTGATTCGCGCAGTCGAAATTAAACGCGCTGATTAAATCAAATAATCGCATTTGCTTATCGCCTAGCTTATAGGTCGAAAGGCGTGCACCCGTGGCTGAGCTGCGTGGAACGGAGCGCAATTACGTCAGCATGGGGGAGGGGGGGAGAGGACCGCCATCGAAGGCGAATCCCTGGGGTGCCGAGGCTGTCGTCTTTAATTTGCATGCAGGGCGACACGTGCGTGGCTCAATGAGATCGAGTGCGACGACGGCGTCGCATTGGCTGCCCCCGTGCCTCGGGGGCGGGGGGGGGGGGTTTCACGAGCGTAATTAAAACGGATCGCGTCGTGCGCTGCGCCTAATTAAGACGCGCTCACCACGCACAATTCCCGCTTCGGCTGTTGCTGTTGTCTCTGCGGCTTTTCTCCCACGCCAAGCCGCCATCCATCCCTGCCGTGCGCCACAGTGGGACAACAACGGGACAGCCGCAAGCAACGGGACAGCTGTCCCATCGCGCACTGTCGCCCTCCTTTCTTTTCACGAACGCTCATAATCATCCAACCTGCGCCGAGTGCCAAGGAGTTTTGTCTCTCCCCCAAGTTCCTCCCCGAAGCCGCTGGATTCTTCTCTCGTGCTCACTGCCTCCTTTCTTATCTGATTACGATTCTATTAGCCGCTCAGCATCAGTGAGCGTTGGCGCATTCACGTGGCTGGACAACCGTTCAAAACGATTAGGCCGTTCTCACTGGCCCCGTCCGTAGCAACAAGTATTTTTTTTTTTCGCGATAGCCGCAGTTCAAACGTACCTATGCCCCAAGAAGCAGATACGACAAGACTTGCCTCAATATCCCAGCTGGTAAAGAAACGCTTTGACCAGCATTTCGCTGAAACAGTTAGCAGATATCAGCTACCGTGTTTGTATACGGTGTAACACGGTATATATACACACGTGAGGCGTGAGGTGTAACACGGTATGTATATACACCGTGTTCGTCATCGAAGGCTACCCCTTATTATGATAGATGAGAGATTGAATGTAATGAAATGGTATTTTTTTTCCGATAAGAAATGCAACTTTCGATGTTTCATTAGAGATATTGCGCTAATGTTGCTTGGTTAAACCTCCAATAGGGCATCCCAGTGTTATTTGTTATCGCGTTTATCAAGAATATACAGAGAATTTGTTGAAAAGAAGAACCGCAGTCCATGTATTCAACAGCTGCCTGATTTGGTTTTGCACAGCGAACCAAGCTCCTGCATTTTAACACCGTATGTGTGCGTCACCCTGGTTCGTACTTTCCGTCGAGATGCTAAGAAGTGAAATAGAAATGTGAACCAAAATACTGTAATGTGAGGCTCAGCTTAAATTTTTTTGTCCTCATCAAAACAAAAATTGCTTTGAATGAAATTTATGTACCGAGTTATTATCTTTCCTTATGACACTCATTTCTCGCGGCATGTTTTCATTGAGAACCTCAGTGTGCTATACTAACGTCTAAACGGAGGCCAAAATGGCTTTATTTCAAATGAACATTAATTTTTTAGAGCCGAATAAATTTTAACAGATCGTACGATCTATGGAGAAAATGACTCGGGATTTATGTGCCTAACTCACGATTTGATTATTAAGATTAATACGCGTTGGAGAGCTAGTTGGCACATGTCTTACGCACCGGCTTGCGTCTTCTAGTTTAGACGCGATTTTAGCGCTATTCGTTTTCCAGCTGATTATGAAGCATGCCGTAAAGAGCGGCGGGGGCTTCGGCATAATTTTGACCTGGGGTGCTTTATCGTGCGCCCAATGTATGGTACACGCGGTATTTTTGCATTCCGTTCCCATCGGAATACGGCCGCCGCACTGGTGATCGAACCAGCCACCTCGAGCTCAGCAGCGCAACGCCGTAGCGCCTGGGCTACTGCGGCGGGTAACGCTATAGATACAGACAGTTCCGTGAAAGTAGTTTCAAGTTTTCTGAGGCAGCCAATTTTTTATTTTTCAAATTACGTTTCTAAAATATGATATTTTGACTATTTTTCGAACTTCGACATAAGTATTGTCTGAAACATCGACCTTTTAATAAATAATCATCACAAATAATTAGAAAAAAGCTAACTTTGCAACGATTCGCACAACACTCGATTCTTTTAGTAGTTTTTCTCGTCTTCATTTCTTTTTCTTTTCTTTCTCTCTTCTACCTTCTCTTTTTCTTTCTTTTTTTCTTCTTTTTTTACGACGTTTTCTTCACACTTGCTTTCTCCCTTTTCGTTAGGTTCAAGTTGTCCAGACGTGTCCAAATTTTTTTAGCATGGAATATTTTGTTTGTCTTTAGTGGTTTTTGTGTGTGTGAGTGTGTGTTTTTAATATAATGGACGCCAGTCGTTCGGTGGGTACAACTTGCGTGACGTTGGCAAAAGCGGAGCCGACGCGCGAGTCATTGCGAGAGAAGAGGCCATAAAACTCATTGTAACTAATGCCAAAGGCGACGCGGACCCAAGCAGCGAATTAAGAACAGGTACGCAGGGCCATACAATGTTGTAGTTGATCAGGAGAAGGCGGCCGGATAGTGAGTGAGTGAGTGAGTGAGTGAGTGAGTGAGTGAGTGAGTGAGTGAGTGAGTGAGTGAGTGAGTGAGTGAGTGAGTGAGTGAGTGAGTGAGTGAGTGAGTGAGTGAGTGAGTGAGTGAGGTCAGAGCTTGGTTTGGAACACCCATGATTTTCTCCTCGTGTAAACGAGCCCTTACTTACACAAATTCTTGTCGGGGCCAAGCATTAGCACGTACGATTTGAATTCAAGTGACAGACTCCCAACTCTCCGAAGTTTACTCATCTAGGGGCCCAACCACATTTAAATAGATGAAATAAATTTTTATCCATCCATTCATCTTCGCGCTTTTTGACCTTCTATCGTCTGATTTTTTTAAGCGAAGCGAAAGTTTTACATGGCGTCCATCTGAGTGACAAAACACTGGGGAAAATAGAAAGAAAACTTCCACTGTAGTTTTTGAAACGAAGGTTTTTCTTCCTTTTTGTCTGGATCTGCCAGCAACTCAAGATGTAAGCTGCACGTGGTTCTTCATATTTCGCGAATTCACAGCCATGATACACATTAAGGAAAAGTGCACCTTTAAGGAGGGTTTCTCATTTTTATGACTAACCCCCTTACACACACCAGCCGCGTTTACATGAATGCGACAGCAGCGCATCGTATTTCCCAGCGCATCACGAGTAATGCGATGCGCCAGTGTTTACGTGTAGCGCATCACTCCTGGCGCGACGGTGGCGGCTCATCGTAGCCAAAGCAGCGCTTCCGGCGCCGCGTTCGGGGTCGCCATTTGCATGTTTACACCGATGGGTCGGTCATGCACTCTAAATTAGCAGCTGCAGTATTTGTACAAGCAAAATATACAGTGATAAAATTCAGGACAACGCACGTGACATCAACGATGGCTGTTGAAGTTTCAGCTCTGCGTGCAGCAATTCCTATTGATCAATCAGGAAAAGCCCCAGAAATGGTTCATCTTCTGCGATTCAAAGGCAGCCCCCTCCAGAGTTTGCTCTCTGCATTACGCCGTGGACCCCACGAACGACTTTACACGGAAACACGAGACATTTACCATCTGGCTGTTGACAAAGGACATAACATCATATTTCAGTGGTTGCCAAGTCATTGTGGTTTCCTTGGAAACGAGCAAGCAGAGAAAGCTCGATCTTCACATGACAGTGGCGATTGCGTCGCTCTCCCGATGTCGAGAACAGACGCAGCGGGAAAGCTCCGTGCGCTTGCTCACGAGCTAACGTTAGCCCAATGGAATTCGGCAGACTTTAAAAACAAGCGGCTTTGTTCCCTGGATCCTCATCTGAAGCTCCGCCTTCCACATGGCTTACCACAACGAGAGGTAACTTTCATTTGTCATGTATGGCTTGGAGTCACTTTTAATTATGTGTACTCCTACCTCGTCGGAATGTCCAAAAGTCTAGATTGTGAAGTTTGTGGGTGAAAAGGAATGACAGCGCACCTTGTGTGTACAAAGAAAAGTCCTCAGCACCGCGCTCGACAAGATACCATCCTCTCACGGAAGCTAAACTTGTTGGACCCTAGTCCCAGGCGACATCGGCCCGAACTGCTTTAAAAGCGCTACTGTGCGTAAAAAAAAAAGGACAGGACTGATCGAAACAATATACAGTGCGCGAACTGATGCGTTCGGTATTTTTTAAATCTTAGCTTGTTTTCTCATCTTTTCTGCCCTTAACCCATCCCCCTCTGCAGAGTAGCCAACCGGACACTTAATCTAGCTAACCTCTCAGCCTTTCACCTCTTGTTTTCCCTCTCTCTTATTTTTTGAGGACTAGCTCTTTTTTGACGAGATCATCTCGATTTTGGGTTCGTGAGATCTGGGTATCTGGCCGCCGCTTTCTGGCCACTTTCGTCAAAATAAGGCAATTTGAGACCTTTTAGTGCATCTAGGAGAGCGAAAAATGTGTCTAAATTAGGCTTGGAACGAGAAAGATGCACCAACTTAGCGTAAAGCTACGTACATAACAGTAATTATGCGTAATTAGCGCAATAGGCCGAAATTAAACACAAATGGCTCGTTTAATCGGCCCAGGCCTAAAACCGGAAACAGAAGTCTAACTTGACTAAATGAAAAATATGAGCCGATCCCGGAGAAAGTGCAGTCCAAAATGTGTTGGCCGATCCCGAGGGTAGTACAATCTAGACAAGAAACCTAGTCACGGCTGTCACCCGTTCGCCGTCGGCGCGAAGTCGATCGACGAGGTATACAAGCGTTACGGTCGTTCCGTACTCGAGCGAACACAGTGAAAGAGTCAGAGTTGGGAGTAAAAAAAAGAGAAACAAGCTTTTATCGACTGACAGCGATATACAAGTTAATAACATAAAATAATAATAAAAAACACAAGAAAACTAACACACCTGAACTAAATATAGCTCAATGATGACGACAAAGAAATATAACGAGCAATTAACAGTGGATATAAAAATGAAATAGGGCGCGGATCAAATATAAAAGAATACACTTAAGAGTAGTTCACTAAAACAAAGTTCAAAAGAAAAGAAAGGATGTCATACTCGTGGCCGGGCAGCAGCAGCAAGTCCATAAACCGTGAAGTCGGCGCGCAAAGCTTTCCCGAAGAATGCCGGCGAGCCGATCTTGTTGGGGTGGATGCGATTGCTGGGCTGGGTTTCCCGGGAGTCTAGATCTGGCGACGTCCCTCAAGCAGGTTGAGCTAACTTGAGGCGAAATACCGTGAGCTTCGTTGCAGACTTTGGTTTGTCTTCTCGAACGTCAATGAGTTACTCGGAGTTCCGACGTGGCTAGGCGGCCCAGGCGATACTAGACGGCACTAGCCCCCCGACGGCTTCTCAGCAACTCAAAGGGTCAGCTTCTAGACTAATTAGCAGGGCCTAAAACCTGCGCTTACATAGCCTCGCCTTTCCGTAGTTCCCTATATCGGGGAACTGCAGGTATGCAGCCTTTCCTTTCCATAGTTCCTTATGTCGGGGAACTGCAGGTATGCAGAGTTCTCCTAATTATTCCATGACTCCTCCCAAAAGTCTTGGCTGCGCCCCTTTTAATCAGGGGCGAGGGGACATTCCCCCTCCCCCTCCCCCGCTGTCCGATGTCGCGCCCCTCGCACTGCACCATACAGACATACACGCGCACACTTGGGTCCGTTGACCAGCACAGAAGCAACAGCGACCGCCGGCCATACGACACTCGTTAATCGGCGTGTCGCTGTCTCGAAACTATGCCGCACTGTGAGACCACGACGTTTTTGGCGCCCGTTAATCGGCATGTCGATGACTCGAAACTATGCCGCTCCGTCACAAAACCACATGGTACACTAATGCGCCCAAGAAGACTTTGTCCTTCTCCGATGTCAACCGCTGCTGACTCGCATTTATTATATGTATAAGCGATACATTCAATTGGAGATAAGTTTCTTCTTGCTCTTGTTGATAACAGTCTTGTTTGCTTTTATCCATGGAGAATATTACCTGCTACAAGATTATGGTGCCTACAGGAATCATTGAACCAAGAAAAAAAATTTAACGCGTGTTTTAAGGCTTCGCCAAGCTTCATTTCTCGACATAGCCTATACGTTCTGAGTATATAAGCAGCGAGAAAGTAACCCTGTTCCACGGTTTGCGTTTGCGTCTCGTCCTTGAGATTTCAATTTGCGGACGCTTTTCTTCCACGCTTCCTCCTGCGCTCGGCGTAATTACGACCTGCTTGCGCTGCGTCTGGTATACGTGATTAACTTGCACAACACCGAGAACAATGTTCTCACACGCTACACCACGGGAAGGCTATTACACTGCTGTAAATACAGCGTGCGCAGCCTCAGTCTCTGGCAAATGAATGAGAGTGGTCCACCACTCAAGCCCCGTATGTATTGTGTTTGTTTTTTTCTCCACCGTGTCAGTGACACTATCTGGATTAATTTACCTTTTACGGCATCGCGCTCAAAAAAAAAAAAAAGACAATGTATAGTAGCTGTTTTTTTTTTTCGCCCGCCAGTTTCTAGAATGGCTCGCACGCGTATCACTTCGAAGAGGCTCGTCCGAGTTTATGTGGTGTACTTCCAGCCACGACGCCTGTTTCGAACGCGCGCATAGATAACTGAATTAAGCGATTTTCTCAGCCGCGGCCAGTACGTTCACAGCCGGCGGTGCTGGGCCCCTGCAGTATATGTGCATGCCAGTGATGGGAGGGCGCCAATCTCTTCCGCGCAACGGCTTTTTTTTTTCCTTCTCGGCCGCACGGACACTAGCAAAAGAATGTGACGTTAAAATATAACGAAGTCAAGGAACGCATAAGGGAGTTTGTTTGTAGTTTTTTCATTGCTGTTAACAAATTATAGTCTAAAAGGAAATGAAAGGCGATGAGAAAAACAACTCGCCGCCGGTGGCATCCGTACCGACCGAGGTTGTGGGTTCCGAGAATAGATTGTGTAAATATCATGGCAGCTGTTGTGTTTATATTATAATGCAAATTTGTGTTTTTGCTTCACTGTCTGTGTAAGGCCAAGTATCTTTATGGGGCGTATACCTCTATAGTCAAGCCTTGGCATAGGCTTTTCGTCTGCGCCCCTCGACATCCCTGTAGTGTTCAATAAATTTGATTTGATTTAATTTGATCCCACTGGCCGTAAGTTGCTTTTTCGTTCACTTTCATTTTCCCTTGGCCTATCATTTGTGCCCATCAATTAAAAACTTCAAAGAAATTCCTTTATGCTTTCCTTGGCTTCATTATCTGTTGGCTTCGCATGTACAGAAAGTTGGACATGGCCGCGGCGGCTATCTGTCGAACTTCAGCGCAGTGCAAGAGGACAGCTCAATGGGCAGCTAGGATTTATTAAAAAATTATGTTTGTGAAGGCCGCCCGAATTTCGATAACTTTCAGGCAACAAAGTCGAGAGCATTCGCCTTTTTATTAACATGTGCATTTGCGGCACTTAGTCATAACGTCTTTACTGCATGATAGCAGAGTTTTGGTCAGGATTAAAACACTTCTGCAACGCAGCAGGAAAGTTACGAACGAGTGCCGGAAATACGCATCTTATTAGAATTGTGTACCCACTCGACGTTGCTAAATGAAAGTTGTTGATATTCGGGCGGCCTTTTGAAATATCATTTTTGTAAATGATGCCCATTGAGTTACGCTGGCGCATTGCGGTGAAGTTCGAGAGATGGCCACAGGGGCAATGTCCAAAATTTCTTGGCTTGTATGGTTGTGATTAATGAAAATCGGGCCTCTCCATATTCCCCCTCTTCTCGCTCATAGCAAAAGAATTACGCACAGGCCCACAGAATCGCATTTAGATTTATTCGGGCAGTATCATACCCAGTGAACCATTAATGTACCATAGATGTCCATAGAACATCATGTTTGAGACATTGCACACATCCTATAGATATCTATATTTCTCCAAACAACGTTACAAATACGTACCATGGATAATCTAAGTCCCATCCAGATCACGTTGCTCTAACGTTGAAAGGATGTCGCAGCTGGACATAAGTAACCTCTAATAGATGTTCTTTTTGGGGACGCAGGAGGTCCATAGAACATCTAGTGGATCTTTCCTGCTGACGCTATAATGAGCTGTATACCTGCGAGTGCCACAGTAGATGTACTATTGAATACAAATGAAATGCGAACAGCAGAGTGTGTGGCCAAAACGTAACTAAAAGCACAGTGTGTGGCGTCGGCCAGCGATGATTGTACACATGCATGTGGTTTCGATGCGGAGTGCGGGGCTGCTTGTCCTAGTGTGTATTACGTCACCTGTATTTTGTTGGAAGCTTGTATTCTCACCCCGCCATTGCAGTGCCATTCCCATCTGCGATTACTTTTAAGGTGGCTATAGCACTGTTGTTGCGCATCCAATGCAATACATTTTTCGTGCTATTCAAATTACGATTAGACACTGGTAGCTTTGATGGTGGTAACAAAAGCAAAGCAATGCACGTTAGCAAGCTGGGTGCATGCCATCTATATCACGCTACAGATGTAGCGATGGTGCGAGTCACCATAACACTGTACTGCCAGGTGGGTATGGCACTGCCCGAGGAGAGATGAGAAAACATATTTCGGACAAAATATGGGTGACGTTTATCGCAATAGGGTGAGCAGCGCTGCACTCTTCCTCGAGAACTACATCCCCACGCACTTGCACAACGACTGGCCGACGACATGCACAGTATACCTTTAGTTATGCTTCAGCCACACACTCCGCTGTTCGCATTTAATTTGTCCTCGATGGTACATCTGCTGAGGCACATTAATGGCACAGTTACCCCCATTGTCGGCATGTAGCTGGTGACTTTGCTTGAAATTTTTTGTTAACGTGTGAACGAGAAAATATAAACTGCAACACTTAAGGTGAAATCCTTAGATGGCTCAATGGTTGAAAAATTCGATATCCAGCTTTGCAGCACCAAAATTCAATGGCACCGAAATTGGGGATTGAACCTTCGACCTTTGGTGTTAATTAGGTCGAAGCGAATTAAGGCACAGTTCATTAAGATAGAGTTAATTGAGACACTCTAACCCACGGCCTTTGTTGGGAGTCGAAACCACTTGGAGATATGGGCGAACCGGCCACATTTCCAAATTATCTCCAAGTTGGATTCCAATTGACATGGTGAAGGTAGAGTCGAACCCACTACCTTGGGTGTTCATTACAGCGAAGTTACTTAAGGCAAGTTAATTACGGCAGAGTTAATTAAGGCACTCGAACTCTGGAACTTTGGTGGAAGTCGAACCCACGACTTTTGCTGTTAAGACAAAGTTAATTAAGATACAATTAAGGCACTCAAACCATCGAACTTTGGTGGGAGTAAAGCCCGCAACCATTGGTGTTAATTATGATGAAGTTATTTAAGGCACAGGTAATTAAGGCACTCGAGCCCGCAACTTTGGTAGGAGAAAACAATAGAAGTAACAACGCATGTGAATGACAAATAATTTAATTAATGCTTCGTGAGTGCGCAGGCTTCTGCCTTCATCCTCTTCAGTGTTCGCTAAAGTGACTGTCAACTTTTATATATAGTTCTAGCGCTCATCAAAATGCGAAAACTATGCTAAGAAAACCGTAAATCCGCATTTTGATCATCATGCATCATTACAAATCCTGCAATGGATAAATGAAAAATAGTGAGTTCAGTAAGCACTAGGTAAAGAACACCAGTGAAACTCACAATGTCATACCAATGTTACTTTTTTATTTATACAACTGATAAAGCTTTATTACAAAAATGATTGGCCCCCAGCCACGCACATGTATGAAATTATTCATTACATGTTCTCGCTGTATACAAAAAGGTTAAACGCGGATAAAAAAAAAACACGTAATCAAAAACAGATTCTTGAAAATTAAACTTTATTAAAACACAAGTAACGAGTAGGCACAAAATTACTAGTAGGCACAGTGCCACAATTACAATTAAAAAGAATAAAACTGATTAGTAAGAGGTAGTATCACATACTAATAATTAATGACCAAAAGTGCATGGCCTGATTGCCAGCACCTGCTTCTGGGGCCACCGGATTCAAGATAGAAAGCCAGTACTTTCTAGCTGCATTGAAAAATATATGGTAAAATAAATTCCACGCAAGCAGAATCCAGAGATGGAATGTTCATCTTGCTAGGCAACTTGGTCAGGCAGCTTCTCAGATCACAATAGTGCCAATAACATAATGCTGCCAGAGACTTAGAGATAGGCATTGCAAATGAGAAATATCCCTGACACTTGAAGAGGAACGCTGGAAACCAAGCGATACAAACATGTGCGAAAATTAACCATCAAAACATTCCCTCCAGAATATTCCCGTGAGCGCTCCGCAAGGTGAACAAACGTACCACAAATAGCAGTCAGAAGCACAGCTCTAAATTTCAGCACGCAACTGTACAGTTCCGCCTAGTATATACGTACTTGGGCCATGGTCAACCGCACAAAAGTCGAAAAGACACCAATAAAGCACACGCTGCTCGCGCGCGGGACATTGCTGCGCACTTGCATCGAGGCACGTGTTGCTGAATTGATATCAGTGGCGATGCGAAGTCAAAGCTATTGCGAGTTCAAGCTTCTTGTTTTTTTTTTCTTTATAAACTGTCGTAATACATCAGCAAGTTAAAGGTTACTTATTTTCAACAATGTACTAATAGATATAACTGAAAAATAAAGCATCTTTGTATGAGAAAGAAAATGACGTGCCCGAGACCGAAAGCATAGCGAAAAAATGGCGAAAGTATTGGCTTTTGCGCGCGGTGTCCGGCATGCAGCAACGTTACTAGATCTCCAGCAGTGCGTGCAAAGGTCGTGATAAATTGCAAAATAATTAATTTAAAACTTTTGCTCTCCTAGCTTCCCATTGTTAGGCATTAGAGACAAGTTGCTTGTATTTCTGCGGCATAGTGCGTGCATCGACTCATAACGCACAATGTACGATCAATGCACGAGAGCTTTGAATGTGCAAGAGATGTCCAAATCATAAGGACTTTAGACGTCCTTTGGATGACCCTTGACTGCCACGTACTAGTCGAACATACTATAGATGTAAACTGAACGTCGTTAAATGTCTTGGATCTTTGGTCTTTTGCGGTACATCCAATGGATATTTGTGGTTCACTGGGTAGATACTGAATAATTGTAGAAGGTGCATTAGGAGCGCTGTATACATGCATATCAACATAGCCGATGCGCTTGCACACATGAAGGATTGCGTGTGTAATTGAATATTCTGAACAGCATCAAGTTGAATATTTTGTCAGTCGGATGTTGGGCGCTGCTGTTTCACGGGAAACGGTTTATGGTGCTCGAAAGAAGCGACATTCACGAATGGACTTTCTCACCGCATTAGAATGCTCGACAGACCAACGTGTGCGACTCATGTCGAACACCTGCCCGGCATTCGCCCTCAATGCGACGACGGAGAGCGTATCCGGAGGTCGCACTAAACCGGCTGGACTCCAGAACACCTTCTGAAACAAAAAAGTAGCAGTTTCGCCCGAAATGCGAAGCATCAATTGCGATAGCAAATTAGTAGAGAGCTATTCGGAGTAGGGATAGTAGTTTCATCGGCTGCATAAACTTGGACACATTTGCTTACTAACTGAATTAACAAGCGTGGTGTCAGCGCGCACAAGCAAACATGAATAGATCACACTCAATGACCGCAGACAACCACTGTCAAAACGCTGGCAGCAATCGCAGCGGGCAAGGTTCGTGCGGTCTATCGCTTCAAAGGAAACTGAGCGGCGGATGCACAGTGCATACAAAGGTCAGAGCCGTGTGGAGATAAGAGACGATGCGGGCAAGCGACACAGCTGGGCAAAGTACGAGCGCGGTTGTTGGCAGAGTAGAAGTGCGCCCCCCCCCCCCCGCTCCCTCCCGCGCTGCCTTCCCGCTTTCTTGCTTGCACGTGGGAGATAGAGTGGCAAGTTCCCCTTAGGACTGATTGCAAGATACGGCTTTGGTGCCGGAGCACAGCGTCGCCCCGCCTCCCTCCCTCCCATATCCCCACGGTCTTTCGCGCGATGGTCGCGTTTGCTTTCGGCCGTGCGTTCGCTCTCCGTGATAGCGCCCCCCCCCCCCCCCGCGCGCGCGGCGACGATTTTATCGCCCTTGGAATCTCGCCGCCTGGTCTCCAATCCAGCTTTTGTTTAGGCTTCTGCTTGAGTAAAGTTACTTGCATGACATGCGCTCTTGTTTGTAGAAGTTACTACCGTGCCTAACTCTCACCATCATTCGGAGGTATAAGCGGCTCCATTATTATGTGTGCATTTTCTTCGTGAGATGATTGATTGATTGATTGATTACTGAGGTTTAATGTCCCAAAAGCAACATTGAAGCTATGAGAGAGGCCGTAGTGAATGTCTCCATATCAGTCGTGGCCGTCTGGGGTTCCTTAAGCGCACACGCGCGTTTTTGCATTTCGCCCCCATGAAAAGGCTGCCACCATGGCTGGGAATCAAACCCAAAACCTCGGGCTTAGCAGCAGAACGCCATAGCCAAAGCACCACTTTGGCGTGTTTTTCGTGATCGTTTTGCCGCTGCTTGTGTATAGAATGATATTGTATATAGAATGATATAGAATGACGTTTTTTGCATCTTCTCACTGATTGAACGGGAATATATGTGCTGTAGCATGACATTAAGCAAAACGTCAAAATATGTCACATTTAAGCGAATACACTTTTTCAGATGGGTGAAAAAGAGGCTATTAGAACACTCAGTATTGTAAGCACATCATGTTGTGAACACCATAGTTCGTGCGCTGGTGAAGTTATTTCTAAACCACCCTTCTTTGACCCAGTCACCGTACATCCTCAGTGGATCATCTCGGTGTTGTTTCATTTGCGGCATATTATGCGCAATACGAAACTTGTTTGAACGAAACTTTAAAAGCACAATTTAAGGAACGGCACACCAACCTTATCTCGAGAGATCACCACATCTGGAGAGGAATTAGATGATGCAGTGCTGAGGCGTTTTTTTTTTCTTCTTCTTATTTTCTTCATGCAGCTTCAGTTCTTGCTTCGTAGACGTCATTAGATCATCAAACACGAATCTCTAAGATATACAAGAAAGATGTACACCGCCATACATTTAAAGAAGAAACACGCCATTAGTATTCGATCATATATCTCTTCGACAACTTCTTTTTTATATGATCGAATACATATATCTGTTCGACAACTTCTTTTTTTTCCCTGCCTTTCCCTTATGACTACTCTCTCTCTCTCTCTTTTGTTACCTTGTGTGGAAAAGAAAAGTGGTGGATATGAGGCGTTCGACACAGATATTCGTCGATTAAATATTATTGCCAAATTACTAAAGATGGTGTTTCCTTTTATGTTGCACTACCCGATGCCTTGAATTAGATTTCATCCTCAACATTGAGTTCTTTCAAGCGGGGCAGAGCGCTGTCGCAGCTGAATGGCCCAAGTACGGCTCCAACCTGATCGCAGGCAAACAGACGCCGAATAGCACCTTCGGGTTAGCGTATTTCATCGCCTAGTGTTCGCACTCAAGCCCCTGGGGCAATTTGCGGTTGTGATCTACGCTAACCACTGCGCAAACTCAGTCACGTGTCCGCGCCCACGTGATGGCGACGCTGCGCGCGCGCTCTGTTCCGCGCGATCGATATGCCGTTGCCCGAGCCATCAAATCGGCTTAGACTTAATCGTATACGCCCTCCGGTGGTGATTGTCCCGCCATGGTCCCGCACGCGCGGGCCACCTAATTCTCGGGATCTTGGGAACCGGGCGTCGACATGCGATGCCAGCTCTGCCTCTGTAATCACAAAGGCCGAAGAGGTCAACGTCATAGCCGAGGCTCCGCTGAGATAAGAGTAAATTTAGTACGCGAGCGCTCGATCGCGTGCGTTGGCACGCGCAAAAGCTCAAATTAGGCAGGAAAACTGTCTGTATGCGCGTCGCGCACAGGAAAAAAAATAGAAGGAAGAATTTGCCTGTATACTTTACTGCTCTTCTCACTTTAACTTTCTGCTCGTACCTAGTATATAGGCACGTAACGCCCAGCTGCATTTCACACTAAGTTTGTGCAAGCCACTGTAACGTGGTGTGTTCAGAAAAGTTCGTCCGGGAATGCCCGGCGACCATTTCGAATTTTGATTAAAAAAAAAAAATATATATATATATATATATATATATATATATATATATATATATATATATATATATATATATATATTGTTGGTAGAGGGCCAAGAAAGCCGAAGTAAATCTTACTTTTGCGAGAAGAGAAATCTGTCCTCACGAAGATCATGTGATAGCACCCGGTTGGTAAAAAGCGCTTTTTGCGTATTTTGCTAATAAAGATTTTGGTTAGCTCCCCAAAGAAAAAATTATTGCGGCTACGGCTGTAAAATAATTTAGTGGTATGGCGTGGGTTCATATCATTGATCTTGATTAATTGTTACAGAGTATGGCAGCTATCATTAGAAGGAACAAATTTCCAAACTGGAACAACGTACAATGTTGGTCAAAGTCGAGATTCTTTTTTCTGCGTATCTGTGAGGAGCCCGGCTTTCAAATTTTGTCAGCCTGTTGTCTTGAATGTTGTTCAAAACATCTTTACCCCCGACCGCACCACAAAGCAGCGCTCAAATTCAGGCCTATTGTTAAATCAGGGGTACTTTAAAAGTAATTGCTTTTTTGGAAAAAACGTCTTCCTCGATTTTCTTTGATATTTCCCAAATTAGGTCGATTGACTGGAACTAACGTAATCGGAAAACCATGTGCGAGTTTTTTTTTTTTTTTTTCGAATTACCAAGCGAGAAATGTGACCGAACAAACGGCACCGCCGCTAATACGTGGTCCACGTGGGCTCGTGGTTACAAGTTGATTTGTTTAGCGACATAAAAATGCTCCACGATGATTCGGAAAGCCAGGATTGCCAAAACAGAAAACTCTGGGGCGATAACATTCCGCGCGTTCTCGGAAAGAATTCGCAAAAAAAAAAAAAAAAATCTGTGCACTCGCGCAGGGACCGAACGGTGGAACATTGTCACACGGTTTGGAGCGCTTGCTCTTGACATCGGGTTTTGCAAGCATGTGCTGTGTGCAGTTCATTCCGAACATAATGGAGAGGCTGCGAAGACAATGTTTTAGCTGTACACCGGGTAATCACTTGATCGATGAGAGAACGCGCAGTGGAACTTGCAGTGAACCAACTGCATATTGGGGTGCGAAACTCGAACGACAACTATAGGAAGGAATTGTCTGTGCGCTGTTGTCGACGCAATCGAATTTTTAACCTAACGCAGAGCACAAAGGAAAACCTTCCTAAATGCGGCCCCGGGTTCAAAGCGTTGTGATCTAACCGCGAAACTCGTTCCCAGCAAACGAAGCGCTGTATGACCTGCATGCCTTGTAAAGATGGCAGAGTCGTTTTCGGCCTATTTTTATCACCTTAAAAGCCCCTCTAGGGGTTAATACATACGGGCTGATCATTTTTAAGTTCTCCGGAATGTTTAAAAATCGGCTGCGGCAGGTAGCAGATTTCTAGTCCTCGAACTGGATTTTTGAACAGGCGGACGTTACTAGCACGATAAATTGGAACACGTATTCAAATAATTAGCGAAAAACCACTAGTTAACTTCCTAAATATTTACTTTACGGCACAAATTGAAATTTACGAATTGTAGCCGGTGATTTGGCGCAACGCATTCAACTGTAATGAATTTCAGGATGACACCAGTTTCGCAATATTATTTCCCGAAGTGTGGACGAAATACATAGACGTTTCAGTTACTTTTGTGCTTCAATGAATAAAACAGCATTTTGTAAATAAGTAAGGGGAACAACAATGCATTGTGATGGTGCATATCTTCCAACTAGTGTCATTCTCGAAATTCATTTCAAGGCGATACTCCTTGCAAGCTTACGGGCTAGAATTGATAAATTGCCGTAAATCAGTAATTACGCACTTATTTAGTGATTTTTTTTATAATTTGTTGAACATAACTTTCAATTTCTTGCGCAGGTAATGGCCGCCTCTCTGAATAATGTAGTTCAAGGACTAGAATTATGTTATCTGTAACAGGTGATATCTAAAAAATTCCGGAGGGCTTAAAAATAATCACGCCGTATAATAAATGGGGTCACCAGAAGCAAAATACTAAGCACAGAAAAGTTATTGTTGCAATCTACGATGCGAGAATACTTCTTGCGCGAAGCTCAGTGAAACAATCATGGCCGCTGTATCGTAAGGATGGCCTTTACAGTCTCAAGCTGTCCGATCAAATAACGAAAACGGGAAAGTGACCGCTGAGTTCAAACTGCATCTTGTGAATGACCAGTGCGAGAGAATATATACGCCATGGTGGTAAAACGCAATATGGGGGCGTATTCCCGGACGATCCCTCTCGGCGATACTATCGCTATCGCGTGACGTAGTGCTCCACCAGCGAATCAGCGCATCCGGTTTATTTGCTCCACCAGCCAATCAGCGCGCGCCTGGTGGCCGAGGCGATAGTATCGCCGAAAGTTATCGTCCCAGAATACGTCCCATGGTAGACGGCTGGGGGAGTGGCATCGAAAAGTGTCTGTCGATATTTTTTTCCAGCAACAACGATATCATCGGATTATCCAGAATGGTTAGGATTATCCAGAACGTGGAACTTCCTCAGGCACCTTTTGAATCCTGAGGAAAGTAAAGCCACGTACAGACAAAACATAAACAAAATCTTGCATGCATATGAAAAAACTGAAGAAGCTTTTATCGATGAGATAGCCACAAGGTATTTATCTCGGGCTAAGCCAACAACTCACCCAGATTACACAGGCACCAAAAACAGACAATTACACGAAGATATTAGCGAAGCGGAATGGAGAGCAGCTCTACAAAATCTAAATACTACATCCGCGCCAGGTCTAGACGGAATAACTAACAAGACCATCCGAAATCTCGATGATGCCTCTCTAGAACAACTTACCAAGTATATAAACGCATGCTGGCTATCCAGGACAATACCACAGCAATGGAAAACGGCCCAAATTATTCTAATACCTAAACCAGGCAAGCGGCTGCAGTTGGAGAACCTGAGACCAATTTCACTCACGTCCTGGGTGGGCAGGCTCATGGAGCACGTTGTCCTAGCGAGACTGACCAACTATCACGAGGACAACGACCTTCTCCCGCCTACAATGTTGGGCTTCCGGAGAAATTTGTCTACACAGGATGCAATGCTCCAACTTAAGCATCAAATTATAGATAACACCAGTCGGAACACGAAAGCTATCTTAGGATTGGACCTAAAGAAGGCTTTTGACAGTGTTACCCACGAAACAACATTAAACAGAATAAATGAGCTAGGCCTAGGCCAGCGTGTGTACAATTATATACGAGACTTCATTACTAACATAAAAGCACACATTAAGATAGGAGACCTTAACTCCAAAGAACTACAGATTGGAAGCGCAGGTACGCCCCAAGGTTCAGTAATATCACTGATGCTGTTTACTCTAGCTCTGATTGGATTACCAACAAAACTACAGGAAATCGATGGCCTCAATCATACCATTTACGCTGACGACGTCACCCTCTGGGTGAGCGATGGCAACGATGGACAAGGTTGAAAGCACATTACAACGTGCAATAGAAGCAGGTGAACAATACCTAGCAGGAACCGGGCTGGCGTGTTCGGCTGAGAAATCTGAGCTCCTCATTTATATACCATCGCGACGTGGGCGAAAACCACGCAACTACGAGGAACAAAACAATCCGGAAATTCGCCTAACTACTGCGGATGGTCCGCCCATACCCAAGGTTGACAAGATTAGAGTATTGGGGCTCATCATTGAAAGTAACGGCTACAATGGAGAGACCGTACGTAAATTAGACAATATAACATCTCAAATCATGCGACTACTGAAGCGAATAGCCAACAAAAACAGCGGAATGAAAGAAGGCAATCTGCTTAGGCTAGTCCAAGCGTTTGTAATAAGCAGAATAGTATACGTCGCATCGTACCTACGATGGTACTCGTAAGAAAGATACAAATTAGACTGCTTAATCAGAAAAATCTACAAGCAAGCCATCGGACTCTCCATCACCACCAGCAACGATAAACTACAGCAGCTAGGTCTACACAATACACTGGATGAGCTAATCGAGGCACAACGCATAGCACAATATGAACGCCTGTCCAAAACTAAAACAGGTAGGCAAATATTGGATCGCCTGGGTATAGGGTATCATACCCAACGTTGTGTCAAAGTAGATATGCCCCGACACATCAGAGGCATGATATCCGTCCTTCCAGTACCCAAGAATATGCATCCCACCCACCATCGGGGTAGGCGGGAAAGCATAGCACGCGATATACAAAAGAAATTCGGTAACAGCAAAGACACCATATTTGTAGACGCAGCTAGATACAGACACAAGCGCGCCTACACAGCAGTGGTGATAAATTACGAGGGAAAATGCACGACGAGCGCTACAGTCAACACGCCACATGTAGAAACCGCAGAGGAAATAGCTATCGCGTTAGCCATAGCACAAACACAAGCAGATATAATCATCAGTGATTCCCAGACGGCAATACGAAACTTCCCCAATGGTCGAATCTCCCCAGAGGCACTACGACTCCTAAAATTAGGTAACAAACACGACAGAAGTGTCCATCTCATCTGGACACCCGCTCACACACTACCAGACGGTAGCAATGAGTTGGCGCACCGCATGGCTCGAGAGCTTACGGACTGAGCTTCGGTTAGTCCCGCTTCAGCGACTACCGACGAGTGGGAGTGGGAAGATCGAATGACCAAATTTCATGAAATTACACAACACCATAGATTGCAACACCATAGATAGCACATTCCCGCCGCCTCACCTAAAATTAAACAAAAAACAGTCTGTCGAATGGCAGCAGTTACAAACCAGATCCTATCCGAGTCCAGCTATCATGCACATAATACACCCAGATTTATACATGACTGACAAGTGCAGACATTGCGACTCTAGAGCCACCCTAGAGCACATCCTATGGGAATGTACGGGTATAACACACGATAACAGTGATGCAGCCTCAAACAGCGGCAGCCTCCGCGCGCGCTGGTAGTCTGCGTTGCTCAGCTCGGACCTGCATCACCAACTCTGGGCCGTCCAGCGATCCGAGGAAGCCGCCAAGGGCCAACAACCCTTGGCCGAAGCCTAGGCGTGGTCTAGGCCTACCCCACCAAATCGCAGGGCACTTAATAAAGTTATTTGAATGAATGAAGAACAATATTATAGGGAAAAAAAGTGATTGATTCACATGAAAGCCGTAAGGCGAACAAAATTAAAGAGAGAAAACACTTCAGTGAGCGAAAGTTGTTTTCAGGGTCGTAATCGCGCACTGATACTATAGGGCCAGGATGAAATGGTCTACAGCCAAAGCCGAAATAGCGTATGTACAGAGCCCGCGGCACAGCGTGCTGAAGTTTGTCCCTGCACAGCAGTGTCAGGACCTCGCGAAGGGTGTGCTCGGGCCGGGAGGGGTTTCGGACGGGGAGGAATGCTCCCGAAGCCGGCGCCCCGCCAAATTCCACGCTTTCTCATTTCACTTGGCACGCAGAGCCGGCACTGGACGTTCGGCAAAGAGTTGTTCGTTATTAACGCTCGGCATGGCGCGGCACACGCTCCAATAGGTCGACTATGTTGGAGGCAGACAAAGACGTTATCGCCGCGGAAGCACATTTTGATCCCAATTGGGCCCGCAAAGCGTATATTGAGTCTCAGAAAACGTCGAATATGTGGGTTTACCCTGTCTCTGTGCTAGATATAATAATAATAATAATAATAATAATAATAATAATAATAATAATAATAATAATAATAATAATGACGATGATGATAATAGTTCCTTTATTTTTCATCGCAAGTATGATGGCGGGCTGGGAGAAAACGGTGAACAAACAAATTGAGTAGCTCCCGCCTCCGATATGCATGTACGAATTTTGCTTTTTTTCTCGCAACTAATAGTCATTGTCGATGGGCTCGTTATCTCGAAGTGTTGACGCGCCGGGGCAGGATTCACATTTGGAGCTTCAGATGGCTTGCCTGATGAATTCACATTTCGAGCCGAGATGGCTTGCCCAAGGGATGCCTTGGGCAAGCCATCCTTCATACACGTGTACAAGGAAAGGAAAGCTAGCATTGACGATCTTTTCTTTTCTTTTTTCTTTTTTTTTGTTTTGAGTTCTGCATTTCGGCGCCTGTCTGTAGGTCATATGAATTCACCCAGGAAGGTATAAAGACGTCCAAGATGCCTAGTCCAAGACGGCGTAAGACGGCATCATCTATGTGAGAGCCAAAGCGGGTTGCCAACTAATTTACACGCCTTGAGTGAAAAGCATCTTATAGCATCTTGAACCGGCGAGGTGCCACTGAAACGCTATCATTTATGACCCCAGCGTTACCAGCACGGGCTCGTTAGCGTTGCGGCGAAAATTAGAGGACCCTCCAAACGGCACGAGAGGTACCCATGCTTCATGATTCGTCTGTTTGTTCTGCGCATAGTTTTTCCTATATCAAGCTTGTATTCAAGCTTGTAAACAAAACAAAAAATTAAATACATTTTTTTCTTTGCCTTGCCTTCTCGCCCTCAGTCAGCGTGTCAGTCAAAGGCGACCGCTTCTGGGCCTGTGCCTGCGGCTTCGTCATTTTCATTTTCTTTTTTCATTGCGATTCTAATTATATGGACACTCCGAGCGCATTTTTGCCGTCGCCGTCGTTGTCGCCGTGAGCCGCAGGCGAACGCTGTGTGTGCAAGTGAAAGCGTGCGAGGGGGAGCCGGCAGCGGCAGCGTAATCTCGCGCACGTGAGAGAGGAAGGCGGTCGGAAGCGCGCGGCAGTGTTGCCAGGTTTGGCTATTATATAAGCCACATTGGGCTACAGGAAAAAAAGTTTGGCGTCGACTTGGACGAGTTGGCAATGTGGCTGTATTTGGGATACTGAAAATCTGCGACTTGGCTTTGTCTGGGCTATAAGTGGCGCCCTAATCCACGCTCCAGAGGTGGCTCTAATCGTGTAGAAGCAAATATCGAAGGCTATGTTTTAGCAGGCTAAGCCGGCCGCGTGTCTGTGCGTGTGTGCGTGTGCGAAATGACCCCCCCCCCCCTCACCTTCCCTTCCCTCTCTGCGCCGTTGTTTGAGCCGTAGGCTTTGATCTTTGATCCACTTAAACTTACACCCCGCTTGACCGTTATGCACCCGATCCCCGGGCATCGGGGTGAACCTGGGACTAGTGGGCTTTTAACAGTACACTGTACTAACATGGCTGTGCTCAGGACGGGAGAGCAATAACATAGGGTCGGGGCCGTCGGGCGATCATGGCGCCGACATGAAAGAAGGGAAGCACGGGTGGATGACAGGCTTCATCAGTGTGTTCATGGTCATGTCTTCTGGGTGAAGTATCGCGCCGGGTACAGCTTCGACCTACTCCTCGTTTCTCGTGCGAAGCTTTACTGCCATTTTACTTCTCCTGCTAAATTCGAGATTCATTTCGATAGGTTGGACGTAAGATAGGATGCTCCTCACGGACGAGAATCCAAGCATGGGTAAGTGGGCGAAGTATGCAAGAACGTATAAAAAAGAATGGAAGCAAGACCCCGAGCCAAAGGTGGGTTCTGGTGCTTTTACTTCTAGATGGTTTGACCGTAACGTCACGGATGCAGATACTCATTCTGCTAATATCAAAACATGGTTGCCACAATGACATCAGTGCACCACGTCACATGAACTTCACCCACCGTGTTAGCTTAGCCTATGAGGTGTCGCGCTGCTGGCTGGAGGTCGCGGGTTTGATTCCCTGCCACGGCGTCCGCATTTCGATCAAGGCCAAATGCAGGAACACCCGCGTACTTAGGTGTACGTTAAAGAACCCAAGGTGGCCAAAGTTAATCCGGAGTCCCCCACTGCGTCATGCCTCCCAATCATATCGTGGTTTTGGCACGTAAACCCCCAGCAATTATTAGAGAGATTTAGAATAGGGGCCTCAAACGTTTTGGGGCCCCAAAGAAATAGCGTCAAAGCCACTGCGCATGCGCAAGACGCGTACTGTGTTTGGGTTTTGCGTCGGGCACGCTATTTCATCGATTTAGCAGGAGGCCGAAAAGCTGCCCCAAAAGCTTTCGTCAACGAACATGGCGGGCCCCTCGAAGCGACGGCTCTAACCTAGCACCAAACTGGGCTCGATTCGTCGTAACGCCTGAAGTTCGTAAGCAAGTATAACTGATTGCGGTTATCGCTTTCTCTCAACTAACATGTCTAATGAAGACTGCTTCATTAGACACCGCTGATTCCGAATTCAATTCTCGATTTCATGGCTCGTACGCCTAACACGGGTTGACATGGCTGGGTGAAGGTACGTAAAGTTGGTTACTCAAAACTGTGAGTCAAATTGGGAATGTCAACGCCCTGAAGAAGGAGGACCAAGAGGAAGGGGGAAGATAACAGCAGGACCCTCTTAAGCGGGGCGCCTCGCTGAGAGGTGGCAAGCCGCCCTCCTCAGCGAGGCACCCGAGGACCAGGAGTGGGCCGTCCAGCGGGCCAGGGCCATTGCCGAGGATTTCGAAAGATTTTTCTCCGGCGATGGACCCCTGGCAGCCTAGCCCCGGGCACCAACAGCCTTAACCGCTGGACAAATACAGTTTATTCCTATCCTATCCTATCCTCAAAACTAAGCGCAACAAGTTGCTTGCTGCTAATAAAATAAGTTCTAAATTGTAATGAAACGCGAAAACGCGAAAATCTAAATTACTCTTCTTATCATACAATGGTATATTTTATTTTAATGTTTATAACAGCTTTTCTTTGACTCCGTAGTGGTGCTGCAAGCGCAACACGCTACCCGCAAACGCAAAACGCCTATTCTAAAACTCTTCACTCCTGCATGTCCCAACTAACACCCACAAAGCGTTTTGGGGGCCCCTATTCTAAAATTTATTAACACATTAACATGGTTTCCTTTTGGCAGTAACCGGTTTTCACAGCATAACCACTGTTATAAATTTGTTGTTTACCTGGGAAGACGAAGACGAAGTGCCTTTCAGGCAGAACGCCGAGTCTTCGAGCTCTACTTCTTTTGTGAATTTTCTTGGACTTTGCCGGTGAACTGCTGTTTCCTGCTTAGTTGCGGTGGAGATGGACTCTCACGCGCGTCCGCCGGACTCGGTAGTGCCCGCGGCGGCTGCCTCCAGGAAGCGCAACGGCACCGAGAGCGACACTGACAGCGACGACACCATGCAGTACTATGTCAGCAGTGAAGAATCTGGTGACGACACCTTCGAGCTGGTGCGGAGCCGTAAAGCAAAGAGAAGGTTTGTCAGCACATCATCGAATTCGAGTGCGTCCACCATGAGGTCATCACGGATTACCGAGGTACTCACCATCCTTTTCACGCCAGTTCTCGCCACGGATAACCTGAGATGCCTCAACAGGCAAGCCGTGTCTACACATCTAGAGGCACTGGTCCCGAATGAAATCAAGGACATCAGAGTAAACACCCGTAAGAACGTCGTAGCGATCGACGTAGAACATACGGCTGCGTTAGATTCTTTGCGCAAGGTCACGGAACTTGACGGGATTAAAGTCCACCCTCATATTCCGCTGGGAAAAGAAAGCAGTACTGGCGTAATTTATGATGTCGACGAAACCATTGCCGACACCGATTTATCGATCTTAATCAAGCCGGCTACAGAAAACACCGTCATCGCAAACGTTTTTCGTCTCGGCACGTCACGGTGTGTGAAGATCATATTTAAGGGCGAATCCCTACCAACACACGTAAAAGTGGGCCACTTCCGACACGCAGTTCGGCCTTTTGTACCAAAACCACTACAGTGCTGGAAGTGCATGAAGTTAGGCCATGTGAGTAGTGTGTGCAAAAACACTTCCGTGTGTTCTCGATGCACGGGGCCGCACACCACTGACACGTGCGCGGCCAGTGTGCTGAAGTGCACAAACTGCAGCGGCCCTCATGATGCATCCTCAAAGGAGTGCCCCTTAATTCGAAAAGAAATGGCAATTTTAAAGAAAATGGTTAGAGACAACTCGTCTCACCGAGAAGCGGCAGCATCTATTAAGCGACGAAGATCACGTCGCCGACGCCGTTCAAGAACCTCCAAAGCCTCTGTACCGCGCGAGCCACGTACATCACCACCCCCTCTCCCGCCCAGGCCAAACGCCGTCAGCTCTAAGGACAAAGGAGCTTCGAACAACACGGCAGCTGACGCTTGGCCTGAACTCCCGAGGCTACATGCACCTACGGAGCGGGAACAGACATCTACAGCAAGGGACACCTCGTCTGTTCCTGATAAATTGACAGACCAGGATCAACAAATTGTTGTTATGCTCAGCTCTCTGGTGAGTGCTCTTCGTGTTCTTCTGGACAAGCTGCAGACGCCAACAGCTAGAAGTGCATTGCAAGTGCTGGATGCCATCAATCCGGTTCTCGCAAGCCTTCAGAAGTCCAGTGCTTGAAAACTTATATAGCGGAACCATGGCTCGTCGACAGCAGCAGCGATCGTTCCGGGATGATGTCAGAAGCGCCTCCATATTTCAGTGGAATGCGAGAGGCCTGAGGTCACGTATTTCGGATTTCCGGCAGTTCGTGTTTGAAAACCGCTTTCCTGTGCTGGTCATCTGTGAACCGAATTTATCAACTACCTTGAGACTATCAGGATATGAACCTTTCGTTTCAACCACTTGTGCCCGAAGTAGTAAGGTTCTGGTTTACATTCGCAAGGACCTTACGTATTTCGCCCAGCCCGTACCTCCACACGACGATAACCAATATGTCTGTGTTACTGTGAAAAAGAAGAGGCTGTCTTTTACACTTATTGGCGTTTACCTTTCCCCAACAAGTCAATTCGATAGCAAAAGACTAAACGATCTTATGGCTGCGACTCACGGTCCTTGGATAATAACAGGAGACTTCAACGCTCACCACCAGATATGGGGAAGCTCCAGGATAAATTCAAGAGGCAGGTCACTCATATCCTTTGCATCAGGCCACAATCTGCGTCTTCTAAATGACGGAAGCCCGACATTTCTGCGAGGAACAACGTACAGCAGCTGCCTAGACTTAACACTGGTGTCACGTTGCCTAACTTCGAGAGTGCAGTGGTTCACTGATATCGAAACCCATGGAAGTGATCATATTCCGACCTATGTGAGAATCGATGGACTAGAAGCTACATTACCCAATATATCTCGCCAAATTGACTGGTCAGTGTTTGAAGATCTTGTGGAAGACGCATGCAAGAAACCAATCGCACGCAGGCTAGAAGACATCATTGCAGACGCAATGCACGATTGTACGCGTAGCTTCACACATTCATCAAAGCGTACAGAGTATGACATTGAATTGGAAAGACTTCGTGCACTACGTCGTCGAGCTGAAAGGAGGTACAGGCGCACGAAGTCAATTCTTGACCTCAGAGTAGCTCGGCGAATGCAAAAGAAGATACAGCGCCGGATGGATAAACTAGAAGATCAAAGATGGAAATGCTTTTGTGAGTCACTGGACCCCCGAAAGCCACTGTCCCGTGTGTGGCGTACCCTAAGGGGTCTTCGCTCATGTCCCCAGCAACGACACCCATTTAACGCCCTTGCTCTCCATCAAAACCGCCGTGAGATAGACGTTGCAGAAGAGTTTTGTGCGAAAGTCGCCGGCGGAACAGTTCTACTCCCTGACATGGTTTTAGGCGACATTCCTGGTCCACGAGATACAAGTATGGATGCTCCTTTTTCTATGGAAGAGTTAGAGGCTGCTATGGCGCTATGTCGGTGTTCGTCTTCGCCAGGGCCCGACGGAATCACATATAATGCTATGCGCCACCTACGTCGAGAAGCGCGACGAGAACTGCTCAACCTTTTTAATAGGTCATGGCATGATGGCGTCGTTCCACAGGAATGGAAACGCAGCCGCTTGGTACCGTTGCTAAAAACAGGAAAGTCACCGCTAGAACTGTCCTCATATCGGCCTATAGCACTCGCCAGCTGCGTCGGAAAACTCATGGAGCGCATGATCCTCATGCGTCTCGAATGGTATCTTGAACACCACAATATTTACCCCGACTCTATGGCGGGATTTCGACGAGGCCGTTCATCGATTGACAATGTCATTGATCTAGTGTCATCTGTTGAGCAGCAAAAGTCTTGGAAACGCTTATCAGTAGCACTCTTTCTTGACGTGAAAGGCGCCTACGACAACGTTTCCCATCAAGCCATCCTAGACGCACTTTTGACATTGGAACTAGGAGGGCGAGTATTTCGATGGATCCAAAGCTACTTGACACAAAGGTCCTTGTACGTACGCACAGAAGATGGTCCGACTACTGACCACTACACATGCCGTGGCGTTCCTCAAGGCGGTGTTCTAAGCCCTATTCTTTTTAACCTCACACTTCTTGGGCTGGCCGATTCCCTACCGGAAACAGTGAGTGTTTCGATCTACGCCGACATCTGCATCTGGGCATCAGCGGTGACTCGCCCGCAGGTTCGGGCAAGGTTACAGAAGGCAGCAACGCAGGCAACTGGCTATCTTTGCACACAAGGCCTAACCATCTCGACAGAAAAATGTGCGTTAGTCGCTTTTACGCGAAAAGCGATGTCTGGTTATCCAGTGTGCATCAATGGCCAGCGTATCTCCTACAAGAGAAATCATCGGTTTTTGGGTGTCTTTGTTGACCGAGACCTCTCCTGGAGCACTCAGGTTGCCCACTTGAAGAAGAAGCTCACATCTATGGTTCACGTTTTCAAATTCATCGCCGGTAAAGCGTGGGGATCATCAGTGAGCTCTATGCTACAGTTGTGCCGAGCGCTTTTTATCGGCTTCCTACGCTATAGCTCTCCCGTGCTTGCTAAAACATGCAGATCAAATCTTCGAGCCCTTCAGAGCGTGCAAGCACAGGCATTACGTGTTTGCCTCGGCCTTCCGCGGAGCGCATCAACAGCAGGAACAGTTATCACGGCTCAAGACCATCCGATCACGACTTACATGACCATCGACACGCTTAGGGCCCATATTCGCCACGTTTCACGGGTGCAAACAAGCTCTCTTGCTTCCCTGCCAGAACGACGACCACAGGCGTCATTTTCCAACGTGGTCAACATTCATAGTGCCTCCCTACCATCGGGGTTCACACCCTCGACACGTTCACCATCAGCGTTGTGGTGTTTAAAACAACCTGAAGTGCGCCTTTACGTTCCAGGAATAAGAAAAAAGACGGACATGCCCACTTTGGCCTTGAAGCAAGCAGTTCTCGATTGCTTGCACTCTTTCTACTCTGACCGAATCCACATATATACGGATGGCTCTTCCACTCAGACCAGCTCCACCGGCGCAGTGGTTATACCATCACGATCAATGAGCATCACATACAAGACTTCTCACGTGACATCATCGACCGCTTCGGAGCTTGTTGCCCTCCGAGGTGCCATTGATTATATTAACAACCAACCGGCTAATCGGTGGGTAATATTATGCGATTCAAAGGCGGCCCTACAATGTCTTTTGTCAGCTCTCCGTCGCGGGTCCTGCGAACAACTCGTCTCGGAGATACGAGAAATGCACCACCATACGATCGCAAAAGGACACGACGTCGTGTTTCAGTGGCTGCCGAGTCATTGCGGTATCACCGGCAACGACATCGCCGACGAAGCTGCTAGGAAAGCACACGAAGGAGCAAATATTGTTTCTGTACCTTTGTCGAGGACTGACGCAGCCCAACATCTAAGCAAGCTAGCGCAAACTATGACATTGGAGAAGTGGCATACAACTGAATTCGCCCAACATTGGTTGCATTCTCTCGACCCATCTATGCAGCTGCGGCTGTTGCCTGGATTTCCGCGAAATGAGGAGACAATGCTGTGCCGCTTACGCTTGGGTGTTGCATTCACCAATGCTTACACGTGTTTGATTGGAATGGCTGATAGCGCCGAGTGTAATGCCTGTGGTGTCGATGAGACTATAGAACACCTACTATGCTACTGTCCATCTTTTCAAAGCGAAAGACATAACCTCTGCAACGTTCTCAATAGGCTAGATAGAAGACCGTTCACTTTGAGCAAGATCTTGGGACCATGGCCTCGAATATCACAGCTGCAAAAGGCCACAAAAGCGCTGCTGCGATTTTTAAAAACGACAGGACTGAGTGACCGTCTATGACCCGGACTGATTGATAATCAGTGATAGAACAGAGATCTGTTGCTACGTCGGCGATATCAAGAGTGAACTTTCTATTCTTCTCTTAATCTCTCTCTCCCCTTTTTCCTTCCCCCAGTGTAGGGTAGCCAACCGGGCTCAGTCCTGGTTAACCTCCCTGCCTTTCATTAAATCATTTTCTCTCTCTCTCCCTCTTGTTGTTTACCTTTGCTCTTTGTGCGCCGTCGCGGCTTTTACCATTTCGAGCGAGTTTCGGTCGCGACGTGCTTGTTGGCAAACACAGGCAAACACAACAGTGCTCCTCGCCGAAAACGACTGCGCGCTTCTTACGCTGGTGTGCCGTTTTGCGCAGTAATCGTTTAAAGCTTCGCTTATACCGATTCAAACAGTGAGTGACATCTGTTGTCTGACACTTTGTTTTAACGCATGTTCCTGCCGCGCTAGAGACCTAAGATGGCGGCTAAACCGGGACAAGCTAATTGGAAAAAAAAACGAGAAAGCAAGATTGGACGATGAGACAAATAACGCTAGATATCATAGCGCGAAAGACTTGTTTTAGCTCATCAAAAAAGAAGCCGTGAGCACGTCGCCGTCGCAGATCGCTGGGCAGCTCAACTTCTACGCCGTAGGCAGAGATGACGTAAGAGATCGATGATGATGAACATTATTTTGCGTTCGGGACAGCTAAAAAGCAGTGTTCTTAGTTAATATTACTGTAAATAACTAAACATAATAACTTAGTACTATCTGTCATAAAATAAAAGCACTGTGATTTCGCCCTCTCCAGCGATTCGCTGGAACGTAAGAGCTTCCGGGCCCAACCAAAAAGTGTTCTGTGCAAGCATGATGTCGCTGTTGTTGATGTCAAGGGCCGACCGCCATGGCGGCACGGGCATTTTGTTACGACGGGTTGTGCAAAAAAGAATTGCCGTAGTCGAATTTGAAAATGTATACACAAATAAAACTGCAAATAAAAATGGGTATATTTGGCTACGAAATATTTTGCACTTTTTTTTTCTGTTTGGCTACATTTGGGCTACAACTTCTCCAGCTTTTGGCTACGCCGCCTCGTCGGATCTGGCAACACTGGCGCGCGGTCGTTGTTCGCGCGCGAGGCACGGGGAGAAGGCCATGGAGACGGGGGGGGGGGGGGGGGGGGGGTTGAGATGGGCAAAACGCCTCACGTCAGTGAGCGGCTCGGAACAGCTCAGCTCACTGAAGTGAACCGGTTCATTTGAACGGCTCACTGGTTAACTTAAACGTGTAACCTGTGTTATGCATATTCTATAGTTATCTAGCTTTGAAAAAAAAACATATATGCATAATTGAATAACCGTGTTATTCGTATTTTCGCTATGTTTAGAGAATATTTTTACTTATATTAAAAGCGTGAATTTTTAGTTGTAATGAAACTTTCGTTCCTGATATTGGGGATAAAATGCTTATGATACTGTAACAGGCAGAATGCGACGTACTTTTTTTCAGAAAAAAAAATTTAACTTCATCGTCATTACCGAAGCTTGTCTGTTTTTGTGGTACTTTAAAATCAACTTTCGTCAAAATAAGAACGCAAAATGATTGTACATTAGCTTTCAACTTTATTCATTTATTCACATACGTACGTTCACTATAATATGAGTGAGCTGTAACGCCATGCAAGATGAATGTACAAATGATTTCTTGAAGTACAATACAAAAATCATACAAAAAATCCACAAAACTGCCGCACGTACCTTTCGTTTTTTTTTCTTTTTCCTCTTGAGCGCACGCGTGATACTGGCGATCATGCCATCATGCAGCAGGACAAAAAAAAGGAAAAGAAAAAAAAAGAAATGAAGTTCTATTACAGCACAGCAGATCATTGGCCTCGTTTTAATGACATGCTGATGATACACACTCAGAAATGCACAGAAGTGGATGCCATGGCCGAGATTTTCATGACTACACTTATCAACAGAAATGAAGACCAGGGCGTAAACTGAACGTTCACCTGTTGTCTTTGAAGACACGGAAGACCATCTTCGAAGTATTATTGCACCAGCGCACGATGTGCGATCGGTGAGAGTCGTGAGACATCGTTCGAACAGCAGCAGGCAACGAACGGTACCATCCTTTGCCAATTAAGGCTTCTTTACTTCTCCCCTTGGTGGCATCGGGTGCCACACCATAGGACGCACAAAAAACACACGCGACTGCTGCGCACACCACACACTGCGAGAGAGTACCAGTAGCGCGAGTCTGCCCACGCCGGCCACCATTCGTCGGTCAGAAATCGAAACCTCGAAGCCCAGCAGAAGACACGGCTCTGACGGAACGGTTCGGCACGGCTCACTGAACGAGAGAGGACCGACTTCCTCTCTCCGAAAGAACCGCCGCTCACTTACTGAACCACGGCTCACTCGCTCCTTAATAAGAGCCGCTCAAAAGACAGCCGAAGGCGAGAGGGTGAAGGTTACTCTTGTGAGAAAAGGGGGGGGGAGGGCAGTTGCTTTCTCGTACCGCTAATAGATGACGTGGAAGTCTCACCCAGAAGAAGACCCGAACGCATCGGCACGGCTCACTGAACGCGAGAGAACCGGCTCCCTTTCTCCAAAAGAACCGCTGCTCACTTTTACTGAACCACGGCTCACTCGCTCCTTAAAAACAGCCGCTCACAAGATCCTTTATTCAGCGCCCACCGTGAGAGCGCCCATCGATAGCGGCGGGCGTTGACGCCGCTCTCACTTGCAATGCAATGCAGCTCTTGGAGTGCGTGGAAAGGCGCGCTCGTAAAGTTCAGCTGTTACAATACGCCCCGGGGCCCTCACATGTTGTGTTGCTTTGCATGTCGACGTTTGTCTGAATTAGGTGACGCGGGTAGTTTTATTGTTGCTTAACCTGTGCAGTCAAAGTAGCGAGTTGCGACCGTCAGATACTTGTTTACTTTAGTTGTTTTCGTGCGACAGCGCTGGCCGACCGGCTTGGCGTCCCACGAAAGGACGAGCACTCTACGCAATCTACGCCCAAAGCGTTCGTCGGCCTCCAAAGAAATTATGTTCTGTGCAGCGATGCGATTTCGGCACTCGTACGGCTGACCTTTTCCTGCATCGCTTTCCGCGCTGAAAGCTCGGAACGCCCATCAAGTCGTATGGCGGGGCATTTGAATGCATAGCTGTAATGGCAGTCCTCCGAAAACAAATTTCGCGCCTATGAGAACAAAATGACGTCAGTTCTGTTTTCAACGGATATGACTTCAAATTATTTTTTCTTCCACCGGAAGTGTTCCCCCCTCACACAGATGGCGCAAAGCCCCATGAACCGCCCATAAGCCGCCATGTTTTGAACGTATGGGCTTCTATGGAAGCTTCGCTACCAGGTGCATTTATTTACCTGGGGTTTTATTTCAAAGACGATAGTCTTTCTTAGGCTACCTAAACGCGAAAAACTTTGTCTGTCACTCGATTAAACCGCCCGGCCAAAACCAAGCATGAGGAGAGGAGGTGCAGCGAGAGAGAGAAAGAGAGACAGACAGAGATCGAGTAATAAATAAATAAATAAAATACACTTTCTTGGCGAGGCGGGATTCGAGGCAGGGTACCCACAGTCCGAAGGCGAGCGTCATAACCACTAGGCTATACAGCCCCGTTCGTTGAACATGCATTTATGGGAACAATATGATTGCGTTGTACCAACGACTGTAACAGAACTTGCTATGGGCGATAGAAATAGGAAATGAGAGCAAGACAGAGAGAGACATTTAAAGAAAGAGAGAGACAGAAAGAAATGAAAAATGAAACGCCGCAAATGAAAAGAAAAACAAGAAAAACAACGCATTAGAAATGATGTCGAAGAGACGCTACGCCTTAAAAAGAAGCCGGCTGAAGCCGCGGCTCTGTCCGGCTTTAAGGGGGCACTAAAGTCAAATAAAAAGTCGAGATAAAGTGATAGAGGAATGCTCTAAAACGTCTAAGGCGTCAACATAATCGCGAAGAGAGCATTAGTAATCGAGAAATTGAGGTAAATGCAGAACATGATAAGAGACTCCCCCAGATACATTCCGGTACTCACCCGATGACGAAGGCACTCCTAAAAAAAAAGTATGTCACTAGTACTCAACCACTCGAATTAAAATATGGTTTCGTTGGATTATAAGACGGAAGAAAATGCTACTTGTATACTTCTATTCGATTCTTAGAAAAAAGTAACATTTTTGGCGTTACACTTGATAACGACGCGGGCGGTCAAAAGGTTTCGTTTTCGCTCGACTCTGCGCGGCGCTCGCTTTCGAGTTTCAGAAGTTTCGTTATCGCGTAGTACTGCGCTCATAGAGGAAAAGCTTTTCCTTCCTCCATGACTGCGCTGGTGTTGCTGGCTCGCTAAACTGGCACTTGAATTTGCTAGCAGCTTGAGAGTCGCGACGGCACGTTCAGACGGTGACCAGCTTCGTCGCCCAACGTCGCATTGCAGGAGTCCTCGCTGCTTTCGCGCTCGGAAGAGCCGTCGTAGTAGGCAACGACGCCGGCAGCGGGAGCCCTGAGCAGCATGTCGCGATCATCGGAGCTTAAATCACTAAAATCGAGCCCAGCATCGCGAGCCAATGTGTCGTTGTCAGGGTCGTCAACTAGTTGGTCCATTGCGACGAGCGTCGACGATCACCGTGTTGTGTTCACAATTCGGCGCGCACTTTACCTTCCGCTATGGTGGCTAGCCACCGTACTTCCGCTCTTGCACTGCCGTCGGCTCTGTCTTGGCTCTGTTTCTGGCCGCGTGTTTGCGCTTTCCGCAAAAAAAAAAGCCGTAGCGCCGTCTGCGGGCGCCGTTTTACTCACCCGTGGAACGACGTCACGATATCCCCATGACGTCACCACTCCTCGCTCGGGCGCGCGATTTGAATTGCGTTAGAGGTACGCGGACGCTCGAGACGCAATTTTCTAAGTCTTTTCTTGGCACGAAACAAGCGTTTAGAGGTTTCTGGTATCATCTTTTAACAGTCCACGTTGAAATAATATTTGCCTTTTGTGTCCCTTTAAACAAACAGTAATAAAACGTCCCAACAGATGGCGCGAGAGCAGGGCGAACGCGGGAAATTTGAATTCAACAAAACCCCCATTGCATCCCTCATGGGAAGAGTGAGAGGGGAGGGGAAGAGCCCGAGTGGTCGGAGGGGCTAGAAGAGAGGGTGTTACGTATCAGGTGCGGCAGAAGACTATCGTCTTTCGACGTTATTTGCAGCGAAGCAAGCAGATATGCGGCCAATTTTTTTACCACAGAGTTTCCAGTGATAATCACTAGAGGGAACTCTGGCGCTGCAATCGTTCAGACACCATGAGAATGATGGGTATTACATGGATTTGTCTGATCTTCGTGCTTGTGGCTTAAGATGTTCTTGTGGCTTTGTTTGTTACGCCTTACTTGCCTTCGTCGTCGTGAAATTTCAGAGCAATGTATACTTTTCTAAGTGCAGAAGCGTCTGGACAATTGCTACGAATTGCAGTGGTTCAGCCTGTCGAGGAGGCCAAATCGAAATGCGCCAAGCACCTCAACCCGCTGGCTTGCCTGCAAGAAATTCATAACGGCGTTCTATACCCCTTCTCGGCGCATGCGTCCGGGGCGTAATGGGTCCAATATCGGGCTTCTGTGCTTTGAGGTCCTGTGTTCGAATCCTTTCGTCGGACAATTTTGATGATGTTTACTTAATTGTTTATTACACAGCACTTTGTTGAAAACGGCGAGATTACAAAGTCGCGAAGGAATGGAAGCGTTTTTGAGCCACTACGTCGCATTCGTCTCAGAGCTGGAGGAATGCAAAGAACAAATTATCGGCACTGCATGATTCGATCAGTACAACAGCGGTCTTTTGACGTTGGAGCTGTGCTTCGGTTCTAAGGATTCCTTATTTCGGCCCTGTACCGTCGGATTAAATTATTTCTTCGCTCGGGTTTGGAAGCAGGAAAGAAAGGAAACGAAAATAGTTTGTACAGACCCGCTGCGTGACGTTCCATAACAACGAGCAAAATTGGTTGGCCGATTTCGCTTTATTATAATACTTCGATAAGGACTTATCGCGTTTAAATGCGATAAGCTAGCAGTGATGGTTTTTGCATTCCTTTTTTGCGTATGACCTCGCGCGGAACCTGTTTGAATTTGTTTTTGGAAAAAAATGATATTTCTTCGCGGAAAAAAAACACGTCCTCTTGAAGCACGCATATTGAAAAGAGTCACCGCGTAACACAGTGCCAGATATTTATTTGAATAAATTTTGTTGGCATATCTTTGCTCTAAGTCACGCGAAGGTATCGGCGAAGTTCACAGGCGCAGTAACGTAGAGCTCTCAGAGCACGCACCAGTAGACTGTATACAAGGATGCCGTGTGTGTGTATATATATATATATATATATATATATATATATATATATATACGTAGACGTGTGTTTTGTGAACAAGTAAGCAGAAATTTGCACTAAAATTTGATTAGATCTTGCGCACGTTGAGTACGCAGTTTCGCGGCAGGAGCCCTTCTGCCGAACGCAACAGCAATGTCCAGCGCAGACAAATATGTTTAAAGCCGCGAAACGTCTTGAAGGTGCGTATAGCCGTGGAGAAGACGTGGGTTTACGAGCAAGTAAAACAACATTAAACGGAACGAGCACTGAAGGCGAACCATCATATTATGGACTTATGATTCAGTTATGTAACTTTACATTCCTAAATTTCATAGCGAGTTTGGAGGGACGCCGCAGGGCCGGTCTCCAAAATAATATTACCCACCTGGGGTTCTTTAACGTGCACCCGAAGCATGGTACACGAGCGCTTTTGCATTCCACCGCAGCGTGAATGCGGCCGCCACGACTGGGACTCTAACCAGCGACCTCGTGTTCGGAATGTTTTCGTGTTCCGAAACCGCCAATGTATGCTGATTCGAAGATGCGAGGCGAAGGCAACGACGCGTGGGCGACCATGAAAGTCGTGATCACTACGACCAAAAGCGACAACTGGAACAATAATCATCGTCAATCAAAGCAAACAGCACAGAAAGCTTCGCCTACATTCATTCCCACAGTGCCTGGGATCCGCATATTTTGAACAGCGAAGCTGTCTAACCTTGGCGTTTGCAGTCACGTGCAACGCGGAAATGTGGGCCGATCTTGGAGGTAGTGCAGAAAGGGTCCAAGCGCAATGGCACATACATCTGTGAACTAGAGGAGCTGTTTAAGCTCGAGGATGGTCCGTCGAGTGTACGCCGCAAAACCTCTGCCTGGCTATGACGTCGCCATGCGTCGCCTAGCAACGCTTCGCACCAGCTACGCCGACAGCGCCGAGCCTTGCCACAGCTGCGTGAGCCGTGACGTCAACGCTCGCTCCGCATCGCTTCGCCTTAGCATTGCCGAGCCATGACGTCACCGCGCCGTGTGGAGTGGTTACCACGGCTGCGAAGAGGCGGAGCTAAGCTGTGATGTCACTGCGCCGGCCCACGAGATATATAGCCCCGCGTCGCCGCCGCGGTGACACAAAAGCCCCGCCATCTCCGCGCCGAGCCCATCACAGCGAAGATATAGACTTTTCACAAACCGACGTTTGAGCAGCGCCATTGGCCGACACGGGCGACGTCTAGCGTCAGAACATGTTATGCCGCCATTTTGGACTGTGAGCCTTGCGAGAGCAGGCCGGCCGCACTTCGGGTTGTGTGATCTTCGCCACGCATTATTTCGATTGTTTTCTTCCGCTTCGCTTGTCTTGTGCGGCTTGACTTGTTACATGTGGAAGGGGGTTTATTAACGCCGGACGGCAGGCGGAAGTATTGCACGACGGGCACAAAGACAGTCTCAGCCGGCTTCAGCAGCTCGCGATCTACGCTCGCACCTCGGGCTAAGACAGAGTCCCACTGCTGCGTCCGTTGCTTCATCCCCACTACACATGTTTCATGTGCTCGTGTGAGCGCTCAGTGTAGTGTGTCATATGGCAACAGCAAGCCCAGCCAGTGGATGTGGTGTTTCGTCGTTGGTAGCGGCGGCAGCCGCGTCTGCTTCGTCGAGGCCTGGCGCGCTAATCAGCGGTATATTTCATTGTTATTGCTGGGCACATGTGACCGTATCGTCGATTGAATCTGATCACCATTACGTTTCGCGGTTGAGGGTTGCTTCATTTAGCGAAAGCAGGCGCGTACGTAGCTGTCGGGCAATGCTTAGAACCAGGCGCCGGCGGCTCGACGACGCGTGTCAGTGGTTGGTAGATATGCGGTGGTTACTCCATACGCTTCCGACGCCACTGAACAGCTCAATCATGCAAATTATTGGATCTGGTGCGGTGCAGGGTGCTTATAACCAAATGTCAAATTATAAGCGTGGCGATCGAGCAGCGTGGTACCTGCAGCGAACCGACCGCGCGGCAGTGATCACAGATGCCAGCGCGACTGATACAGCCCAGGTGCTAGATTTTTATTTTTAGTATTTATTTATTTATACATACTGTCAATCCCAATAGGGATTATAACAGGACTTGTTATAAATATATATTTGTTTACCTATTTTTTAAGTTTGTTTACCTGGAATGGTTTTTCTTTCGAATGTCTGAATTTGGAACAAGCTTCGCTCACGGTAAACCTTAACGTAGATTGTGCGCGAAGTTTGTATTGAAGATATCGCGTAGGGCAAGAATTGTTCGTGTGCGCAATCTCTGAAGCGAAATAAGCCAATAATATTGCAGCGTTAGGGCCATCTCTGCTCTTTATCTTGTTTCCCTTACACCGTCTCACTGCGCTATGTTCATAATAAAGTAATGTCGAGTCTTAACGTTGTCCAATAAATACATATGCATATGACGGTAAGCCACTACTGACCGTGAGTGAAAAGCGCTTAGTGGTCAGCGAAGCGGTCACTGCACGCACGCAAATATTTCACTTGATGGACTGTGCGAATAATTTTTTTTTCGATACTGTTATTCTTGCAAGCATGATGCTATTGTTCGCTTACCCATGCGAATATCATTTTTACGTTCTAACTTGCGCGGGCTCATTTAGCGCGTTTCTACTCCATGCACAGTTAGCGCATTACGGTTCCCGAACTCTAGCACTGGCGCTAGGCCGCGCTGATGAGGTTGACACGTTCGTTTTTGCATTCTCTTGCTGCCCAAGCACATAGACAACGCTCAAAGATGGGTGAGCTCGATGCAGCACCACACTGTTGAAGTTAATTACCTTTATGGGCAGGGCTGCGCAGGGTGCGTGTGAATGCAGAGACAATGCTTAGTTGGACACAGGGTCTGCATACATCTTCCATAGGACACGATTTTTCCAGATGGTTGCAAAGTGTATTTACCGACTAGTTCTCTCGCAGAGTGCTCCAATTTGTCTTATACCGGTGTCACACGGGCCACCTTTGATAGCGATCGACACCGATCTGGATCGGAATGTTCCACCGCGATTGGCTCCCTTCCGCAGATTGAGCAAAGAAGGCATCGCGACCAAGAAATTCGACTCATATCGGGCTCGATCACGATCAAAAGTGCGCCACGTGACCCCCGTATTAGGTACTGGAATGAAGTCGTGTTTAAAAGAATAACAAATGCAGCCTCTGCCACTACATACAAGAAAATATTGCATCGAAGAGCTGACAATTCTCGCAACCTATTGGGAAAATGTGCTGAAAATAGTTTACCAAAATGCGTTATTTACTGATGTGTGCATTGGTTCACATTAGACTGAAATGCCAAGTCCCCAGGTGATGCAGGAAACCGGCGAAGCGTGAACGTACCACATCGTGGCAGTCGTCCTCGCGGAGTGCTGTGTTGTGGACACACTTAGTCCCCAAAATCGTTATTTTCGCTGGTTGTTTTTGCACCATAAACTGCACAGTGCTGGCCTGTAGCCTTTGATGAGTATACAGGGTGTTTCAGCGAACCTTTCAAAAATCTTTAGACGTTGCCTGTGGCAGATAGCAAAATTCTAGCTCATGACCTGGTCTACTCGAAGAGGCGGACATTACTGCGCAAGAAATTGAAATGCATAATCAAATAATTAACGGAAATTCACTAATTAAGTTTTTAACTAATTGCCTGATGGCCCATATTGCAATGTACAAATTGTAGCCGTGGAGTTAGCAAGGCGGATCCACTTGAAACGAATTCTAGGGATGACATCAGTTTCGAGATATTATTTCGCGAACTTTGCGGAGAAATGCATTGGGCGTTTCCAGTTATTTTTTGTGCTTCAATGCATAATGCGACGTTTTGTTAAGAAACTAACTGGAAGCCAATGCATTTCTCCGCAAAGTTCGGGAATTAATATCTCGAAACTGGTGTCATCCTGAGAATTATTCCAAGTGGATCCGCCTTGCTAACTCCACGGCTACAATTTGTAAATTGCAATATTGACCATCATGGTAATTAGTTAAAAACTATATTAGTGATTTTTGTTAATAAGCCGATTATGCATTTCAATATTTTGTGCAAGTAATGTCCGCCTCTTCGAGTAGACCAGCTCATTAACTAGAATTGGGCTATCTGCCACAGGCAACCCTAAATAAATTTTGAAAGTTTCGCTGAAACACCGTGTATATGCCATCATTTACGAGCGTAAGTCATTCGTGACAAAAATAAACGAAACATCGAAGGAAAGCTACACTACCGCCATACAAGCGCAAGGCAAGCTCACAGTCCAGACCGAACAGGCAACACTGACACATACTCTCCACGCCAGACCGTCGGAAGCGCCCTCGTGAAAACGTCTATATGGCACGCACGAAAAACAGCGTCACTCCCGAAGAAGAGAAAGCGCGGCGCGAAAGCCGCCGCGCCGCTACTCGAGAGCGCGTGAGACCACTTTGGTTCGATCCCGATTATCGCGCCGCCGAAGCCGCGGCAAAACTTCGGCGATTCGTAGAAGATCCGGAGTTAGGAGCCCGCGAAACCGAGCAAAGCGTTTGAGCCTCCAGAAGCGTCCAGATACTTTAATGACCGACTGTTCGTTGCTCCTTGGGCTGTCGATGATTCTGGGTGATCTTGCGCGAAACGTGGCCGAGTCTCGAAGCACAACCTCGCAAAAACTTGGCCGAACCGAGAAAAGCTAGGTGGGGTCGCCAGCTTCGCTGTTTGCCCAGTCTTCGCACCACTAGTGTGAAGCTGCCCCTAATTTTCTTATTAGTATTATTATTATTATTATTATTATTGCTATTTTCTGGAGGTACTGGTCCCTGTAAGAGGTCACCGGGTATAATGCCCTGCTTTGAGTCGTTGAATGTGCATAAAAAAGGGTGCAAATTTAACGTTCCAAGGAAACAGCTAGGGGCCGAATTACAAACTTTTCTTTCGTAAGTGCTGTTTCCCATCGGCCAGCTGCTTTCGATAATACCTCGAACACGAGCATTTGCTGAAGTTTTCTCTTACGAGCAATCGTAGCGTAACACCATTGTGCGAATACGGGGCCAGAAGAAGAAATACGTAAAAACCATTTGCAAATTTTTATGACGTTCGTAGCACTCCACGAGCAGGTGGCGAAATCCGCGCAACGTTCTGCGTAGGATATTTGCCAGCCATGCGCCTGGCGTATGTGGTGCGTCTGTTGTCCGTGCAGGGGCTACTCGAAGACCGTCCCCATCGCTCGTCGGCCCACAAAGCTGTGAAGGCACGGTTGTCTTACTTGAGGACGACTGGCCTATGTGAACGCCTTTGAATTGCTCAGGCCCTCCGCGTGCCTGCGCTAGCTCAAGTCCCCCCCCCCCCCCCCCCCCATCCTCTCTCTATCTCATCTTTATATTCCCTCTTTCCCGTTCCCCTGGGTAGGGTAGCCAACCAGACGCATTTCTGGTTAACATCCCTGCCTTCTCCTTCTCTCCTCCTCCTCCTCCTCCGGTAGTAAGCTTTATAAGCAAGACGTCGTATAGCACGGATCGTTTACGCCAATTGTTTCGCGAAGGCCCGCGATTTCCACGGCATCGACGCGGCGATGGTGCGATGGACCATCTATCAAACTGATCGCGCCGCCTTGACCGACCGGTTGACCAAGTCCTCGAGACGCAAGCGCGCCGAACGGATCACGTGAGACAATCGCTAGATAGGAGGGGGCTGGATAGCAAACACCGGCGTACTGCAGCGAGGAAGAGCTGCGGAACGCAGGACGAAACAGTTAACGAAGCGTAAAGCGGACGCCCTCTAATGCCGCGAACCTCACGAAGCAGAGCAGGCCCGTAAGGGACTTATCGACGATAAAAAGACCACATGCCGATGCGCTGCCGCCCAACAAGATACAGATCTCGATGAAAGAAAGACTCGACAGAGAGAGAGAGCGAAAGCGTGGCGACGATGCCTGAATTACGGCGACGAAAGCGCAGCAAGCCCCGAGGAAAGCAACGGTACATAAAAGCAAGGACTATTAAAGCAAAAGCAACACGCAACCCGCAGGGCAGGCGTAACGAACCGAACATGGCGTTCTGGAAAGTAACGACTCGAAGACAGCAACAAGTGTACTAAAGGAGCCTGCGCTGAAACACGCAAGAGGGGCCGCACGCTCCACACTCACGAGTATACGCACTAACCGAGAAGACGACGACGGAAAACAAATAATAATGGCCTGCAAACGGTAAGACGCGGAGGGAAACGCAATAAGCGTCGCCTGTTGTCGGGCCAAACCAGCAGCCTCACCCTGGAGAAGTAGGAGCGCGCTTATACGGAGCTCCGGCCTCTTGGCTGGTATTTCCAGAGGACATGCGCGGCCTTACTTTTCATTTTTGCTTTCTTTTTTCACTTCCTCTTGTTTGCGTAGCTTCGGGCGCATCGAAAACGGAGGTGTATACTTGCCAGGCGCCGTTTAGTTGCTCTTGTGGGCGCCGCGAAGAGCACGTGCTCGCTGTTTGACAGAGGTGCGTGTAATGGAGGCGCATTCGATAATGACGAAAAGGAAAAAAAAATGTCTACGATGGCAGGCTTAATTATATTCGGGCCCTAGTCATTCTCATTTTCGACGGGAATACGCAGTCTTTTAGGACTGAACTAATTTGTACGCACTTGGCGACAAAAACGGAAATAAGGGCCGTGCTATTGTTTGGCGCCCCAGTAACGAAATGCCGACGGCAAAGGGGTGGAATCTAATCGCCATCCTCAGAACAGCTTTCCTCTGTTATAGGTTACACGTTACCAAGAAATGCAAAACGGAACCTGACATTGCCGGAATCCGAACGAAAATAGATCAAAATAGATCCACTTGGCTGCCGTTTTAAAGATGTTGGTTCGGTTTCCAATATCACATTCATCCTAATGATTTCAGTGTTCCGTGTATATCACGAAATAAAGTGTTGCAACTGTAGAATTAACGAACGTGCTTTCTATGTATATAGCGTGCTCTCTTCAATTTTTATTTCTTTGCGTCCTGTAACGCCCCTCAGTAATGAAAAAAAAAAGAAAAAAAACGCCATTTTTTTTCTTTCGTTTTTTTTGCAGGCGGTTTCTTACGGAAAATATAAGCAAAATACCTACACCTCGAATGATTCTATCCTCCGCAGCGCCTCACTAATAATGGTGTTCTTCGAAACAAGAGGTCGCTGTTTCGGCTACCGCTTCGACGGCGCTATTCAAATATGAGCAGAATAAAAAACGCTCGTCTGCGTAGATTTGATGCATATTAAGGAAGCTCGCGGGGCCAACATTATTCTAGAGCCCTCCACCTTGTGTCCTACTCTGCAACGTCGGGATGTAAACACGATCACAATCAATAAACGAACATCTAAGAATTTGTTGAAGCTTTCGTTTCTTTTGGGTTTACCAGAATTGTTTGTTGGTGACTTTATATAGGAAATATTATGTTTTTCTTTCTTTTTTTAGCAATCATAAACTGCGTAAAGCCTTCTCGGTTCATTCACGTTTGAATTCTTTGCGGCGCCAAACCCAATGGGCGAGAAATGTAACGAGCAGCATTACTACCAAGTTATGTTTATTGTGGGCATTCGTGCACTCATATATCTCGCGCCTTATTGATATTTGCCGAAAGGACGTCAGTTATCGTCACAATACAGCGGTATTACAATGGGCTCCAACAAAATTGAGGTGTATGGTCAAAAAAAAAAAAAAAGCTAACCTCTCTCGCGTACAATGTGATGGACGTTAAACGCATCACTGCGTATTGATGAACTATGCCTCCAGTAGGTCGCACGTTGCTTCTGTTTCCGAATCTGGCTCGCCTGAAACTGTGGCCGACAACCGCATGCGAGGCAGTGAGCCGGCAAAATGCGATCGGCAAGCTCAAGTTCACGCCTACGACACCAACGCCGATCGCTCTCTTTGCAAATAGGTTTAAGACAGGTGGGTTGCATCCTGCCTCGTCCGATCGAGTGACTGAGGGCCTCTTTGCATTCGTGCGCGTGCTGCTGGCGTGTGCGTTTGCATAATGGCAATCCGACCTCATCGTCCCCTGTATTGGTGCATGGTACTGTTTTTTTTTTTTGTCGTTTTGTTTTTACTGCCGCAACAGATAACAGGGAAAGGTATATTGCACCGCGAAATTTTAGCAGTGTAAGTGCATAGCATGCATGTCAGCGGCAATGGAAATGACAAGATTGTGAGTATTTTGCATGGTTTATATATGCGGTCTGCGAGTCTGAGGCGGCCGCGTTTCGCACGAATGACAGCATTAGCAATATTGTCACGGACTGAGATCCTGCGGTCGGTCCTTGGACGATGACGGTGACGACGGTGTAGCTGTCTGGTGTGCACACGCTAGCCCTGCCATTGCTGCAGCGTTGTGCTCCTTGCCTTGTAAATACTATACCCTTTGTATGTATACATTCTCCCGTAGTAATATAAACGACTAGCACTTATGCACCGTTTGGGTGCAGCTTCTCATTAGGCACATAGGTCGGTGTGTTGTTCTGTACGCCTTGCGCTCCTAGCACGCAGCTGTCACCCGCGCGACTGCCGTTTCTCATTCAAATAGATATACTGATCCCCTATACAAGGTGCCTGGTAAGCGTTTTTAGGTGCGCAATAAAGGTAAGGTCAGGAGTGTGAAATACATCGTTACCTTTTTTTTAGGATACGCAGTTCTTGGACGTAGTGAGACGCGTGGCTACGGTAGACATTGCCCCAGTTTTTCTGCTGGAGACACGCACGCACACAAGAAAATTAGGGGTGTTCTAATTTAGTAAGATTTCCGAATATAATCGACTACAAATTTCGAGAAAAAAGCCCTTCGAATATCAAAATAAAATATCGATTCTTTTTTTTTTCTTTTTTTCAAAATGACAAATGAAGTTTGCCTGGAGCGTGTATGGTAAAATAAAGATTACGCCTATACACATTACTTGGTACATGTGCGCAAAACGTTAACATTTGGATGTCCGGAGAAATGAGCAGCTCGTAAATGAGAAACAACTGCTTTCAGTTGTCTTGGGAACCACGAGAATGGCGGCCAAACAGTTGAACCTGGACAAAGCGAACCCCATACACAATTATTGTGTATATCGAATTTGCAGGTGCAAGTGGGAATCAGCTAGCGCAAGACAGGGGTAATTGGAGATCGCAGGGGGATGCATTCGTCCTCCAGTGGACATAAACAGGCTGATGATAATAATAATGAAAGTGTGCTTGCTTTTTTTTCTGAGTTGCGTGCAGTAACTTAGCGGCCCTCGGACATGCCAATCGGTAAGCTGCCGTTTGCCTCAGGGCCTATTATTTTATATCGAATTATCTATATCGAACTTTTTTGTGATCCCCTTCAGATTTGATATATTCGGGTTCGACTGTAACACGTCACTATAGGTGCGCGTACAGTTGAAGGATAGGCGTGAATATTACAACACCGCACATTATTTAGAATGAGATACTGACACGGCGACACTGGCCAAATGATAAAGCGATAAAACAAATTCGTATACAGGCCAAATAAAAAGAGCGATTCTTTTTTTTTTTTTTTCGGGGAAATTACTGAAGAAGATATGGGCGTTACGTGTGATGGCGTGGCAATTGGTGCGCCTACGCAGCAGCGCCCCAGCTCTTCTGAAATCATAACACCGCCCCTCCCCCGCCCCCGCTTCTGTCGTTCTCTCTCCCTGAAGACTCCAATAAGGTTATCTCTGATGATGGGGAAAAAAAACCATTAAGCAATTTCGAATAGTGAATATTCGAATCAAATACTAAACGATTAGCAAAGGCTACTCTGTCTTTATTGGAAATTTGGAATATTCGCTCAACTTACAACCCTAAGTTATCGTTTTAGTATATGCACGCACCTATATCATATAATAAATGTCACACGGTATGCCAGGAATGTTGTTAGTGTATTTCACATGGAAAGATAAATAAATACTAGTTGTCTTTCTTTCTTTGTTTTTTTCCACATATTTGTAAGCACAGAGGCTTTGTATTGCACTCAATTAGGCGTATATACGTTAGCCGATGTTGCAGATCGTGTCGCTGCATGCGTACCGCACTTGAAGATTGTTATTGCTTTTATAATCCACAGTTTTGTGGACTAAGCCAGATGCGCCGCAAACAGTCGCCTTGAAATGCCCACTGGAAAAAAAATGTGCTCCGCGTCGGACAGTTTCTGGAAAGCGCACCCGAGCCCACATGTTTGCTTTCCCAACCATGCAGTCCACGCGCTCCCGTCAAAATACCTATAGCGGAAGCGCCACCAACGTTCGACAGAGACAGCTCGCAATTGCCAACGACTGCAATGTAAACAAATGTAAAGAAACCGCCAGCACAGCCAAGACGCGACTATACACTCGACCGCCATCACATTTTTTTTTTCCTAGATGAGGCATTTTTAGGAATTGCGCACAGGAGTGCTCGCTGGCCGAAGCTGTCCAGTCTATAAATTGGTATTTACCTACACATCGTGGCGCCGTCGCTGTCACTGATGCACCTGCCCGTCTGGCCTAGCTTCTCCTGGAGAGGGCGACTGCGCAGACCACGATGACAGCACATTCGACCTAGATATTTTTTATAGCCGTCTTTACGTTGCATAGAATACCTATATGAGAAACATAAGAATACCTTTATGAGTGCATTTGTCGGCTCACTGCATTGCCACAGCCAGGGACTCTACACCGTAAATGTATTCCATTCTGATTTTATTCCAATCTCGTGACGCCACACTTACGTAACCGCCGGCGAAAGCATCGGGCGGTGTCCCTCAGCCGTTGTTTGATCAGCCCCGTCTCCCTTCGTTTATAGGAGGTCACTTTTGTTTGCCTTCAAAGCGAATAGCATTATCTATCTTGACGGTTACTTTTAGGGGCGAAGCTCCTTAGGGTGTGGGTCTGTCCCTCCTCTGTAGTATGTCGTCGTCGTAGTAGTAAAAGTAGTCGTCGTCGTAGTAGGTAGCCACGTGTACTTTTATGAAAAAAAATCCGAAAGTTGTGTCCGTAGCGCGGAATCGAACCAGGGACCCCTCGCTTCCGAACGCGCGGCGCTAACCACTACGCCACGAAGCGCACATGGACACACGCACCACGATGACAATAAATACCCAACATTAACGAAAGACTGCGCGTTTCTAACGCGTTTGTGCTAGCGCGCTTACGGCCCGTGTAAGAAGCTGGTGTAAGACGCTGTGGCCTCTCCGCCTTACCCCCGTATTCATAAACGCTCCTCGACTTGAACTTGACTTACCACCGCCTTGGGCAGCGCGTTCGAAACGCGTTGAAGGCGGTGGCAAGTCAAGTTCAAGTCGAGGAGCGTTTATGAATACGGGGGTTATACTCTCTCAGCAGTCATGTGATGGCGTCGGCAAACGCGGTGCACGTTCCGGCATCTGTAAACGGCTGCGTAAGACGCTGTGGCCTCTCCCCCTTACTAGAGAGTACTGCACGTTTCTAACGCGTTTGTTCTAGCGTCCCCTTGAGCGGGAGATGGTGCAATTATAGTGAAGGGCGCTGTTATAAAATAGGAATGACGTCACATATGGCGCGTGTCATTGGTGGAAGTCAATTGTTCGATTTAGTGCGGCGAGACTGGGCGATATTCACGGAAGATTCACGGTTTACCGATGATTCCCTCCGGAGCTTCGTCCACTCATCATCATTCACCCCGTGGATATGCGGTGTTTTTTTTTTTTTTTTTTTTTGTCGAATCGATTGACAAGCGGTGAAGAGCGCGCACAAGTGGAGAGGCTTTCAGTGGGGCCGAGCCAGCGCAGTGAAAGTAGAAAACTGGAGAAGGAGGGCGGTGACGGCGTCTACGATTGGTCCCTTTCCCCCTTGCTTAGCTTGCAGTGGCTAGTCGAAATCGCGGCAGCGTACGTGTAAAGGCCGTTTCACATGGTGCGATTTTGCACTGCGATTATCGCACCGGAAGTGCGATATCCCGTCGCATGCGACGAAAATCACAGTCGCCGGGCCGATTCTGCGATTTTCGGGCTGCGACAACCGGTTGGTCGCAGCGTCGCAACGTCGCAGCAATCGCTCCGATTTTTCCGTCGAAATTGCGACGAGAGGTATTTCGCGGTCTGTTTTGGAAACCGGCGGCGGTCGCTCAACGAAACGTTTGCACATACTTTTTTGTCTATAAACATTGCCTCAACAAGCCTCGAACAGTGGCAACTAATTGAGTGGAGCCTTGGATTGTGCAATCGGTACCTAACATCAGCACCGACACGCGAACAATGCAAATAAAGTCTCGTAGGTCAGATTCGGTTCTGTGATTTCTAGGAGTTTGTTGACACGCTACGTTGCTAATCTGGCGACGCTGTTTTTTCGGTTGGCTTCGGGTGCTGATAGTACGTACTTTTGCGTGATTTTCCGTTATTCACACGCGCTGCGAGTTGGTAAATACTACGAGGTGTCCCTCACGGGAAGGCATGGCCTTCAGATGTCGTCCAAATTTTCTGGTTCTGGAGACAACTCGCGATATACGAAAACGCCACAGTTTTATCTCAGTATGCTTTTACGGACGGAACAATTTAAGAATATGCAACTACGGACAAATGCTGTGGTCAATAGGTCACGCTATACGCGCGACCATTTAGTTGCAGTCGGTTGGTTAGGGCTTTCATGCGCATTTTCCCCAATTAATTATCTCATTTCAAGGTTCTGTTACTTCCGCTGCGAGACGCAAAGCGAACGTGCAAACTGGATATCGTAATGAATGTTCTACAATTGCATATTTCACGCTTTGACTGCGAATAAGCAGTATTGCCAATTTGTTTTTGAAGCAATATTTAAACAGTTTTTTTTTCTCATTTTTCTGATGCATCATTTTTCTCCTGAATAAAAAAACCAATGAACCTTCAGTCTATTGCAGACTTTGTATCCTTAGTGCATCTGTATTAACGCTCACATTAAAAGGTAATTGCACATTTCGCTTACTTCAGTGCATCGAATTACTTTTGTTTATGCTGGTTGTAACATATCGCAGTACTCTAAGAAACTACTTAGTCATAACATCCTTGCCTTTTCTGCTTCTCTGTCTCTACTTCCTGTAAAACACATGCAATAATGCGAAAAGCAGGCAGACATTTGGTTTTATAAGTAGTAGATAACACATTAAACAAAAGCAGATCAAATTGTGGAGTGAAGTCAGCCGGTTGCATTCCTTCATGTGAATGATAGTATCTTTTCAAGTGTGGGTGGGTCTTGCATGTCCACAGCTCATAAAGTGTGCAGACTCATCACGAGGCGGAGGTATTGCCATCAAGATGGAGGCAATATTGCTAATGTGTCTGCACTTACATGTATTACTGCATAAACTCGTATAACCATATCCCATTATTACTCAATCGAGCTTGCTCAGTTATATTCACGAAAAATTCTACTTATCCGAGCTTGCTCTGACTGATATTAACCAAAAATTATACTCGGCCGAGCTTGATCTGACTAATATCACAAAAATTCTACTCAGGCAAGCTTGCACCGAGTCATTTCACCAAATATCTACTTAGCCAAGCTTGCTCTGACTTATATTCATCAAAATTCTACTCAGGTGAGCTTGCACTGAGTCATATTCACCAAAAATCTACTTGCCGAGCTTGCTTTGACTCATAGTCACTAAAATTATACTTGGATGAGCTTTCCCTGACTACCACATGACAATATTCGCTAAAAGTTTACTCACCTGAGCTTGCTCCTACTCGTATTCACCAAAATTCTACTCAGTCAGGCTCAAACGAACTCAGACTCACGGTTAGTTCGAAGTCTTAGTGAGCCCGACGTTTGAGTGAGTTCACCGTGCTATGTATACATTACATTTTTGTGACCTGTGCGGTGAATAAGCAACATTGTCTATGAGTACGTGTTGCATTGGGTGAAATAAGGAAAACTGTAAAAACTGCAGTTAGTTTTCTAGAGTTCAACTGACCGTTGCGTGAAAGCTTCGCCTCATGTCGATTCAAGCAAGTGCATTGGATCTGCATCATATTTTTTGCCAATCCTGCTGGCTGTCCAAGCCATTACTGGGTGGCCACATTTGTACATTTCAACACAAAGTTGAATGAATGACTGTAGTGCAATATATTAAAAAAGATGCTTCCATCACTGCACGTATAACAATCAGAACATGACACAAACACATGCACATAAGATGCACACAAATGATAAATACATAAACAGATGGAATCAACTAGCCACCACCTATTGAAAAAAAAAAAAGAAAAAGCACAGGACTACGTATACCATTCCCCTTGCCAGGTACATGAGCTATAGGAGGAAACACATGTGCAACCTAGCAGTTACCTCGAGGTAGCAGCTTAGGACGCTTTTGCATTCGCAGCTGGCCACTCAACCACTCAAGTGTGTTCAGTGTGTACTTGTACTTAGGCACACTTTTATTGTCTATATCTCAAAAATTTAATGTGGCTCCTCATAATTTTGAGAATGTTTGGATTCTGAGGCTTGCAAAGGTAAATATTTTTATTCCATTTCGTTCAAGGTGAATGCTCATACAAAAGATTAGAGATATTGTCAGTGCCCCTCACTTTCTTTCAGAACATAAGTAGTCTGTTATTGAGATTCTAGCAGCTTTTCAACAGCAAGAAAGGGAATCAACTTCCCCTGTTTTCAGCATTGGGTTAATGCAGGCAATTCAGGGAGGCATAAAGTTTTGCTGGTACGATGGAAGCCGCAACTCTTCCCCTGCAGGAGTATTTGCCTCTCCAAAAGAAGAAGCTACTATTAAGTGTGCAAGTGCCTGGCACAATTTGTAGCAATGAAGACGTTGACGACGGCGACGATCGTGAGGGTAGGTGTCGTATGTTGAAGGCGGCGTCAGCTCCCGACCTGGATAGCATGCAGCTTCTCCTTTTAAATGAATTTTGCGAGCTGGAGAAAACAAAGATTGTTGATGAAGCTCCTGAGCCACAGGCGCTGGTGGGTACGCTCTGTTAAAACATCAGTGAAACTGGTGCGCGACATTGCTCCGCTGAGCTTCCAACACGCGGTAAAACAGGAAAGCGCCTATTTCGACGGAGCTTGCTGTTATGTCACGTTGCTCCGCCCACATCGCGCCGGTCGCTGCGAATCAGCGACGGAAATTCCAACATGTTGGAATCCCGTCGCGGAGAGCCTGCGACGTCGCGGCGGTTGCTGAGCGACGGAATTCGCTGTGTCGCTTGTGTGAAAGTCGCGCCATGTGAAACGGCCTATAGCGTTAACGGATCCGTGTCGCAGAAAACCCGGCGTCGGTGTCGGCGTCCGCGTCCTAGAAAATCATCCCGAACCACCCCGACCACGCAGGCCCTCCTCGTGGCGCAGAGGCGCTGGTGGAATAATTGAATTTCTCAAAGTAAAATGCGTCAGAAAAATCGCGTAGTACGACTTTACCACAACCTACAGGTATGATAGCGTCATAATGTAATTTGAATATACGAGAAACCATAATTCTGTTACGCGGAAACTTAAACACAAACCCCTCTTCCAGCATTTCTACCATTCATACAGTGGCGCGCCCCGGTTGATGTTCCTTGCAACGACGACATCCAGATGGCTCACGCCTTCTCGGCAGCCGCATGCGGAGGTAAAGGTGCAGAAAAAAGAAAGCAGCAGTTGCCGGGAAGCATCATAAGCAGCCAGGGATCCCTGGCTTATTCTAGCCTCAAATATTTTTCTTCAAAATTTTGTAGCGTGAGCTACACTGGCCGAAGTTAAGCAGTTTCGCCTGCCTCCTGGAGAGCCGTGCTGCGCATGCGCGAGGAGCAGTGACGTCACACGGCGCACAGCTGGCACGCCGGAGCCGCCGCCGCCGCCGCGCGCGCCTCGCCGGTCTGCGAATTCCAGAGGAGTGACGTCATAGCCGCGGTAGACGCACTGGCGCCGGCGCGTGCCCAGCTGTGCGCCTCCGTTGCGCAGTAGCCAAGTCTGGCGCTGCGCCGGAGCCGCTTGATAGCGCTTCTCATTTTGTGCGCATGCGCAGAGGTATCAGTGGGGGTATACTTATTTACCCTTTTCGTGGCGATCCCGTGGGCGCTGCCATGTTTGATCACGTGTTGACGCGTCCATTGCTTGCCTCAATTACCTCCGTTGCCTCGTTGTTTACAATGGAAGTGTATGACGCCGGCGCGGCTTAGCAAACCTCTGTTTTCGGAGATATCGTAGACGGTGACTAGGTGGACGACACAAAGCTTCGATCACAGCTTCAGAGAACATGCAAAAGCGCTTTCGGAGCCGATTAAGCTGTGCCCAAACGGCGCAAGCAGCGTATATGGTGCTTGTTCTAAATGCGGGGCTAACTATCTATTCCAAGCTATCCAAACATTCCGCTCATCAATTCAGTCAGGATTAGTGTGTTTTGCTCTTTGTTCTTTATTCGGTAAGTATTGCGAAGGAGTGCATGCTTGTCAGTTTCTGACTCAGTGAAGTTCCTCGGTGCGCGGCCACTATCTGATTATTTTCTGCCTAATCACTCGCGGGTGTGCTCAGTTCCGATAGATTTGTTCTTGCTGCTCACAAGGCTTGAAACGTAGCTGTTTTGTACATTGTAATACCCTTGTAGCAAATATATATTACAGCTAGTAACTCGCTTAGTCTTGCAGACCGTCACAAGACATTCAGCTTCGACCATTCGTGCGCCATCGGTGTAGCCCCTCATTTATTGTGCGTATACAGTGGGCATATATTAAAGTGTGCGCCCATTCGCTTATTCTTGATACGTCGGCGATAGAGTGGGCGTAAGTTTTCGTGCCATTTGGGACAGCGTGTATAGATAACGTGCGCGAAACTTACTATCACAGGAAGCACCGCTACTCCCTTCGTCATTTTTTAACGAGTGGTACTCACTCTTTCCGACGTTCTGGGGATGAAGGCCTTTCTTTGTAGGTTAGCGATACAAGGCTGGCGGATGAGCAAATTTCTGTATCCTCGAGGAAAGCCGTACAACACGAAGTGCCGGTAACACGTTCGGATAGTTGCAGCAGCGGTCCGCGAACTTGACCACACAGATTCATTCTATTCCTTAGCATGCCAGTCACTATTTTTCCAGCCAACTACTGCACACGTCTTCCATCCACATGATTCAATCTAGCATGATTGGAGCACAGTGTGTTAGCGAAAACTCAGTTGCATTTCCGACAGCTGATCGCACAGCAGGAAGGTTGAAGCAGTTATGGTTTCGTATTCGTGCGCGGTCTCTGAGGAGAGGTATGGCGCGCCGCCGTGAGCGCCATCTCGTTTCTCTAAAACAAACTGCTCCGCGAAAAGGGTCAATAGCCGGGCGTTTGTCAGTGTGGTATAGCCATGGAGAAGGAGAGCGAAATTGTTGCTCAGCGGCGCAGAAGGGCGGAGAAGCTTATCTCATCGGATCCCGAAGTAGTTGCCTGGCAATTAGCGGTTGAGCGTAGGAAGAACGAACAAAAGAAGGCTAAACGTGCTGCGGAGGCACCGGAGCAATGGGAGGAACGTCTAGCAAAGCGCCGTTCGCCAAGAGGCTTGACGACGTGCCCGACCACCTCAGCAGCAGCAAGACGCCGTCGATGACGTCAAGGCGTATACCGTGTGTGTGTCATTGAAGCAGCAGTAAGCATGATAATCAAGCTAATCCTAGACAACCAGGAAAGCTAAGAAAAACCAGCTCAATCTTCGCTCACGCTACGTATACCCTGGCATAGCCGAGCTAAGCCACTGCTAATTTTTTTTTTTAGCGGCGCGCGCCGCTGCGATCGAAATGAAAATGTGTGGAAAAATTCGTGAGCAGCAGCAGCGGCGACCAATGGTGGAGCCTCCGCGAGCTGTGACGCATGGAGCGCGTGATAGGAGTGGTGTCGGCCCGCGGAGTGAGTCGCGCGCTCGACCTGGCGACGCTTTTCTAGCAGATGACAACCTTTGATGAACGAACTGATGAAAGCTTGAATTCACGCGCTTAAAAAGCTGTGCGTGTTTGTGCTTTCCTTATCATTACCTTTTTTTTGTGCATGGTGGGACCTATATGGACACGGATACAGGGGACGAAATGGCAGTCTATGTTTATCGTTCGCGGCGCACAGCTGTTTTACATCGTAAGCTATTATGGGCTCATTCCAATAGCCGTTTCGGGTCGCGATGATGCCGCAGCCGGCGGCGTCCGCGTAACCGCTATCGCCGGAAACGCGAAAACGTACCCGATTCCCGCCGGAATCAAACCCGCGCCCGCTGCGTGGGAGCCAGATAGTAGACAGTTTTAGCAGAGCGTTGCTTACGCTCCGCTCCGCTAACGTTTCACGCACACCGCTGGCTGCACGAACCGCGTTGATTTGGCTTGTTTCACAAGCGCGTCTGCCAGAGACGCCGGCCACGCGCGCTCAGCGCGGCTGTAAAACGGCAAAGCAGCCAGTAGACGCACCCTAACGCTCCGCTCAAATGGCTTCGTAGCGGACCGTGGGCAGCGTTCTTCGTTCCGCTGCCGATATGAGCGTTGTGCGCACGCGCATTAGCGTTCCCGCTAGCGTTTCGCTGAGCGGCTCTGCGCGAATCGTTCGGGCACGATGGTCTGAGCGGAGCGGACCGTGAACGCTCTGCTAAAACTGTCTAATCTGCCATTGAGCCACGCAAGCGCTTGCTATCGAGCCGCGGAAAATACCCTATTCGCGACTCCATAGGGTGCCTCGATGCCAGCGCTGGCATCGAGGCACCCTACGATGATGATGATGATGATGATGATGATGATGATGATTTATTGGCATCCCCTTTGAAACGGGGTGGCGACGAATAGTCACCTAGCCTGCTTGATTTAATCAGGTATACTACACATGTTCTTTATCTCGCATTTTTGTATACCTTTTTCAAAAATTTAGCTTGTACCGCTGCCTATGATTTTAAGAGATCAGGTCGTATCCATCTTTTCCCTGCTTTTTTTCCACCAGTACTCTAATCGTCTCTTGCTGATCTCTACGGCTGATCTGTTTATGTTTCCTTCCACTTTAAACCCAAGCGCTTCTGGGAGTTGCACGTTACCTACGGTTCTCGCTGGGTGGATCCCGTCGCATTCCATTAGGATGTGCTGAGTGGTTTCCGGATCTTTACTGCAGCATACACATGCCTCATCTAGTTCCGAATATTTGCTCCGGTATGTTTTGGTCCTTAGGCAACCGGCTCGAGCCTTAAATAACAAGGCACTGCCCTTTGTCTTATCGTACAGATTTTCCCTTCTAATTTCTTTCTTCTCATTCTTGTAAATCTCCATTGTCCTTTTCGTTTCCATTCTTTGCATCCAATTCACGGTCTCTATTTCTCTCACTTTCTTTCTGATGACCCCTGGTTGTCTATTTACAGTTTCGATTATCCTGTACTTGGTTGCCAACTTCCTTGACCTCTTCCTCCATTCTGTGTCCACGCTTTTCATGTAGAGATACTTGTGCACTTTAGCCGCCCATTTATTTTCATCCATGTTCCTGAGCCTTTCTTCAAAACTAATTTTGCTTTGTGCTTCTCTGACTTCAAAAGAGGCCCAACCCATGTCTCCATGCACTGCCTCATTTGTCGTATTACCGTGTGCTCCCAAAGCCAACCGGCCTACTGATCTTTGGTTAACTTCCAAACCCGCCAATATATCCGATTTTAAGCATATAATGGCATTTGCGAATGTTAGCGCTGGCACCATTACTCCTTTCCAGATTCCACGCACCACCTCATACTTATTGTGGCCCCACAGTGCTCTGTGTTTCATTAATGCTGCATTCCGCTTCCCCTTTATTTTCAGATTATCTTGGTGGTTGCTTGAGTAATTCTTTCCTTCGTTTATGTGTACGCCGAGGTACTTATATTGCTTCACTATGGGTATTACTTGCTGTTGAATTGACACCACGAAGTTACTCGTGTGCTCATTAAAGATCATAATCCCTGATTTCTCTGTGCTAAACTTAAGGCCTAGATTTGTCGCTGCGTTCCCACAGATATTCGCAAGTATCTGTAAATCCTTTTTATTGTCCGCTAGTAGCACAATGTCGTCTGCGTACATCAGTCCAGGGATCTTCTGTTGCACCATTTGTCCATTACGCATGTAGGATAAATCAAAACCTAATTCGCTGTTTTCCAGTCGTCTTTCTATGCCCTTGGCGTAAAGCGTGAACAACAATGGTGACAGAGGGCATCCTTGCTTCAATCCTTGGTGAATTCCCACCATTTCATTTCCTTTTCGGCCTTCCCATGCCACTTGTACTTGGTTGTCTCGATATATCTCCCTCAGCAGCTCCACGAAATCGTCATCTATGCCTTCGTATTGAAGAATATCCCACAACAATTCCCTGTCTACGTTGTCATAAGCTCCTTTAATATCTAGAAATGCTATCCATAAAGGTCTTTTCTGAGCTATTGAAATCTCTATGCACTGAGTTAGTATAAACATATTGTCTTCTAAGCGTCTGCCTGGCCTGAACCCATTCTGTAGTTCCCCCAATACACCGTTTTCCTCCACCCACTTCGACAGTTCTAATTTTATGGCTTGCATTGCCATTCTATATATCACCGACGTTACTGTAACTGGCCTGTACGAGCTCGTCTTTTCCTTATCTCCTTTGCCTTTGTAGATAAGATTCATCTTGCTTTCACGCCATCCAACGGGAATATTCTTTGTTCTAATCACTTGCTCTATGGCATTAGTCAGCAGTGCCTTGCTTTTTGGACCGAGGTTTTTGATTAGCTGTATTGGGATTTCATCGGGTCCTGCTGCCGTGTTGTTAGGGACATTTTCTGCTGCCTTTTTCCAATGAAAGCTTTCTATGCTGAATTTTGATCTCTCAGGCCTCTCTGTTGTTGCTGGATCTGTTGTCTGAACTACGCTTTTTCTCGTCCCGAAGTTATGCCTGATAACGTCTGTGATGTACCGCAGCGCATCATCGCCTTCATAGATGTTACCGTCTTCATCCCTTATAGCCGTTTGCGAGTTTCTAGTTGGAGCTCCGAGTGCTTTTATATGGTTCCAGAATCTTTTTGGGGCGCCTTTGTCTCTTTTGTGAATGTTATGCACCCAACGTTCACTTGCGCATTTAATTTTCTCTTGCACGAGCTCACTCGCAACCCTTTTCTTTTCTCGGTATGTATTCCATCTAAGGAGCACCTCTTCTTCTTGTAATCCCAACTTTTTGGCTTCTCGATCAACCCTAGATGCCTCTTTACGCTCTTCTATAGCTTGTTTAATTTCCTTGTTCCACCACTTACGTGGTTTCCTCTTTCCAATCCAACAATTGTATTGCCGTGTCCGCCTTATTTCATGCTGCATAACCTCCACCAGTTCCTTATATTCCCAGACTGCTGTAGGAAAAGCCTCAATTTTCTTCTCTATGTTGTTTGCGATCTCTGTTATTTGCTCGTCATTCATTTTTAAAAACTCTGAGGCTATTGGTTCATGTTCTGAGCTGGTATCTCTCCCAAACTTTAATGCTAAACGTCTATGATCGCTTCCCAGGCTATTTTTTCCATTTTCGTCTATTATCATTTGGTCCAGTTGTTCGTAGACCATTTCTGAGACTAAGGCGTAGTCGATACATGACTGCCTGTTTCCGCATTGCCACGTTACCTGTCCATGACACTTATTCTCCCTGTTAACTACTATAAGGTTCTGTTCATCACACAAATCCAGCACTAGAGAGCCGTTGTAATCAGTATATCCGTCTAAATCGTCCATGTGCGCGTTCATATCTCCCACTAATATCACCTGGCCCGAGTTACTGAACTCATTAATATCGCTTCTAATGCAATCGACCAATTCCTTATTCAGCCATTCATGCGACTCCAGCCATTCATGCGACACCTAGCGGCGAGCGCCGGAAACCTCGTACGGAGGTCGGAGCGTCGGAGCAGACGCTGCGTCCGTACCCTCCGCACTGCGAGCGGGTGCGCGCCACCATCAACGAAACTCCGCACAGCCGTTGGAATAATGCTGCGTTTTGCAGTTTAGCGGCGTCGAAGAGCCACATGGATTGCGAATCTTATCATAAGCTGCGACAACGGCAATTGTTATGTTCTCAACATCTTGCTCGAGAAATTTTTCATTTTTTTTCAGGCGAGGGTCTATTTGTTGTTTGTGTGTAGAGAACGCGATACTGTTGCTTGTACTATGCTTGCAGTAAAGCGCCACAGCGAACTTCAGGAAGTTTGCGTTGAGGTTGTTACTGCCATCGTGATAACGTTCAGCGTATGCGTGCGGCAACAAGCAGTTTCATGTGATAGCCGGCGTGGTAATGCAGTTTATGATCATGAGGCAACAGCTGATCGAGCAAGTCGGTGCACTGCTGCGGGCCATGTTGAACGTACCAAACTGAGCAGGTTGTAATATTTCGGCAATCCTGGCGAGGCCAGCGTGACGTATCCAACTTCGCCGGCCGCTGTCTCGCACGCTCGAAACACCGGACTATCTCCCGCGCCTTAACAGTGACTCAAAGCAGCAGAAACGTGCTTGTACGTTTCCGACCATCCAACAGTGCACGAGTACTTCGGTTCCACGACCAATGGGTTCAAGAATACATTGGTGATTGTCATCAGAATCTCGCGCGGGTCCGCTGTCACGCCAGATGTTTGCACACACCGTGCGACCACTTCAGCCTCATTACCCACTGTGCCTCTCTCAGATCGGCTAAAATGATTTGGTCGGCGTAAGCTACTCGCTTTCCTTTCACAAAACAGCGCAAACCGGCATCACACTGCACGTAAATCATCAAACTACAGTGTACTGTACATCAAACACAGCGGTTTCGGCGACGCGGGGGATCTCCGTATAACCGCCATGTTGCACAGTGTAGCCAGACGCGGCCAGTTTTCGCAGCGCCCTCTGCAGTTCATTTGAGTTGCGAATAAGCCTAGCGCTCAGAGGGAGACGACTCGAGCCTCCGCCAGTATGGTGGCGCGATCTAGGCAAGATGCCTGCCAACGCAGCGTCCGCCGGCGCAGACGACGATATGCGATTCAGACGAGGCGCGCAATCAACGCGCTCACGAGCTGCCGAGCCTGCGCCAGTATGGTGGCGCCATCTAGTTAAAGTGCCTGCAAACGCGGCGCGCCTGACATGTAAGTTGCAGTTGTAAGGCTTGATCGGGCTCAGCAGACTGCTGTGCAGAGAGCATTGCAAGCCGCAGCTCGCCGTCGACGCCGGGCGGACAGTTCAGATCGTTCTCGTCAAAATCGATGCGAAGAGGCTTTGCCGCGAAGACCCTGTTGTGCGGTGTGCCGAAACTGGAGCTACCCTTGAGCCGCTCAACCAGCTTACGCTGTGACTGTGCTACGGTTGCCGCGCAGGCCTGGGACTTTTTTCTTCTGTTTCACTGTATAGACTTGCGTGGTCAAAGTATGGTTATGCGCTTCTTCGGTTAAGACCTACCCCTGATCTACTAGAACCAAGAGGCCCCTGCCCTTCTGCTCGGATGCCTTGAGTAGGAAGGGGGACGAGAAATTGGTTAAAAGCCGACAAAGCCTAGTCACAAAGTCTTTTGCATGTTTGTGGCCCGCACGGCACCCGGAATGCCTGGCAGCATTCGAGAACGAGAGCCGCTGACAGACCCGTTGTTTCACGCCACATTTTGATGCTGTCCTCTCCGGCTACTGTTCCAGACGCCAGTAATTGGGAGAGGCTTTGGAGCAGGAACTGACACCGAAGTTAACATGGGTAATTATGACAGTATATTTTCACACAAACAAGTCAATAACTGAGATCGCTCTTGGAGAACAGCGAAATCTGCATCTCACACGCGCTGAAACATGGATAAGTGAAGTTGCAGCACCGCTTATGGGGGACCGGGGAAACACACTGCTCGCGGGCGCTCTGCACAAGCGGCACTCATCGGTAGCGGCGAGCGTCGCGTGAAGAGGGCGCATGTGACTCGATGCCGCGTCTGCGCACCGCGGTGCCGCTTGCATGTGAAACAGGCCTAATGCAATCCGGCTCTTCTCTCGAGCGTCCCGTTGGATACGCTGCGCCATCTATGTTGAGCAACCCGTGTGACGCGAGTTTTCTTCCACCCAGCAGCGGATAAATTTGAAAGGATTTTTTTTTTGTCATTGAAGAGTGGCACCATACCTAGTGGCAGAAACCTAGTGACCCTAGTTGGCGTGATCGAGATTTTATACATACTGAAAACTGAGTGACGTTTCCAATAAAGGCTCATCGCATTGAAAGGAAGCGCAGTCGAAGAATACAGAAGAGTAATTGGCCCGTTGAGATCAGGAAGTACACTGGCATAATGATTTATCCGTATATGAAGGCGGCTGAAGCGAGACTACATACACTCTAAAAACTAGGGAGAGTATCGCAGGAGTGAAGGGGCCGATTTACTCTTGAAAGCATTGTTTTACTCTCGCAAAATGACGGGGAGAGTGAAATGCATTGTTCACTCTATCCGCATCGAGAGAGTGAAATGTTATTTCTACTCTGCCCATCTGAGAGAGAGTGGAATGCCCGTTCCACTCTCGCGGCAACAGAGAGCAAAACGTAGTATATACTGCTGCTTAAACTGCATGAGGCTGGTTGGGAACATGGTGATGTATCGCTCACGCAGGTAGAGCAAAGAGCGCATCGTTTTTCTTGTAAGAGAAGAGGCATCCAGCGCGCAAACTGGTGCGGAGATCAGCGCACTACTTTTTGTTTCGGAGTCGCCCCCACCGCGCGCCCGCACAACATCGCGGAACAACACAGCGCCGGAGAAAGGCGAACCGTTCAGCGGGCAGGCCCGGGCAGGCGGTGCGCGCCAAGGCCATGCAAGAAAACTCTTGTGCCAGCCACGTTTCACCGCCGCGAAAAGAGGACAGTCGTCCATCGTTCGTTGGATTGAACAACAAATACTCCACGGTAAGTGATTTATAACTTACGTGGCAGATTCTGCGTATATGACATGCTATCGCCAGGCAGTGATCGTGAAGTCAAGCCTGTTAAGCCGCCGCGATTGCCAACGGACTAAATGTATGAGTGCTGCGTCATTCGATGTCAATAGAAAAAGCCAGTCGTCACGATGACTGCATGTGATTTTATCACTTGCCGCAATCCGTAAGAGCTTTCAAAATCGCAAACGCTCAGTGAAGCACGGTGTGTTCAATAGTAAGTAAGACGCGGCGTCGCATAAAAAGGTTTCTTCACCAGCCTATGATTCCGTGCCAATGCCGAGCGTGCTTAGCGATTGTTTTATGTGTTTGAATTTATTCAGTTTTGCAGTCTACGGTGTGCGGATCGCTGTTTAACTAAGGAGTTACATAACAAAAGGCGTCAGCTTGTTGGCGGCATGCTTTCGTTATATTAAGGCGCGCGCTTGACAGTGTGTTTCGCCCATAGGTAATCTGCGGCCAGTGAAGTTACGTGCAGCGCTAGCGCCTGTTAGAAAGTTGCCGGAGGCATACAGCTGCACGCTGCGTGAGGTCAGTTTGGCGCGTAATGTTAAACTGCCTGAATACGCATGGGGAATTGTTGCTTTGCGCTGAATAAGACACCTTTTTTTGCCAATGTATTGGTGTGAATTTATGTGTGATTTTGTGTCTCGTATTGCTGTTTCCGAGCACGGTGCGAATGTGAACAGGCGCGTTGTGTATGGACTCGGTGACTGGTCAAGCGGCGAGTTATGCACTGGAATCGAATACAGTGGCTACTGTTGTAGGATTACAGTGACAGGGACGTTCTACATTATTGCTATTGGCTCGGTCTACACGTTTATTGTTTTCGATATGCCTGTGCATTTCCTAGTATGAGTTGGCACTTAAAAATTATATCGTATGAACGGCTAAATCAACCTTCCTCTGTGGGATCCAAGCGTAAGCTGTGCATTTTGCTATTGCAGGGCAGATTGAAATGTATTTACCATCTTGTTATTTTTCGTGGACAAATGAAGTATCAAAGTAAAATGTTACCTTGCAGTTTACCAGTCGTTTGTCATGCACAAACTATAAGTTGGTCTAATAAACTAATAACGTTGGTCTAACGGAAGCTTTTACATGCCTTCAAATATGTAAAATGCTAGATTTCAAACTGCAGCAATAGTCGAGTCCGTCAAAAATGAACCCCACTGCGTACCTCATAAATGGAAATAAGTTCATGCTTTTAGAAAACTTAGATACAGGCCGCAGTGAACTGTTTCTTGTCATTCTTGAAATGTGGGTAAGCTTGCCATAAACAGGGCTTGCCAGCCCTTCTTATAATCACACCCAGTAATATCCATTGAACTAGATGACCATATTGTCATGCCTACTGAAAATATGATCCTCAAATTATGGCTTGAGCAGTGTCATAACCAGAAGGGGGGAGGGGCACAGTAGGCGCGTGCCTAGGACGTCTCACAAGAGGTGTTTGTGACACATCTGAATTCGTCATACAGCTTTGCACTCTTTGCTTTTCGGCAGGTTACATAAAAACTACATGCTTCACTGTTCAGTTAAATGACTGCAGATTTGAGCACTTCATATCGTAATCAACTTCAAGTGCAGCATAAGCAGAGTGTACAGAATTCGGTCTCATAAGTTTGACGGGTTTCCTTAAAGGTGGTTTACCTCCTTTTCATGTCATGTCGTGTCATTCTTCTAGCACCACATTTGCGTTATTGTTGGCCACTTGTGTATGCCGAGTGTAGTCTTTATACATTTAACTCCACTAGCTATGTTCCCTTTACTTTGGCGGCTGATTTCTTTTGTTTTAGATAAGCCAAAGAGCCCAAATTCTCTTCAGGAATTATATTTATTCATAACGTCAGAAATGAGATGCAGACAATACCACCACTGCTCTCTCCCCTATAGGAGGGGATACGTTTACGAAGTGTGCCAACGATGACCAATATTTTATTTGTCAGGATTTTTGTAACACTGGTGCTGGACTGAGTCCTAACGGCCAGTTTTCTTTTTTCTTTCCTTAAGTCAAAAAATTTAAATTGGTTTTGAAGTTGACTATTACAGTCATTTACATGTTTCACTTGTATTACAGTACAAATACTTAGTGCTAAGGCTTCTTAGTGCCATGACCTTTTTCCTTGACTGTTTTTAGTTGGTTTCAAAATATTTCCTCACGTTCATTTGCGCGCACATTGTTTTTCAGGCACCCGTTTTATAAAACTCAAGAAGGCAGCTGCAAGGAGAAAATGGTGTCAAGGAGCCAGCTCAGCACGACTCCACATGGTGCAGAGGAGCGCACTCCAAAGCATCAAAATGTGTTGCCATGCAATTTGGACGAGAAAACTAAAATGTGGGTATACTGGGTGTATCATGTCACTAAATGGCATTAAAACTTTCAAAAGACAGTATGTCACACAAAGATGAAAGTTTCGAATGTTTTTTACATGCGCATGTGACTGTCAGATTCCTTTCGCATCTGCAGTGGGCAGACCATAAGGTATTTTAACAAGTGCCGCAACGAACACCAATAAGTTATTAGGGCAGCAATGCACTCGCATTTGACAGTGCACTAACGTAGCAGGAGATGGTGCATGCGCTTTAGCCTGCATCACGACCAAGTAGAACACGAAATTATGGAAGCATTCAGCAGAAAACAAATCGCAAAGCAAGATGTACCAGCCAGCCTCCTTGTCATCATTGATACCAAAACGGCACTGCTAGAATGAAGATAAATGTGTGAAGTGGTGTTCTTTGCTGGTGTGGCTTTTTCCTTTTCTTTGCTTCCTTGCATTGCTCCTTTGTGTTTCTGTGCGAACATGTGCCATGTGTTAGTAATGAAACGGAAAAGATTGTTTTACAAGCAAAAATTCCCACTTCCGTGATCAGATCATTAGAATATGCATCTGTACGAAATGAACAAACTATCACGTGATGTCTTATGGGAAAGAAAATTATGCAATAGACAACAAGAATACCGCAACAGTTGTGAAATGCGTCAGTGCGCTGTGGCAATAGCTGTCTACGAAATACAGTCCGTGAGAAAGCGCGATGGCACGATCCCGACAGCACCAGGAAATTATTTGCATGAGGATGCCAAGAGTGAAGTCGAGCTTTCTGCCAAAAGACTACAAGCTTTGGATCCAACCGAATGGGAGCTATGATACGCCACAGTACTGCCTTCACTCCGAGCGGAAATTAGTGTTGGACAACCACGGCAAGATGCGCGTTTAGAAAAAAAAGGGGGTGCAGCCCATGCATGAATAACTATGTGAAATATTATAACCAAAATTAGACGGTGGGGATTTACACGAAAATATACAGCACATTTCTAAATATACTGTATACTGTCAGTCAGGAGCATCCATACGCTACATAGGATGTTATCAAACGAGCTGCTGTCTTGAAAGTAATTTGCGCATGAAAAAACTTCCTGCGCAAGTTACTTTATCAGCCTCATGCCTAGCAGCTCATCTGATAACCTACGGTATATAAGTACACGAGTTTAGTGCTTGAAATGCGTTTTCTGAGCAGTAATGTGGTGCATCTTTCTCTTCAATCGTAGTGCCAATACTTCGCGAGTTTGCGCATGCTTGTTATTTGTTTGATTTTACATTGTGTACTTTCATTTTTTAAATGTTGCCAATTGAAAATAAAAAAAATATTTCTGACTGCATTAGCGATGAAATGTTAATGAAAATGTTTATGTATTATTGCAAGATGTGTTGTAAAGTTCATGAAAATCCGTGTAATGGGATTTTATGTGTATCTATGTTTTTCGAAATCTTACTCAGTTTTCCTTGTGACTGTTTGATCAATAAAAATGTTGACCTTTGAAAAAAAATATGTTTCATTCGAGTGACTCGGCGACTAAACATCAAATCCAATTCACCAAGCATGAGTGCAGGAGCTACTTATGAAGGAATCAAATATCCCCGACATGTAAGTGTTGTGAATCGCCTCTGATGTGGCCATGGCACTGCATAGCGAGTGCTTTCACACAACTGGGAGGAGAACCAGCACTCTGTCTGAAGGAGTACAAACACTCTATTAGGAGGAGTACAAGCACTCTGTTGGGGGGAATAGAAGCACTCTGTTTCGGGGAGTAGAATCACTCCGTTGGAGGGAGTACTAATACTCTTGTGGGGTGGAGTATTCGTACTCTGGAAGGAGTTCTAGCAATCTGTTGAGGAGGAGTACTAATACTCTGTCCGGGGGAGTTGCTGTACTCTCTCCGAGATGGAGGCGTTTTACTCCTGAAAAGGGAGTGAAATATGGGACAAGCAGATACTCTCTCAAAGAGAGTTCCCGGAACTCTCTTTGTTTTTAGAGTGTAGATGGTGATCTCGAATAGAGGCCTCCCTCTTGCAGTGGCCATGAAATAGGCGGATGATTGTCCTGGGCGTGAGTGCTCGTACTGATAGTCTGAAATCCTCCTTTTTCTTCTTCTACTAATACTATTACTGGTACTACTACTACTGCTGGTGCTACTACTACTTCTACTACTACTACTACTACTACTACTGCTACTACAACTACTATTACTTTTAACGCAATATCTTACCAATAAACGGTGCAATATCACAGATAGGAGTAGTATTATTACTTCTGCTATACAATTATCGGTTACTAGTTCTGTTACGGAAAGTGGTTCTGCAGTTTCGTTGGAAAGCAGAAATCAGAAGGCGCGGAGTGTTGTTGCGCAAACATAGGGCGGCTAATAAGCTCGGGCACGAGTGTTGCGCCCCGACTGGATTCCTATTGCTCCGCGAGGTCGCGCGGGCGCGCCAGTGCCCACAGAAGCCGGAAAAGTGATGTCTTGACTTTTCGCGCCCCTTTTCGGAAGGAATTCAGGTTTCCCCGGGTTTCAACGCACCCGCACGCGATATCTACCCCCCCCCCCCTCCCCCCCACTTTCCTTCCTCCCATGCCCCTGGGGCCGATTTTTATTGGTGGGCAGAGATTCCGTTGCGGCAGCGATGCTTCTTCGATCCCTGGGCGCCCTTCAAGGAAGCGCTGGCTCTTGCCAATTAGCCGGCAGCTCTCGTGATGTACCCGGAGCTGCTCTCCCTAATGGATTCGAACGGCGGCTCCCGCGAGCTGTCTCGCTTTTGTGTTCGCGGACTCCCTTAATGCTGCTGCTTCTTTTTCTTTCGTCGCACGCGCTCTTTTCGTCGCTGGCACACTTCTTGTGCCTCGGTGCTTCTTTCATCTCTGCAGCTTAATCGCGCCGTTCTTGAATAGGCTGCACCTTGCGAGCGCGTGGGGCTTTTCGTTATCGCTCTTTTTTGCGAAGTGTTCGCGCTGTCTTTTTCTCTTTCTGTCTCTCTCTCCTTGCCCATCGGAAGAAGGTTACGCGGCCAACCGTCGACAAAGTAAGCGAGGCGGGAGCGCACTTGTCAGTTTTGTCCCAACGCGCTCTGTATTTTTTATCTTTTTTTTTTCTTTGTCTGCTTCCGTTTCGCTTTGGAAGATGTAACAAGCGTGACGGTCTCGCGAAATTGATCGAGCCGTGCGAGGGAGTGAACGAGACTGCCATTTAAGCGGTAGCTGCAACGAGACCAATTATGCGCGAAAAGTGAGAGGAAGCCCCCAGAAAAGGAAACAAAGCTTTTTTTTTCTCTATTTCTTGTCTCATAGCGCGGATGTCCTCGGCTATAGACGGTGACTCTGATCTCCTTGTTCTCGATTTTTTCATCCTCGATTCGTCCGATGGCGCGTGAAACCGGAAAACCGCCCTGACAACGAAGCTCGGGGCGTTGGAAATCGCTCCAGCGTGTCAAGTGACAGAGACGTTCGCCTCACAGCGTCCTAGTTCCTCAAAAAGTTGAAGGTGCGGAAACAAAATGGCAGCTTCGAACGAAAAGTGAACGTAACATCAACTTGGCTGATCCGTTGTGGTTACGATTGACGCTACTGGTTTCGGGTTTGATGGGATCATCATTCGGACTCGGCAAAAGTATGTTCAAAACTATTCAAAGCTGAACAACGCAGCGGAAAGCAGTTAGCTGTTCCAAAAAAAAAAATCGAAAGAACCATGAAGCAGAAACAACTAAATCTGTGGCAGGTCTAGTTTGGAGCGCAACTACAACATAAACAACGCTCAGTATTAGTTAAAACGGCATCGTGTAACAACATGCACAATTTGAAAATCCACCGGATTACACTGATATGTAGGAAACAAGCGCGAAGAAAGTGCGCCGCTTGGGGTGGCTGTAAATTTAGCGCAATTTATTCCTCGGTAGCTGGTTGTGTGGACGTTGAAATTCTAGCTCTTCATTACGCCAGCGACAAATTGAAGCAATCATCTCGCGACGTTTCCGTTCAAGACAGTCACCGTGCAAGAGTGTTATTCGCCTATCAACGCATACATTGGCTGCGCGTGATTTCGAAGAAGAGGGTGCTAGAATGAGGCCACGCCGCTTGCATTTGCGTTTCCCTCGGAGATATCGGTTTAACTCCTGGGGACACTGTTTAGATTCATCTCATAACGAGTGACTGTTAACCCCCACAAAGTCATCTGCTCCTAATGAATATGTTTCAATAATAAGCATTTGCTGCCTTTTAACGGGTACTTTTCGGTAGGTAGCTAGTCTCCTGTCTCGCCTCGTTTAAGGCCTCTTCAATAAAACGAAAAATGTGCCCGGTGGTGGCATTCGACCCAGGGTGCGCCAGTGCAGTAGCCGCATGTTCGAACTATTACACTACAGATGCAGGGACGGAATGAGGGTATAATTGTCTGCCCTACCATTTTCCTTCCCGCGTGGCACCTAGCGTTTTGAGGCAGTTGGTGCTTGCGTCAAGCCACATGACAACAATTTACTTATAAAAGCAAGAGTAACTGCGCACTCACCAGCTACTCCCATCCTTCCGAGCAAAACACTAATTGAATGCTGCCAAGGAGGAGTCCTCCTCTATCGGCACTTTCGTCCGCATCATTCCTTGCCTCACCTAATGATGACAGGCATGACCATGCGATACCCGTCTCAGGGGAGTCGCAAGAAGGTGGCTGCAACAGAAAGGTTTCCATCTTACTGGGCCCTGATGTCGCCTACGTGGACATTTCGGGCACAAAGCCTTATGATACATCACTTGCGCCTCATTATTTGATTACTGAAGGGTTGCCCCGCAAGACTGTCAGCGACTTGAATATCGGCAAGCATGTCCCATGATGGCTCCATTTGTTCTCTGCCTCATCAGCCGTGTTTTTCCAGTGGCACAGGGTGCGATATCTGGGCCATGTTCTCATGCTTTGGTGCCGAATCGCTGAAGCCTAGTTTTGTCCTCCACAATCCAGTTTTTTGTTAGCATCTAGGCGATGCGTCGACAAGACAGCGCTTGTGGGGCATCTTTAATGCTAGAGTCATTTGTAAAGATGCGTGAGAATAATAATGACTGAGTGAAAGCGCAAATCTTCTGAGGGACCACAACTCCCGCATCTTCTGGAGTTTCCTTCATCTCTGCAAACAAATTGTTGCGAAAGCGCTTAGTCCTTCTCGGATGGTGCAAAACTGCTTTTTGTCGTTTGCGTACAGCGCTGTTCACGTAGCTGCCGTAGGTGGCCACACGCACTCGGGCCTCCCAGAGCACAGCCTTTCCGCTCTTCCTGAAGCTGTTTCAAGCTCTTATTTAGAGCGGCGAATAAAATATTTCCCCGCTAGAAGGAGCCGAAAAAAAAGAAAAGCACGGCAATGGTTTGAGCTCGCTTGTTTGAACAAGTTTCTAAGTGTCAAGTTGCAAGAAAGAAGAGATGAAGCGCACAATGAAAATTCAACCGCGTAAAGAAACCACCACTACGAAAACAAAAAGAAAAACGAAGTGGCAAGCAAACTAGAAAGGCAATAGACATCGGACGCAGTGCCGCGTCCAACATCGAGGCAAGTGGATTTCCTTTGCCCACAGCCTCATCGGATTTCCGTGCGTCGTGTCGTTTCATTTTCCTCAAGAATGCCTTTCTTCTTTTCGTTCCTGCGCACGCTTGCTGCCGTTTGAGTCCTCGTTTTGTTTCGGCGTCCATTGTCTGTGTCGATCTGGCTGCGGAGAGGCCCCCGGTCACGTCTCCGTGCTGCGAGAGAGTAGGAAGTGTTGCTTCTTACCGCGCTAGTCCCTTGCCGAGCTGTATCATATCGTTCGGTCTGCGCAGTACCGTAATGCATTGTAGTCTCTGGCGAGCCCTCTATAGAAAGTATTCATGTGACGTCACGCTGCCATATCTCACCGCGCTGGTACCCAAAGATGGCGACTACGATGACGTCAGTGCAACGTATTATCACGCGCAAACTGTTTTGCTTTTTCACGGCGATTGTTTTTCACCGGTTCATCATTGTTATCGCTCTGACGTTCGACGCAAGACGCGCTTTTTGTTGCTATCATGCTGTCATGCTCCTTGCTTACGCCCCTTCTCGACCTGCTGGTACCCCAATATGGCGTCCGTGATGACGTCCGTGCAACTTATGTATAGCAAGCAGCTGCTTTGTGGCAATGTGTCATTACGGCCGTCTACTTTCTGCTGGTTCTCAGTTTTCAGCGTTTCACAAGGGGGGTCCAAAGTGTTTAGCAGATGAAGTGACGGGTAAAAGTGGCGCGGTCGGCACTATCTTGATCGCCGCTGCACTGTGACGCCAAATAGGTGACCCGTAAAATAGCGAGGGATTCTGGCATGCGCCGTCTGCTAGCCGTTTCCGGTTCGAGTCACCGCAGCCGCCGCCACCGCTTCGCCGTTGAAGTCAATTGATGCGCTTGCACTCCGTTCTTGTTTCTGGGGTTTTACGTGCGAAAACGAGTTCTGATTATAAGGCATGCCGTAGTGGAGAGCTCCGGATTAATTTTGACCACCTGGGCTTCTTTAACATGCACTACAACGCAAGCACATGGGCGTTTTAGCATTTCGCCTCAATCGAAATGCGGCCGCCGCAGCCGGGATTCAATCCCGCGAGCTCGTGCTCAGTAGCGCAACGCCTTAGCTGACTGAGCCACTTGCACTTGCAGTCCGGCTTTGTCCCACTCGAAGATTACCCGGTTGCAGGTGCCTAGCAAAACCATAGTCGACTGTTCAGCCGTTGGCTGCTCAAATTCAAGCGTTAAAGGTGAACGCATCTAACTACTGCCTTGCAGCAACCCTTGCTGAGTCAGCTGTGCACAAGCATCAGAGGAATGGCTGCCACTTCTGAAACTATAACAAGGCAGAGACCATCGATGAACAAAAAGAAAATGAACGTACAGTGCCACTTATCAGGCGGCGATTAGCTGTGTAAGGGCCGACACGGAATGATTCCCCAAGATATTTCTTTCTCTAACATTGACTCAGGCAACGAGAACTATGTCAGTACTCGCATGCACATATAGAGGTATTATGAAACGAGGTTTTACGGCGCGAATTTAAGTGGGAGACAGCGAGATACATACATTATACTCGTAACCAACTAGCCCTCCTTAGCTCCTTCACTACAAATAGAGATAATGTGCAGCCGTAATATGACGGTGAAACGGCCATTGTTGACAAAAAAAAAAAAAAAAGCGAGAACGTCTAACTACGTACCACTTCAAATCAGCCTATAGAGTTTCGACCGAAAAATGCCGTTGACAGCGCGGAAAGTTATCATTGTCAGCGCTAGCTGCGCCGTTATACCGACGATATCGGTGTTTAGCTACGATCACAGAGCAGCATGCACCGCGGTAGCCATCGCCTCAGCACCCGATTATCTAAGTAATTACTTGATAATTGAGCATACGCTTGATAAATTATCGCATAACGATAACTTTTTCACCTGTCTCACTGACCCGCAGGCAGAGCAGTCAGTGACGGTGCGTCCAAGCAACGGCAAATGTTTTAGAGCTAAACCTGGCGGAAACAAAAAAGGCCGCCGAAACGAAAACCAGAGTTCCTTTGTGAATAAAAGCATAGCCTTGCCTTTCTTGGCTCGTCATCGTCGCGCCCAGAGTGAACTGAAACCTAGAAATCAGCTGCATGAATGGTACGCCCTAGCTGGTCGACAAAGCGGACGGAAAGCTTCGCACGACTGACCATTGAAACCGCGTAGAAAAACACGTGCGCCGGGCATGCCGCCTATGCCTCCGCGTCGTCCGTCGAACCGGAAGCTGGTAGCAGACGGCGCGCCCCACAATCCGCCTTTTTCACGGCGCTACGGCGCATGCGCCCTGCCCTGGCGGATTCGTCGCGAAACGTTTTGGTAGGGTCGCGCGCGCGGCCGTGCGGCCCCGTCTCGGGGAAACGTCCCCCGAAAAAAAAAATGCGCTCGCACGCGCTCTACTGCAAGTGCGAACTCGTGCTGTGTACCTCGTTGAAACCTCACTGGTAGCTCGACGTCGGTGAGGTACCGAAAACGTGCGTAGCGTAAGACTGCAACTTCACTTTTAACAGAAAGCGGTGAGGGCTTCGTCTAAACTGCACAGGGAACCACGTAGTTGCCGCCTTGCATTGATGGCTGTAATAGCAATTTATCGATAAACCCCTCCGTTACACTTGGACGACACTTAAAAACACGTTGCTGACGAAGACTTCTTGCAGCGTCGGTCCTCCCTTGCTGGTAGTGGCAGCGTGTGCCCGACTTCACGTACTCGTTCAAGGCGCGGTAACACATGGGTCGATACGAGACCGACAAGACGCGCCCGCCTACGATTGATCGACCATTCAGCACTGTGTCGCTGAGACCATTTTATCATACCAGGCCTACAAGACGTAACCGACGAGCGCGAATTGTCGTACTGCGATGGGCTTGTCGACGGCACCGATAAAATCAGCGTGCCGACCATCGTTCGAACGAACCCCGCGCGATCGGCCGTCGAACCGATAACGCGATAGCCGCAACGGCTTCGTTAGTATATATAAACAATCGCGCTCAAAGTGAGTCAAGACATGCCTACGAAGTTGAAATGCACAATATTCGACCCTCTCAATCCGTGCACATAGGTTTGAGCCAATGTTGATCCTGTTCAGTGAAGGTTAGGCCTAGCTCCGTCGAGTTCGCGCACCCGCTACCGGCGGACCGGTACTGAAAAGTAAGCAAGTTATAATGAAGGAAACTGCTTTTATAGACCGATTCTAGCCTTAGCGATTTGAAATAAACTACTCTTCGCTTCGATCGCCGCGTACGCAATAAGCTGCAAGCGAGGACACAGCGCTGTGCCCAATGCCTGTGCCAACATCTGTACGTCACCGTTCCCGTAGTCTGCCGGTCGTATTCGCAAAGTAGATAGGTGGGTTTTTACGTGTTGGCATGCTGACACATTTCTTAATTCCTGAGATGTAGTACTCTTTATCTCTGCGTCAAATCCGAAACAAGAGACGGTACATTCGGCACAGCAGCATAAACAGCCGCTTCGCTCAGTTATATACCAACGGTGTCAGCGATGGCATCCGCGTTTTTGCAGGAGAACAACACGACCTTTAAATGAGCGCTTATGCGAGCACAGTTTGCTCTAATAATGCTTTATGACACGTGCAAACTAACTATCGCGAAGTTAAAGAAAAGCGAGAATCAGTAAAAAAATTAACAGCCCGATATTTGTAATTGAATCACATCCGCCAATTGTTTCAGTGGCTCAGCCGCTCATAGTGACTCGTCTCACGATGGAACAACGCGGCTCATATGAGCAGATATGTGTGTTTTATTCTACGTTTTTACATGCTTTAATATCAGCGCCTTTCCCCCATATTTTGACGCTAACAACGATCTGTGGCTGTAGATGCCGATGTAACCAATTAAGTGCATCGCTTTGCTAAATCCGACGCGGAAGGCTGCGCACTCGAAAACATCTTATTTATACGAAATCTCTAAAGAATATGTAAAAAGAATTACAAAAAAGCGAGGTGCAAGTGCAGGAGTTAGCGACAACAAACTCCAAAGCAGCCGCGACGGCAGCGAGAACTCAGCGTGCCTTTATCGGCCGCACTATAAAACAAAGAGCACACTCAGGCCTGCTCACCCTACATGTATATAGCTGGTGAGTGCTACATGGCTTCCAGGAACGACATGCTGCCCCGCAGAAGCCATTAATATTTATTCGCGATCCACGAAACGCACAACCGATGCGCACTTAACACGGGCGCAGGTTCACAAATCAACGAAAGCCCCAGCACCCTTCCAAAACGTTTCCAGCGGCGCGCGGCAGAGGGAAGCACAGGAAAATGAAAAAGGCCGATTCCCCGCGATTGCTTGTTTTACGGGTCACCTATTGCCGGCAAGGAGCAATTTCGATAGTTCGATAGCGCGTCAACTACAGAATATGTGTGTGTGTCTGTGTGTGTGCGTGTGTGCCATAGAGGAAGGAAAAGTTAGGAGAGAGCATGACGCCACGCAGCCAGCTTTGGCAAGTGAGCGCTCCGTGAAGCCAGCCCTTTGCTCAGTGTCGGCCCAACACGTGACCTCTAGGGTCCAGATCACGGAGCAAGAATCGAGATTTGCCGAGACGTTTGGTGCTCGGGGGTTTTTTAATCAGTGCGCACTTGTTCGAGGGCTCTGCCGCAGCGCTTCATGCAGAGCGAGAGCCTTAAAATTTACCGCGCGTTAGACGTGACCATCACGTGTTGGGCCGACACATTTGGCTTCAATCGCGTTGCGCGCTGCTCCCTCCTAACTTTTCTCTTCCTCCATGGTGCGTGCCCTGTGTACGCCATTTCCGCTCCGCAGATGCGAGAGGTATACATGCGACGTCTGTGCGTGTGGGTGTCAGAGCGTGCTTGTAACGGCCTTTTCACGGTGTTCCAACAATGTTCGCAACTGAGCTGGAACCGTGCTGTCGACGGCCCTGTCCGGAAACCACCAAATGTCGGGACACATGTTCTCGACAAACGTCTCCTACTTGTATCTTCAGGCCACACCTTGTCGCATCAAAACCATGTTAGACAACACGCTCTAGGATTCTTCCATGTTCCACATGAACCGACCTTCCTCTATCATTGCTATCATGTGTTTTTTTTCTTTATATATTCAGGTAAAGACATATTTAGGACAATTGCTAGCGCAGCGTCGCACAGCTCATAGCCTTTACACGTTTAGACGGGTCGATTTCCACGCGACTTAGCAAGCGACCGTCCTCGTCAAAAAATCTGGCGGAGGCATTGTAGCACACGCTGCAAGGACGCAATAAACAAATAGGGAGATGTCCAACTTATTTGCGAGTTTTAGCTCAGCGTGTAGAGCCCACTCAGACCGGTGTAAGCCAGGGGCACTTCTTCTTTCTGGGATTTTACGTGCACGTTCACGTCGGCTAAGCCAGACAGAGCGGAGCGGCAAAAGCGGACGTTTTCACGCAGCGCGATTCTGCGCCGTTCACATTAAAAGCCTTCGTGGCTTCGGCATGCGCAGTGTAATTTTTCTTATCTCTTCCGCGTGATGACATTTACCATTATATCCTGTTTCAAGATGTACTGCAATTATTAACCCGTGAAGCGAGAGGACTATTATTCTTGCCACTTGGCAGTGTGCCAGAGAAGATTCAGGTATAATTGCTTTTTAGGTGCGAAGCACCTTATGCGCTCGGGCTGTCGGCGTCTCCGGTCTACGCTGCGGCACGCGCTCCTGTCTCCTGTCGTCGTCACAGTAAGCAAGCGCACGCGCTTGTCCATCCCGTCCTTTTGATCGGGTCGGAATCGACTTTTATGGCCCGCTTCCCTGTACTGGTGCTGGCAACCGCTGGATTATCGTTGCAGTGGATCACCTCACACGCTATGCAGAAACCGCTGCACTTCCATCTGCAACTGCCCAAGATGTTGCATCCTTCATACTGCGGCATTTTGTTCTTCGTCACGGAGCCCCTCGGGAACTTCTCAGTGATCGAGGCCGCGCATTTCTATCTGAAGGCGTGACGTCGCTTCTGAAGGAGTGTCACATCATCCACAGGACCACTAGCGCATACCATCCGCAGACGAACGGGCGTGACGGAGGCGACATGCTCGCCATGTACGTCGCGTCCGACCATTGCAACTGGGACGCTGCGCTTCCGTTCGTCACGTTCGCCTATAATACTTCCACTCAAGCTACCACTAGTTTTTCTCCGTTTTTCTTACTGTACGGCCGTGAACCTTCCTGCACTATCGATACTATGCTACCCTACCAGCCTGATTCATCGGAATGTGTTCCCGTATCTCAAGCTGTGCAGCATGCTGAAGAATGCAGACAACTTGCCCGTTGTCTTACCACCGCAGATGAGACACAACAGAAGCTCCGTCGTGGTGGCTCTGTTACCCCAAGCTTCCCTTGCGGTTCATTGGTTTGGCTGTGGGTTCCACCTTTAGCACCCGGCCTTTCTTCTAAGCTGCTCCCAAGATATCATGGAACTTACCGTGTATTTGCACAAACTTCCCCCGTGAATTATGTCGTCGAGCTAGTGTCACCGTCCTCTGATCAGCGCCGTCGCGGTCGCGAAACTGTTCACGTAGATCGGCTCAAGCCCTTCTACGATCCCTCTATGTTACCGTATGCTTAGATCGCCAGGATGGCGTCTTTTTCTCCGGGGGACAAATGTAAGGAAGAAGAAGTGCCGGTTAGCCAGGTGCATCTCCGGTGTATGAAATACGACGAAGAAGTGCCGGTCAGTCAGGCGCATCACCAGCGCTTTTACGCACGGGGCTTGTCCTGACTGCTCGCAGGGTTCTGACTGCTGCACCGAGTTCAACCTCTCAATCCTGTCAATAAACACCTTGACACTAATAAAAACGAAAACCGTAACAAAGGCGTCCATAATTTTTTTTCTATAAGCTCCCTCACGGAAACCTGAACTGCGCGGAGCTACTTAATTAGGTCGCGCTTCAGATTCCGCAGAAAGTCTCAAGGGAGCACCGACCATTCTTCGTTCCTGCTTGTCGCAGCAATCATTCTGCTGTGTATAGAATTGAAAATCTGCATAATGCCTATTTCGCTGATTGTGATAATTTTCATTAGTCGCCTTCGTCGTTCTTTTCATAGCTTCGTATTGTCGTGGGCGAGTTTTATTGCCATACCATTTATATGAACACCTCGGGCGCATTTCTGCTGCCGTCGTGAGGTTCCGTATAAAGTCCACGGGCGATGAAATCGTCGCCGCGCGCCGTATGCTCTAATGTGCGAGTGAAAGCTTGCGAAGGTGAGCCGGCGATCGCGGCTGAATCTCACCTGGCGCTGAGCCATGCTCCCTCAAGCCACACTCTACGTTCCGGGGAAGGGGGTAAGCAGGTGGGTGTGCGCGTTCTGCGCCGCGCGCGCTCAGCCGAGCGGCTGTGTCTTGAAAGCCATCTGCGGCGGAGGCACAGTCCTGCTTGCGCTCTTTTTGTTTAATGCCTTAGCATCAGGAGTGTCTAAGTTGGAAAAAGTGTATGCGTGCGAAGTGCGGCATGCCGGCCACGTGGTAGAAGTATATATATATATATATATATATATATATATATATAAGGAAGGAACGAGAAGAAAGAAACTCGCAGGGTTAGCTTTAGTAGATAAGCATAAATACCCCAGAAAGTGGATGGGAATACGGCACCGAGGTAGTTCAATTGGTAAGAGCATCGCACGCGTCATGCGAAGTCGGTTTCTCATAAGAATGGTTTCTCTTGATATGACTATATTGTATGTGTAACGCAGGAGAAATGGCGGTTCTAAGAAAGCTCTATGTTTATTGGAAACCTCGTCTTCCTCTTTCACCACTATTGCACCGCACCGTTGTTGTGCGGTTCGCAACATAGTGAAACCGACGGTCGGGGCTCACTGACGTGTATCTAGGGAGCTTCTGAACAACACTTTCCAATGTGGTGGGCGCAGTTTAAATCGTGAATGCGGGACTTCCAACTGGTGCGAAATAATGCTAACACAGTCCGCTCGCATGTACTGCTAAATTGTCCCGGATTTTTTTAGAGCACCGATGTTCATATAAGCACAAGCGCACAGACGAGATTCCTCTAACGCGCGAGCACACACGTTCATCAAAGGATGAAACACGATATTGCGAGCACTGTTTATGTCTGGCACATATGCTCAAGCTGCAAAACGTGCTACCGCAAGAAATCCAAAACCACGCAAGCTGCATGCTTACCTGAACACCTCTTACCTTAATCCCGCCATCATTCGAAACGATTGCTTGGTACACCCAGATCGGATGTAAAATTTATCCGAGGACGACCGTTGAGAAAGAACAAAGGAAACGTTCGTTGACGACGGCGCACACAAAACACGCATGCTTTCACGCACACACGCACGCCCTGACCGGCGCAACGCGGACATGGTGGACGCTAGTTGTGATATCTGGGCCGGATGTTTATTTCGGCTGCTGCGCCTCCCTCCGCCGGCCATTCTGATTGGCTGCGGCAAAGCGGCGAGCTTGACATGCGCGGCAGGAGTCGGTGCCAGACCAATCGCACCCGCCGCCTGGTATTCCGCCCGCTATGGCCGCTCCAGAAGGAGGTCGTTGCCGTTTCAGCGTCAACATATACAGGCTGTTTCAGCAAACACTTTCAGAAATGTTTAACAATTGACAGTGGCAGATAGCACAATTCTAGTCCATGAGCTGGTCTACTCGAAGAGGCAGTCATTACTCCCCCCCCCCCCCCCCCAAAAAAAAAAATGACAACTGCATAATCGACTAAAAAAAGAACTCACTGATTATCTTCTTAACGAATTACCTTATGCCGCATGTTGCAGTTTACAAATTCTAGCGGGTGAGACGGCAAGGCATATCCACTTGAAAAAAATTGTGTGGATGACACCATTTACGAGATATGCGCCATCAAATTTGCGGAGAACTCCATCGGCGTTCCAGTTCCTTTCTTAACAAAACATCGTGTTATGCATTGAAGAACAAAAGTAACTGGAACGCCAATGAATTTCTCGGCAAAGTTCGGGAATTAATATTTCGAAGCTGGGGCCATCCTGTGAATTCGTTCCAAGTGGATCCGCCTTGTGAACTCCACGGCTAAAATTTCTAAATTGCAATATGTGCCATGAGGTAAGTAGTTAAAAACTTGATTAGTAATATTTTTTTAATTAGTCAATTATGCATTTCAATTTTTTGTGCAAGTAATGTATATAGGTGAGTCATTCCTTTTATATTTGCCATAAATAAATTTGGCAGCTTTCCTTTGTGAAATCCTTAGCTTTTGTATATCCTGTTTAGTTTTTAGGATCCCAATAACGGAACCATATTCTATTTTAGACTGCAGAAATGTCAAAACATGAGCTGACCAGAATAATTTTGAAGTGGTTGTCACGACTCAATAAACGCGTTCAGTTACCTGTACTATTTCTTGATTGCAAAGCGTATATGCATAATACTAGGCTGTACATTGCGCGTGATTGTTAATAAGACGGTTTTTTGAACGTTAACTTCTATGTCCCTTGCTCGACCTCACTGCTTAATCTTCACCAAATGGTTCTGTAAAACAGCGAGGTCGGTTTCGAACAATACTTTTTTTTTCCAATTTTATTACAGTCATCTGCAAAACGTTTCAAACACACAGAGTGAGACAGTAATTCAATTAAGTCGTTTACATACACTAAAAGCAGCAAAGGACGCAGAACACTGCCGTGCGGCAGACCAGAAGGGACAGGAAGGATATCGGAACCTGATCCTCCACAACAGCAACTCGACTTCTATTTTGCAAGGGCGCTTCCACACACTTCACTAAATAATTACGGACAACACATTCTATAAATCGCTGTTGCACTATCCGCAGAAAATGGGCCCACATGCTTATATTTAATTTCATTCTGAAGTTAGGCCGCGTGCAAATCCAAGGGAATAAAAAAGAAAGCGAGACGTGACACAGTTGGCTTCTTTGGCTCTTTTCGCCCACGATGATAGCGCGTCGCTCGCTTTTATGGGAAAGGCGCTTATTGAAAATGCGAAATCAATGCAGTTCTTTGCAGTGCCTCGGCGCGTGAATTGTGAGCGGAGGAGACGCGTAAGCGACGCTAAGCTAAAGGCGTTCCTTTGCAGACGGCGCTTTGTCGGAATCGTGGGCGCTTGTATCATGTTGCCATGCGGTGCTTTGGGCTTGGGGAATTCCCTTATTGTTCGGAATGTGCTGTCCGCAAAAAGACAATTCGGGGATTTGACGTGCTTAAGCCCCGATGTGATCATGGGGCGTGCCGTAGCGGGGGACTGCGGTTTAATTCTAACCACCGGGAGTTCTTTAACGTGGACGGAAATCTAAGTACACGAGTGTTTCAGGGGCGAAGCTCCTTAGGGCCGAGCCTTGTCCCTCGTTGTCCGTAGCACTGGTTTGCATGGAGACCGCTAGGGGCGCTGCGGTGCACAAGGGCTATATAAGCACTGTATATACTGTACACATGTACAGTATATATATATATATATATATATATATATATATATATATATATATATATATATATCGTAGATGTATACGCCAAGCTCCGGCGCCGGTTACACTTCCGGAACCGGAAGCCGGCTTCCGGCGTTTTGCCCGAATGGTCCCCCGGTGCTCCTCCCACTCATCATCATTCACTTCGGGGATATGCGGTGTTTTATTTTTTTGCATTTCGCCCCCATCTAAATGCGGCTGCCGCGGCCGGGATTCGATCCCGTGACCTCGTCCTTAGCAGTGCAATTTCATAGTCACTCAGCCACCACGACGGATCTTCCCAGAAAAGAACGCGGCCGCTATTAGTGACCAATGCTTTCACGTGTTTTTGTCGCCGAAACGGTCACCAATGGGCAACATTGGTCTCGTTACCTATGGTGCTGTGCAGTGAGACAGTATGTAAAGTGAAATAGAGGCTGATTAAAAACTTGTTGAACTGTTGGGAAACATTTTGCCAAGTGTGAATAGAGTCCAAGAAAGGAACGCCCTATCCCTATTTATATAAATTTTCGTTGCTTCACTCCTTGAGAAGGAAGAAAGGTATTATTTGGGGTCCGGAATTTAGTTATAGTATGCGTATACCGAATTACGCGAAACAGACGCCTAGACACACTCCCAGACCTATTTAGTACAACCGCTAAGACCTTTGAATACATATGCTCGGAATTTGCCATTTATCGAGCAGCGCAAGAACGCGCCCTACCTCAGGAGCCTTTCTTGCTAAAACACACAGTTCAGAGGCTGATTAAACGTGCCTGAAAATAAACGCCATGGGCAAAGGGCGTTTTTTTTTGTTTTTGCCTTTTGTCTCGAATTAGGTCCGAAAGTTGAAATAAATTCTATATTTTGGCGAGCCAGAAACACAATCTAACTAGGAGGAATGCCGTAGTGGGGGTACTCTGGATTAATTTTGACAACCTGAGGTTGCACGAGCGTTCTTTGAAATCGCCCCATGGAAATGCAGCCGCCGTGGTCGGGAGCGAAGCCGAAACCTCGAGCTCAGCAGCTCAATGCCATAGTCACTAAGTTACTGCGGCGGGTAAGGCTGGAAATTTATTCTACATAATGGTGTTAGCTCGAGCTAGCGTTTTCTTCCAAGTAGGCAAAGAATGCATTTGTGAAGTCGCGCATCCTGTCGCATCTTTCTTCACACCATGGACATTGTGTAAAATGCTGTGGTGGTTCAAAAATGCTGGCTCTCCCGTAATCGAGAGTAGACGTAAGCACGAAATGGCTACCCGCAAAGAATAGTGGTGCCTCAACGCAGGCCTGACAGCTTACTGAGCCGAAATGAACCTGTTTTGAACTGAACCTCGCTGCAAGTCTCGTCTAGGCCAAACAACCATCCGCGGCGCGCCAGACGTTGCCGGCCTGGTCACGCCACGTGGCACCCTCTCTCGAAGGAGGGCGCAAAACCCGCGCCACGGAACTCACGGACCGCTGGCGTTGAAAAGAGCACAGGCTAGCCTGTCTCAGCGCCAAAAGTTGACAATCAACTGTATGGTGAACTGTATGTGCCTTTTGAACGTCGCTATTGGAAATGACAAATAAACCTTCAGCGTACTAGAAGTTACCGCTTGAGTGATATTGTGAACAAACATAAGGAAGAAATCGGAAGCATTTTTTTAAAACTTGTTTGGGCAGTAACCGGCGTATGTAGGGGATGTCGATAAACATCATCATAATCATCATCATCGCGGAGTTTCCAGTGTATAATTATACACTGGAAACTATAGCCCTTCACTTTGTTTATAAATGCATATTTATGTACATATTATTTATTTACACTTTCCCGTATTGCCGTTGTGATTGTGAATACTTACTAGCATGGATCCCAACTAGCCTTGAGCTAGGGATCCAGGGGTGGAATTGACTAAGTGAACTTACGAACAAATTTGGCGTAAGAAAAATCATACGAAAAAAGCGTATTCACAAAGCTAAAACTGTTCGTAAGGTCAACAAGCTTGCGATGCTTGCCGCTGCAAAGATGAGCGCTGTAGTCGAAAAAGTGCATCTATGTAAGGATAGCACAGGTGCGAACTTCAGTACTTCCGCCCATAGTAAGCGTAAGTCGATTTACAAAACCTAAACAGCCGTCGCAGACGACGACTTAAGAAGGAATGTCTACGATAGGGTTGTAGCAGTCTTATGAACATCATTATGTCTATCTGCGCCGCACGAGCTGACGCAGGTAAGCGTTGGAATGCGCTGTTGCGACTGATTGGCCAGAGGCCACAACTGATAGCGGAGAATGGCGCGTGCTCATATCTTTGTGGTGCACTCTGATTTGTCATCTCAAAGTGCCATTGAGCTGTTTCAGTGCATAATTGTATTGAGCGTGCGCTGCTGTGGAAGGCAGTAACATTAATGCTGTGCGGCGAACTTCTGCCTAACGTCTGATAGGCTGTGTTTCTATAGGCACGCAGTAGCCTGAATTTTCATACTCGTCATGGTACTCTATTGGGTGACAACCGTCAAGTTTGTCATTGATGTGTTTGGAGCCCAATTCTATCGCATTTTTTTTTTCTAGTTTGAGCTTTCTCTTGCTCATATGGCTGCGGATGATATTTTTTTTCAACGCTTTGAGGCTATAATTCTCCGTGCGAGATGAAACAATGAAATAACGCCTAAGCGTTTCTAGCAATCAAAACGTGTTGCTGCTGCACAATTCGCTGTCGTCTTCTGTTCTTTGCCTATAATATAGCTCTAGTTTTCATTCAGCACAAAGTTGAAGCGACGTAGTATGTGTGCCCACGGTATTGCTCATTAGGTGGCCTACAGTGTGAACCAACGTATGTGTACGACGGGTGGTAATTCTGTCGATGATATGACGCGGGACGTCAATACGATGAAATAAAAAAAAGAAATGGAGTATAAAATGACGTACCAAGATTGTGATGATGTGAAATAAAATGCCTCACACGAACGAAGCGAATTATTGTCGCATGCGTCCAAACACACACACACACACACACACACACACACACACACACACACACACACACACACACACACACACACACACACACACACACACACACACACACACACGCACGCACGCACAGCACGCACGCACGCACGCACGCACGCACGCACACACACGCACACACACACACACACACACACACACACACACACACACACACACACACACACACACACACACACACACGTGTTTTTATAACCACAAAGAGGCGTAGAACTGGAGGCACTTTGTTTTTGGTAAAAACGAGCGCAGCATAACGCTCATAAAGACACCACTACGTTTTTGTTTTGCATACACAAAGCCAGTACAGGCAACAGCCAACGGTAAAAGTAGACGGCAAAAAAAAAAAAAGGCACAACAGACGACAGCCCTAGTCTTCCTATGATTGGCCGGAAGTGCATATTCTAAACCCCAGACTAACATCAACCCTGGGCGAAATGACGTCACTCACGTCTTTCAGTCGCTTCGCGCGACGTTCTTTCTATAGCTTCCCCCTCTCACTTACTCTTACGTAAGAAACCCTTCATAGGCGTTTGCGAATACAGCGAAAGAATTTTCGTCCAACCGGCAACAGTCTTACGATACTCCGCGCCTGCTGCGCAGTAGTCAGGTCAACATGACGGCGCGATAAAGCCGGTCACAGTGGCCAGGTATCGTGAAGTGAACAGTGTGGAGCGTGCCCGACGCTAAGCGCGGTAACTAAAATGCGTCGTATCAGCAAGATGAGCATTGACGTCGCTCCAATTATGCTGCCTTAATTGTGCGCTCTCCCGGTGGCGCACAGTTCGATCACTTAATTCAGTGCGTTTGGACAAAGCTACGAAATTTTTATGTAATTAACGGCGCAAGCGCATATTGTAGGGATCGTACTGAAGGACTGAACGAACTTCACATAAAGGCCGGGGTGCTTGCGTCATACGGCTGACAACTCAATAATTATTTGATTTATGTGTAACTTCGATATTTGCCTTCACAAAACACGTGTACGGAACTTCTCAGGCTTCGACTCTGCCTCACTGATAGTTGTGGCTTCATATGTTTTAATTATCCGCAAGAAAAGTGGAAAAATACTTATCGAGAAAATGGTCAGGCAAGGAGACACAATCTCTGCAGTTACACAGTTACATTAATTGAATGCTTAGAAGAAGTACTCAAGCTGTTAGACTGGGGAGGATCGAGGGCGTTGATCAACGGCGAATATGTCAACAACCTACTGCTTGCCGATGACATTGTCCTGTTCAGCAATGCTGGGGACACATTGCAACAATTCATTGAGGACCTTGACCTGCTCGCAGCTTAAGGTCCTCAATGATAAAGTGTGAGAGTAGGTTAACAAAGGTAATGTTGAATAACCTGTCAAGCGAACAAGAATCTATGATCGGCAGTCAGGCTAGAGAGTATGTAAAGGAGTAAGATTATATTGGTAAACTACTCATAGTGAACCCTGATTGTGAGACGACGGAAAATTAGGTGGGGTAATAAAATCAGGAAATTTCCAGGCATAAATTTAAATGAGCTAGCGCAATTAGAGATCGCTGGCATAGGTCTTCGCCCTGTAGTGCACATAAAAGTACGCTCTTGACGTTTTAGGACATACAAATTTAGTGCGGTATTTTAACGGACTCTTGCTCTTGAGCCGTATTTTGCTTCGTACTGCGAGGCCGCGTTCGCATGTTTAAAGAAGGGCGTCGGGCGCCGCTTGGATACCGCCCACGCGGCACATACCATACCACCTTGGGATCGTACTATATGTGCAGTGACAGCTCTGAACAAAGTGCCTCAGTGTCACAAGGTCAACGAATTGAAGCGATTTGATCCGAAACAACCTAGAATGTGGAATCGCTATGTGCTTTGAGTAAGGTGCTGTGCAGTATTCTGACGTGCACTTGAGCATGCGTTCTTATGAGGCTGGTAAACTTATGGCAACGTTGGCGCTGAGCATCGTGGTGATGTTGACTGGTTAGCCTTGACTTATATGAGGGGCCACTTGGTCATGGCAGACAGTGTAGTTAAGGGCTCCAGGCCCTGACATCGCGAACCAATGATTTATTACCTGTCTCCAAAATTTATTTGTACGCCCCTTTGTGCATTTTGCCTCTGTCGGAATGCGGTCGCCTAAACCGGCAAGAACAAACTCTTGACCTGGAGCGAGGCACCATCGTGTTTTCTCAGCTGAGGAGAAGCTAAAAATAAGCGATGAACGCTGATACGATGTCAAAGTGTTGATAGGCAGGATAGCTTGCAGGTGTGGATGTTACGTAGTGAAGTTTTCTGTCATCATTTGGGAGTATTGATAGTCAAAGCTTCTTTCTGTGTTTCTTTTTTAGGGTTACTTTAATAGCTATCCGTGCCCTCGACAATGATCCTATGCGAAGGGAGCGCGCGTTTCGTCATCGGTTGGCGCTTGACAACGTCGTCGACCAGCCCGTTAGACGAGTGAGCTGGCGAGTGAGCTGATAATGAGCCTATGCGCGGCAATAGAACCGCACCTGCAACAGTGTGCAGCACGATCAGGTACCATACCGATGAAGGTACGGGTGGTGGGCCATTTGCCTTGAGGCCGTACGAACTATATATTATGGAACTTTTGTTTTTTATTCCTTAATTAATATCGAAATAAAGAAATTTAGTAGCCTTGTAACAACGTGGTGGTGGTGATGTATACAGGCGGGCTGAGCCTGGCAGACCTGGCCGCCAATTGCTCCGACTGAGCGTCTCTTTCTGCGCCAGATATGTCGCCATGTGTCCAGCAGTCCTGTCTCTCGCGGAAATGTGAGCAGAATGCGTAACGCTTTTACCGCAATTCTTTTGACGGCGGTGCAGTGAACGGGCGAGCGCGGTTGAGCTTGTCGGGCTGTAGCAGACGGCCGGAAAAGGAAGCTGTCGAATCGGAGTGTGCAGTGATTTGGCGTAAGAATATAGCCTCGACTACATATGCATGTTGTTCGATCATGCTATCAGTTGACCGCACTCCTTTCATTTCTTGTCGTTCAATCCGAGCTTTCTTTCCTCCTCGCTCTCATACGACGCCGTAAGTTGAATGCGCCGCCACTTCGGTTGCACCCTTATCTTAGCGTAAGAACTTTTTGCCTAAGAAATTGCGTACGAACAGTGCAGTTTAGTGAATTCCGCCCCAGATGTTTTATAGAATATTTCCTGTGTACTCTTCCTATTTGAATAAACCTGAAATTGAATTACTGTGGCCCCGTACAATGGGTTGGAGGCCAGAGACCGCATTTTTTAAAGTTTTGACTGGTTGCCCGGATGATCTCGTTTCGCTCTCGCAACGATGCCCGGATGTTGTCGTTTCGTTCTCTCCCCTTTCTCGTCTTGAGTGCCAGGATAACGGCTCTAGATTTTGGCTCAAGGTCTCTTGAAGGTCGCTTACAATGGGAGCTAAAAGCATTTGATGCTTAAGAGATGCCCACAAATTAACAATATCTTGTTGTTCTATATTATAACACGAGTACCACCAAAGAAACGCTTCGCAAAGAACTAGACACTCAACCCATTGGATGAGCGGAGACGAATCGGGGCTTGAGTTGAAAACGGCAACTCACCAAACGCCGCGTCGTTCTACGCAGTGGTATATCGTAGCGAGTGACGTTCGCATCACGTGCGATGCTTGCGTTGGGGCAGGAGATAGCAAGACTCCCTATTTTCTATTTATATGGCCATAAAGCTTTATTGCGGGCTGATTGGTTGATGACCAGATGAAAGGAGAGCTCCACAAAACAAACGTTGAAGAGTATGCACATGGTGTATATTGATGTGCAGACACATTGTTAGTAACTTGTTCGTGTGCTCGCTCGCTTCTTGTGTTATTGTAGGTGCGGTTGCGGTTGCGGGTGGTGTTTACTTCGTGCCATGGTTTAACGTGTTCTCTCTAGTCATTTTACGCAGTTTTCTTTCCCTCATAAAAATGTTTGTTGCTTGAACGTCTGAAGCGTGAGCATGTCAGCGGTCAGTTTATTGGCCTTTCCTATACTAGGTGTAGAAGCTTCAGGGGGCGTGGGTGAATACCTACATTTCTAGGAATGCTTCACTGTGGTGTCGTAAAATATACCACGAAGACGGCTCGATCTCTCTTAAATAAACTTAGAAGCCAGCGCTTGCCCTAGTCGTCTGTTCCTGCCCCGCGTGCTAGCTGTTGTGCTCACTTCGGTTTCTGCGTGCTCTCTATGTTCACGACGGAGAAAAAAAAAGCGCTCTCCTGACTCCTGACCGCCATTTCATCCTTGTGTTCTAATCTGAGGCCTGGCGCAAAAAGTTTCTCCTCCTCTGTGAACAGTTCGCGCTAACCCAACGTTCTGCAGAATGAGCAACACTACTGTTATTCCGCGCGATGTCGCAAAATAGTGCGTATGCACGAGGCTATCTAAGCTGAGCGTTTACGCGCCTGACGTGTCAGACGCTTCTTTGAGACATTAATAACGGTGCTATAGCCATTACGTTTTATTGCGATAGCAATGATATGGACACTCCAGACGCCTTTCTGCCGTCGTCGTCGGCGTCGCCGCCATGTTCCGCACGGGCGATAACATCGTCGCCACGCGCCATGTGCTGTATGTGCGAGTAAAATCGGGGAGGAAGTGCGCCGTCTTCCGTCGCGCGTAAGTCATCGGGGGAGAGAGAGAGAGAGAAATAGAAGAGAGGAAAGGCAGGGAGGTTAACAAGACGCACGTCCGGTTTTCTACCCTGCACTGGGGAAAGGGGGTATAGGGATGAAAAGAGAGAGAAAGGAAATAGAGCACAGTTTCGCGCACATTTGACACTTCGCACGAAGTCTACAGACGGTCGCCAAGACCTGTCGACTTGAGGTAGTGCAACAAGGCTTTCGTGGCTTTCTGTGCCATCGACGCATACGGCCATGGTCCAAGGATCTTCATTTCCGAAAATGGTCGAGAATCCAGCCGGTTCAATGCTGTCCGGAGAGCTTCACGCTCGACGTCGAACTGGGGACAGAGACATAAGACGTGTTCAATCGTTTCACTGGTTCCGCAAGAGTCGCACATGGGCGTATCCCCCATTCCAATGCGGAACGAGTAGGCCTTTGTAAATGCCACCCCGAGCCACAGGCGGCACAATACTGTCGCCTCAGAGCGGGAAATGTTTGATGGCATTTGAAGCTTCAAGGATGGGTCAATTTTATGGAGATGGCACTTCGGGTTAAGAGAAGACCAATATTTGTGTGTCATAGCTTTAGCCACGAAAAGAAGTTTTCCTGCAGCGTCGGTCCTGGATAAGGGGATTGGGACTGGTCGGCCTTCCAGATGAGCAGACCGGGCGGCTTCGTCGGCGAGGTCATTACCAGCAATGCTGGTATGTCCCGGTAGCCACTGAAATATAATTTCATGCCCTCTAGCGATAGCTTGATGGTGGTCTTCTCTTATCTCATATACCAGCTGCTCATGAGTCCTGTGATTAATGGCAAAATGCAGGTGGGGGGCGTTCTACTCCGGCGGCGGCTGTGTGTGGCACGGCCGCGCGCGGCCCTGCGGGCCTTATTTTCAAAGCGATCTACGATGGGGACAGAGTGCCCGAATGCTGATAGCTTCGTGTGCGCTGTGTTCTCACCACTTAGCTCGCGTTGAAGCGAGAGGCAGCACGAAGGTTAATTCGCCCGCTGCTGCTGCGCGCTTGCTCACTCCAGCGTTTTTACAGCGAGTGTACGCGGTCATCGAGGGACGGACGGACGGAAAAAAACTTTATTGATAAAAGCACCCGCGAAGTTGCCGGGTGGTGCTCAGGCCACCCGGGCATTATGTGCGGTGAGGCATAGCCTTTCCACCGCTGCCCGGGCTCGCTGGATTGCCCATAGTTGGTCGTGGTAATGTTTTACTGTGCTCACATGACACCATCCTTGTTAATTTAGTTCGTAAGCGAATGTTTACAAGTTTATATGGCCGGTCAAACTACTATCCTAACTTGGTATAGCTGTCTACAAATTTGATATCGCAGTCAATGCATCGCCTTTCGGGCGAAACTGCGACTTACTATTTCATGGGACATTTTACGACCGCTGCGGCTTCTTTTAGGAGGCGACATGACGTGCCCGCCAACGTTTTGCTGAAAATGCGCATCTGGATATGACCTCCAAGACACTTCATTTCCCGGGAGCGCACTTTGATTCATGCGCAGGTCGCCGGAGCAGTTCCGTTTCCAAATTTTGGTATTTATTGCTCAGTTTACATTTGGTGGCAGTTTTGTGCCACGTTCGTGTTCGTAACTGCGTCTTGCACATTCGTCTTCATAACATTGCCTTGCAAGAGGTGGAAGAGATTTATCATTAAGGTGCAGGTCTTGTTGTTTTTTACGCTAGCCTGCATGTGCAGATGCAGCGCACTTGGTTTTAGTTTCCTGGAAAGTGCTGCTCTACTCGACATATTTAAGTGTAACTATATGCGTAATCAGTCAATCTTATTTCAGTTTTGGACCGATGACTTTGCATATGCCACGCACACGGGCACCAGCTAGGCATACGCACACCACAGCCTGCTTCGCCTACCTTGCACTTTGGATCCTGTGCCAGCGCCCACGAAACGCGACGAGCCTCCGTATTCCAAAACAAGCGTCAATTCGAAGCTCTTCTCCAACTCCGTGATGATGATGATGATGGTTATCGGCATCTCCTTTGAAACGTGGTGCTGAAAATAGTAACCTAGCCTGCTTGAGCTAATCATGTAATCGGTCATGTTTATCAGTCTAGCCTTTTGCCTACAATACCCTTAATATTTACTCTTTTCATTAAGACATCTATATCTACCTTGCAGAGTTGCTTATGCCCTTGACTCCGGTTTTATTTATTTCTTCGCTACGTTTTCCAACAAATACTCTAAACTTCTGTTACTTATCTCGACGGCTGACCAGTTAATGCTTCCATCCGCTTTGAATCCCGGTGCTTCTGAAAGGTAGACGCTCCCTACGGGTCTTGTTGGGTGAATATCCCGTCATTGCATTACGGTGTGCTTAGTCTGTTCTGGACTTTTGCTGCAGCCGACACAAGCCTCATCCAGTTGCGTATATTTGCTCCATCGTGGAAGGCAGCGCGGCCCTTCGACTTAGGAAGACACTATAGGCTCCAACAACGCTCCCCGGTGATTTCTTTAGTATACGGGTGTTTCAGCGAACACTTTCAGAAATGTTTGAAAGTTACCTGCGGCAGATACCACAATTCTAGTTCATGAGCTGGTCTACTCGAAGAGGCGGACATTACCTGCAAAAAATAGAAATGCATAATCGACTAATTAACAAAAAATAACTAATTCGGATCTTAACTAGTTACCTTATGGGCCATTTGCAATTCACAAATTTTAGCCGTGGAGTTCGCAAGGCGGATCCACCTGGAACGAATTCTCAGGATGACACCAGTTTTGATGTATTAATTCCCGAAGTTTGTGAAGAAATGCATTGGCGTTCCGGGTACTTTTGTGCTTCATGATGCTATTGAAGTCTGGGACGTAACGGCTTGGAGTAGCTTTACCAACGCGTACTCTTACCTACACTGTAAACGGAATTAACTCTCAGGTGGGAGTATACTGCTTGTCCTCTAGCGACCCCCCGGTTGGGAGTTTATTATGCTCCGAAGGATCGGAGTATAATTTTTACTCCGTGCGGGCGGAATTATTGCGTGATGCCTTCGGAGTTTTTTTCTTTCCTGTCATTTTTATTTTTTACTTCGAGCTGGACGGAGTTTTTTCGAGGTGCACCGGGAGTTAAAAAAGGACACGTCAATTTGCGTGGAGAACTTTTATGTAGAGGCTTCGGGTCAAATTCCGAAATATACTCACAAGAACAGGCCAAATTCTGCGAAACAAGTCAACGAAACCAGACAGACCAAGCAATACATAAACACAAACATTTGAGAAACACCCGAAGAGGAGCTGTGAAAGTCATCCAACGCACACTCGACACACAACAAGAAGCAACTCTGCCAGTATATATAGCCACGATAATGTGGGCCTCGAAACGGCCTAGCGAGCAGCTGTAGTGTTTTCAGAATTACGACTCACAGGCTCGCACATATGAGATCGGCCTCTCTGAAAGGAACATGAAACCTAAATCCACACGGAACTGTTAACTTAGAATATTGAAAAAACAACGTTTATTGCATAATTTTTCAAAATTAGAAGGCCATTCCGTGAGCGCTGAAGCGACTTCGCACACTGCCGGCGTCCGCGGCCAAAAAGTAGTGCGTTCGTTACAGTACGCAAGAAAAATGTACGTGCGCGTGCTTCATGACAAAATTAGCTTCGTGCGAAAGAATTGTGGCGGTACAACAATTTATTACATGTGAGCACGACCCGTAGCAGCCTACGTAACACCGAAAATTGCGTAGTCATACATTTTTTTGACCGCACTACTTGCTCCGCGTCAAAGCAATGTCTCTCGGCTGTGAAACGGAGCCATATCGCTGATCTGGCAAACGAATCCTCATGCTCGGAGCCAGCAGGTATGCTCCTAAATCAGTATGTTGGATGGAGCATGATGTTAATGCAATATCCAAAGCAACGACGTGATCAAAACAGAACTGCGCGATAACAATTCAATTCACATCGCTTAGTAAGAAGCTTTATTCACAGTACGTACTTACGTCCTACCGTATTTCTTGGGCGAGGATATCCGTACACAGATTCATAAAAGAGTTGCTTGCACCACGGTCTAACTTACTGGCAGCACAGCACCGTGACGAAGTCGGAATATGGCATTCATGTGCGGCTATCACGGACGTTGTCGCTCGAACAGTGGATGTTGTTGCCATTGCTACGCGGCACTTTACACCGGACGTTGTCAGAATATACTCAAAAGGACATAAAAGTGGTATTGAACACACTGAGGAACACAAGTCAAGGTCACGCAAACCGATAGCACAGCCAGAAACCCGAGGCGACATCACGAGTCAACCGGCAGCTTCGTGGTCACAACTAAGCCTTTTTCCGCACTTGAAATCGTTGCTCTTGCATTCATCGTTGTCAGCAGAGTGATCACAGCTAACGCACATGAAGATGAGATACAGTGAGCTTCAGGCACGCCTATAACACTTTCTGGAAGGAAGTATAGGAAAGAAAATCGGCGAAACGCTGGCACGGAACGACACTTCACAGATGTAAACAAACCGTCAGCCATGAGCACCACCGACTCCGCCGAACGCGGCCGGTCGCTGGCGCAGCGCACAGCCTTATGGGAAGCACCACGTGACCAACCTGTTCCGGCGGGGGAGTTTTTTAAAACTCCCTGTGCGGAGTTCCCGGGGAGAACAAAATTTTGAAGGCGGAATAAAATCACGTCATGTCCGCCCTTATCCTCCCACAGGTTGTGAGCGGAGTGAAACGAGGGAATGCCGTTGTATTCCTCCCATACATAGGAATAAATATTCAAGGATGGGAGTATATAGGGCACATCACCTTGTTAAAATTCCCATGCAGGGGTATTTTCGTTTACAGTGTACGTACTCCAACGCGTGCTCCAACGCGTACTCGTATACATTGGAATACAACCGGGCCGCATACGCACCGGGCGCACCTGGGCCTCGCAACACAGTCGGCTGTTTTTACACTCACGCGCCTTCCAAACAGCAGTGCACTACGACGCCAAGCTTTCAGGCGATGACTCTTTCGCAACCGCAATTCGCAGCACAGCGCAAAAAAGGTCTCTCGAGGCCGCACCATTGGACCGCGTTTCGCTGACGAAAGCTGCCAGTTTCGTGTGACGGCATTTCGGCGCAACCTTTGCGCCATGCTGCTCAAGAGGGAGCTCTTGCGCAAGGAGTGCCAAGGCGGCTGCCACTACAGTGCTTCGAAAGGGTGGTCCGCAAGCTTTATGAGAAACAGATTTTCTTTTCCCCCGGTATTGAATAACTGTACTAAGTGGCGCAAAATATAGGTCACAGATGTCAAGGTTTTGTTCCCGTTCAGTCACAATGCTCTGAACACGGCGGGCCGCGCGGTCACTTAAGTGTCGCTGAAAATAAAAAAAAAAATTCTGGGGTATTACGTGCCAAAACCATGATTTGATTATGAGGCATGCCGTAGTGTCTGGAATGATTTCGACGACTTGGGGTTCTTTCACGTGCACCCAACGCACGATACGCGGGCGTTTTTTTTTTCTTTTTGCATTTCGCCCCCATCGAAATGCTCTCGCTGCGGCCGGCATTTCATCGTTCGACCTCATGCTTAGCAGCGAAATGCCAAAGCCACTAAGTAACCACGGCCGGGTGAGTGTCGTTTAAGCGTGCAGCACTGACTTTGCGCCCATGAAGCTATCAAGTTTATTTTCCACAGAATCCACACTAATCACGCGCCACTCCTTGGGCCCCAGGAAGCTGACAAAGTTCGACAGCAGGCAGCCGATTGTATGGACATTTCCAATGGGAAACGCTTGGGCTACACCGTGATTCGCGCTGCACTTCTGCGAGCGTGCGCGGGCAGAAGCAGCACTCACACGCTCGCAGAGCGTGCCTGGTCGGAAGCAGTAGGAAGGCTATACAGCACCTGCTCGCGACAACCAACAGATAGCGTGTTCCGAAGCCCGAATATATATGGTGTCCCAGCCAACGTTAGCCAAACTGTTGTTTGTTTGTTTTTTAGTCAAGCTGTTGTTTGTCTGAGTGCACAACAATTATCTTGGTGGCGGAAGATGACAGATCACCGAGCAGCGCATAGGTCTTATAGCCGTATATTGTTCCAGTTATTATTTTTTTTTTGAAGATGCAAGCTTGGCTGATGTCAGCTGGGACACCCTGTATAAACAGCGGTAAGGTGCATGATGTGTTTAAAATAATGTCGCACTACGCTGCGACACTTGACAAATGGAATCGAGACTGAGAAGGAGGCGGTATAGAAGACCGAAAAAAACATGCGCTTGTCACGAGTGTGAGTGAGTGAGAAAACATTTATTGTGGCTATGTACAAAGAGAGAGTTTGGGACGAGCCAGAAGGGCCCGCCCCGTACAAAGTCTAGGAACAGTTCCAATAGGAACCCCTCTATATATATATATACTGTGGATGACTTTCGATGACCCGGGTAGCGCCATCTGAACCATAATATGTCAGGCGACGCGCACGTCAGAGTTGCAAACACGAAAAAAACAGTCTGTGGTGCGCTCTTGATTTCCCATGTACGGGGTGGGGGGGTTGGCGGGGGTGCTCTGTTAGACCTAAAATGTTATCTAATAAGTGTGTTTCTCTCCTTTGTTGATTACCGGTCCGCCGCGATTGCTCAGTGGCTATAGAATTACGCTTCTCAGCACGAGGTCACGGGCGTGACTCCAGGCTGCTGCGACAGCATCCTGTTGAAGCTAACATGCAAAAGTGCTCGTGGGCGTTATTTCGGTGCACATTAAAGAACGTCAGGTGCCTAAAATTAAGCTAGAGCCCTCCAGTGCGGCGTCCCTCCTAACCTGTGCAGTTTCGAGAGCGTTAAACCCCATTATTCTTTATTTCGTTGTTTCTGATTCTAGCGCTGTCAAACTTGCACACGAATGTTTGGACGACCGGCTCTTCTAAGCCCTGCCTCTACTTTTGCGCTACAGCTTCATTTGTTTCCTATGTGTTTATACTAAGGAGACGTGCCTTGCATTGAATGGGGTGGGGAACGGTATCCTGTTTTAGGCGTCACTCTAAGTTTTGCTCCAGGGGCTCCCGTGACACTTTAGCTGCCACAGGGACTATATAGTTCGCGAAAACATGTTGTTAGGATTAGTTACAGCGGTTTAACACAGGTTTAACTTGGCTACCGTACCTGTAAAATCAAGTCTCGACGAGTACACCAGCAAAAAAAAAATGTAAAAGTACGACCAATAGACGTTAGCTATACAGTGACGTGGTATGGAAGTGAGAGAATAAATCAAAGCAATGAAAGCTCAAGGAAGTCGAGAACTCAGCAGTTAATGCTATGGTGTTACATTATAATCATCTGGTGTTCCGCAGCCACAGTTTTTAACTGGGGGGCGCTGTAGTACGTGGGGGCGCCGCGTAAATTTTAGATACCTCGGGTTCGTTAAACGACAATGAATTCTCGCTTCAGCGATACCTTCACAATCCGCACTTTTGCAATGGGACGCCGTGGCCGGGCATCGAACTCGTGACATCTCACACAAAACAAAATGCCTTAGCCACTGAGCCATCGTAGGGGGTCTGTCACACTTTGCAAGGCTCATGACATAAAATGCGCTGTCGAGACAGTGAACATCATATGAGTAGAGTTTTCTCGATTCTTCTTTTTTTTTATCCTATAAGCGCCGCGACGGACGCTGAGTTTCGGATTTGAAGTTTACTCTTAGCCTTATGACTGCAGATGTGCAGACAGCGTAAGAAAATCCCAATAAAAGTTTTGGGAAAAGGGACGAGATGGGTTGCTGTGTTGCGGGCAAGGCACGGTCAAGTCCTCTGCATCACCGCACAAAGCACACAAGAGGCGGCGTCATCCGCTGCACGCCGCCGCTGAATATTGTTTTAAGGATCGTTGCCTGCCTGGGAAGCCTCTACGCACTTCTATCTCTGCTTTAACAGAAGCTGCGAAGCACATATCCTCCAAGTTTATCAGGAAATCGCTTTCTTGTGCTTTCGCTTTCTCGGTATCCGCAGACTGATAAGTTGCATCCTAAGCAAATAAGGTCAACTTGCGTTGTCTGCTGCTTGTGCTACGTTTTTAACGCCACTGCAATTTCGAAAGAGGAGGGAAGGGAGGGAGTACCCGCGATAGGCCTGCTCTCTTTTCCTTTAAATACAGAGGTTGAATTTGTGTCAAATATTTCATTTGCAGCGTAAGTAAACATGTACTTAGAACGATTTCCTCGTGCAGGGAGCTAAATAGAGGTGGAAATCGTATTTAAATGCACAACGCGGGAGACTAGAAAATCCTCGCGGATATAGAAAGTGCGTTTGTCAACAGTGAGAACCAAGGAGATCTGCCTAAGGCAAACTCCTCGAGGCAGCTTGGTGGGTTGTTGAGGGGGCTGAGGACAAAATGATTGATACGCGAAGATGGAGGGTAGAGAGCAGAGGCGCGGGGGCAACAGAAAAGCGCGGGACCCATTCCACAGTGCAGGTGAGGAATGATGCAGCACAAGGGCGACAGCTGCAGGCGTACGCAGCCACTTCAACAAAGCGAGACAGCACAGCCGCGCAGCGAAATGAACCCGAACGCTGGGCCACATTCAGGTTAGAGAGAGAGATGCGAGTGAGCCTAAGGCGAGCCTCCCTGCTGTGCATTGGAGCAGTGGGGAAAGAAAGGCTAGGGTGCAGGTGGAGAGTACTACGCGGCTGCTTTCACGAGCGCGCCTTCGGGTCGGCTGCACGCAACTGTCGAGATACCCGCCTGCAGCCACCGCCGGGGAGATGTGACGAGACGGGGCCAAGTGCGGCCCCCGCGGTCACTAATCAGCAAGTCAATGGCCGGGGCACCGCCAGGGGCGACGACGAATCGCTGGCGGATGCGGAGCACGTCGGCTTTTCCGCGGCCCGCCGAGCGTGGGACACTGCGGCCCCATCCCCTGTCCTCGTTCTTTCCTTTCTCCGCCCTCGCTTTCCCGTTTCCGGCGAGGACGGTCGCCCCCTTTTACATTTTAGCTTCCCGCTGGACTTTTGTGCTTCGTAAGACCATGCACTGCACTGTACCATCGCATTTCGACGCGCACTGCCCTGAAATAACCTTCCGCTATCGCATTGCGCGTTGGTTTATTCTTTTATTGTTTTGGTTACCTGGAGGCCTACTTTGTTGGTGGTCTGCGCGAAAAGCTTCAAAACGAGGCAAGCTAATTTCGTCTTAGATATTCCGGTGGAGGTAGCGATGTCCTTCTTTAGGCAGCGGCTCGTATTGGGAAATGTGCGGTAATTGTTGAGTAGCTAATTAGTCGATCGAGGTTCTCTAACGAGGCTTTAATTAATTCCTGTGAGACAGGTGTAATTCCAGAGTTAAAATCAGTCCGTGCTCAACGCACGTACCTTTAGTAAGGATCTAAAGACTATAGCACTTGTTTTGAAATATTTGTCCTCAAAATCTGTAGAAAATAATTCGTGTTTGACTTAGCTTTGTCCCACATTGCGCGAGAAAGCCCTTGTTGGAAACTAGTAAGTAGAACGCCAATGCCCTTAAGTTTCAATAAAGGCATCGGTACACTGCCGGCAGACAGTGACAGTGACAAGAACATTTATTGGTCCTGAGAAACTGGCCGGCACTGCCAGCAAGTCTTAAGATTTCGCCTATAAAGGAACAAGCCTCGTACACTGACAAAGGGAATCATTTACACGTGGATTGGCATAGTTTTATCTACTCATCATCATCATAATCCACTATCGCACCTTTGAATGAGGTTCGGGTGTGCTGATTACGCATTGCTGATAAAAACAATGATGCAATATTATCATTTTTGTGTTTGTTTCATTTGTTTTTTCATTTGAAGCAGGTTGTAAATTAGACGACCTTGCCAAGAAGTGTGGTTCTGTAGTACGCTCATTTAAGAATACTGTAAAATATCACCACGCGCACGCGGTTCTCCATTTTGATGGTGACCATTTGTGATCGCGCTGTCGCTGTTGTCAATATGTTGCTCTGCGCAATACGTGCCTACTGCACACCTGAATATTTTTTTTTAAGTTGTAGCAGATTCTGTAGCTATAGGATCTTGTCTAATCACATTGCGCGCGGAACGCGAATGATTTTTTTAATACATTCTAGAGTGTCAGTGTGTACGAGAGATATTTCTAAATTATACTGCTGGGAACCTATGTGAACAGCGAACAGACTTGACCCGTGAGATAAGATTCTAAAGGCTGACGAATGTGCTCGCCGCTACCGTTGTGCTTTGAGAGTTGCTTACTTTTTTCTAGCCACGAGTCCGACCAATAAAGAGTTGGATTCTTGACTCACCATTTTGGCATGTACTCGTTCTTCACCGTCGTTACACTGTGACATTATCGAAGATTGGCTTGCGCAATGAGCACCGAGTCAACACAACGTTACATTGCCTCGGGTGAAATGGGATTTTAAAGAATAATTACGCAGTCGCTTACGACGTTATAATAATCTCTGCGCATTTCGAATTCCTTGCACAGTCAAGTGCACACGCTGGGAACAATGCCAGTTTCTGCAGGCGTGCTGCTTTCGTTTAAAAACAATTCAATCTGTAGAAATCAGCACGACTTGCCTCATCTTTTAGTCACGGCTTGTTCGGAGCCTTCGCAAAGCTTTCTGCCAATACCGGGGGCACGCGCATCACGATTTTTCGACACCGCTCTCGAACCGCGGTTGATCGTGCTTTTATTTTCGCTGGCACGACCGCTGTAAGCGTGCGAACTAGCGCACGCCATAAGCCTGCTCTATCCATCTCGCCGAGCCACGTGTCTGAACCGTGCCGCACAGACGGGACCCGGTTTTATCCGTCAGACGTTGCGATACTACGAGGAAGAGAGTCAGCCTCCGAATGAAACCGTTCCTTTAGTCGACGCCACCATTGATTGATTGATAAGGTTTAAACTCACAAAGAAACAACGGGGCTATGAGGGACACCGTAGTGGAGGGCGCCGGATGGATTCTGACCCACCTGGTGTTCTTTAATATGCACCTAAATCCAAGCACAAGAGCGTTTTATTGCTTTTTTCCTCCATGGAAATGCAGCCGCCGCGACCGGGGCTCAAACCCGCATCCGCCTCGTGCTCGCGGTAGCAGAACGCCATCGCCACTGAACCACGATGGCGGGTCCTATTGAAAGAAGACAAACAAAATAAAAATTGCCGATCAAAGGAAACACTTAAAGGACACCAAAGTGGATTGTTAAGATTTATCAGTAAATCACGGTTTTGAAATCGCAAAACAGCCGCTGTTAGCGCGAGAGAAAGGTTTCTGGTAAGGGCGAAAGAGAGGGAGACAGGAAAAAGTGGAGAGGCAGAAAGTTTAACCAGAATGGAAAGTTCGCTTGGCTGCCACAGAAGACGTGCAAGCGAATGGTGAGCAGCGCCTCCGCCCCGAAGCTCCCGCACAAGCTCGCTGTGGTGTCACCCACATTGACATGCGTCTACTCGAGTCCATAGTTAACTGTGTGCCGGTAAAGAAGGACCACATTGCCATGTATAGAGGCACCAAAGGCTCAATCCAGCAAGTTTCAGCAACTTTTCCTGCGCCCTAAAGGGTCCATATATACCAGAAAACAATTTGAAATACATGACGTCACACTCGCGTACAGGCGCTGAGGTTTCGGGGAAAAAAATTACCCTCCATTTTCTCCAGTACGAATGCATCATTTTTCCGCTAAGGGAATGATTATAGAGCTTTGCAAAAATACTTTTCAAGCCTGGAATGATTTAGTGTTGTTCTTAGCCCCCTTTCCGCCCCCTTTAAAGGGCCCCAAAACCAATCTGAGCTCGTATAGGCGAGCAAGCAGTTTCTGGCTCCCCCTGCCCTTCCCTCCTCCACGGGCACCCCGTCCTTCTCGCAGCTTGCTGCTTTAGGACGCTGCAGGGTGGACTCAACACGACCTAGAACAGCCTGCAAGGCCGCAGCACACCCTGGAGTTTGCGACGCTACGTCGCCAACAGGAAGTGCTCGAAAGAACGTGTCTGTTCCTGGCGTTCACCCTCGTCCACGGACGCGCTGGTACGCGAGCACATAGCTCGCGTCCTATCGCGGCCGTGGCTCGTCGGACGCTGTGGACAGTCACCTTTGTCGAACGTAGGGTGCCTTGATCCCAAGCCAGGCGTGCGGACACTGTCACTGTCAGTGCAATATTGGTTACATATTCTTGGTATAAGCGCGAAGAAGACACGGATGGTGGCGGAAGAAGACAGGATGTGTCACCGTCCGTGTCTTCTTCGCGCTTATACAAAAAATAGGTTACCATACCAAGTCGCCCTACTATCCATCCTTTTGCAATATTTGTTCTCACCTCCGACGAGCCGTCTTGAAGCGTGTACGAAAGCCGTCGTGACTTTCTCGGAATCGTCTCCATTTGCCCGGGAAGAGTGATTCAGAAACAGCAATTTGGTAAAAGGAAGTGTAAACGCGCACAAACACGCACAAACACGCAAAGCGTTCGCACACACCTTCCGCTCTACATTTCGTTCACCGGAAGTTTTCTCACATCAGGAAATGCAAAGTTACTGCAACCGTAAATTAATGCAGTTGCTCCAGCACGACGCTAAATCTCCGGCGTGCGATCGCCGCCGTCCCATGACGTCACGGTGTCATTGCTAATGCCTTAAACTTTTTCGAAGTGGTGTTGGGGTACTCCGACCAAATTAGCACCAAGTGAGGTTTTTTAACGTGCACCGACATCTAAGCGCAGGAGATTTTTTGCATTCCATTCCCATCGAAATACGAGTACTGTCAACGTCGCCTGGAATTGAACCCGCGACGTCTTGCTCAACAACCCCACGCCACACATAGTAGTCACTGCAGATTTTGTAAGGAAAAGAAGAGAAAAAAAAAGCGGGCAAGTTTGCACTAGGACGTGCAAACCTTAGCCACAGCGAAAGTGTCAATCCTCAAGTCTTACTGGCTGCTACTGCCAGGTATTAACTTGGTTGCTGCTAGGTCTTAACTTGGTTTAACTTAACTACGCATGTAGAGAAGGTATTCTCGAGCGATCACTTTCGGAGGTACCTTCCCCTTCGCGCCATTGCGCTTGACTAGCGCTGGACCCGTCGGCGTTGACAGCGTTCCTGGCATGCCACAAACACAGGCAGGAGCCGTGCCTGTGTCGGACGAAGCGAGCGCGCACTTGCGCCGGTGGTTACTAGGCAACGCGAGGTGACGTCATCGCTACTGCTTCGGCGCATGCGCGGCTAGGCAACGTGGGCGGCGTCGGCAGTGGCTCTGCGCGTTGCCTCGTTGGTGCTGTTACAATTTGTTTCTCTCTCTATCTCGCTCTCATTTTCTCTTTCCCTCTCCCGAGCATTGCCCGTGCCGGGCTTATGCTCTCCTTCCCTCTCCTTAACGTCCCATGTCAAGGCAACATGTGCACGGCACGGAGAGGAGGCGAGGCACACGCCGCTCTGCGAGGCGGTTGCTAGGCAACGTAGTGATGTGATAGCTCGGCGAGGTTTTGCGACAGGAGGCGCCACTTTTACGGTTAGCTAGAATAGCTTCGCTGTTCGCTAACCGTAAAAAGCGGCGCTATTCGAACATGCAATGTGTTCGGCGCGTATGTGCACCGCGGTGTCCATACCCTTACGCGTAACCCGCGTTCACCAAGTGAACGTCACTGTAATAGTGTTTAAATCTTGCCCTGATGTCGATTACGGTCGCAGCACACTCTGTGCGACCGAAGCAAAAGACAGAGCGCCCACTCATCAAGGACAGACACATCGTATCCACACAATGCGACACCAAGGTGAATCCGGTGCACCATGCTTGTTTGGCTTCTTTTGAGCCTGTGAGGAATGCGGTATTTCATTTCTGGGCCCCCTTTATGCACTCGATTGTGTTGACGATCTGGTTGGGTCCAGTGCTCCAACGTACAATTATCTATTACGCAACGAAGTAGCGCATTTGTGCCTGTTCGTGAGAGTGGAATGCGCACTTCAGTCGCATTATTTAAAGCAGCTTTCGCTTCAGCGTCCGTCTGTTCGTTCCCCATCACACCACAGTGTGAAGGTATCCACTGAAAGGTGATAATATGCCCATTTTCTATTTGCATGGTCGAGAAGCTCTGCGATTTCTATAGCCATTGAATGATACGGGCCCCGCCTGAGAACACAGTCAATGGGTTGAAGAGTTGGCTTGGAATCGCAGAATATCGCCCATGCGGGAGGAGGCTCCTTGGAGAGAAATCGAAGTGCCTCCCGGATAGCAGCATGTTCTGCGGCAGTTGATGTTGTCCTATGGTCTAGTTTAAACTGCCGTGCGACGATAATATGTGGAATGACGAAGGCTGCAGTGGAGACGTATGGTGTGACAGAGTCATCCGTATACACGTGTACAGTATCACCGTACTCTGCATAAAGGTGACACAGAGTAAGCTGCTTGAGGCCAATGGATGCAATGGTTATCTTTTTTGTAATTCCGGTAATCTGCAGAGCAACAAACGGTTTAGGCAGAACCGACGGGTTATTATCGGAATACAGTCGGGAGCAAATCTTGACGGTAGAATATTCTGATGACGGGATAGAACCCTTGAAAAGCTGCAACCTGGCTGTGTGGCAGGGAGCGATGACAAAGGATGGTGTTTGTGTCGAGTGAACACGCGAAGATACAGTCGAAGAGGCTCGCAGATGAAGTATACAGCAATCTAACAAGCACGAGCGTCCGCTATAGTTCCATTGGTGGACGTGCATCGTGGGAGGCCCAAACATGTGCGCAATGCTTGAGCTTTAATGCTCTCCAGTGTGCGCACACAACTCCAATTTCGATAGCAAATTATTACATAGCCATACGAAGTAAGGATAGTAGTTTATCGGCCGTATAAATTTGTCAACATTCGTGTACCATCTATTAACAAGCATGGACAAGCTCCACTCCGTTGTCAAACTAAACACTGTACACAGCAGGCAGTCACAAAAGGGAGGAGCTTTGCGCCTGTCCTCACTGCCTTAATTGCATGCGTAATCATGCGAACGGCAATTAAACTTTGCAGTTCGTTATCTCGCAGCAGGGATGCGCTAGCAGAATTCTGCCAAGTGAAACTGTGCAGAAACACGATTGCGTCTAACTTTTCAATACAAACATGCCTGCTTACTGCAGCCACTAAAAAGTTATTTATTCAATTTTAATTATTAGTTTAATAATTACCACCTCATTCTGTGCCCCCCTGGGCGCATAACCTTACTGTAGAGGTGGTTTTCACGTTCATTTAAGTACATAATTTAAAAAAAGAACCTGTAGACTTAAGTTTGATCACCCTGTATACTGTTTGTTCCTTATTCGCTGCATTCGATGTGAGCCAAGGCGCTACGAGTGATGACAGCTGCTTGCCTTGAAAATTCTCTGGTTTATTTGTTGGAGAATTGGTAACAATTTAATGGAGCGACACCTTTGAACTCTGTCGCTACGGTAGATTTGAGGACCTTACCCCGCGGTTATAACGTTTATTTTTCTTTTTTTTTTTGTAATGTTGTCATGGTGCCGCATGCAGCGAATCAGGCTTTTCGGGGTGGGGGGGGGGGGGGGCTGGGGGGGGGGGGGCTGTGATATTGCGAACTTTCGTTCTGTCAACTAAGCGGCGTCACTTGTTTTGTTTAGTGCATGCTTAACCTAGTTTACTAACCTGACATTCACTTTATTCCTTAAACGCCGCTTGGGCTAGCTGGCTTTAATGATGCAGCGTACTCTTGCATTTATCTATAGACAGCAAAAGATAACGAACAACGCCACGGAGCGATACAGCACGCTGCACGCGTTGAATTGCCTCGTATTTTCATTTTTCGCGCTTAATCTTTCGAGATCCCAACTCTCGTCTGCCTACAAATTCGAAAGCCCATTCTCAGCTCTTCTCAAAACAGATGGACTTTTTCTCGTCGCTTGTTTTTCGTCCTGCGTTTTTCTGTCTATTTATTTCAGTTAAGCTCTTCCTGCTTTTCTGCGAGTATGATTGGGGCACACAGACACGTTTTGCTGGATATGCCGCTAGAAAATCAATACATACTCACGGGACATCCAATGAAGGCCCAACGTGAGATCTCCGCAGTAGATACAGAGTAAGCAAGCCCAAACAAGGATAGAGAATCAAAGTTTTGCAGATAAGGCATCACCGAAAACAAAGTTTTTGTTTTGGGGAGCCAAAATCTATGCAATAAACAGAAACCAAAACTAAATTTGATAGGCACGTGAGGGATTTCTGAAAGTTCATCGTCTGTTTTGGCTCGTTGGTGCAGGCTTCTGCAGCAACCAAGTATCTCAAAATGACTCAGCCGACGGGGTGTGCACGCCACTGCAGGTGGCTCTCGCCCTATCGCCTTTCTGGGACTCTTTCTATTCTGCAGTGTTTGGTGGCCGGGAAGCGTATACCTTTATCTTCCCTTACCGGGACGGTGGTGGGTATTTAGAGTTCGGTGCACAACGGCGGAATCGAACATGCTCGAGTGATAGAGCTGCCCTTACGCATTTCCATTGCTCGCCACAACAATGAAATCTCTTTAGCGGCGTCACTTTCGGGAGACGCGTTAGCCAATGTGAAATTGAAACGGAGTACCAAGAAACAAGTGCTTCTAACTTCTCCACGTGGTCTCCCAGTAGACCAAACCTACCTACCCTGGCACATTATTGTTTTCAAATACAGCAACTCGTCCATATATTGTGCAAGCTTCACGTGTTGCCCGGCGCCATCGTTCGTTTTTCATCTGGCTGTGACCTTCTCGCCCCCGTACTTTCTCGCGCGTTCCCGAAGAAGCGGCTTTCGGAAAGCGCGGCCGGCTTCTCATGCGTCAGCTCTTGCGCCTTCGAAATTCGCACTCAATCAGCGAGCGGCAATCGCGCGCACAGCAACTCTACAGCGATCCAGCGGAGGAAGATGGCTCCAGAAAACGTCATGGTTCCCCCGACGCAATCTGCCGCCGCTCGATTCCTTACGCACAGCAACGGCTTGGCCAACGCCCTCCATCTCTCCCGGTTTATGGCCGGGGTTTTATTCCCCCCACCACTGACCTCCTTGTATACCTGATGTCTAGGACGGCAGCGGTTGGCAGCTGCCGACCGTGCAAGAGCCGCCAGCGCCGGCGTCGCGTGCCTGAAAAAAAGTAAACGAAAAAATGAAGAAAGAAGAAAGCGGAGTCCGCAAGAAGAAGGAGCCGACGCGCGCAGAAATAGAAATCAACGCTATACTAAGCGAGTGACGGCTCGCGCCCGACAGCAAAATAGCGGGGGTGTATGAAGCGCTGGGTAGTTTCGTCATCGCTTGAGGCGGCGAGCACCAAATGCCGATTTTATTTTGCTTCAGTAACAACTTCAGTGTACCTTTCTTTGTTCCTTTGTTGCTGTCGTGCTCTGCTGGCGCGCCGTCGAACTATTGTCGTTGTGGGAGGCACGCGGCGCTTTTTTTTTTTGTGCTGTCCCGACGATCGTTTTGTTCCTTCCGTCTGCTTTCCCTCCCGGGAGTTGTAAAAAAAAGCGGTCCTTGGTTGTCCGAGCAGCGATGGCCTCAGGGGAAGGCGGGTGAGTGAGGTCGAGTGGAAAGACGGAGCTATACATGTTGCGGCCACACCGGCCACCACTTTCCTGCCGATAGTCTCGCAGTCTCCGCTACAACTTGCGACGTCGCGGCCTCAGCCGTTGCCATCCTCCGAGCCCTTTTACGACCCTCGCCGGCCGCTTTGCGGCGTCTTTCTCGGGGCACTGTTAGCCTAATAAGAGCTCTGTAGGGCTATTAGACCCCCATCACGCACATGCACTAACGCAAAGACGGGCAGCAAAGTGGCGCTGAGGGCGCAAGCAGGACCCTTCTTGCGCTCACACACAGACGCTTACTGGATTCTGACTCCGCGCGGTTGGTTTCCATAACATCGAAGAGCAGAGGCGCCCCGCTGGTCATGACCGTTAGTAGCATGCATTAAAATAATATCACTCACAGGCGAGCCATTATGCGGATGCTACTCTGCAGCGCCACTCCAATTGCAGCTCGTCTGCACGCATAAAAGTGTACTTCCAACTAATGTAAATAGAAGCACCACCACGCACTATCACAATAAGCAGTAGAACGCAACTGTCATTACCGATGCAGCAAGTGCGGGCTGCGTAAAATGTCATAGAAAAGACGAATGAATCCGCCACAAATCGTGGAACACGTGTTGCATGAAGACAGGTCGAATACTATTAATAGCAACAACACATTACCAAAAAAAAAAGCACAACCTGTAAAGCCTATATTTGCAGTGACACGTGGTTGATCTATGTTTTATGGGATAGAAAAAGCCTTTTATCTTCGCTATAGTTCATTGTTTCAGTCGTTACGTGACTTAGCTATTCTCGTTACCACGGTTCCAAAGAATGTATGGGTACCTCATCAAGGAGGGCAAGGGGATTAATTGAATAATAATTGATTAATTGATCCACTGATACAGTCATTCATTCAATTATTCGTTCAGTCATTCTGTTTGGCGTATCATGGTATTTAAACACGGGCGGTGGAACGTGAAAGAAAATCTGGAGGGGAAATGGGGCGAAATTCGTAGTTTCAAATATGTCCTGTGAAGTAAATATTTAAGAAGTTAATTAGTTTGACTGTGTTAAATATTCAATTAAGCATTTTAATATATCGTAGAAGTAATGGCAACCTCATCGTGTAATCTTGCTGGAGGGATAGAACTGTGCTGTGTCCCCCAGGAAAATTTTAAAAAAATTGGTGCACCTAAAACATCTTATATAAACATCGCTTTCGGACCTTACGCACGGACAACTTTTCAAGTTTGAATATTATCCTACACTTCCGTCACTTAGCTGTAGAAGTTCTCCTGCCGACAGAGCTATCCATCGCGTTAGCCATCCGCGAAGGCCAACACGCAAGAAACCACTGACGATCCTCACGGACTCCCAGCAGGCCTGTCGCAACTTCCTACAGGGAACAATCGCAAGACCTGCGGCTCAAGTCCTAGCCCAAATACCCAAGGAGGACACTGACGACAACACCATCATAATCATCATTTGGATACCGGGTCACGCTGCCATCACGGGTAACCTGTATGCCGACAGAGCAGCTCGAGAATTTGCACATAATCGAGCGCTCATCACGCCGACTGCAGATGACCCTGACCCAGTTGACCCCGAGTATTCAGCAATCCTGAACTACCACAGAGGCAGTCGCTTGCGATATCCCCCACCCCATCGAATACTAAAGACGGAAGATGCCGCTGCCTGGCGTAGGCTCCGGACAGGCACTTACACGAACCTACACTTGTTACATCGCATGCACCCCACAGCCTACAGGGACGAATGACCGTCGTGGGGGGCCACACCAACCCAATACCACATTACGTGGGAGTGCAGGCTGCACAACATAGAACACCATGACACGAACACCACGAGAAAGCAAAGGGAGGCACTGCTGTCCAGCTCGGCCCTCGACGACCAGCTCAAGCAGATCCAGAGAGCAGAGAAGATGGCAAGAGCCAGCGGAGCCCTGGACTAGGGGCCCCGCGCATTAGCGATGCCCCGTTGGGGCAAGACAAAACTATCTTTGGATTAAAGTTTATCTATCTATCTCCTGCTGACATCCTGTATTTGTACAAAATCATTCGTGGAAGTAGTACACGTTCGGATCTACTATAGGTTCTGTTTCTCTACAGGTTCCGCAGAAGGGAACATAGACCCTTCCACGTGTCAGCCTCTTTCAGCAGAAGCTCAAAAAAAAATGCAGTCTATGCAACAGTGATTTTCTCCATCTAGATAGCTTTCAAAACGTGTTTTCTTCTTTCTGTTCGGAGCATTGTACTTTCTCTTGAGCCTTCTCTCTAGCTGTGCTCATCTTATGAGCTCCCATAGTTTCTGTCTCCTTCCGTACATGTCCCTTACGTAGCCGTTAATCCTGTTCTTTTCTGCTTTTGTTTTCTCATTCTATTTTCTTATCCCGTAACTCTTAGTCGTAGCTGCTTTATGTTTCTAGCTTTCTTTGCTCTTGTTTTTCTGTGCACCAGCACCCAGACCTCACTTCTCTTCCTGGGCACATTAGATAAACGATTGATTGATTGATTGATTGATTGGAGACTGTGAGACCCGCCGTAGTTGCGTATTGGTTTTGGCGTTGCGCTTCTAAGCACGAGGTCGTGGGATCAAATCCCCGCCGCGGGGGCCGAATTTCGATGGGGGCGAAGAGGAAAAGCGCCCGTGTACTGTACATCGGGTGCACGTTAAAGAACCCTTGGTTGTCAGAGCTAATAAGGAGCCCACACTACGGCCTGCCTTATAATGAGATCCTGGTTCTTGCACGTAAAACCCCACAATTTAAATAAGAGCGTAAGGACACACTTTGAGGATTGTCAAGAAAGCTTTCTTCGCGTCTTTAATCGTTGATATATGATTACGAGACTGCCGATGATGCTACCAGAACGGAAAAATTAAAAAAAAAAGGGAGTGAGAAGTAGATTCAACCTTCAGCTGTACTCGATGAAAGACAAAGTATTCTGGCGCGAGTTTTTTTAGTGTACAATCTTCGGGATCGGCACATATTTTGACGTATGATGACGTGTTAATTAATTATAACTAATTTCCGAGATTTAGCATGTCAAAACTGCGGTCGGATTATGAGACACGCCGTTGTGAGGGAAAAGCGTCCGTCGCGTAATGGTTACTGTATCAGGATTCCGCGGTAGGTGTCCTTTGCTCGAATCTGGGCGCTGAATAATTTATTATTTCATTTATTTTAAGAAATAAATTTCGCCATAAGGGCGAAAATATGAATGAGATAGCAATATGTTAGAATATTACGCGAAGTAAGGCGCGTAGCTTCAGTGGCAGTATCAATTGCAGTAAACACACGTGGCGTGACGTGCGCAGACACACATACACATAAAGAACTCGATGACCGCGAGGAGGAAGTGATCGGATATCGTTGTTCGGAACGCGCGTCCAGTTTCGTCTCAGGCGATTGGCCCAGGCCGCGCCGATGACGTCAGCCGCTGGGCGCGGCCACATTTTTGGTAACGTCAAAATGACGACACGCTTCTGTAAATCATGTTGAAACCGAGCACGTCGTCTGCTAGGAATAGAACACGATGAGAGGTGTTTCGTTCGAGCGATCACGCGCTCGCTACGAGACCGGCTTCGAATGGCACGTCTGATGGATTGGAGTGGATCCAAACGGCAGCTGTGGCTGCGGAATGACACGTTCGAATCCAATTCATAGTCTAATTTGAGAAAATGGCGCTTGCAATGGAGCTTCGGTTGTTGCGTTGGCGTTACTCGAGGAAGAGGCAGAGCGGTTGGAGGTGCGAAATACGTTTGAAGAGGTGGCAGAAAGCGAATTCTGGCGTCGCTTTCGTTTCTCGAAACGAACAGTGCGTTGAACAACTCCCTTCAATGCCTGGGCCCAGTGTGCGACGACATATGTTGTTGTTGTTGTTGCCTCTTGAAAAGCGGGCCAATGTTCCCGTCGTTTTCTTTTTTCTATCTCGCTGTGCCTAACACCGCCTAGCGACAACGCAGAGAAACTAGTAGTAATAAATCGCAGTAGTCATACGTATTACTAGTTGACAACATGTTCAATCTTGAGAAGAAAAAAAAAACTTTTTTTTCATATAAAAATTTTATTCATTAGAAGGCGAGAAACATTTCCTTTCGTAGTATATTGTCAGCAAGCAGACGACAAACGAGGCACGTGAACTTCCTGCGAGTTCACCGTTTGCCGATTGGCCGCTCTCTCCCACCCGTTCTCACAAATTTTGCGGACCGCACACTTTGTGACGTTGTAACGACCGAACGCGTTCTGTTCTGAACTCTGCGAAGTTTCTGCGATTGGAACACGAACATGCCTAGACATATTGTAGCGTTAGCTACACTGGCCTAGCCAAGCCCGTTTCGCGCGGCACATCAAGAGCCGTGCTGCGCATGCGCAAGGATCAGTGATGTCACACGATTTGCCCACCGGAGCCACCGGAGCCGGCACCTCTCGCGCACTCCGCCGCCGCCGGTCTGCGCATTCCAGAGGAGTGACGTCGTAGCCGTGGTAGACGCACTGGCGCCGGCGCGCACTCGCTGTGCAGTCGCCGTCTGACACTGCGCTGGAGCCGCTGCGCTTCTGACTGGCGTTTGCCAGTGTGGTATAGCCATGGAGAAGGAGAGCGCAAATGCTGCTCAACAGCGCAGAAGAACGGAGAAGCTTGACTCATCGGATCCCGAAGTAGTTGCCTGGCAATTAGCGGTAGAGACGGCAGCGTGTTACTTCACTGATCACCGAGCCGTCTTTGTGGCAATAGAGCAGCAACGTGACGTTGAGCAAAAATAAATATACCTGTGCCACATAATACGTATACCGCGTGTGTGTCATTGGAGCAGCAGTAAGCATGACAATCAAGCTAATCCTTGACAATCTAGACAACCAGGAAAGCTAAGAATAATCAGCTGAACCTTTGCTAACGCTACGTATATCCTGGCATAGCCGAGCTAAGCGACTGCAACTTGTTTTCGCCACCTGGCGTCCAAATTCCGAAGCAAAGGAATAGCGTACAGTGAATGTGAGCGATGTTCTTCAGAAAACGTATTGAAACTACACAAATCAGTATTTTTATGTGCACTTATCGACGACGGCGAAATATCGCACGGAGTGCTCATATAATTGGTATTGCAGTGAAACGCGCCAAGCGCCTTAACACCGCTGGTTTGAAGGCGGAAAATGCTTAAGGCTGCTCTATTCCGCCTGCTGGGGCATGCGCCCGTGGTCAGAGCATCGGGTTGCTGTGTTGCTGTGCTAGGGGCCCTCTGTTCGAATCCTGTGGTTGGTTACTTTCATTTATGTTTATTTAGTATATATATATATATATATATATATATATATATATATATAATGACGAAATAGGTATTCGCACGTGTACCAAGAACAAAAATATGGTTACTAATGTATCGGCTGGTGGCTCGGCCATCAGCGGAGTAGGAGGAGCGTCGGACTAATAATTTCTTTAATGCACTATTTTCGGGATCGGCACAGATTTTAATGTATGACGCGTGTTCATTAATTGTAAATAATTTCCAATAATTAACATGTCACAACTATGGTCCGATTATCAGGCCCGCCATTATGGGGGAAAAGAGTCGGTGGCGTAATGGCCGAAACGTTAGCACAGTAATAGTATTTTTGTAGTTGTTGAACGTGTGACTATTTGTCATGATGATTTCTCCGGGTGACATATATGTATATTCGGAACATCACGGCGACCAGTGGTCCCAGGAGCAGATATCGGCCCACATATTTAGGCAGCACAATATACAGGATCGGCCCAGGATGCGAGGCTGGAAACAATACCCGTTACAAAAAAGTGGTGGATATTATCAAGCAAGACTTTCTCTTTAAAAAGCGCAACGCTCGAAGCGATATGGCCGCCTAATGCTGGTTAAACCTGACGTGCAAAATAAGAAAGCCCGCTCTGGTGGGGCGACATTAGGTTTTGCTATACTATTTCAGATCCGGCTTTCGCCACCGTTGGCTGGCGGCATTCTGAAACAAGCGTGTACCAGCACACTGCGCGCAAGTACGCCGCCGAGTTTCGGTGTCCGGAACGACGTCATCCATTTCAAACGGAACATTACACAGCGGCCATAGCGCGTGCGCGCCTTTTGTCACACGAGCTTAGCGAGCGAGCTCTGTGCGACAGCTAGAAACACCGAAGCCTGCGAGCGATAAACTTACCTAACCCGAAGTCCGGAGAAATAAACAAACAAAAATGAGAATACGCGCCTCGCATTTGGACGGTATGGTTTACAGTCACGACAGAGGTAAATTACTTCTGACACACCGACGGCGCAGCTGAAACGAGTCGCGGTGGCATATGAATATGGAGGCGCATTTCATTTATGGGCCGTCGTGTGGTGAGCGAAAGCGCGGCAGGGGGAAAAAATGGAGGAGTTTCTTTCACCCCCCCCCCCCCTTTTTTTTTTTTTTTGCTGAGCGAAAGAAGCGAGCGCACCGCGCGAGTTCACCGGGACGTTGTTCTCATCAGGAATCGCGCGAGACCATTAGGAAAACGAGCCGCCCGTGACGTTGTCAGGCCGCACGAAACGCCTGCTGCTAATGGCGAAATCGTACGTGGGCTGCGTTTGAAACGCATGTGACCGCACAGGCATACCGCTTCGATGCAAGCAAAAGTTTTCTCGGGAACTGCGGAGGTGCAGATTAACGTGAAGCGTCACGAATAAGAGAACCCGCGAAAAAAAGAAAAGTAGACGTATAGACCTGTCGTTTTCATCTAATACGGATTGACAGGAGCGGTCTTGACCGAGAGAGATGCATAATTTTTACCCTTTATTTTCTCTCCACTCATGTAGTGCTGGAGCTGTTCCCGCTGCAGCTTTAGTCGTCGGCCATGCCAAGCTCCGTCACAGAACAACTCGACGATGGCCATAATTAATGTTGTCGAGCGCCGCTCCGAGTCCAGAGTTCGTGGTCTTTCTTTGGTGCAAGGGCATCGGCCTGCGTGTTTCGGCGGCAGTTCACGACGCCCTTCATTTGCCTGCGTGTATGAAGATGCAGAATTTCGGCAAAGTTCAGTAGCGCTGAACATGAATATAATTTTACTCTTACAGCGTTCGATCATGCACATGTACATGGAATATGGCATTGTTGCTTGTGTATGATGTCAAAGAAGCCTTCATTCTTTCGAAGCATTCCTCCTGGGAACAACATATTGGTTTCCTTTGTATCTTTGTTGTGCAGTCGCTTGGTTTACAAGTTCTGTTTCGTAAACATGAATGCACCTATATATATATATATAGACTAGATGCATGTTTGTAAATAAAGCAGCACGGCCACGCATAATGCACACAAAGTCAAATACATTGTTACGTCGGCTGTTCTCATTCCGCCTGTTTCTGCAATAATGTTTGTCAAGGAACTATGAATCGACGACCCCGAAGTATCCACCTTGTGTTCCAAAAAAAAAAAAAACGCTCCCTCGGTGAGGGCTCACGGAAAATCATTGCTATACATATTGAAAGTGACGGCAGGAAGGATCGAGCTTTGCTGCCCGGAAAGTTAAATATCAATAAAAACGCGCGCGCACACGCACACATGTACACACATTCTGTAGTTGCTACTGTTGAAGACGTCGCCAGAAGCACGTCACCAAGCGAACTTCTTGCGTTAAGTTATTACCGCAATGCACTAATTTCGCCTTATATAATATTGTCACTCTTTCATCACTCAGCATCTCCCCAGCGTAGGGCAGCAAACCGGATCTTCCGCTCTTGTTAACCTCCCTGTCTCTCCCCTTTCTTCGGTCCCTCTATCTCTCTCATCACTCAGCATTTTAGAGCTCATGAAAAAGCCGGCGACATAATGGTGTCCAACATTAGCAGCAACAATGGAATAAATTATTTATTCGTTTCCTTTGAGTTACTTCTTTATGCGCCGATATGACCTCAGGACGACTCGTTATTTCAATTTATGGTGGGTTGACTAAAACATGCAGACATTGTCTATCCACTAAAATATGAAGTCAGGATGACGCGGCGTTGCTATTTAGAGCCTCATGCCGTTGAAGTGGTTCACTCGTAGAAGAAAGGTATTGTCGCTATATAGAGTCACTCATGTTAATGCGGCCTCGTGTCTACCTATTCATTTTTTTCGTCTCGCGCCAGAAGGAACTGAGTGTGTACGGTACATGCTTGCATCGTGTAAGAAAAAGATAATCGGAGTGCAAGCACTGTGGCACCTGCGAAGCTTCTGTGGCGCGCTGTCTCATCAAGTTACTGCAACATTATCAGCGACTCGAAGTCCTTCGCCGTCGTCTCAATTTATGCTTTATATATAGGCGTCATTTCTTTGTTCAGATAGCACTTGGACCCTGGTCGTGCTCCAGCAAACAGAGATGGGCGCTCAAGGGTCTGCGGGATTTTCTAGTGGACAGTGATCACTTCTTTGGCAACAGTGCCTACCGTGGGTGCTCTTTTTCGCTCTTATTGCTCTGTTACTATGACCTGTTTCTGGTTGTTTGGTCCTTGTACTCTAAGACCCCCCTTTTTTTGCTACTTTTCTCCGTTATCCGTGGACTTGCTTAGATGGCATTTATTTTTCGCTACTTCTCCTCTATTTCTTGTTGTTGCCTTTCTTGGCTGTTACTCAGGAAGGGTTGGCCGTTTTAGTGATCAAACTGTCAATGTCTTACAGTTATTCGAGAGCACTGTACATAAGCGAGTATTTGCTGTGCCGCACAGCGGCAGACCATACTTATGCGCACGTGCTCAGGGGCACCAGTTTCGGTGTATTGACCAATCGAGGCTGCAAGAGCGGATTTTGGTCAGCAGCTGCCAGCAACTTCAGCGGTGTTACGATTCCCTTCGACCTCCGATGCCCGGACCACGTGTAGTCAATTCCGATTCACTTTGAGCGGCCATGCTCGGACCACGTGCAAACGCATGGTAATCGGCGTGCCTAACGGTCTCGCTCTTCAACATGAATAGGCGTGTCAGTCGCGAGGGTCAGAGACGAAACCTGTCGTGCCGCCCTGAACCCTTCCTCCCCCGCTGAGGACGTTCACGCCGCTACGGTCACCCACCATCTCTACTTCGTCTGGTTTGCCCTAGGTCCTGCAGTGGGGGAGAGGAGAGGGTTATAGTGCCCGGATGGTGGAGGGTATAAGAAAGCCAGCCAGCAGCCACGTGAGAGAACACTTTTGCTTTGTCCTAGCGGGCAGGTTGCATGCACGCTGAACTTTTCTTGTACGTTTTCCTTGGAGCACACCGCTCACTCGTAACCATGTATTAAACGTCTGTTATTTGTTGTTACGTCGCCTCGCCTTCCCTACCAGACCCTCTCCGATGGTGAACCTGGTTCGAACTCCAAGCAGACGCTGTTGAAGGTACCCCGAAACCCCGGCCCGTAACAGCGGTCACCATCTCCAAACAAGCGCTGAGGCTTTGCACGGGGCCATGGTGTAACCAAAATGAAATGTATCTCAGGAGAGGGATTCTGCATTCGTTGATGCAGATCATGCATGCAACGGTACTGTATTTTCAGGCCTTCTTTTTTGCTTTGTTTGTCAGACGCATGCGATGTTTGGTTTATGTTATGGAAGTCAATGGAAATCGCGGAGTTATTGCGCCGAAAGGAATAACTTGCGAATAACGCAAAGCGCGAATCGGAATTTGGAAGAGGCTACATACAGTACCTATAGGTATCGGGTTCAGAATTTTACAAGTACAGGGAACTTTATTTCTGGAATTCGGCTTTAACCTAAAAGGGCCAGTGGAATGAAATTTAAAGTTAATCAAAACGGTGATTGGCGCACAACTGTGACCAACTGCGAACGCATATACATGCGTTCCGATGCAAGGAGACTGGAGAGATCGTGCGTCCGCCTGCCGCTGATGGAACATTGCCGGTTTTTTCCTTATTTGTGTTCGTTTCGTCTGCCGCTACGTCAAATTACGAGATGCAAGAATTCGGAGGGGAGAGTCGAGCTGAGGGGGCAGGGAACCATGGCCCGGGTCCTTGCAGTCTTCGCGCTGAGTTGGTAGAGGAACTGAGCAAGTTTACGTATGTTAATGCGGCGTCGTATCTGCCTAGTAAATTTTTTGTTATTATTCGTTGGAGATCTCCGCCCGCATCATATTAAGCATAATGCATGTTTCTATTTGGGCTCCAACAAAAACGCACACCTTTGTTATGCATAGTCACATCGTCGTATAGCGTTGTACTCTTGCTAGACTGCTTCTCGAAAACATTGTTTTGCTGAGTATCGGATACAAGTACAGCACTGAAAAGCAGGATCTACAGTTACAAATACACACACACACACACACACACACACACACACACACACACACACACACACACACACACACACACACACACACACACACACACACACACACACACACACACACACACACACACATGCATACGCAAAGGAAAAGAAAAATAACTGGAAAGCTCGAAGGGAGAAATCCACTCCAAAATAAGAAATTAGTGAAGCAAAATAACATTTACCGAAAGAAACCCAATTTTCGCGTGAAAATAGAAATCTAAAATGTATCAAGATTCATGGCAAAATAAAGACCAAAAACGCTGAACCCTCCGCACCCCCTAAAAAAAGGAAGAACTGGGAAAATTGGTGTACACGAAGAATCATGAGCTAGCAAGGCAGATGTGCGGCAGATTTCAGCGACGAACGCGTCCCTCATCCATCATGGTTGACCTTGCAGAGCAAGCGACAGTTTTATTCCGCATTAAAACATGTATCACAAGGCACGACGTGCTCAACCTTTTTGAAACGCGCCACAGTGACATTATTGACCCTTTTCGCAGAGCAGTTTGCTCTAGAGAAACAAGATGGCGCTTTCGGCGGCGCGCCGTACGTCGCCTCAGCGACCACGCACCAAGTACTTTAATGTCGAGCGCGAATTACTTTAATGTAGGCATGGGGATTTTTTACTTTAATTTTATGTCTCGTTCGTTGGTAGTATTAGACCAGGCAGAGAACTTGCAAGGAGGCAATAAAGGCGCAGAAGAAGCCGGGTAGAGAGGCGGAAGCAGGTCCACGACTTCAGAAAGTTGTGCGCCGCCAAGAGGGTGCTCAGTGACTCTTAAGCATATCGCACACAACCGCGTGTGTTTGAAAAATTGGTAGCGAGATGCGTCTCCTTCCTGTTAGTGTGGCCCATTGTTGATGTATTCAAGACATATCCTTAATATTCTCGCTCACTCTACCAATAGTCTCATGTCCGTTTGGAAGAGGCCTTATTGGGCAGCAAGGCTATATCGAAGGAGGCCTTATGAACACTTATGACTTAACACTTATGAACACAGTGAGTAAAGCGGATAAAGTAAGCAAACGCAGTGAACTTTTTTTATTGCATGGTATTTGACATGTTGACGCCTTTAAACGGAGCCGGCTGCTCCCTTTCACATAGCATGTATACGTACTAAAAATTATAGAACAAAACGCCACTGAGCCAACAAAAGCTGCAGTTTCGCCCGAAAGGCGAAGCATTCATTGCAATAGCAAATTAGTGGACAGCTATAGGAAATAAGGATAGTAGTTTTATCGGCCGTATAAACTTGTAAACATACGCATACTAACTAAATTAACACGCATGGTGTCATGCGCGCACAAGCAAACATGAACACATCTCTCTCGATGACCGCGGAAGCTCGCTGTCAAAACGCTGGTGTGAGGAAACGCGGTCGCAGCAGTGAGAGAATTTACCTTCGTGCAGCGTCTCGTATGAACGCCAAATAAGTCGCGAAAACACACCGCATGGCGGACTGTGCGCCTGTCACAGATGGCTTTCAAGATACAGCTGCCCGGGCGGGCGCGCGCAGCCGCCCGGGACGCCTGGAGTTGAATGCCCCCCTTGATCCCTACACTCCCCCGGAGCCTTGCGAGCGACGGAAGGCGGCGTGCTTCCTTGCCGCTTTCCTCCCTTGCGTGCGCCAGATTGAGCCACGATCGCCCGCTCACCCTCGCACGCTTTCACTCGCATATACAGCACACGGCGGGCAGAGACGATTTTATCGCCCTTGGACTTTATACGTAGTCTCACGGTGGCGGCGACGTTGATGGCAGAAATGCGCCTGGTGTGTTCATATAATTGCTAAAACAATAAAATAAAAAACACACGAAACAAAACTAACTAGAATGAGAGAGAGAGAGAGAGAGAAAAGCAAAGGGAACACAGGGAGGTTAACCAGAGATTATCTCTGGTTGGCTACCCTGTACCGGGGGAGGGGTAAAGGGATGCGATAGGTGAGAGAGCGAAAAATAATAAAAAAAGGAAAGAAAACCACAAACACACACAAAACAGAACTGTTTTTGTGGGCACTGTCACCCATTCTGTGAAGATGTTCTAGTGTTGCATAATGTCAGTGTCCCATATTACGTCACACAGTGTAAAGTGACAATTTGTCACTGAGTCTGGTGTCTTTTAAATAACGCAGCTGTGCCTTCAGGGCGGCTCGCGCTGTTGTTTTTGTAGGCCAGTTTCCAAGGATGTATTGGGCGTTTGTCCAGTTGATCTATCGTGGCTGAGAGGGCTGCTCTCTGCGGCTTGAAACGAAGGCACTCACAAAGAAGGTGCGCGATTATTTCGTTGCACCCGCAGAAGTCATAAAGTGGGCTTTTGGCCAGTCTGATTAGAAAGGAGTACGCATTTGAAAATGCTACTCCAAGCCATATACGGACTAGAAGTGTGCAGTCCCGTCGTGGAAGGTCGGACGGAATACGGAGCTTTAAATTAGGGTCCAGGGTACGAAGGCGTGTACTTCTGAAATCAGATGAATTCCATTGAAACAATGTTAGGTTACGCGCAAGCGCGGACGTTTTTTCGCTGCGTCGGTTCTCGAAAGAGGAATGGCAACGCAGATGACGCCGTCATGGGCAGATAGGGCAGCTGCGTCCGCTCGATCATTGCCATGTTTGCCAGAATGACTAGGCAACCACTGATATATTATATCATGTCCTTCATCAACTATGCGATCGGGTACTTGTCTGATTTCTGCGACGAGCTGCTTATGTGATCCATGGCGCAGTACTAAGAATACACTCTGGAGGGCTGCCTTAGAGTCACAGAAGATTGACCATTGATGGGGTGGTTTCTCCAGAATGAAATGAAGAGCCGCTCGGAGGGCTACCAGCACCTCGAGACACATAGATACACTTTGCCTGTTGAGTTGTGTGGCGTTGCTTGTGGCGATTACAGCCACGAACAGGATGGTGAATGGCTCAGGGGTTCGCGGAGCCGTTACAGTAGACGTACCCGAATGAGGTGGCGCGTTGAGAGTTCTTCTCTTCGTCCATGCAGCTCAGCACAACCTTGAAGTTGTCGTCACAAGATTCATCAGTCTTAACCGAGTAGATCATGGTGTCGCCGGTCTCGTCGCAGCTTTCGTCGGCGTTCCTCTCACTGGAGGCGGCCGCCGCGGACTCTCCTGAATGAAGAGGACGCGCGTGGGGCTGCCCTTCCATAGGCGATATGCTTGTGACGGCCTCCTTCAGCGAAAAAAAAAAAAGGCGAAATAGTCGGTAGCTGAAAGACAAAATCTTTCTACAATAACGACACTTTAGGCAAATCACGAAAGAGGTCATATAAAATCCACTGTAATCCAGAATTAACTCAAGACAGCCCTTTAACAAAGGCCACAAAGCACACACTGGAAAGATAAGCTCACATAGAAAGCAAGAATTCAGGTCACAGAAAGGCAAGGTTTACTACACGTATTTACCTGGTCCTCGGTGTTATGCAGTTTCTGTTGAGTACTTTCACCATAAAAAAAAAAAGAAATGTAATCCACGCAAGATGAGCTCATCCTGTAAGCCTGTACTCTAATTTCCTGCTTCATTTTTATGCAATCTACTCTCGTAGTTGCGCGTTGGTGTAAAATTCCAACATCACCAGGGCAGAGCATGCGCTAATTAGTGGCCTATCGCTCCCCTACCTTTCGCGTGTTACGCAGCGGGCGCACACAATAATGACGCCGGTGACATAAACTATCTAAACTTGGTCGGAAAAGAAGAGAATGCGAGTGATTCGTCCGCGAATCTCACATTCTTACTACATCGCGCCAAAGTGTTCACCACAGTGCTGGAGTTTCTCAGACGAAGGTGAAGAAAGGCATGTCACATGACGTATTAGTACCCTCTACGAAAACTTTATCAAGGTTTCTCCACACGAAGGGAAGGAAGAAGTGCTTTCGAGACACTCAATCGACGTCATGTTATTTCTATTTTTTTTCTCCTCGCTATCAAGTAGCATGTTGCATTATTACCGTTTCTCATTGATTTATTGAAAATCATACTAATAATAGTTCGAAGCTTACATTGGTTAGTTTGCCATTACATTTCGTTTGCTAATAATAGCTTTTAAAATATTTTTACTTTATTTTTTTAATGTTTGTTTCTTACTCGCCGGAGTGTTGCTCTATCCCCTGCACGATTTCTACTAGTCATCTGTCTAGTTATATGGTTTGGAAAAGCAGATCAACCAGCCGTAAACACGGATTATATTGCGCATTGTTGCAGTCATGAAGTTCTTTTTATATGCACATCATTTTTTTTTCGCAAACATGGCAGTCTGGCTATGGTGCGCTTTTTACGAACAGGCCTTGCTTTTTTTTTTTCTTGAATTCGTGGCATTTTTCAGGACGCCGCAGAAAATAGAGGTTGTAAGCCGATCCCCGAGTGTTGCGCACTTTCAACGAATACACTCTTCTTTAAGTTGGTTACTTAGTTTCCTGCGCTGTTTCCTGGGACTCGGTAGCTATAAGCGGATTTAGCACAACATTCCCCACAAATGCGAATTCGCAACTTCCTATTCGCCACAGCGTAAGCTGATACGTTGTGGCGTATCTACTGCGGAACTACTGAGTGATGAGGATCAGTCAAGTAGTTCCGGAGGTTATGTAAGGCTCAACGTAGATTGACTGATACAACTGAATGTCCGAAAGCAACATCTCGTTTTCAGAGCAGCCGTAGTGGATGGCTAAGGAATAATGTTTAATACCTCTGTCTATTTAACGTGCACCTAAATCTAAGTTTTCTTTTTTTTTCTGCCTTGGTCGTAGTATTTCTGCTCAGCTGCATTTTTCAAGATGTGCATTACTCGCGAATACGGAAGTTTCTATTAGACGACAGATGTGACAGGTTAAATTGTGGAATAAACTTGCAGTTATGGCTGCCTGTGGCGGGTGTCGCGGCGGAATTCTGCAGATTATAACTTACCCTTATATTTTCCGTTTATAGATTACGGAAAAGCATTCGATTCAGAAGCGATACTAGCAATCATGGGGTCATTTCGTAGTCAAGAAGTAGATGAAGTACACCTGGACGTGTTAGGAATGTCTATAGAAATTCTAGAGCTATACCACAATCCTTCTCAAGTGACGCGGAAGAATGCCGGTTAACAGCGGTGTCAGGTAAAGAGACGCAAACTATTCAATGTTACCCACTGCGTGCTGGCAAGAAGTAATCAAGCTATTACACTGAGAAAGAATTACGTCTAAGGGTCAACGGGTAGTTGCTCAGAAACCTGCGCCTCGTAGATTACGTTATCTTGTTCAAAAACGGTTGCCATGACTTGCTTCAAATGGCTGCGGACTTCAACCGGTAGTCGAAAGGATATGTTTGAGATTTACTACGCGCGAACGCTGAGTTCACGATCAAACGCCTAGGAAGGAAGCGAAAGTTAGTGATGAGTCGCCGTGCTGTGGTATCTGTGCAGAAGTAGGTCTATTTATGCCAAATAGCCACAGGGGACCCAGAAGATGAGAAAGAAGTCTCCGGAGCACTAAATGTCGGTTTGAGTGTATATGGTAGACCCCCCCTTTGCAGTGTAACCATGACTTAATAATGTCATTGTAACGAGAAGTATGCTCTGCTACTAACCTGTGGGACTCAAACTTGTAGTATGAAGACACAACTTGAGCAGAATACAAAGACTACGCAACAAGCCATAGAGAGGAAAATGATGGCGTAGCATAAGCAGATAGGAAGACGACAGTATGGACTTCGAGATAAAACGCGGCTAGCTGATAGCTTAGTTTAGGTCATTCTTTCTCCGTGTTTGAGGTCAAGGAGTTAAATTGGGCAGTGCATTTGATGCCAGCAGATCCTCGGTTGTTTATTAGTGCAACTGAGTGGGACTTAACTCAATAGGAGCCAACGTAGACGATTACGGAAGATAATTGGATTTTATGATGAGATCAGGAATTTGCAGGCGTCGGGTGTAGATGGTTGACGGAAGGCATATGTAATTGGAGATTGCTGCGAGAGGCGATTCCGGTTACTGTAAAAACCAAGCCTTACCCGTCTAAGAGGGTCATGGACCTAATTGTCAAGTCGCACCCTCAATATTAAACTAGAATTTACTTCTTGTGCTTCGTGGAAGCGTGCGTATACTGAGGTCACCTCGTTTATGGCGCGACCACATTAGAAAATCACGCGGGATTTTGCTAATGAACATACTATAGTGCTTTCCTGACTTTCAGACGCGGTGTGTCACTGACATGCCCACATCCCGAAAAAAAAACTATTAGAGTAAAAATATTCACGACCTATTTGTAAAAATGGGTTTGCATTAAGTTTAAACCGAATGTGATGATGCAAGCTGGCGAATGAGATTAGACGCCTTCTGCAGACACCGTACCCAAGGTTTGGAACATCTGTGAGTCATCGAGTAAATGAGATTTCATTCGATATAATGTGATTAAAACATGTGCTGACACAATGTCGCATCAAGTGCAACGATTTCTCCATAGGTATACCGCGTATGCAGTACTGAAGAGTTCGGCATGCATAAAGAGGAACTGCTTCTTGAGCAGAACGCTTCTATCCACTCGCCTGTTTTCTCTTTAGTTTCGCAGCAAATCCTTGTTCTCTGCCTCGCGGCGATGGGGAGAAAGACATTTGCATACCCAAGCCGACAATCAAAAAAGGTGTGTTTGTTTGTATGTGTGTGTGTGTGTGGGGGGGGGGGGGGTTCCATCGTCAGAGGAGCTTGTCAGCCCCAGCTTCGCCACAAAATATCTCCACAAAATATCTCCACAACCGCCTCCACTGGAATTTTAACCCATGTCAGTGGAGGAATGGACGTCTAGGAGTCGAGCGCGCTAACCATTGAGCTATCACACAACAGTGCCCGGCAATGTGTGGACAGCTTTGCCCTCTACACAGACTCTTAGAGCAGTTGCATCTGTACGTGTATTTGGAAGGCCAAAACGAGCAATACACTAGTGGACGAGGATAACACTATGTGCATCACATAGAAATTGTCCATGACAAGGTGACCATGTGTTCGCGTGCAATTTTCGTTGTCATGCTTGTGAAAACACCGTCAGCCGATCGTGGCATCAGTTGCTGTAGTTTTGGCCTTAGAGTCTATTTGAAGGTCGCAGGCAAGACCTTCCAAACGAGTCACCAAGCCCTAAAAACATTTTTAGGGCTCGGTGAACTAATAAATATAAAATAATTAAATATATTTAAGTAATAAAATGTTGAACCGCCGAAAGAAAGAAAAAAAAGCAAAAGAATAGATTAGCATAAGGCCAAACATCTGCGAATTAAAGGGTCCTTAAAGCTATGGATTTTGAGCTAAAGAAATACCGCCTACTCAGATAGGCAAAGTCTGAGAGTGCTAAAGTCCATTTATGTATGTAGCTCGATTTAGACAACATGCATTATCATGTCATAGAGGAAGGAAAACGCCTACACCACTAAGAAAAAAACAGTCAAAACTTATCTGAGCCACACCATTGTTTCTGTACTATCGCACAATTATAATTACCTTGAAACATTATAATGAATGCTCATTTTTTAAAATTATTCAAAGGCGCTGTGAAACATTTTTCGAAAGAATCATGCAATGATCTTGGTATTAAAGGACGCCGTTTCGCGAATCTCCTGCCGCAAAACTTTTTCGTCTGATTCAAGTATATGAGTGGAGCTATCTGACCGATACCCGGCATTCTCTCTCGTTTCGTCTCCGCCAGCGCGCTGGAAGCTACACAGCGCAGAACGCAATAAGGCAAAGCCTCGCCTAAAAGTTGAGTGTTGTGGCGGCCAATGCGCTCGTCGCGGCTACCCGTGGCGGCCACGGTAGACTACGCTACGAAGTACGCCGCTGCCATTTCGGAGGCCACGTATAGGCCGGCCGTCCAAAGATGAAATAAAAATGAGCCATTATGTATTACTGAAAATGATCTCACGATCACGAAATCAGCCAGTAGCGTTGGTGGGTCCAGCTGCTCGCCATCACGTTGCACGACGACATTGCGGAAGCGAGCGCAAGCGATATCCCGCTGTTCTGACACAAGAGTGCAATGCAGTGCAATAATATTCGGCTCACACGTTAACAGCAGTCTCTACGACAGATTGGCAACGTTTTCTTACTACGTTCGAAAAAGTGTTTAGGCCCCCTTCAAAATACAATTTTTTACACGACCGCACTCTTCCTCCCTAACAAACAACCGTACTACCGCTCGGCCGCAGCGGCAACGTCCAGTTTCCCGAAGTTGGGTGAACGCAAATATTTGAGGAAGAAGGAGGCGACCGAAAACAAACAAATAAGATTGTGGTCTTCGCTGTAGACTGCTGTCGCTGTGAAAGAGTTGAGGGCCCAACGAATCGCTGTGAAGTCTGCTGTATGGCCCAGAGATACGAGGGATGGGAAAACGCTTACGCCTCCGAACCTTGCTCGTGAGGGCCATCAAGACCTCTAGACTGCGAAAGAATGTCGCATCGGGCGTTTAGCGGTTTCGACATCGAAACCACCCCTCCACGAAGCCTGCTAACAAAACCCTCTGAGCTCTGCCACTGATTTGTACTTGGAAGATGTTACGGCGAGTTCCACTGTGCTTGTCGTGCGGTGACGGCGGCGGCGCGCGGCGTGCATCGGCGTGCACTGTAAAATAAATTACACCCTTAAAGTCAAAAAAGGTGCGAATTGGTCTATAACTCGCACGATTACACCCTTTGTAATATAACTTACACCCTTAAAGGTATATAAAGGTGTACATTAGTGTATATTTATATACTCGCACACGTACACTCTTAACCCTGAATATGGATGTAAATCTGTCTCAACTGACACACTTACACCCAAGGACACCCTTACAGCAAAGGGTGTAAGGGTGTCCTTGGGTGTAAGGGTGTCAGTTATAGACCGTTTTACGTCCTTATTCACTTTTCAGGGTGTAATATTTTACCGTGTGGCCTGTATAGAATGTCACTCAAAGAAAAAGCCAGCAAAGCTGCCTGCGTCGGAGCCCCGAAGCGGCTGTATACCAGGCCAGCATAACGCACTGCTGCGATCGGTGGAGCCGGTGCATAATACAGGAGCGTGCCTCGGCTATAGTGGAGGTAATAGAAGTACTATAGGCTCAGATGTAGGTAAGTGCTGCAAGTACTGCACAACACATGAGCTATTTACTCTTGATGCGATTTAAAGCGAGTGAGTCAACGTATCTTGTTATATTGTTGATGTGTCTCCCTTCGCAATTGTTAATTGTAGTGAGGTGCCGAAACGATGAACCTCGGGACATGCACGTACTTTGTACCAGTGGCGCCGTTGGAATCGTAGTATGTACGATTTCTGCGCGATCAAAACGAAAGGGGGCGGGGGCGAAGTGCTTGAGTTGTACGAAACCATGTACCCGGATGGAAGTTTTCTGCGTACCTCGGTCATTTTGCCGACTGGGCCAATTTGAAGGTATCGTGCTTATCTTCGAACGTGCCCGGAAAGCGCGCTATACCTTGGGGAACGCGCATCTTGAACACTGCAATGAGCGCAGCTGGTTCGATTTTTAATTGTCCCGCGAGTGCCCACAATCCGCACCTGCAGAGAACATAACAGTTCTGTGCTTTCCGCGCTTATACTGCCGGAATATAAACCACACCAGTCTTCAAAACTCGCCACAATTGAAACACGAGCGTTAGCGAACTAATTCAATAGTTCAACACGCTTGGTTGTTTATTGTGTACACGATTACACATTCGTGTCAGTACTCCCTCGCTAATCCATATTTGCAATGTTGATTTTCGTCCCATTTTTTTTCTCTCTCTCCATGTAACAAACCCTAAACCAAGCTCTACAGCCCGCGTGTCTAAGATATTTCCGATAGCGGGCGACGGGATGGGATATCGAACGCGGGGAATCATCCGCTCGGCCATTGCTAAGCTATATTTACCCGGGCCGTTCAACGCAAGTGTTGCCATCATCCTTTAAGTTCCCCCTCTCCATCCTCCTCTCTCTCCAACTTTCGTTCTCGCCTCCGGTTTTAGGAATTGAGTCATTAAGGCGCGCACTGTTCGGTCCACTTGAGCCGGAGCAGAGGGGAGCTCTACACCCAAAAGATAAAAAGGTAATGATAAAATATAAAATAAAACAGGTGGGTGTACATATATGCGTAAGAACACAGAGATGAAGTGGGCGGTTAGGCAGCAGCGTTAAGTTGATTTCGGAAGCCTCCTGGAGACAACCGCTGGGGAGAGTTCCATCTCCGCGACCACCGCTGATTGCACCGCTGCGGCGTTCCATTGGCGATAGAATGCGCTCCCCTATTTCCGGGGCTGCTCCGCCCTTGGGGCGATGTGCGCGGCCGACAACTCACCTCCGTAGCGCTAACGGTAAGCGGGGCTGACGGTGGCACTGAATAACGAGGCGTTAACGAGGTTGCGCGCGCACGCGCCCTTCTCCTCTGCCAGGCTGGTGGAGGGCGTCAGCGACAGCCGTCGCTGGGTGGGTGAGGGTGTCATCATGCCGAGAAAGTGGGGAACCAGGGTGCTTGCCAGCTGGCAAACCACCGCTGATCAGCAGTAGCAGCATCATTGTGGCCATGCCACACAGACCGGTTAATGCCAGCTGCGTGCGCTGCGGGCTTCGGCCGGGACACGTGGGGAGAGATTGGGAAAGGGAGCGAATTGAGTAGAAGCGCCTCATTAGAAATGCCAGGCCTCCCCAAAGCGGGGCCGACCGCTGGAGATTGATAGAGCCAGCCGTGAGGGACGCAATGGCTGCGCGACTTTAACGAGTCGCCTTTGGCGCCAATTCGTGCTCGCGGATGACGATGCGAAAGAGCGCTGTCCAGGAACGAAGTGGCGAACTGAAATCTGCTACTCGCCAGCACCCTACACGCGCATAGTGCTGCTTGGCTTCACTGGCGCAGGATGGCTTCAAAATTGTGATTTCACGCATAGTCAAGAGTTCGACGAAAGCTCGTCTGGTCAGGTAGCATGTTGGGTTAATGAAAATTACGGTCACTGACCAAGTCAAAATAGTGTTTTGACGTTTCGGAACCTTTACAGGTTCCTTGTTCACAATGCAGCGGACGTAGCATCGTTGTCCAGTTAAATATGCAGTATATGACGTAATGAACGGGCATAAACTTGAGGCATGTTCCCATCTGTCCTGTTAACGGTATCTGGCGTCGTCTGTATCAGCAGAGATTCTAGCAGCAGTCTCGTTGTCGGATTTTTCTATTTAGCCATGATTGCAGCATTTTCCCAAGCGATAGAGTGCTGACTCTTGTGCACATGCTCCGCCAGTGCGTTGTACACGTGGCGGTGATTTTGAACATCGCGCTTGTGCTCTTTCAGTCGTCGAATGAAGTTTCCTGTTTCGCCAATATAACAAAAGTTGCAGTGATTTCATGCGTGATTTCAAGCAGTTTGCGAGCCTGCCTTGTCTTGTTGTGCAGGTCGTCTTGAGCGGGAGAAAAAAAAAAAAAAAACAGGGCAGCCTAAAACATGCGAGCTTTTCTTTTTCTGTTTTCTTATAACGGTTGCTTGCTTTCCAACTGTCGTAATGGCACTTTGGTCAACTCCGTAAACTGTTTGCTTGGCGGCTTTTGCATCATATTTCTCTCTTGTGCACTTGCACCTTTTGGCCTAACATCCTGGTATCCCCACGGCGTCGTTGGCACTTGTAGCATCCCAGTGCAGCTGATATGCAGCCGGATTGTTTTAAATGCTGCTCAATATATCTGGTAGCAGAGAACAACGCAACACCGAATAGTCGCGGGGACGAGCGGCCGCGTTGTCGCGCCATTTTTGCGGCATTCTATTGACGACGGTGGAGCAGTGAGACCGGAAGAGAGCGACCATATTCTGTTGATCTAGAAAGAACCTTGAAAACCCAACATTCATTTTTTTTTCGCGAGATGCCACACCCTCGAGTAACGTGCAACCAATGGCGTTATTTGCATCTACAGGGTGTTTCACGTAACTTGAGCCAAACTTAAAAAATATCCAAAGGCCACGTAGCTGGACCGAACCACATAATGTTGCATGCCGTCGCTTGGAGATACTCAGATTATTTCTTGCATTTCGCGTAATTACATAATTATATAGTCTTAATTAACAAATGAACTTCTCAATTATTATAATTAGATGAAAAGTTTCAATGAGAAAATTGTAGACCTAACATGAGAAACTCTCGGCACAGCTTTCTGTTGCTCAATACGTGCTACATAAAAGTGTTTTTCCGAGCATGAATGAAGCCCGCGAATACACGCAAAACTGGCGTGTGACTGGCCGCTCGAGGCACTTTCCGTCTATTCGCAGGCATCTTTCACGCTCGGAAAAAAATGTTATGTAGCTAGTATTGAGCAACAGAAAGCTGTACCGATAGTTTCGCATGTTGGTCTACAATTTTCCCATTGACACTTTTCTTCTAATTATAATAATTGAGAAGTTGATTGTTAATTAGGACTATTATGTAATTAGACACTACGCGAAAAATAACCTGAGTATCTCCAAGCGACGGCAAACAACATTACCTCAGGTTCTGTTCGGCTACGTAGCATTTGGATATTTTTAAAGTTTGGCTCAAATTATGTGAAACACCCTGTATACTTTTCCCGAGACTGTTGAGCAACTATTTTCTCCCTACGTTGTAGGCGCCATGGTGGATGTAAAGCGTGCGTCTGACCGTCTGTCATCTCGTGGCTACAATATCGTGGAAGTATCTCATGCGCACATTACGTGTTCTGTCTGATCGTGGGCCTAAATTTTTCTCAGCGCTGGACTGTACCGCCACATTGCAGGCATTATAGTGCATTGCAGCGTGTCGGGGACATCCGCTGTTAAACATTGCTCTGCCACTTTACTCAGACTTAATTACATCTGTATAGCCATCAGGTGCTACAATTATTACGTAAACGGCTGCCCTAGTGGAATACTTATTGTGGTAGAATTGACTCTGCCATTTCCCCAGGGGAACATTTCCTCACGAGATAGTCAAATGTATATTCCGTTACACAAGTCCGGAAGCGAAAAAGAAACAACAATAATAAGAAATAATACAAACACCATGGTGGTATTTAACGAGACGTATTGTAAGCATAAAACGCGCTTCATTAATGAAAGCAGCTAAGAGCAAAACGTGATGCGAGACACGGCGTTCTTGTGCCGAAATAAATGTACATTTTGAGAAAGCAATGTGCTCGCGAGGGGAATGAAGTCTTCGCTTCAGGACATTGTCACAAAAAAAAAAAGAAGTATCGCCTCGTTATCCAATGGCTGTAGTTTACATGCCGTCTCATCAAGCAAAAGTGCATCTACGTCCTCCCTATTTGACCCTTAGACCCCATTTTCTTGCATTTTCAATGTTTACTACATTTTGCTCTCGAAGCATATGCTGCTGTCACCGCCTCTCCCGAATCTTGATCGGGGCCAACACACGCCCTCCCCGCCATTCCCTCCGCTCCTATATAATTAGCTTCCGAATGTATAACTAGGTCTGGAACTGACGCTTCGAGCTCGCGATGCAGTCCTCTCTTCAACTTGTCAGCAGCCGATGGCAGCCCCTCCCTTGGCTTCAGTGAGAAGTGCATGTTAGGAGAAGGAAGTTTGGGACGGGCGCCCCGTAGTTGGCAACTGGTGAACTCGTGCCAAGCGCGCTGTGCATGTACTCAACTGTAAGAAAAAAAAATAATGTAGGCGCATGACTTCTGCTTTGGAGGAGCTCTAGCTGCGAAAGCAGCGTCAAGGCTCTAGGCAGGCGTACAAAGAGGAGTCAGTGCCACTTGCTGTAGTTCTAGTTCAGAGCCAGTAATAACTAACCAGACAGAGGAATTCTCTCGCATGCTTTAAAGCTCGAGTTATGCAAAAAGCCAGAAAAGGTCGTGAACCCCAGTAAGAAGTGACTCAGATCAACTACTACTGAATAGCGCGCTGCAAAAAGTTTCTGCATAGTGTGAATCATGGCAATGTCCAGAGAAGTACAGAAGTAGCAATATAAATATCTAAGGCTGTGGCTCACTAACAATATCAGCTAGAATAAACATAATGATTTCAAACCGTGTAACGCTTTTCGTAAATGGTTTTTCTTAAGACGGGCATTGCGGTTGTCCACGTCATCTGTCCGCCTCCTTGCTTACAAATGTATGTTGTGCCTACCTTAGATTATGCTGCTATCATTCGGGACCCATTGACTAAGACTGACATAAACGAAGTGGAGAGGGTTCAAAAGAGGGCTACTCGATACATATATAACAATTACCGGCGTACGTCAGTAACACATCTTTTAATCAAAGCTGGCCTGCCGACAATAACTGAGAGAAATCGTTATGTACCACTTATAGTCGTGTGCCAATTAATTAAGCGACACTACAGAACTGAACTCACCCATTTACTGCTTTTTTTTAGTCCGGATATGCGACCCGACAGCGGACATCAGCTAACTTTTAAAACTCCTTTCTGCGTCCGTAATAACTGTTTTAAATATTCGTTCCTTCCATGAACTATTGCCGATTGGAATAACCTCACTAACAATGAAGTGGTCCAACCGTCAATGACTTGTTCGCTACAACATATTACGGAGTTTGTGTTACTGCATTTCGTCACTTTTCTGTTCTATTGTATATTTTATTTTTACTGGTTGACATCTTGTTGAATCGTTGTATTCCTGATGCTGGCTGCAGAGCTTCAACCTGCACCCTTATTTCTTTTGTTTACGTTTTGCCAATTTTGTGAAACTGCTTAGTTATTTTGTTCCCACCCTGCTATAATCCCGATATCGCGATTTCAGTATAAATAATAAATAAATAAATAAATAATAAATAAATAATAAATAAATAAATAAATAAATAAATAAATAAATAAATAAATAAATAAATAAATAATAAATGAAATAATATTTGTCGAACGTTCGTGATCCACTTAAGTATAAATAATTTTAGCGAAGTTTGCACTCATGTTACAAAAATTATCGGATGTATTAAGGCTGGGACGCGGGATATACAAACGCAAAGAAAGAGATAGAAATATACAAAGGGCAAGGGGGTTAAAATTAAAATTTCGGCAAATCCCATTTCACGAGGAATGTCGAGGTCAATGCGATTACGTAGAAGCCAGTAGCGACACCGCAACGCCAACGCCGAAATGTGAAATATAGCCGGATTCTGGCGCTTCTTACCGCACACGTTGCGAACGTCTGGCGGCGCCGGAAGGAAGTCCGCGCATGGCGCGGGTTCGATTCCGCCGAGCACCAGCGAAATTTAAAGGATTTGCTTTGTCATTCAAGAGCGGCACATATACGCAGTGGCACATGCCCGGTTACCCAAGCTGGCGTCAAAGAGGTTTACTTAATGGCCCAGCGACCTGCGTCAGGCTCACTGAAGAGCGGCACAGACCCAGTGACTCGAGTTGGTCTGACCGTTGGATTCGAACTCTCAGCACAGCAGCCCGGTGCACCATCTACCCACAACCCGTGACCCAAGTTGGCGGGAAAAGGGTCAGAGACATAGACAAATAGACCGACAGGTAGATAGACAGACAATCAGGCCCGGTAAGTGCGTGATATACCCTGAGAATGTGATCGCATTAATATATGTCCGGTTGGCTACCTTGTATTGCGGGAAGGGAACAAGATAGATGAGCCGAAAAGAAACGAAGGGCAGTAGTTAGCAGAGAATAGAGAAGGGAAGTGTGTCTATGGAGAAATGAAGGGATGTACGGAGAAATGTCGAGGTTAAATGTTACCGGTTTGAGTGGGCGCTTTATAAAACTCCCAGTAAAGACTGCAGTCGCGAAAGAGGGATTGCCTGCAAGTGAAGCATTAAGTCTAGGCTAGATACGCTTTCAGCCAAAATATGCACCATTTCTCCTTGCGGACATGTCTCGTGGTCAGTTTACACTTTATACTGTCACGTTGACTCAAGATTTCGGATCGCGTAAGCTTGATACTCTTATACCTTTAACATGAAGTTAAGACCCGGCAAAGATTTTATGAATCACGTTTGAAAGGGCGGGACATTCTTATCCCGCGGAGAAGTTCCGCGTGCACGTTGCGCACAACAAACGCGGTATAATTTTATTGCGATAGCAATTGTATGGACACTCCAAGCGCACTTCTGCCGTCGCCGTCGTCGTCGCCGTGAGGTTCTGTGTAAAGTCCAACGGCGATAAAATCGTCACCGCGAGCCGTACGCTGTGTATGCAAGTGAAAGCGTACGAGGGTGAGCCGGCACTCGCGGCTCAATGTAGAGCACGCGAGGGAGGAAGGCAGGCCGGAAGCGCGCGGTCTTTCGCGCGCAAGGCACGGGATGAGGCGAGGAAGAGAGAGAGGAAGGGAGGGTGCGTTATTCTCCGTCGGCTGCTGCTCACAGCGCGGCCGCGCGGGCGCCGTATCTGAAAGCGATCTGCGAAGTGGGCGAAGTGCCCGCCCGCGCGGGCCTCATCTTCAAGCAATCTGCGATCGGGACAAAGTGCATGCGCAGAGTGCCGGTAGCTTCGTATGCGCTGTGCTTTCAAACGTTTAGTTTGCGTTGAAGCGAGACGAGAGACAATGCGAAGGTCAATTTGCCCGCTGCTGCTGGGGTGCTCTCTCACTCCGGCGTTTTCACAGCGAGTTTCCGCGGTCATCGAGCGAGATCTGTTCATGTTGAGCTGTGCGCGCGTGACACCGTGCTTGTCTATTGAGTTAGTAAGCGAATGTTTACCACTTCATACGGCCCATTAAACTACTATCCTTGCTTCCTATCGATCTCTTCTAATTTCCTATCGCAATCGATGCTTCTCCTTTCGGTCGGAACTGCGACTTTTTTTGAAAGCTACGAAGCTTAATTAGACTTCGACAATTGTCTATAAAATGTGTTTGCGTGTCCGTTGGTACAGGTGGCTGTATGGTGTGGGTCATATTTCTCTGCCTGGAAAACCTGTAATAGCATGCCAAGGTCGTCGGCTCAGAAGATATCTCCAGCTTTTCAGTAAAGTCACCATTTCTCTCTGCTCTACGACGTGTCCACAGGGTTTGTAGCGCAAGAAAAAACAAACCGTGGATGGTCTGCGAGAATAGTTACAACAATCTTGCTGTATCTTCAGTCCTTTTTTTTGTTAATTCTTTATTTTTACGTTCATCTTACGCATGGACTTCTACTCTATATGGCTGTCATTGAAATTCACCAAAGCGGACATCAATAGTCGATACTTGCCGGTTTTAGCGTGCTAAAACTAGGTGCATTGACATCGCAGTGACACGCGCCAACAGCGAACTATCGGCACGTTCAGTGTCGGGTGGACACAGTGGATGATGCGCCAGCTGCGTCTCTTTCGACGTCCGTATTCAAAACCATCGCATCGCGTAAAAGCTACAAATTGTTATCTCGGGTGCAGGCGCCCCATATATTCATGATTAACGTTACCGTTAGTAAATTTACTCACATTTCCCAAAATGTATCGTTTCCATATTTGTTTTGTTTTTTGAGTGATTGAAGTTTTGTATAACTTCAGAAATGAACCCCAGTGAGTTCGCCCGCTAGCTAGCGTCTCTTGGAATTACGGTCAGTTTAGGTTATGCAAAGACCTCTCCGTAATTTGGTGGTACCGTGTTCGTCCTCATATCAGAAACAAATTTACTTGAATGGGAAGCTTTATACTTTCAGAGTAGACATAAATGGTACTTTTTCTGGCAGTGTAGTATATTTAGGTGAATGTAATTCTATTTCATAAATTGTAGCTACACCTGCAAGTTTCCTGCAAAATGTATATGGTTAAAGTAATAACGTGCCTAACATACTGTATAGAGTATGCGCCATACTTTGCCACTACTACCATTAAACAAGCATAACCACGGCCGCTCGATAAAAAAGAAAAGGTGATCCAGCGGCCGTGGCATAACAATGCGAAACATTTACATTATGTACCTGCTCCGGCGCCACGGAAATGCTAAACTCTGTAGTGTTGCTAGGAAAGTGCCCTGTGATTATTGCAGAGAGAGATGCAATATGTCGGGATTCTCAATAAGTGCGTTCGAAATTCTCTTAAAGTAGGTAACATGGTACATTTACGTGATTTTCTCTTCATTGCTGTTACCACAGAGTCATACATTAGAAAATGACTCGATGTAGCAGCTTAGCCTAATTAACTTTTAGCCAAAAGTAGCTATGCAATTGATCCCTATGGAAGGCTTGAAGCGTGCCATCCAATGAGCTTATAATCGTTCTAGAAATCGAAAACGTTGACACTGTTAATTTTACAGCGCAACGAATTCTGGCCAATTTGACGCAGAAAACCAAAACTGAACATTTGAAGAGCGCTACTTTCACGCCCACAGTAGACGCACATGAGTGACGTGATTCACTGTTCCTCACGGTGGGCGAGCATCGAGCGTCCTTGTCGGTCGCTTCATGCTATCCCGATGATGAGGCCCAATCAGGCACGTCACTCATGGCCGTCTTCTGAGGGCGCGACAGTTAGAATCTTTGGCTATTTACGTGTTTTCACTTATCTATGTGGAATGGTCAAAATTCATTACAGTGTAAAATTAGCAGCATACATTTCTTGTACTTCTGCAAACTGTTATGAACTCCTGAGAAGACGTGCTTCAACCCTTCAAATCGTATGGCTCTTATGCCCAAAAGTAATTAGTGTTAGTTCAATAATTACTTATCTAATTGCTATATTTAGTCATTTTCAATAGTCTCCGTGATAAAAGCCATAAAGGGAAATTATTTACCTATCTCATCTTCCCTAGTTAGAAAGAATTTCGAACGCATTTCGTGAATAAACCCGGTATAGCATTTCGACGTGTTGCAAATGTAAGCTAAGCAGACGACTTTTCGAATCAGCGAATGATGAGCGAGTTCTGTTGCAACGAAGGGCAGCGCGATACGCAGAGGACGAAGAACAAAACAACGACGCAGACGAACTAAACGAAGGTAACTGTGCTGCTTGCCACGTGTGCTTGCTCTGTCCATAAAAAAACTTCTTCTTTCATTAAATTTTCAGTTGTTAGTTCAGCGCTCTGGTCATCTCTTCTTCGTCCCCTGTGAGTCGCCCGGCCTTCCTTCGTAATAGCTTTAGTGCTTCGTTATTCTCGACTGTACTTACGATCTCTTTTCAAGCACCTGTCCTCTCCTTCGACTTCACTCTTCGGTGTACCCACGGCGAGCTAGGCTCCTTCGGAAGAATCGCTCTTAAGCTTTGGACCTCACGCGCAGCTCCTGACATTAGAAGCCCTTAGCCATGAATGTACGTGAGCGACCGAAACCGGGAGTTCCTAGTTACAGAAGGTATAAAAGTTACACACGGAGATAAGGGGCCTCAGAAAAGGCTTTCTGGGGCACCTTATACCTGCTTGTAACTTTTATAAGACAGTGTGCTACTCCATCTGTCGGCCCCCTTCTTAGTTACAGAGGGGTATTTTCAGGACACGTGCTCTGAATTGAGCCTATTGTGTTTGCATTGTCTGTTAGGTAAATGGGTGCTCGGCTCGGTTCATCGTTTTTTTTTTCTTGACTTCATGTGCAACCAGAAGCCATCGACACGTTGTTTCGTACGGTTGGCGTACGCAGACTGTAAGTGTTCTTGTAGGTAATGAAATAAATGTGCTTTTCAAGTGGCAGCTTTCTTTGGCTTCTCCCCAAATTTGTAGTTGTTGGTCAGTTTCTGACCGTTTATGTGACCATGACCATGACACGTGTAGCGAATATATATATATATAATATATATATATATTATATATAAAGTGGATTGCAAAACGGCGCTGTGGTGGCGCAATAGTAAGAGCATCGCTCGCGTAATGCGAAGACGTGCGATCGTTCCCCACCTGAGGCCAGTTGTTTTTCGTCCATTTTCATTTTCATTCATGTATCACTTTAATTTAATTAGTAAGCACACGTCATTTGCCCTATGTTGTCCTTGGTGTCTTTGTTAGTTGGCTTTTTATGATATATATATATATCTATAATATATATATATATATCCAGGACGAGGACGTAGTTCTCAACTGCAATGCAAGGCGTTCTTTCTGAGCACCCGCATTGCTTTCTTTTCTAGCTCCGTGCTCCATTTGGATGGATGACTATTTTTCCTTTCATGCATGTCCAATGGTTGGTTAGGCCATGGACGCATGCCTGAAAAGGCGGAGTAAAACACCCTTCAGAACTGCCCTTGTGCAAGCCAGCGCTTCGCGATGCTTGGCCCATTAGTCGTGTCGCATAGCAACAATTTACTTATAAAAAATGAGCTGGTGCTTCATCTAGCTGATGATGAAGATAAATTTGCTGCGGGTTATATAATCGCACTGTGGCGCGTATGTACAAGGTCGAGCACGTTGTGTCCTAATTATGATTAAACACGTTTCAATGCAGAAAAAAAAACAACTTCCGCTTGCTCTGCAAGTCCCACCATGGTGGCTAAGGGACGCGTTCGCCACTGAAATGTGGAGCGGGTCGCTCTTTGCAATGCGCCTTTTTTGCTTTCTGGCTCATAAAGCTTCGCTGTTACCGATTCCTACAGGGTATAGTATCTGCATAAATTTTGTTTCTGCTGCACATTATACAAGTTCTTCTCCGTAATTGCAGCTCACGCTTGCGTCATTTTCCGTGAATGGCGGCGTCGCTGACCTAACGACTCTGATATTTCCGCATTAATTCTACACCATTTTCCAAAAAACCAATGGAATTATTTGGGTTGTATAGGAAACGTTTCAGTCAGACGTGCATCGAAATAGAGCGGCAGCGTTCTACACTTTTTCTACATGTTCGAATATACCAATTCATCTGCACGTCTCGTAGTCTATTATAGTCTATCATATTAGCGCATAAAAACAAGCGCCGAATTTTTTCACTTCTCGCTACTTGAACAATAAACTCACATGTCGGCCATTCTCCCAAAATATACTATCACAATTTACTTCTGCGTTAGTGAGCTGGCGGTCACGAGTTCGACCTGGCAGTGACTGCCGCATTTCGATGGCGCGAAATGCAAAAAGGCTTGTGCACCTAGATTTAGGCACACGTTAAAAAAACTAGAGCGTCCAAATTCATCAGAGACCCCCCCCTATGCAGTGTTTCATAATCAGATTGGGTTTTGGCGCACGTAAAACCACATAATTATTTTTTTTGTAAATTCACTTCTCCAGCTGCTTTCGACTCACCCGGCACCATATCGTTGCACTCGCCTCGGTCATCCACACATGACCCCTTGTACACATTACGGTAGTCATACATGAAGTCATACATGAAGACGCTTCAGATCTCCAATGACGCAACGACGCGCCTTTATCAGCAACGAGAGCAGTGGTAACACACGATCAACAACATCGGAGATAGGATACACATATATTTCAGGAGGACGTCACATGGTGACCACGTAACGTACCCTGCGTCCTGTGCGATATGAATTAGGCTGTAAGCAGTACTAATGATTATGTTGCTAATTAGTTTGAAGGAAATCGTTCTGTGCCTCCAAACTGCGAGGATGTTACCAAGTTTATACGGCTACGACGGCGAACTACTGCCACAAGAAAAACGCGACCCCATGAGTGGATTTGTCCACCGCTTAGTGGTGACAAAATAGTGATGGTAATCTTGACTTAGAAGCCTTGGCGCCAGCAGACACGTGACTGTCTGCGCCCGGTCTGTTCTCTGCATTACGTTGCTGCAACCCTCCTCCCACATGACTCCTTTGAGCATCTCTATTTTCTATCTCCTTTTTTTCGGGCTACAAAAGTCCGATGTGCGCCAGTTGTGTAGCGCTGGACCTCTGCTGAAAGGGTACGGATCGTCAGGCAAGGTCTGTCGTTCGTCAGAGCTGCCGCTACACAAGTCCGAGTGCGCCAGTTGTGTAGCGCTGGACCTCTGCTGAAAGGGTACGGATCGTCAGGCAAGGTCTGTCGTTCGTCAGAGCTGCCGCATACTGTACTTCCAATTGTACTTGGTATAAATATTGTACGTCAGCGGGGACCACTCTGGGTGCGAAGCACTGCGAAAAACATTTGCAATGACATATCTCCGGCATATACTGCACTAACGCGCACATCAAGTTGACAAAAAAAACGTACTGATGTTGAATCAGACTTGCAGCTGCAAGCCGTCAAACAAACGTGACGGTAGAAATTTATTTTTCCGACGTGCGACATTTTTTATTATATATCCTTGACTCGCAGGTATATATAAACGGTTGAAATGTAAACCGAGCAACTGGGACCATAGATTTCAATTATCGTAGTGCTATCGTCGTGTTTGTTTTTCTCTGGGTGCTTAGGCTAGTTGACGAATCTTGTTTACTGAGTTCATAAACCAAGCGTAATCTCGCACAGATTTGGTATTTCAGTCACACGGTCAATGCTCCCCCGAAATCCACAACAAAATGTATATTGCATAAGGAAAGGAACAAGTGCAGACCCTTGGCATGTGACTGTGACCGCATGTGCCGTGATCACTTCGTTTGAAAACATTTAAACGAGTGGTGAGGAATACATGCGCCCCACCATTGGGGATGATGGTGATGATAGTGAGTGATGAGGATAGGTAGTAGGGCGCAATTATGCCAGTGTATACGTTCTTGTCCATAGGGCCAGTTCACAGTATTGAATTAGGTCTGTTGTAATATAAATTCTAAGAGTGCCTTGATGGCCCGCTTCGTTGATAGTCTGTCCGGCCATGGGCCCAGTACCATTTCCCTCCACGGTTTGTTACTAAATGGCGGCCATGAAGAAGAGATTGCCTGCCGTTGATATTCATACTTGGTACAGGCAACAACTATGTGTTCCACTGTCTCAGGTACATCCCACATATCACAATCTGGTGAGTCTGCGCGTCGGAGGCAATAAAAATGTCGCGTAAAGGCAACATCTAGTCTAAGCCTATGCAAGAGGCTCGCATGGCTGCGTTTGCTGCCACACGGCACCCGAAACGTCCTATCAGCATCGATTCCCGAAAGAAGTTGTGACAATTTTTTTTGTTGAACCCACTGTCTTGTCATTTTCGGTATAACCTGGGTGAGAAAACAATTGCAATCTGGCTTTGAGAATGGTATCGTGACGAGTATGTCGCCATAAAAGGAGTTTTTTTGACATTGCATCAGGAAGATAATTTATGCGCAGTCCGCAGTTTTCAGGAATCCAACGGTATACAATACGACCTCCTTTTTTTTTCGGAAATAGTATGGAGTTCCACAACGTGAACGGCTAGAAGTAGTACGAGTTTTTTTCTCACGACACATTGAAGTATTGTAGCGCCAGTCTTGAGTCGCTTAATATCTATAGTTCTGAGGGAGCTCATGTGAAATGTGCTTAATGGCTTCTCGTATAGCTACAAGCTCAGTTGCAGTTGATGTAGTCTTGTGTTCCAGCCGGTATCCTCGAGCGACGTGATGAGCCAGTATAACAACGGCCGCGAGTTGAGGCGATGATGTACCGAACCGTCCGTGTATACGTGTAGAGAGTTCCCATATTTTTTCCATATATGTTCAAGTCAGGTTTGCCTGAAACCTGATTTCGCAACAGTTGATGTTTTTTTCCCATTCCTGGTATAAACAGCCGCACCAGGGCTTAGCCATCAGCTGTGGAGGTATGCGTGGTAACTGGGCATACATAACCTAACGAGTTGAGGCACTCATGTGAAATATTAACTCTTGAAAATGGGCTGTCAAGTCGTAAACTGTGGATCATCGGCAGAGGATGGTGTTCATGTTGAGTAAGTAGTCTTAATAAAACTGGAAGAGCTTCGTGTGAGAGATATACTGCCATCCGAGCAGCCTAGGCCTCATCAAATGTGCCATTGGGCGCCGTGCAACGCGGTAGCCTAGACATATGCGCAGAACTTGCGCTCGAAGGCCTTCCAACTTGCGGAAGCAGTACGGTTAATGTTTGCCAGAACTGGCAGGCTATAATCCACGTAGCCTACAAAAAGAGCTTCGTACAGTTGATGTTCGAACAGAAGTTGATATGGTATAGTATGGTAGGCGAAAGACGCACTTTAATAATTATTGCGAAGTGTACCTTTCAGCAGGGCAATCATTTAACTTGTTGAAATGAAATAGCACTCAACGCCCACATACATTTTACAACACTGGCGTTATCGTTGAGAACCTCTTGTGTGGCATGCGACAAAGCGAGAGCGAGAAAGACGCGCTTCACTCGGTGGCGAAATCGCTGACGCGTCATTTGTAACAACAATGGGGCCCGCGATGGAGCCTGGAGAGCGGCAGTGTTGTAGAGGTTGCACCCCCCCCCCCCCCCCTTGACCAGCACTGTCACTACGGCTGCCGACGTTTATGCAAGCGTCAGAGTTTATGACATCAATTTTTCACTGCCAGCCAGCGGTGAGCAGAAGCACGTTGGAATGTTGAAACAAAGCTTTGAATTGAAGCCAAGCAGCTTCAACTTCTGAATGCGGAAGAAGTCGAGGAATGGAGTGCACATGAGCTTCGTTTTACTTAGCACTCATGCGGTGCCCCCCCTATTTCCTGTATTTTTTTTTGTAGTTTGCGAAGAATACTGTTCTACGTCTTTGCCTCATCTACCGTATTCTTGAATAACGTGAAATAAATAGTTTATTAACGGCGTAATGACGGCAACAAATGCACTCAGACGTCCACTCAAGGTCACGGATTCGATAGCCGAGCTCACGGAAGGGCCCCAGCTATTGGACTAGGTGTCGTTTATGTCGTCGTGCACTCGCACCGTGGTCAGCATTTACGCATGCTGTGGAGCATAAAATATTGAGAACATCACTCAGCGGCACTGTGCGCGAATTGTTGAAGGCTAGCGGCGCGGTATGCCAGAAGTGAGGAGATACTTCGCATGGTGGCGTGATCCGCAGTAAGCAGAAACGACAGTGGCGGTAAGATTGGACAGCCATCTATCCACCGCGGGAATAAAAAGCAGCACCAGCTGGTTGAAACAACCGCAAAAGTTCTGCTCGCATAACTTTGCATAAAGCGCCGTTTGTCGTGTGGCAAGAAAGATGAGCGCTGCGTGTTAATCCAAGCGAATTAAAAAAAAGATCTCATTGCAGTATTGCTTGCTTGCTTGCGTCTT